>NC_136062.1:357143713-357865987 GCF_964261635.1 Lissotriton helveticus
GCAATTTCAGAAACATTTGTGCCACTATTTCGTCTGGAAAAGTGGTAGAATCAGTAGTCCATCGGACTGCTGATCGGGCTAGTTCTTGTTCATGCATTGTACCGAGCTCGCTATAACCCATTCGTAATTTCAGAATGTGATCGGTAGCTTGGAATACTTGCTCAAGAGAACCCTGTTCTGGTGCTGGAGGAGGAAAAGCTTTCTTGTAATCCAGGCGTGAATGTCGGTCGGAAAGTCTAGTTCTACCTACATACGCTATTCTGTCGGGATTCTCGTCGTCTACCTCTTCAGTAGAAGAGTCATCTTCTTTCTCGGTTGCTTGTTTTGCTTCTCGTTTCTCGTGTATAATTATGATTTCCCTACGGATTTTCTTGTACATACTCTCTATACAATTTTGTGTCTTGTGTTTTCCCTCGGCTATATTGTCACTCCACCTAGTCAGGACTTTCATTTCTTCTGGATCTTTTTCTGGATAATCTTGCTCTCTTATGAAACAGTTAATCAAAAACTTTAAAATCATGAGCTGAGTCTCGACTTTTCTTTGAACCATGGCTTCGTGAATACTTCCTGGATTCACTCCTGTACGGATAAAACGATATATTCTATCTAGATGTTCTCTCATATCGGGCAGGGTTTCCAAAAAGCCGGCAACCCGTCTTAAACGTAATGAATATATGACCATGTGATCATCGCCTGGAACTGGATCATAACGACATTCAGTAAGGGCTCGCTTGATATCTACGTATGTAGTCACTTTTGGCGTACGCTGCAACGCTAGTTCATGTAGCGTCAGACGTTTCGGTTGAGGCGGGGTGCGAGGAGAACCTCCCCCCGCGGCTCCTAAACTAGAATCGTCGGTGAATACTGTACGGGCTGGTAGAGTGACTGGCAAAACGGGTGCATGTACTGTGGGCTGGTCCGGGGGTGCTGTAATAGGTACTGTAACATTGACTGGACCCGCGGGACCAGCGGTTGGAGGAGCAGGAATTACATTATTAACGGGAGCAGGCGGGATAGGATTTGCATATTCTGGGACTGTATCGTCCAAATAGGACGAGAGAAAAATATCAGCTGCGGTCGGTTTGTGACGTAGCTTAATCGGGACCAATGGTGGCGGGAAATTACAGGGTACTTCCGGGGTTGCTTTTGGCAAGCCCTCGGCAAGAAGAGGATACATACCTTTAATAAGGGCATTTCTCTGTCTGTCTGACTGTTCGGCTCTGACTCGTTCACCTTCTTCGATTAATTCCCTTTCTTGGGCTTTTTCTGCGGACTCCCTACTTAATTCTGTTTTTCTGAATTCTTTTTCAGTTCTTTTATGAGATTCTTTGCGCCATAACTCGATGGCATCTCTCTGGGATTGTCTGGCTTTCTTTTTCCATAATGCTTCTTCTACTCGCATGATGCACTCGGCATCCCATGTACCTGATACGGGCCATCTATATTTCTCTTCTAGTTCCTTGGTATAGTCCGCCCATAAGTCTAGATATATTATGGCATCTAAGCCATGCTTGTGATACATAAAATGTCCTGGACTGTCCCTAGGAGGGACGGGAACTGCTTCTTCGAGTAACCCTTTTCTGGTCTTTAACTGACGTAATTTCGAGAACAAAGGCATTTCCGGAAACACAATACACAATAATCACAGTAATAAAATAGCGAACAAAGCACTCATACCACGACATAAAAATACATGAATAACAATTCGAACAGAATACTACCTGATACACTGAAAACAGAACACATGAATTTCTCGAGAACGAAACTTACTAGAATTACTGGATGCACTGCTAAAACAGTACAGAACATACCGGTCCCATAAAGAGACACGTCAGGACCCGTATCCACCTAGGTGAATACTTCGGACTGGATCTGTGTACCCAAACCCATCGGACCAGGGCCAAACTAATGACCCTGTCTAGATACTTCCCCTGCGACGGTACTCACCGGGAAGCAGAAACTGGAAGGCCTCGGACTGGACTGGACTGCTACGACGTCGGACTACGAACTTCGGAAACTTCGGTTACAGGTGGGCCTCCGGATACTTCGGACCTTGCTCTCTCGGCTTGGGCTCTGGTCGGGACGAACCGCATTCCACACCGCTTCGTCTGGATGTCGGACCGCAGTTTCCGTCTCCTCCGTGGGCCTGAGGGAGACTTGAAGCAGAAATATCTGCCGGTGCGCAGTAGAGTTCCGTCACGGCTGCAGAGGGACTGGAACGGGACAGCCTGAAATAAAACAGGAAGGAAGGAAGGCAGCTGCACCATTTCATCGACAGTGCAGCATATTTATAGTAAGACATTTCAAATACATTACATACAGTAGGCGTAACTTATGACAAACGTAAGATAAGAACACATGGGTGGAAGAAGAAGGCGTGTACAGGGCGTGTACTGTGACATGTGATGTGAACGTCACAGAAGTGTCATGAATGAGCGGAAACATGGAGGGGGCTACCTGAGCAGCTGGGACCTTTAACCTAGTGGTGCGCGCAAACGGGCAATAACGTGTTACCAGGGCAAACTGGGGGCTATGACTTCTGTGCTAGAAGAGGAGACTAAAGTCTGCGGTGTCAGGACGACATGTACCTATAGCATATCTGGTATCCGGTGTTTGGAGTACATGTTGATAGAATCTAAAAGTTATCAGGGCAAAGGCTACTTGACACTAAGACTGGTGCATGCATTATTCTACATGTATTGCGTGTGCTAGGAATATTCTATGAATATTAATACAGTATTTCTCTCACATGGAGACAGAAAGACTAGACCATAGCTGAAACTGTTGATGCGGTTCAGTAGCTTAGGAATGCAAAGGAGGAAAGCTGGACTGATAGCTAGAAGCATAACATACTCTTGGCAGACAGGCAGGCAGAGCCAGGCCGGGCCGGGCACCGCGCGGCAGGAAGTAAGTGAAGGGTCAGGGATGCAGGTGGGGGCTGCATCGCTCCTCGGAGAGGGTTCAGGAGACTGGAGCTTGAATCTGGTGTCCGGGCCCTTTTGAGGCCTAGAAACGGGGACAATGTGGTGAATTAACGTGCACACTGTAAAATGTGGCAACATAGGCCTAATACTCGTTGCTTTCACGAGAACTGGAAACTGGCATACTAACGTTGGACACAACTATAATTGCGTCTTTAATCGATCATAGGGGGATACATGCATATCGATCATGCACATATAACATAGAATGGGGAACACGTAGGCACATACAACATGGCAAAATTTACTTTTCCACAAAACAACCGTCAGAGGCTTCATTGCCCCTCTGGCGCGCAGGTGCATCTCCAAAAGCTCGTCAGCTTAGGGGCTCACGGGAGCCCTTTAACAGGAAAACCACGATGGGAGCACACTGCTAGCCTCTCCTCCGGATCGCCCCTCTGCATTCTGGTATATGCAGCGCGTATAACCTGAAGAGTTTCGAAAAAAGTTCGTGAATGTTTCACCAAAGTTGGTGTAAGTAAGTACTTAATATTTTCAGTATCTCTAGACACGAGACATGGCTCGTGTTTCGGGATAGTATCCCTCATCAGTAGAGAAAAGTTCTCGGGTGGTTGAGAAAGCCGCCAAACAACCGTCACAGGCTCCGTTGCCCCTTCGGCGCGCAGGTGCATCTCCAAAAGCTCATCAGCTTAGGGGCTCACGAGATCTCTTTAAAGAGGAAAACCACGATGGGAGCACACTGCTAGCCTCTCCTTTGGATCGCCCCTCTGCATTCTGGTATATGCAGTGCGTATAACTTGAAGGGTTTCGAAAAAAGTTCTTGAATGTTTCACCAAAGTTGGTGTAAGTAAGTACTTAATATTTTCAGTATCTCTAGACACGAGACATGGCTCGTGTTTCGGGATAGTATCACTCATCAGTAGAGAAAAGTCCTGGGGTGGTTGAGAAGGCCGCCAAACAACCGTCACAGGCTTCGTTGCCCCTCTGGCGCGCAGGTGCATCTCCAAAAGCTCGTCAGCTTAGAGGCTCACGATAGCCCTTTAACAGGAAAACCACGATGGGAGCACACTGTTAGCCTCTCCTCCGGATCGCCCCTCTGCATTCTGGTATATGCAGTGTGTATAACTTGAAGAGTTTCGAAAAAAGTTTGTGAATGTTTCACCAAAGTTGGTGTAAGTAAGTACTTAATATTTTCAGTATCTCTAGACACGAGACATGGCTCGTGTTTCGGGATAGTATCCCTCATCAGTAGAGAAAAGTTCTGGGGTGGTTGAGATGGCCGCCAAACAACCGTCACAGGCTTCGTTGCCCCTCTGGCGCACAGGTGCATCTCCAAAAGCTCGTCAGCTTAGAGGCTCACGGGAGCCCTTTAACAGAAAAACCACGATGGGAGCACACTGCTAGCCTCTCCTTTGGATCGCCCCTCTGCATTCTGGTATATGCAGTGCATATAACTTGAAGGGTTTCGAAAAAAGTTCTTGAATGTTTCACCAAAGTTGGTGTAAGTAAGTTCTTAATATTTTCAGTATCTCTAGACACGAGACATGGCTCGTGTTTCGGGATAGTATCCCTCATCAGTAGAGAAAAGTTCTGGGGTGGTTGAGAAGACCACCAAACAACCGTCACAGGCTTCTTTGCCCCTCTGGCACGCAGGTGCATCTCCAAAAGCTCGTCAGCTTAGGGGCTTACGGGAGCCCTTTAACCGGAAAACCACGATGGGAGCACACTGCTAGCCTCTCCTCCAGATCGCCACTCTGCATTCTGGCATATGCAGTGCATATAACTTGAAGAGTTTCAAAAAAAGTTTGTGAATGTTTCACCAAAGTTAGTGTAAGTAAGTACTTAATATTTTCAGTATCTCTAGACACGAGACATGGCTCGTGTTTCGGGATAGTATCCCTCATCAGTAGAGAAAAGTTCTGGGGTGGTTGAGAAGGCCGCCAAACAACCGTCACAGGCTTCGTTGCCCCTCTGGCGCGCAGGTGCATCTCCAAAAGCTCGTCAGCTTAGAGGCTCACGGGAGCACTTTAACAGGAAAACCACTATGGGAGCACACTGCTAGCCTCTCCTCCGGATCGCCACTCTGCATTCTGGTATATGCAGTGCATATAACTTGAAGAGTTTCAAAAAAAGTTTGTGAATGTTTCACCAAAGTTAGTGTAAGTAAGTACTTAATATTTTCAGTATCTCTAGACACGAGACATGGCTCGTGTTTCGGGATAGTATCCCTCATCAGTAGAGAAAAGTTCTGGGGTGGTTGAGAAGGCCGCCAAACAACCGTCACAGGCTTCGTTGCCCCTCTGGCGCGAAGGTGCATCTCCAAAAGCTCGTCAGCATAGAGGCTCACGGGAGCCCTTTAACAGGAAAACCACGATGGGAGCACACTGCTAGCCTCTCTTCCGGATCGCCCCTCTGCATTCTGGTATATGCAGTGCGTATAACTTGAAGAGTTTCGAAAAAAGTTTGTGAATGTTTCACCAAAGTTGGTGTAAGTAAGTACTTAATATTTTCAGTATCTCTAGACAGGAGACATGGCTCGTGTTTCGGGATAGTATCCCTCATCAGTAGAGAAAAGTTCTGGGGTGGTTGAGAAGGTCGGCCAAACAACCGTCACAGGCTTCTTTGCCCTTCTAGCACGCAGGTGCATCTCCAAAAGCTCGTCAGCTTAGGGGCTCACGGAAGCACTTTAACAGGAAAACCACGATGGGAGCACACTGCTAGCCTCTCCTTTGGATCGCCCCTCTGCATTCTGGTATATGCAGTGCATATAACTTGAAGGGTTTCGAAAAAAGTTCTTGAATGTTTCACCAAAGTTGGTGTAAGTAAGTACTTAATATTTTCAGTATCTCTAGACACGAGACATGGCTCGTGTTTCGGGATAGTATCCCTCATCAGTAGAGAAAAGTTCTGGGGTGGTTGAGAAGGCCGCCAAAACCCCGTCACAGGCTTCGTTGCCCCTATGGCGCGCAGGTGCATCTCCAAAACCTCGTCAGCTTAGGGGCTCACGGGAGCCCTTTAACAGGAAAACCACGATGGGAGCACACTGCTAGCCTCTCCTCCGGATCGCCCCTCTGCATTCTGGTATATGCAGTGCGTATAACTTGAAGAGTTTCGTAAAAAGTTCGTGTATGTTTCACCAAAGTTATTGTAAGTAAGTACTTAATATTTTAAGTATCTCTAGACACGAGACATGGCTCGTGTTTCAGGATAGTATCCCTCATCAGTAGAGAAAAGTTCTTAGGTGGTTGAGAAGGTCGCCAAACAACCGTCAGAGGCTTCATTGCCACTCTGGCGCGCAGGTGCATCTCCAAAAGCTCGTCAGCTTAGGGGCTCACGGGAGCCCTTTAACAGGAAAACCACGATGGGAGCACACTGCTAGCCTCTCCTCCGGATCGCCCCTCTGCATTCTGGTATATGCAGTGCGTATAACTGGAAGGGTTTCGAAAAAAGTTCTTGAATGTTTCACCAAAGTTGGTGTAAGTAAGTACTTAATATTTTCAGTATCTCTAGACACGAGACATGGCTCGTGTTTCGGGATAGTATCCCTCATCAGTAGAGAAAAGTTCTGGGGTGGTTGAGATGGCCGCCAAACAACCGTCACAGGCTTCGTTGCCCCTATGGCGCGCAGGTGCATCTCCAAAACCTCGTCAGCTTAGGGGCTCACGGGAGCCCTTTAACCGGAAAACCACGATGGGAGCACACTGCTAGCCTCTCCTCCAGATCGCCACTCTGCATTCTGGCATATGCAGTGCATATAACTTGAAGAGTTTCAAAAAAAGTTTGTGAATGTTTCACCAAAGTTAGTGTAAGTAAGTACTTAATATTTTCAGTATCTCTAGACACGAGACATGGCTCGTGTTTCGGGATAGTATCCCTCATCAGTAGAGAAAAGTTCTGGGGTGGTTGAGAAGGCCGCCAAACAACCGTCACAGGCTTCGTTGCCCCTCTGGCGCGCAGGTGCATCTCCAAAAGCTCGTCAGCTTAGAGGCTCACGGGAGCACTTTAACAGGAAAACCACTATGGGAGCACACTGCTAGCCTCTCCTCCGGATCGCCACTCTGCATTCTGGTATATGCAGTGCATATAACTTGAAGAGTTTCAAAAAAAGTTTGTGAATGTTTCACCAAAGTTAGTGTAAGTAAGTACTTAATATTTTCAGTATCTCTAGACACGAGACATGGCTCGTGTTTCGGGATAGTATCCCTCATCAGTAGAGAAAAGTTCTGGGGTGGTTGAGAAGGCCGCCAAACAACCGTCACAGGCTTCGTTGCCCCTCTGGCGCGAAGGTGCATCTCCAAAAGCTCGTCAGCATAGAGGCTCACGGGAGCCCTTTAACAGGAAAACCACGATGGGAGCACACTGCTAGCCTCTCTTCCGGATCGCCCCTCTGCATTCTGGTATATGCAGTGCGTATAACTTGAAGAGTTTCGAAAAAAGTTTGTGAATGTTTCACCAAAGTTGGTGTAAGTAAGTACTTAATATTTTCAGTATCTCTAGACAGGAGACATGGCTCGTGTTTCGGGATAGTATCCCTCATCAGTAGAGAAAAGTTCTGGGGTGGTTGAGAAGGTCGGCCAAACAACCGTCACAGGCTTCTTTGCCCTTCTAGCACGCAGGTGCATCTCCAAAAGCTCGTCAGCTTAGGGGCTCACGGAAGCACTTTAACAGGAAAACCACGATGGGAGCACACTGCTAGCCTCTCCTTTGGATCGCCCCTCTGCATTCTGGTATATGCAGTGCATATAACTTGAAGGGTTTCGAAAAAAGTTCTTGAATGTTTCACCAAAGTTGGTGTAAGTAAGTACTTAATATTTTCAGTATCTCTAGACACGAGACATGGCTCGTGTTTCGGGATAGTATCCCTCATCAGTAGAGAAAAGTTCTGGGGTGGTTGAGAAGGCTGCCAAAACCCCGTCACAGGCTTCGTTGCCCCTATGGCGCGCAGGTGCATCTCCAAAACCTCGTCAGCTTAGGGGCTCACGGGAGCCCTTTAACAGGAAAACCACGATGGGAGCACACTGCTAGCCTCTCCTCCGGATCGCCCCTCTGCATTCTGGTATATGCAGTGCGTATAACTTGAAGAGTTTCGTAAAAAGTTCGTGTATGTTTCACCAAAGTTATTGTAAGTAAGTACTTAATATTTTAAGTATCTCTAGACACGAGACATGGCTCGTGTTTCAGGATAGTATCCCTCATCAGTAGAGAAAAGTTCTTAGGTGGTTGAGAAGGTCGCCAAACAACCGTCAGAGGCTTCATTGCCACTCTGGCGCGCAGGTGCATCTCCAAAAGCTCGTCAGCTTAGGGGCTCACGGGAGCCCTTTAACAGGAAAACCACGATGGGAGCACACTGCTAGCCTCTCCTCCGGATCGCCCCTCTGCATTCTGGTATATGCAGTGCGTATAACTGGAAGGGTTTCGAAAAAAGTTCTTGAATGTTTCACCAAAGTTGGTGTAAGTAAGTACTTAATATTTTCAGTATCTCTAGACACGAGACATGGCTCGTGTTTCGGGATAGTATCCCTCATCAGTAGAGAAAAGTTCTGGGGTGGTTGAGAAGGCCGCCAAACAACCATCACAGGCTTCGTTGCCCCTCTGGCGCGCAGGTGCATCTCCAAAAGCTCGTCAGCTTAGGGGCTCACGGGAGCCCTTTAGCAGGAAAACCACGATGGGAGCACACTGCTAGCCTCTCCTCCGGATCGCCCCTCTGCATTCTGGTATATGCAGCGCGTATAACCTGAAGAGTTTCGAAAAAAGTTCGTGAATGTTTCACCAAAGTTGGTGTAAGTAAGTACTTAATATTTTCAGTATCTCTAGACACGAGACATGGCTCGTGTTTCGGGATAGTATCCCTCATCAGTAGAGAAAAGTTCTGGGGTGGTTGAGAAGGCCGCCAAACAACCGTCACAGGCTTCGTTGCCCCTCTGGCGCGCAGGTGCATCTCCAAAAGCTCGTCAGCTTAGAGGCTCACAGGAGCACTTTAACAGGAAAACCACGATGGGAGCACACTGCTAGCCTCTCCTCTGGATCGCCCCTCTGCATTCTGGTATATGCAGTGCATATAACTTGAAGAGTTTCGAAAAAAGTTCGTGAATGTTTCACCAAAGTTGGTGTAAGTAAGTACTTAATATTTTCAGTATCTCTAGACACGAGACATGGCTCGTGTTTCGGGATAGTATCCCTCATCAGTAGAGAAAAGTTCTCGGGTGGTTGAGAAGGCCGCCAAACAACCGTCACAGGCTCCGTTGCCCCTTTGGCGCGCAGGTGCATCTCCAAAAGCTCGTCAGCTTAGGGGCTCACGAGATCCCTTTAAAAGGAAAACCACGATGGGAGCACACTGCTAGCCTTTCCTTTGGATCGCCCCTCTGCATTCTGGTATATGCAGTGCGTATAACTTGAAGGGTTTCGAAAAAAGTTCTTGAATGTTTCACCAAAGTTGGTGTAAGTAAGTACTTAATATTTTCAGTATCTCTAGAAACGAGACATGGCTCGTGTTTCGGGATAGTATCCCTCATCAGTAGAGAAAAGTTCTCGGGTGGTTGAGAAGGCCGCCAAACAACCGTCACAGGCTCCGTTGCCCCTTTGGCGCGCAGGTGCATCTCCAAAAGCTCGTCAGCTTAGGGGCTCACGAGATCCCTTTAAAAGGAAAACCACGATGGGAGCACACTGCTAGCCTCTCCTCCGGATCGCCCCTCTGCATTCTGGTATATGCAGCGCGTATAACCTGAAGAGTTTCGAAAAAAGTTCGTGAATGTTTCACCAAAGTTGGTGTAAGTAAGTACTTAATATTTTCAGTATCTCTAGACACGAGACATGGCTCGTGTTTCGGGATAGTATCCCTCATCAGTAGAGAAAAGTTCTGGGGTGGTTGAGAAGGCCGCCAAACAACCGTCACAGGCTTCGTTGCCCCTCTGGCGCGCAGGTGCATCTCCAAAAGCTCGTCAGCTTAGAGGCTCACAGGAGCACTTTAACAGGAAAACCACGATGGGAGCACACTGCTAGCCTCTCCTCTGGATCGCCCCTCTGCATTCTGGTATATGCAGTGCATATAACTTGAAGAGTTTCGAAAAAAGTTCGTGAATGTTTCACCAAAGTTGGTGTAAGTAAGTACTTAATATTTTCAGTATCTCTAGACACGAGACATGGCTCGTGTTTCGGGATAGTATCCCTCATCAGTAGAGAAAAGTTCTCGGGTGGTTGAGAAGGCCGCCAAACAACCGTCACAGGCTCCGTTGCCCCTTTGGCGCGCAGGTGCATCTCCAAAAGCTCGTCAGCTTAGGGGCTCACGAGATCCCTTTAAAAGGAAAACCACGATGGGAGCACACTGCTAGCCTTTCCTTTGGATCGCCCCTCTGCATTCTGGTATATGCAGTGCGTATAACTTGAAGGGTTTCGAAAAAAGTTCTTGAATGTTTCACCAAAGTTGGTGTAAGTAAGTACTTAATATTTTCAGTATCTCTAGAAACGAGACATGGCTCGTGTTTCGGGATAGTATCCCTCATCAGTAGAGAAAAGTTCTGGGGTGGTTGAGAAGGCCGCCAAACAACCGTCACAGGCTTCGTTGCCCCTCTGGCGCGCAGGTGCATCTCCAAAAGCTCGTCAGCTTAGAGGCTCACGATAGCCCTTTAACAGGAAAACCACGATGGGAGCACACTGCTAGCCTCTCCTCCGGATCGCCCCTCTGCATTCTGGTATATGCAGTGTGTATAACTTGAAGAGTTTCGAAAAAAGTTTGTGAATGTTTCACCAAAGTTGGTGTAAGTAAGTATTTAATATTTTCAGTATCTCTAGACACGAGACATGGCTCGTGTTTCGGGATAGTATCCCTCATCAGTAGAGAAAAGTTCTGGGGTGGTTGAGATGGCCGCCAAACAACCGTCACAGGCTTCGTTGCCCCTCTGGCGCACAGGTGCATCTCCAAAAGCTCGTCAGCTTAGAGGCTCACGGGAGCCCTTTAACAGAAAAACCACGATGGGAGCACACTGCTAGCCTCTCCTTTGGATCGCCCCTCTGCATTCTGGTATATGCAGTGCATATAACTTGAAGGGTTTCGAAAAAAGTTCTTGAATGTTTCACCAAAGTTGGTGTAAGTAAGTTCTTAATATTTTCAGTATCTCTAGACACGAGACATGGCTCGTGTTTCGGGATAGTATCCCTCATCAGTAGAGAAAAGTTCTGGGGTGGTTGAGAAGACCACCAAACAACCGTCACAGGCTTCTTTGCCCCTCTGGCACGCAGGTGCATCTCCAAAAGCTCGTCAGCTTAGGGGCTTACGGGAGCCCTTTAACCGGAAAACCACGATGGGAGCACACTGCTAGCCTCTCCTCCGGATCGCCACTCTGCATTCTGGCATATGCAGTGCATATAACTTGAAGAGTTTCAAAAAAAGTTTGTGAATGTTTCACCAAAGTTAGTGTAAGTAAGTACTTAATATTTTCAGTATCTCTAGACACGAGACATGGCTCGTGTTTCGGGATAGTATCCCTCATCAGTAGAGAAAAGTTCTGGGGTGGTTGAGAAGGCCGCCAAACAACCGTCACAGGCTTCGTTGCCCCTCTGGCGCGCAGGTGCATCTCCAAAAGCTCGTCAGCTTAGAAGCTCACGGGAGCACTTTAACAGGAAAACCACTATGGGATCACACTGCTAGCCTCTCCTCCGGATCGCCACTCTGCATTCTGGTATATGCAGTGCATATAACTTGAAGAGTTTCAAAAAAAGTTTGTGAATGTTTCACCAAAGTTAGTGTAAGTAAGTACTTAATATTTTCAGTATCTCTAGACACGAGACATGGCTCGTGTTTCGGGATAGTATCCCTCATCAGTAGAGAAAAGTTCTGGGGTGGTTGAGAAGGCCGCCAAACAACCGTCACAGGCTTCGTTGCCCCTCTGGCGCGAAGGTGCATCTCCAAAAGCTCGTCAGCATAGAGGCTCACGGGAGCCCTTTAACAGGAAAACCACGATGGGAGCACACTGCTAGCCTCTCCTCCGGATCGCCCCTCTGCATTCTGGTATATGCAGTGCGTATAACTTGAAGAGTTTCGAAAAAAGTTTGTGAATGTTTCACCAAAGTTGGTGTAAGTAAGTACTTAATATTTTCAGTATCTCTAGACAGGAGACATGGCTCGTGTTTCGGGATAGTATCCCTCATCAGTAGAGAAAAGTTCTGGGGTGGTTGAGAAGGTCGGCCAAACAACCGTCACAGGCTTCTTTGCCCTTCTAGCACGCAGGTGCATCTCCAAAAGCTCGTCAGCTTAGGGGCTCACGGAAGCACTTTAACAGGAAAACCACGATGGGAGCACACTGCTAGCCTCTCCTTTGGATCGCCCCTCTGCATTCTGGTATATGCAGTGCATATAACTTGAAGGGTTTCGAAAAAAGTTCTTGAATGTTTCACCAAAGTTGGTGTAAGTAAGTACTTAATATTTTCAGTATCTCTAGACACGAGACATGGCTCGTGTTTCGGGATAGTATCCCTCATCAGTAGAGAAAAGTTCTGGGGTGGTTGAGAAGGCCGCCAAAACCCCGTCACAGGCTTCGTTGCCCCTATGGCGCGCAGGTGCATCTCCAAAACCTCGTCAGCTTAGGGGCTCACGGGAGCCCTTTAACAGGAAAACCACGATGGGAGCACACTGCTAGCCTCTCCTCCGGATCGCCCCTCTGCATTCTGGTATATGCAGTGCGTATAACTTGAAGAGTTTCGTAAAAAGTTCGTGTATGTTTCACCAAAGTTATTGTAAGTAAGTACTTAATATTTTAAGTATCTCTAGACACGAGACATGGCTCGTGTTTCAGGATAGTATCCCTCATCAGTAGAGAAAAGTTCTTAGGTGGTTGAGAAGGTCGCCAAACAACCGTCAGAGGCTTCATTGCCACTCTGGCGCGCAGGTGCATCTCCAAAAGCTCGTCAGCTTAGGGGCTCACGGGAGCCCTTTAACAGGAAAACCACGATGGGAGCACACTGCTAGCCTCTCCTCCGGATCGCCCCTCTGCATTCTGGTATATGCAGTGCGTATAACTGGAAGGGTTTCGAAAAAAGTTCTTGAATGTTTCACCAAAGTTGGTGTAAGTAAGTACTTAATATTTTCAGTATCTCTAGACACGAGACATGGCTCGTGTTTCGGGATAGTATCCCTCATCAGTAGAGAAAAGTTCTGGGGTGGTTGAGAAGGCCGCCAAACAACCATCACAGGCTTCGTTGCCCCTCTGGCGCGCAGGTGCATCTCCAAAAGCTCGTCAGCTTAGGGGCTCACGGGAGCCCTTTAGCAGGAAAACCACGATGGGAGCACACTGCTAGCCTCTCCTCCGGATCGCCCCTCTGCATTCTGGTATATGCAGCGCGTATAACCTGAAGAGTTTCGAAAAAAGTTCGTGAATGTTTCACCAAAGTTGGTGTAAGTAAGTACTTAATATTTTCAGTATCTCTAGACACGAGACATGGCTCGTGTTTCGGGATAGTATCCCTCATCAGTAGAGAAAAGTTCTGGGGTGGTTGAGAAGGCCGCCAAACAACCGTCACAGGCTTCGTTGCCCCTCTGGCGCGCAGGTGCATCTCCAAAAGCTCGTCAGCTTAGAGGCTCACAGGAGCACTTTAACAGGAAAACCACGATGGGAGCACACTGCTAGCCTCTCCTCTGGATCGCCCCTCTGCATTCTGGTATATGCAGTGCATATAACTTGAAGAGTTTCGAAAAAAGTTCGTGAATGTTTCACCAAAGTTGGTGTAAGTAAGTACTTAATATTTTCAGTATCTCTAGACACGAGACATGGCTCGTGTTTCGGGATAGTATCCCTCATCAGTAGAGAAAAGTTCTCGGGTGGTTGAGAAGGCCGCCAAACAACCGTCACAGGCTCCGTTGCCCCTTTGGCGCGCAGGTGCATCTCCAAAAGCTCGTCAGCTTAGGGGCTCACGAGATCCCTTTAAAAGGAAAACCACGATGGGAGCACACTGCTAGCCTTTCCTTTGGATCGCCCCTCTGCATTCTGGTATATGCAGTGCGTATAACTTGAAGGGTTTCGAAAAAAGTTCTTGAATGTTTCACCAAAGTTGGTGTAAGTAAGTACTTAATATTTTCAGTATCTCTAGAAACGAGACATGGCTCGTGTTTCGGGATAGTATCCCTCATCAGTAGAGAAAAGTTCTCGGGTGGTTGAGAAGGCCGCCAAACAACCGTCACAGGCTCCGTTGCCCCTTTGGCGCGCAGGTGCATCTCCAAAAGCTCGTCAGCTTAGGGGCTCACGAGATCCCTTTAAAAGGAAAACCACGATGGGAGCACACTGCTAGCCTCTCCTCCGGATCGCCCCTCTGCATTCTGGTATATGCAGCGCGTATAACCTGAAGAGTTTCGAAAAAAGTTCGTGAATGTTTCACCAAAGTTGGTGTAAGTAAGTACTTAATATTTTCAGTATCTCTAGACACGAGACATGGCTCGTGTTTCGGGATAGTATCCCTCATCAGTAGAGAAAAGTTCTGGGGTGGTTGAGAAGGCCGCCAAACAACCGTCACAGGCTTCGTTGCCCCTCTGGCGCGCAGGTGCATCTCCAAAAGCTCGTCAGCTTAGAGGCTCACAGGAGCACTTTAACAGGAAAACCACGATGGGAGCACACTGCTAGCCTCTCCTCTGGATCGCCCCTCTGCATTCTGGTATATGCAGTGCATATAACTTGAAGAGTTTCGAAAAAAGTTCGTGAATGTTTCACCAAAGTTGGTGTAAGTAAGTACTTAATATTTTCAGTATCTCTAGACACGAGACATGGCTCGTGTTTCGGGATAGTATCCCTCATCAGTAGAGAAAAGTTCTCGGGTGGTTGAGAAGGCCGCCAAACAACCGTCACAGGCTCCGTTGCCCCTTTGGCGCGCAGGTGCATCTCCAAAAGCTCGTCAGCTTAGGGGCTCACGAGATCCCTTTAAAAGGAAAACCACGATGGGAGCACACTGCTAGCCTTTCCTTTGGATCGCCCCTCTGCATTCTGGTATATGCAGTGCGTATAACTTGAAGGGTTTCGAAAAAAGTTCTTGAATGTTTCACCAAAGTTGGTGTAAGTAAGTACTTAATATTTTCAGTATCTCTAGAAACGAGACATGGCTCGTGTTTCGGGATAGTATCCCTCATCAGTAGAGAAAAGTTCTGGGGTGGTTGAGAAGGCCGCCAAACAACCGTCACAGGCTTCGTTGCCCCTCTGGCGCGCAGGTGCATCTCCAAAAGCTCGTCAGCTTAGAGGCTCACGATAGCCCTTTAACAGGAAAACCACGATGGGAGCACACTGCTAGCCTCTCCTCCGGATCGCCCCTCTGCATTCTGGTATATGCAGTGTGTATAACTTGAAGAGTTTCGAAAAAAGTTTGTGAATGTTTCACCAAAGTTGGTGTAAGTAAGTACTTAATATTTTCAGTATCTCTAGACACGAGACATGGCTCGTGTTTCGGGATAGTATCCCTCATCAGTAGAGAAAAGTTCTGGGGTGGTTGAGATGGCCGCCAAACAACCGTCACAGGCTTCGTTGCCCCTCTGGCGCACAGGTGCATCTCCAAAAGCTCGTCAGCTTAGAGGCTCACGGGAGCCCTTTAACAGAAAAACCACGATGGGAGCACACTGCTAGCCTCTCCTTTGGATCGCCCCTCTGCATTCTGGTATATGCAGTGCATATAACTTGAAGGGTTTCGAAAAAAGTTCTTGAATGTTTCACCAAAGTTGGTGTAAGTAAGTTCTTAATATTTTCAGTATCTCTAGACACGAGACATGGCTCGTGTTTCGGGATAGTATCCCTCATCAGTAGAGAAAAGTTCTGGGGTGGTTGAGAAGACCACCAAACAACCGTCACAGGCTTCTTTGCCCCTCTGGCACGCAGGTGCATCTCCAAAAGCTCGTCAGCTTAGGGGCTTACGGGAGCCCTTTAACCGGAAAACCACGATGGGAGCACACTGCTAGCCTCTCCTCCGGATCGCCACTCTGCATTCTGGCATATGCAGTGCATATAACTTGAAGAGTTTCAAAAAAAGTTTGTGAATGTTTCACCAAAGTTAGTGTAAGTAAGTACTTAATATTTTCAGTATCTCTAGACACGAGACATGGCTCGTGTTTCGGGATAGTATCCCTCATCAGTAGAGAAAAGTTCTGGGGTGGTTGAGAAGGCCGCCAAACAACCGTCACAGGCTTCGTTGCCCCTCTGGCGCGCAGGTGCATCTCCAAAAGCTCGTCAGCTTAGAAGCTCACGGGAGCACTTTAACAGGAAAACCACTATGGGATCACACTGCTAGCCTCTCCTCCGGATCGCCACTCTGCATTCTGGTATATGCAGTGCATATAACTTGAAGAGTTTCAAAAAAAGTTTGTGAATGTTTCACCAAAGTTAGTGTAAGTAAGTACTTAATATTTTCAGTATCTCTAGACACGAGACATGGCTCGTGTTTCGGGATAGTATCCCTCATCAGTAGAGAAAAGTTCTGGGGTGGTTGAGAAGGCCGCCAAACAACCGTCACAGGCTTCGTTGCCCCTCTGGCGCGAAGGTGCATCTCCAAAAGCTCGTCAGCATAGAGGCTCACGGGAGCCCTTTAACAGGAAAACCACGATGGGAGCACACTGCTAGCCTCTCCTCCGGATCGCCCCTCTGCATTCTGGTATATGCAGTGCGTATAACTTGAAGAGTTTCGAAAAAAGTTTGTGAATGTTTCACCAAAGTTGGTGTAAGTAAGTACTTAATATTTTCAGTATCTCTAGACAGGAGACATGGCTCGTGTTTCGGGATAGTATCCCTCATCAGTAGAGAAAAGTTCTGGGGTGGTTGAGAAGGTCGGCCAAACAACCGTCACAGGCTTCTTTGCCCTTCTAGCACGCAGGTGCATCTCCAAAAGCTCGTCAGCTTAGGGGCTCACGGAAGCACTTTAACAGGAAAACCACGATGGGAGCACACTGCTAGCCTCTCCTTTGGATCGCCCCTCTGCATTCTGGTATATGCAGTGCATATAACTTGAAGGGTTTCGAAAAAAGTTCTTGAATGTTTCACCAAAGTTGGTGTAAGTAAGTACTTAATATTTTCAGTATCTCTAGACACGAGACATGGCTCGTGTTTCGGGATAGTATCCCTCATCAGTAGAGAAAAGTTCTGGGGTGGTTGAGAAGGCCGCCAAAACCCCGTCACAGGCTTCGTTGCCCCTATGGCGCGCAGGTGCATCTCCAAAACCTCGTCAGCTTAGGGGCTCACGGGAGCCCTTTAACAGGAAAACCACGATGGGAGCACACTGCTAGCCTCTCCTCCGGATCGCCCCTCTGCATTCTGGTATATGCAGTGCGTATAACTTGAAGAGTTTCGTAAAAAGTTCGTGTATGTTTCACCAAAGTTATTGTAAGTAAGTACTTAATATTTTAAGTATCTCTAGACACGAGACATGGCTCGTGTTTCAGGATAGTATCCCTCATCAGTAGAGAAAAGTTCTTAGGTGGTTGAGAAGGTCGCCAAACAACCGTCAGAGGCTTCATTGCCACTCTGGCGCGCAGGTGCATCTCCAAAAGCTCGTCAGCTTAGGGGCTCACGGGAGCCCTTTAACAGGAAAACCACGATGGGAGCACACTGCTAGCCTCTCCTCCGGATCGCCCCTCTGCATTCTGGTATATGCAGCGCGTATAACCTGAAGAGTTTCGAAAAAAGTTCGTGAATGTTTCACCAAAGTTGGTGTAAGTAAGTACTTAATATTTTCAGTATCTCTAGACACGAGACATGGCTCGTGTTTCAGGATAGTATCCCTCATCAGTAGAGAAAAGTTCTCGGGTGGTTGATAAGGCTGCCAAACAACCGTCACAGGCTCCGTTGCCCCTTTTGCGCGCAGGTGCATCTCCAAAAGCTCATCAGCTTAGGGGCTCACGAGATCCCTTTAAAGAGGAAAACCACGATGGGAGCTCACTGCTAGCCTCTCCTTTGGATCGCCCCTCTGCATTCTGGTATATGCAGTGCGTATAACTTGAAGGGTTTCGAAAAAAGTTCTTGAATGTTTCACCAAAGTTGGTGTAAGTAAGTACTTAATATTTTCAGTATCTCTAGACACGAGACATGGCTCGTGTTTCGGGATAGTATCCCTCATCAGTAGAGAAAAGTTCTGGGGTGGTTGAGAAGGCCGCCAAACAACCGTCACAGGCTTCGTTGCCCCTCTGGCGCGCAGGTGCATCTCCAAAAGCTCGTCAGCTTAGGGGCTCACGGGAGCCCTTTAGCAGGAAAACCACGATGGGAGCACACTGCTAGCCTCTCCTCCGGATCGCCCCTCTGCATTCTGGTATATGCAGCGCGTATAACCTGAAGAGTTTCGAAAAAAGTTCGTGAATGTTTCACCAAAGTTGGTGTAAGTAAGTACTTAATATTTTCAGTATCTCTAGACACGAGACATGGCTCGTGTTTCGGGATAGTATCCCTCATCAGTAGAGAAAAGTTCTCGGGTGGTTGAGAAGGCCGCCAAACAACCGTCACAGGCTCCGTTGCCCCTTTGGCGCGCAGGTGCATCTCCAAAAGCTCGTCAGCTTAGGGGCTCACGAGATCCCTTTAAAAGGAAAACCACGATGGGAGCACACTGCTAGCCTCTCCTTTGGATCGCCCCTCTGCATTCTGGTATATGCAGTGCGTATAACTTGAAGGGTTTCGAAAAAAGTTCTTGAATGTTTCACCAAAGTTGGTGTAAGTAAGTACTTAATATTTTCAGTATCTCTAGACACGAGACATGGCTCGTGTTTCGGGATAGTATCCCTCATCAGTAGAGAAAAGTTCTGGGGTGGTTGAGAAGGCCGCCAAACAACCGTCACAGGCTTCGTTGCCCCTCTGGCGCGCAGGTGCATCTCCAAAAGCTCGTCAGCTTAGAGGCTCACAGGAGCACTTTAACAGGAAAACCACGATGGGAGCACACTGCTAGCCTCTCCTCTGGATCGCCCCTCTGCATTCTGGTATATGCAGTGCATATAACTTGAAGAGTTTCGAAAAAAGTTCGTGAATGTTTCACCAAAGTTGGTGTAAGTAAGTACTTAATATTTTCAGTATCTCTAGACACGAGACATGGCTCGTGTTTCGGGATAGTATCCCTCATCAGTAGAGAAAAGTTCTCGGGTGGTTGAGAAGGCCGCCAAACAACCGTCACAGGCTCCGTTGCCCCTTTGGCGCGCAGGTGCATCTCCAAAAGCTCGTCAGCTTAGGGGCTCACGAGATCCCTTTAAAAGGAAAACCACGATGGGAGCACACTGCTAGCCTTTCCTTTGGATCGCCCCTCTGCATTCTGGTATATGCAGTGCGTATAACTTGAAGGGTTTCGAAAAAAGTTCTTGAATGTTTCACCAAAGTTGGTGTAAGTAAGTACTTAATATTTTCAGTATCTCTAGAAACGAGACTTGGCTCGTGTTTCGGGATAGTATCCCTCATCAGTAGAGAAAAGTTCTGGGGTGGTTGAGAAGGCCGCCAAACAACCGTCACAGGCTTCGTTGCCCCTCTGGCGCGCATGTGCATCTCCAAAAGCTCGTCAGCTTAGAGGCTCACGGGAGCACTTTAACAGGAAAACCACGATGGGAGCACACTGCTAGCCTCTCCTCCGGATCGCCCCTCTGCATTCTGGTATATGCAGTGCGTATAACTTGAAGAGTTTCGAAAAAAGTTTGTGAATGTTTCACCAAAGTTGGTGTAAGTAAGTACTTAATATTTTCAGTATCTCTAGACACGAGACATGGCTCGTGTTTCAGGATAGTATCCCTCATCAGTAGAGAAAAGTTCTGGGGTGGTTGAGAAGGCCGCCAAACAACCGTCACAGGCTTCTTTGCCCCTCTGGCACGCAGGTGCATCTCCAAAAGCTCGTCAGCTTAGGGGCTCACAGGAGCCCTTTAACAGGAAAACCACGATGGGAGCACACTGCTAGCCTCTCTTTTGGATCGCCCCTCTGCATTCTGGTATATGCAGTGCATATAACTTGAAGGGTTTCGAAAAAAGTTCTTGAATGTTTCACCAAAGTTGGTGTAAGTAAGTACTTAATATTTTCAGTATCTCTAGACACGAGACATGGCCTGTGTTTTGGGATAGTATTCTTCATCAGTAGAGAAAAGTTCTGGGGTGGTTGAGAAGGCCGCCAAACAACCGTCACAGGCTTCTCTGCCCCGCTGGCACGCAGGTGCATCTCCAAAAGCTCGTCAGCTTAGGGGCTCACAGGAGCCCTTTAACCGGAAAACCACGATGGGAGCACACTGCTAGCCTCTCCTCCGGATCGCCCCTCTGCATTCTGGTATATGCAGTGCATATAACTTGAAGAGTTTCAAAAAAAGTTTGCGAATGTTTCACCAAAGTTAGTGTAAGTAAGTACTTAATATTTTCAGTATCTCTAGACACGAGACATGGCTCGTGTTTCGGGATAGTATCCCTCATCAGTAGAGAAAAGTTCTGGGGTGGTTGAGAAGGCCGCCAAACAACCGTCACAGGCTTCGTTGCCCCTCTGGCGCGCAGGTGCATCTCCAAAAGCTCGTCAGCTTAGAGGCTCACGGGAGCCCTTTAACAGGAAAACCACGATGGGAGCACACTGCTAGCCTCTCCTTTGGATCGCCCCTCTGCATTCTGGTATATGCAGTGCATATAACTTGAAGGGTTTCGAAAAAAGTTCTTGAATGTTTCACCAAAGTTGGTGTAAGTAAGTTCTTAATATTTTCAGTATCTCTAGACACGAGACATGGCTCGTGTTTCGGGATAGTATCCCTCATCAGTAGAGAAAAGTTCTGGGGTGGTTGAGAAGACCGCCAAACAACCGTCACAGGCTTCTTTGCCCCTCTGGCACGCAGGTGCATCTCCAAAAGCTCGTCAGCTTAGGGGCTCACGGGAGCCCTTTAACCGGAAAACCACGATGGGAGCACACTGCTAGCCTCTCCTCCGGATCGCCACTCTGCATTCTGGTATATGCAGTGCATATAACTTGAAGAGTTTCAAAAAACGTTTGTGAATGTTTCACCAAAGTTAGTGTAAGTAAGTACTTAATATTTTCAGTATCTCTAGACACGAGACATGGCTCGTGTTTCGGGATAGTATCCCTCATCAGTAGAGAAAAGTTCTGCGGTGGTTGAGAAGGCCGCCAAACAACCGTCACAGGCTTCGTTGCCCCTCTGGCGCGCAGGTGCATCTCCAAAAGCTCGTCAGCTTAGAGGCTCACGGGAGCCCTTTAACAAGAAAACCACGATGGGAGCACACTGCTAGCCTCTCCTCCAGATCGCCACTCTGCATTCTGGTATATGCAGTGCATATAACTTGAAGAGTTTCAAAAAAAGTTTGTGAATGTTTCACCAAAGTTAGTGTAAGTAAGTACTTAATATTTTCAGTATCTCTAGACACGAGACATGGCTCGTGTTTCGGGATAGTATCCCTCATCAGTAGAGAAAAGTTCTGGGGTGGTTGAGAAGGCCGCCAAACAACCGTCACAGGCTTCGTTGCCCCTCTGGCGCGCAGGTGCATCTCCAAAAGCTCGTCAGCTTAGAGGCTCACGGGAGCCCTTTAACAGGAAAACCACGATGGGAGCACACTGCTAGCCTCTCCTCCGGATCGCCCCTCTGCATTCTGGTATATGCAGTGCGTATAACTTGAAGAGTTTCGAAAAAAGTTTGTGAATGTTTCACCAAAGTTGGTGTAAGTAAGTACTTAATATTTTCAGTATCTCTAGACACGAGACATGGCTCGTGTTTCGGGATAGTATCCCTCATCAGTAGAGAAAAGTTCTGGGGTGGTTGAGAAGCCCGCCAAACAACCGTCACAGGCTTCGTTGCCCCTCTGGCGCGCAGGTGCATCTCCAAAAGCTCGTCAGCTTAGAGGCTCACGGGAGCCCTTTAACAGGAAAACCACGATGGGAGCACACTGCTAGCCTCTCCTTTGGATCGCCCCTCTGAATTCTGGTATATGCAGTGCGTATAACTTGAAGGGTTTCGAAAAAAGTTCTTGAACGTTTCACCAAAGTTGGTGGAAGTAAGTACTTAATATTTTCAGTATCTCTAGACACGAGACATGGCTCGTGTTTCGGGATAGTATCCCTCATCAGTAGAGAAAAGTTCTGGGGTGGTTGAGAAGGCCGCCAAACAACCGTCACAGGCTTCGTTGCCCCTCTGGCACGCAGGTGCATCTCCAAAAGCTCGTCAGCTTAGGGGCTCACGGGAGCCCTTTAACCGGAAAACCACGATGGGAGCACACTGCTAGCCTCTCCTCCGGATCGCCACTCTGCATTCTGGCATATGCAGTGCATATAACTTGAAGAGTTTCAAAAAAAGTTTGTGAATGTTTCACCAAAGTTAGTGTAAGTAAGTACTTAATATTTTCAGTATCTCTAGACACGAGACATGGCTCGTGTTTCGGGATAGTATCCCTCATCAGTAGAGAAAAGTTCTGGGGTGGTTGAGAAGGCCGCCAAACAACCGTCACAGGCTTCGTTGCCCCTCTGGCGCGCAGGTGCATCTCCAAAAGCTCGTCAGCTTAGAGGCTCACGGGAGCACTTTAACAGGAAAACCACGATGGGAGCACACTGCTAGCCTCTCCTCCGGATCGCCACTCTGCATTCTGGTATATGCAGTGCATATAACTTGAAGAGTTTCAAAAAAAGTTTGTGAATGTTTCACCAAAGTTAGTGTAAGTAAGTACTTAATATTTTCAGTATCTCTAGACACGAGACATGGCTCGTGTTTTGGGATAGTATCCCTCATCAGTAGAGAAAAGTTCTGGGGTGGTTGAGAAGGCCGCCAAACAACCGTCACAGGCTTCGTTGCCCCTCTGGCGCGAAGATGCATCTCCAAAAGCTCGTCAGCATAGAGGCTCACGGGAGCCCTTTAACAGGAAAACCACGATGGGAGCACCCTGCTAGCCTCTCCTCCGGATCGCCCCTCTGCATTCTGGTATATGCAGTGCGTATAACTTGAAGAGTTTCGAAAAAAGTTTGTGAATGTTTCACCAAAGTTGGTGTAAGTAAGTACTTAATATTTTCAGTATCTCTAGACAGGAGACATGGCTCGTGTTTCGGGATAGTATCCCTCATCAGTAGAGAAAAGTTCTGGGGTGGTTGAGAAGGCCGCCAAACAACCGTCACAGGCTTCTTTTCCCTTCTAGCACGCAGGTGCATCTCCAAAAGCTCGTCAGCTTAGGGGCTCACGGAAGCCCTTTAACAGGAAAACCACGATGGGAGCACACTGCTAGCCTCTCCTTTGGATCGCCCCTCTGCATTCTGGTATATGCAGTGCATATAACTTGAAGGGTTTCGAAAAAAGTTCTTGAATGTTTCACCAAAGTTGGTGTAAGTAAGTACTTAATATTTTCAGTATCTCTAGACACGAGACATGGCTCGTGTTTCGGGATAGTATCCCTCATCAGTAGAGAAAAGTTCTGGGGTGGTTGAGAAGGCCGCCAAAACCCCGTCACAGGCTTCGTTGCCCCTATGGCGCGCAGGTGCATCTCCAAAAGCTCGTCAGCTTAGGGGCTCACGGGAGCCCTTTAACAGGAAAACCACGATGGGAGCACACTGCTAGCCTCTCCTCCGGATCGCCCCTCTGCATTCTGGTATATGCAGTGCGTATAACTTGAAGAGTTTCGTAAAAAGTTTGTGTATGTTTCACCAAAGTTATTGTAAGTAAGTACTTAATATTTTAAGTATCTCTAGACACGAGACATGGCTCGTGTTTCAGGATAGTATCCCTCATCAGTAGAGAAAAGTTCATAGGTGGTTGAGAAGGTCGCCAAACAACCGTCAGAGGCTTCATTGCCCCTCTGGCGCGCAGGTGCATCTCCAAAAGCTCGTCAGCTTAGGGGCTCACGGGAGCCCTATAACAGGAAAACCACGATGGGAGCACACTGCTAGCCTCTCCTCCGGATCGCCCCTCTGCATTCTGGTATATGCAGCGCGTATAACCTGAAGAGTTTCGAAAAAAGTTCGTGAACGTTTCACCAAAGTTGGTGTAAGTAAGTACTTAATATTTTCAGTATCTCTAGACACGAGACATGGCTCGTGTTTCGGGATAGTATCCCTCATCAGTAGAGAAAAGTTCTCGGGTGGTTGAGAAGGCCGCCAAACAACCGTCACAGGCTCCGTTGCCCCTTTTGCGCGCAGGTGCATCTCCAAAAGCTCATCAGCTTAGGGGCTCACGAGATCCCTTTAAAGAGGAAAACCACGATGGGAGCTCACTGCTAGCCTCTCCTCCGGATCGCCCCTCTGCATTCTGGTATATGCAGTGCGTATAACTTGAAGAGTTTCGAAAAAAGTTTGTGAATGTTTCACCAAAGTTGGTGTAAGTAAGTACTTAATATTTTCAGTATCTCTAGACACGAGACATGGCTCGTGTTTCAGGATAGTATCCCTCATCAGTAGAGAAAAGTTCTGGGGTGGTTGAGAAGGCCGCCAAACAACCGTCACAGGCTTCTTTGCCCCTCTGGCACGCAGGTGCATCTCCAAAAGCTCGTCAGCTTAGGGGCTCACAGGAGCCCTTTAACAGGAAAACCACGATGGGAGCACACTGCTAGCCTCTCTTTTGGATCGCCCCTCTGCATTCTGGTATATGCAGTGCATATAACTTGAAGGGTTTCGAAAAAAGTTCTTGAATGTTTCACCAAAGTTGGTGTAAGTAAGTACTTAATATTTTCAGTATCTCTAGACACGAGACATGGCCCGTGTTTTGGGATAGTATTCTTCATCAGTAGAGAAAAGTTCTGGGGTGGTTGAGAAGGCCGCCAAACAACCGTCACAGGCTTCTCTGCCCCGCTGGCACGCAGGTGCATCTCCAAAAGCTCGTCAGCTTAGGGGCTCACAGGAGCCCTTTAACCGGAAAACCACGATGGGAGCACACTGCTAGCCTCTCCTCCGGATCGCCCCTCTGCATTCTGGTATATGCAGTGCATATAACTTGAAGAGTTTCAAAAAAAGTTTGTGAATGTTTCACCAAAGTTAGTGTAAGTAAGTACTTAATATTTTCAGTATCTCTAGACACGAGACATGGCTCGTGTTTCGGGATAGTATCCCTCATCAGTAGAGAAAAGTTCTGGGGTGGTTGAGAAGGCCGCCAAACAACCGTCACAGGCTTCGTTGCCCCTCTGGCGCGCAGGTGCATCTCCAAAAGCTCGTCAGCTTAGAGGCTCACGGGAGCCCTTTAACAGGAAAACCACGATGGGAGCACACTGCTAGCCTCTCCTTTGGATCGCCCCTCTGCATTCTGGTATATGCAGTGCATATAACTTGAAGGGTTTCGAAAAAAGTTCTTGAATGTTTCACCAAAGTTGGTGTAAGTAAGTTCTTAATATTTTCAGTATCTCTAGACACGAGACATGGCTCGTGTTTCGGGATAGTATCCCTCATCAGTAGAGAAAAGTTCTGGGGTGGTTGAGAAGACCGCCAAACAACCGTCACAGGCTTCTTTGCCCCTCTGGCACGCAGGTGCATCTCCAAAAGCTCGTCAGCTTAGGGGCTCACGGGAGCCCTTTAACCGGAAAACCACGATGGGAGCACACTGCTAGCCTCTCCTCCGGATCGCCACTCTGCATTCTGGTATATGCAGTGCATATAACTTGAAGAGTTTCAAAAAACGTTTGTGAATGTTTCACCAAAGTTAGTGTAAGTAAGTACTTAATATTTTCAGTATCTCTAGACACGAGACATGGCTCGTGTTTCGGGATAGTATCCCTCATCAGTAGAGAAAAGTTCTGCGGTGGTTGAGAAGGCCGCCAAACAACCGTCACAGGCTTCGTTGCCCCTCTGGCGCGCAGGTGCATCTCCAAAAGCTCGTCAGCTTAGAGGCTCACGGGAGCCCTTTAACAAGAAAACCACGATGGGAGCACACTGCTAGCCTCTCCTCCAGATCGCCACTCTGCATTCTGGTATATGCAGTGCATATAACTTGAAGAGTTTCAAAAAAAGTTTGTGAATGTTTCACCAAAGTTAGTGTAAGTAAGTACTTAATATTTTCATTATCTCTAGACACGAGACATGGCTCGTGTTTCGGGATAGTATCCCTCATCAGTAGAGAAAAGTTCTGGGGTGGTTGAGAAGGCCGCCAAACAACCGTCACAGGCTTCGTTGCCCCTCTGGCGCGCAGGTGCATCTCCAAAAGCTCGTCAGCTTAGAGGCTCACGGGAGCCCTTTAACAGGAAAACCACGATGGGAGCACACTGCTAGCCTCTCCTCCGGATCGCCCCTCTGCATTCTGGTATATGCAGTGCGTATAACTTGAAGAGTTTCGAAAAAAGTTTGTGAATGTTTCACCAAAGTTGGTGTAAGTAAGTACTTAATATTTTCAGTATCTCTAGACACAAGACATGGCTCGTGTTTCGGGATAGTATCCCTCATCAGTAGAGAAAAGTTCTGGGGTGGTTGAGAAGGCCGCCAAACAACCGTCACAGGCTTCGTTGCCCCTCTGGCGCGCAGGTGCATCTCCAAAAGCTCGTCAGCTTAGAGGCTCACGGGAGCCCTTTAACAGGAAAACCACGATGGGAGCACACTGCTAGCCTCTCCTTTGGATCGCCCCTCTGCATTCTGGTATATGCAGTGCATATAACTTGAAGGGTTTCGAAAAAAGTTCTTGAATGTTTCACCAAAGTTGGTGTAAGTAAGTTCTTAATATTTTCAGTATCTCTAGACACGAGACATGGCTCGTGTTTCGGGATAGTATCCCTCATCAGTAGAGAAAAGTTCTGGGGTGGTTGAGAAGACCGCCAAACAACCGTCACAGGCTTCTTTGCCCCTCTGGCACGCAGGTGCATCTCCAAAAGCTCGTCAGCTTAGGGGCTCACGGGAGCCCTTTAACCGGAAAACCACGATGCGAGCACACTGCTAGCCTCTCCTCCGGATCGCCACTCTGCATTCTGGTATATGCAGTGCATATAACTTGAAGAGTTTCAAAAAACGTTTGTGAATGTTTCACCAAAGTTAGTGTAAGTAAGTACTTAATATTTTCAGTATCTCTAGACACGAGACATGGCTCGTGTTTCGGGATAGTATCCCTCATCAGTAGAGAAAAGTTCTGGGGTGGTTGAGAAGGCCGCCAAACAACCGTCACAGGCTTCGTTGCCCCTCTGGCACGCAGGTGCATCTCCAAAAGCTCGTCAGCTTAGGGGCTCACGGGAGCCCTTTAACCGGAAAACCACGATGGGAGCACACTGCTAGCCTCTCCTCCGGATCGCCACTCTGCATTCTGGCATATGCAGTGCATATAACTTGAAGAGTTTCAAAAAAAGTTTGTGAATGTTTCACCAAAGTTAGTGTAAGTAAGTACTTAATATTTTCAGTATCTCTAGACACGAGACATGGCTCGTGTTTCGGGATAGTATCCCTCATCAGTAGAGAAAAGTTCTGGGGTGGTTGAGAAGGCCGCCAAACAACCGTCACAGGCTTCGTTGCCCCTCTGGCGCGCAGGTGCATCTCCAAAAGCTCGTCAGCTTAGAGGCTCACGGGAGCACTTTAACAGGAAAACCACGATGGGAGCACACTGCTAGCCTCTCCTCCGGATCGCCACTCTGCATTCTGGTATATGCAGTGCATATAACTTGAAGAGTTTCAAAAAAAGTTTGTGAATGTTTCACCAAAGTTAGTGTAAGTAAGTACTTAATATTTTCAGTATCTCTAGACACGAGACATGGCTCGTGTTTTGGGATAGTATCCCTCATCAGTAGAGAAAAGTTCTGGGGTGGTTGAGAAGGCCGCCAAACAACCGTCACAGGCTTCGTTGCCCCTCTGGCGCGAAGATGCATCTCCAAAAGCTCGTCAGCATAGAGGCTCACGGGAGCCCTTTAACAGGAAAACCACGATGGGAGCACACTGCTAGCCTCTCCTCCGGATCGCCCCTCTGCATTCTGGTATATGCAGTGCGTATAACTTGAAGAGTTTCGAAAAAAGTTTGTGAATGTTTCACCAAAGTTGGTGTAAGTAAGTACTTAATATTTTCAGTATCTCTAGACAGGAGACATGGCTCGTGTTTCGGGATAGTATCCCTCATCAGTAGAGAAAAGTTCTGGGGTGGTTGAGAAGGCCGCCAAACAACCGTCACAGGCTTCTTTTCCCTTCTAGCACGCAGGTGCATCTCCAAAAGCTCGTCAGCTTAGGGGCTCACGGAAGCCCTTTAACAGGAAAACCACGATGGGAGCACACTGCTAGCCTCTCCTTTGGATCGCCCCTCTGCATTCTGGTATATGCAGTGCATATAACTTGAAGGGTTTCGAAAAAAGTTCTTGAATGTTTCACCAAAGTTGGTGTAAGTAAGTACTTAATATTTTCAGTATCTCTAGACACGAGACATGGCTCGTGTTTCGGGATAGTATCCCTCATCAGTAGAGAAAAGTTCTGGGGTGGTTGAGAAGGCCGCCAAAACCCCGTCACAGGCTTCGTTGCCCCTATGGCGCGCAGGTGCATCTCCAAAAGCTCGTCAGCTTAGGGGCTCACGGGAGCCCTTTAACAGGAAAACCACGATGGGAGCACACTGCTAGCCTCTCCTCCGGATCGCCCCTCTGCATTCTGGTATATGCAGTGCGTATAACTTGAAGAGTTTCGTAAAAAGTTTGTGTATGTTTCACCAAAGTTATTGTAAGTAAGTACTTAATATTTTAAGTATCTCTAGACACGAGACATGGCTCGTGTTTCAGGATAGTATCCCTCATCAGTAGAGAAAAGTTCATAGGTGGTTGAGAAGGTCGCCAAACAACCGTCAGAGGCTTCATTGCCCCTCTGGCGCGCAGGTGCATCTCCAAAAGCTCGTCAGCTTAGGGGCTCACGGGAGCCCTATAACAGGAAAACCACGATGGGAGCACACTGCTAGCCTCTCCTCCGGATCGCCCCTCTGCATTCTGGTATATGCAGCGCGTATAACCTGAAGAGTTTCGAAAAAAGTTCGTGAACGTTTCACCAAAGTTGGTGTAAGTAAGTACTTAATATTTTCAGTATCTCTAGACACGAGACATGGCTCGTGTTTCGGGATAGTATCCCTCATCAGTAGAGAAAAGTTCTCGGGTGGTTGAGAAGGCCGCCAAACAACCGTCACAGGCTCCGTTGCCCCTTTTGCGCGCAGGTGCATCTCCAAAAGCTCATCAGCTTAGGGGCTCACGAGATCCCTTTAAAGAGGAAAACCACGATGGGAGCTCACTGCTAGCCTCTCCTTTGGATCGCCCCTCTGCATTCTGGTATATGCAGTGCGTATAACTTGAAGGGTTTCGAAAAAAGTTCTTGAATGTTTCACCAAAGTTGGTGTAAGTAAGTACTTAATATTTTCAGTATCTCTAGACACGAGACATGGCTCGTGTTTCGGGATAGTATCCCTCATCAGTAGAGAAAAGTTCTGGGGTGGTTGAGAAGGCCGCCAAACAACCGTCACAGGCTTCGTTGCCCCTCTGGCGCGCAGGTGCATCTCCAAAAGCTCGTCAGCTTAGGGGCTCACGGGAGCCCTTTAGCAGGAAAACCACGATGGGAGCACACTGCTAGCCTCTCCTCCGGATTGCCCCTCTGCATTCTGGTATATGCAGCGCGTATAACCTGAAGAGTTTCGAAAAAAGTTCGTGAATGTTTCACCAAAGTTGGTGTAAGTAAGTACTTAATATTTTCAGTATCTCTAGACACGAGACATGGCTCGTGTTTCGGGATAGTATCCCTCATCAGTAAAGAAAAGTTCTCGGGTGGTTGAGAAGGCCGCCAAACAACCGTCACAGGCTCCGTTGCCCCTTTGGTGCGCAGGTGCATCTCCAAAAGCTCGTCAGCTAAGGGGCTCACGAGATCCCTTTAAAAGGAAAACCACGATGGGAGCACACTGCTAGCCTCTCCTTTGGATCGCCCCTCTGCATTCTGGTATATGCAGTGCGTATAACTTGAAGGGTTTCGAAAAAAGTTCTTGAATGTTTCACCAAAGTTGGTGTAAGTAAGTACTTAATATTTTCAGTATCTCTAGACACGAGACATGGCTCGTGTTTCGGGATAGTATCCCTCATCAGTAGAGAAAAGTTCTGGGGTGGTTGAGAAGGCCGCCAAACAACCGTCACAGGCTTCGTTGCCCCTCTGGCGCGCAGGTGCATCTCCAAAAGCTCGTCAGCTTAGAGGCTCACAGGAGCACTTTAACAGGAAAACCACGATGGGAGCACACTGCTAGCCTCTCCTCTGGATCGCCCCTCTGCATTCTGGTATATGCAGTGCATATAACTTGAAGAGTTTCGAAAAAAGTTCGTGAATGTTTCACCAAAGTTGGTGTAAGTAAGTACTTAATATTTTCAGTATCTCTAGACACGAGACATGGCTCGTGTTTCGGGATAGTATCCCTCATCAGTAGAGAAAAGTTCTCGGGTGGTTGAGAAGGCCGCCAAACAACCGTCACAGGCTCCGTTGCCCCTTTGGCGCGCAGGTGCATCTCCAAAAGCTCGTCAGCTTAGGGGCTCACGAGATCCCTTTAAAAGGAAAACCACGATGGGAGCACACTGCTAGCCTTTCCTTTGGATCGCCCCTCTGCATTCTGGTATATGCAGTGCGTATAACTTGAAGGGTTTCGAAAAAAGTTCTTGAATGTTTCACCAAAGTTGGTGTAAGTAAGTACTTAATATTTTCAGTATCTCTAGAAACGAGACATGGCTCGTGTTTCGGGATAGTATCACTCATCAGTAGAGAAAAGTTCTGGGGTGGTTGAGAAGGCCGCCAAACAACCGTCACAGGCTTCGTTGCCCCTCTGGCGCGCAGGTGCATCTCCAAAAGCTCGTCAGCTTAGAGGCTCACGGGAGCACTTTAACAGGAAAACCACGATGGGAGCACACTGCTAGCCTCTCCTCCGGATCGCCCCTCTGCATTCTGGTATATGCAGTGCGTATAACTTGAAGAGTTTCGAAAAAAGTTTGTGAATGTTTCACCAAAGTTGGTGTATGTAAGTACTTAATATTTTCAGTATCTCTAGACACGAGACATGGCTCGTGTTTCGGGATAGTATCCCTCATCAGTAGAGAAAAGTTCTCGGGTGGTTGAGAAGGCCGCCAAACAACCGTCACAGGCTCCGTTGCCCCTTTGGCGCGCAGGTGCATCTCCAAAAGCTCGTCAGCTTAGGGGCTCACGAGATCCCTTTAAAAGGAAAACCACGATGGGAGCACACTGCTAGCCTTTCCTTTGGATCGCCCCTCTGCATTCTGGTATATGCAGTGCGTATAACTTGAAGGGTTTCGAAAAAAGTTCTTGAATGTTTCACCAAAGTTGGTGTAAGTAAGTACTTAATATTTTCAGTATCTCTAGAAACGAGACATGGCTCGTGTTTCGGGATAGTATCCCTCATCAGTAGAGAAAAGTTCTGGGGTGGTTGAGAAGGCCGCCAAACAACCGTCACAGGCTTCGTTGCCCCTCTGGCGCGCAGGTGCATCTCCAAAAGCTCGTCAGCTTAGAGGCTCACGGGAGCACTTTAACAGGAAAACCACGATGGGAGCACACTGCTAGCCTCTCCTCCGGATCGCCCCTCTGCATTCTGGTATATGCAGTGCGTATAACTTGAAGAGTTTCGAAAAAAGTTTGTGAATGTTTCACCAAAGTTGGTGTAAGTAAGTACTTAATATTTTCAGTATCTCTAGACACGAGACATGGCTCGTGTTTCAGGATAGTATCCCTCATCAGTAGAGAAAAGTTCTGGGGTGGTTGAGAAGGCCGCCAAACAACCGTCACAGGCTTCGTTGCCCCTCTGGCGCGCAGGTGCATCTCCAAAAGCTCGTCAGCTTAGAGGCTCACGGGAGCCCTTTAACAGGAAAACCACGATGGGAGCACACTGCTAGCCTCTCCTTTGGATCGCCCCTCTGCATTCTGGTATATGCAGTGCATATAACTTGAAGGGTTTCGAAAAAAGTTCTTGAATGTTTCACCAAAGTTGGTGTAAGTAAGTTCTTAATATTTTCAGTATCACTAGACACGAGACATGGCTCGTGTTTCGGGATAGTATCCCTCATCGGTAGAGAAAAGTTCTGGGGTGGTTGAGAAGACCGCCAAACAACCGTCACAGGCTTCTTTGCCCCTCTGGCACGCAGGTGCATCTCCAAAAGCTCGTCAGCTTAGGGGCTCACGGGAGCCCTTTAACCGGAAAACCACGATGGGAGCACACTGCTAGCCTCTCCTCCGGATCGCCACTCTGCATTCTGGTATATGCAGTGCATATAACTTGAAGAGTTTCAAAAAACTTTTGTGAATGTTTCACCAAAGTTAGTGTAAGTAAGTACTTAATATTTTCAGTATCTCTAGACACGAGACATGGCTCGTGTTTCGGGATAGTATCCCTCATCAGTAGAGAAAAGTTCTGGGGTGGTTGAGAAGGCCGCCAAACAACCGTCACAGGCTTCGTTGCCCCTCTGGCGCGCAGGTGCATCTCCAAAAGCTCGTCAGCTTAGAGGCTCACGGGAGCCCTTTAACAGGAAAACCACGATGGGAGCACACTGCTAGCCTCTCCTCCAGATCGCCACTCTGCATTCTGGTATATGCAGTGCATATAACTTGAAGAGTTTCAAAAAAAGTTTGTGAATGTTTCACCAAAGTTAGTGTAAGTAAGTACTTAATATTTTCAGTATCTCTAGACACGAGACATGGCTCGTGTTTCGGGATAGTATCCCTCATCAGTAGAGAAAAGTTCTGGGGTGGTTGAGAAGGCCGCCAAACAACCGTCACAGGCTTCGTTGCCCCTCTGGCGTGCAGGTGCATCTCCAAAAGCTCGTCAGCTTAGAGGCTCACGGGAGCCCTTTAACAGGAAAACCACGATGGGAGCACACTGCTAGCCTCTCCTCCGGATCGCCCCTCTGCATTCTGGTATATGCAGTGCGTATAACTTGAAGAGTTTCGAAAAAAGTTTGTGAATGTTTCACCAAAGTTGGTGTAAGTAAGTACTTAATATTTTCAGTATCTCTAGACACGAGACATGGCTCGTGTTTCGGGATAGTATCCCTCATCAGTAGAGAAAATTCTGGGGTGGTTGAGAAGGCCGCCAAACAAACGTCACAGGCTTCGTTGCCCCTCTGGCACGCAGGTGCATCTCCAAAAGCTCGTCAGCTTAGGGGCTCACGGGAGCCCTTTAACCGGAAAACCACGATGGGAGCACACTGCTAGCCTCTCCTCCGGATCGCCACTCTGCATTCTGGCATATGCAGTGCATATAACTTGAAGAGTTTCAAAAAAAGTTTGTGAATGTTTCACCAAAGTTAGTGTAAGTAAGTACTTAATATTTTCAGTATCTCTAGACACGAGACATGGCTCGTGTTTCGGGATAGTATCCCTCATCAGTAGAGAAAAGTTCTGGGGTGGTTGAGAAGGCCGCCAAACAACCGTCACAGGCTTCGTTGCCCCTCTGGCGCGCAGGTGCATCTCCAAAAGCTCGTCAGCTTAGAGGCTCACGGGAGCACTTTAACAGGAAAACCACGATGGGAGCACACTGCTAGCCTCTCCTCCGGATCGCCACTCTGCATTCTGGTATATGCAGTGCATATAACTTGAAGAGTTTCAAAAAAAGTTTGTGAATGTTTCACCAAAGTTAGTGTAAGTAAGTACTTAATATTTTCAGTATCTCTAGACACGAGACATGGCTCGTGTTTTGGGATAGTATCCCTCATCAGTAGAGAAAAGTTCTGGGATGGTTGAGAAGGCCGCCAAACAACCGTCACAGGCTTCGTTGCCCCTCTGGCGCGAAGATGCATCTCCAAAAGCTCGTCAGCATAGAGGCTCACGGGAGCCCTTTAACAGGAAAACCACGATGGGAGCACACTGCTAGCCTCTCCTCCGGATCGCCCCTCTGCATTCTGGTATATGCAGTGCGTATAACTTGAAGAGTTTCGAAAAAAGTTTGTGAACGTTTCACCAAAGTTGGTGTAAGTAAGTACTTAATATTTTCAGTATCTCTAGACAGGAGACATGGCTCGTGTTTCGGGATAGTATCCCTCATCAGTAGAGAAAAGTTCTGGGGTGGTTGAGAAGGCCGCCAAACAACCGTCACAGGCTTCTTTTCCCTTCTAGCACGCAGGTGCATCTCCAAAAGCTCGTCAGCTTAGGGGCTCACGGAAGCCCTTTAACAGGAAAACCACGATGGGAGCACACTGCTAGCCTCTCCTTTGGATCGCCCCTCTGCATTCTGGTATATGCAGTGCATATAACTTGAAGGGTTTCGAAAAAAGTTCTTGAATGTTTCACCAAAGTTGGTGTAAGTAAGTACTTAATATTTTCAGTATCTCTAGACACGAGACATGGCTCGTGTTTCGGGATAGTATCCCTCATCAGTAGAGAAAAGTTCTGGGGTGGTTGAGAAGGCCGCCAAAACCCCGTCACAGGCTTCGTTGCCCCTATGGCGCGCAGGTGCATCTCCAAAAGCTCGTCAGCTTAGGGGCTCACGGGAGCCCTTTAACAGGAAAACCACGATGGGAGCACACTGCTAGCCTCTCCTCCGGATCGCCCCTCTGCATTCTGGTATATGCAGTGCGTATAACTTGAAGAGTTTCGTAAAAAGTTCGTGTATGTTTCACCAAAGTTATTGTAAGTAAGTACTTAATATTTTAAGTATCTGTAGACACGAGACATGGCTCGTGTTTCAGGATAGTATCCCTCATCAGTAGAGAAAAGTTCTTAGGTGGTTGAGAAGGTCGCCAAACAACCGTCAGAGGCTTCATTGCCCCTCTGGCGCGCAGGTGCATCTCCAAAAGCTCGTCAGCTTAGGGGCTCACGGGAGCCCTATAACAGGAAAACCACGATGGGAGCACACTGCTAGCCTCTCCTCCGGATCGCCCCTCTGCATTCTGGTATATGCAGCGCGTATAACCTGAAGAGTTTCGAAAAAAGTTCGTGAATGTTTCACCAAAGTTGGTGTAAGTAAGTACTTAATATTTTCAGTATCTCTAGACACGAGACATGGCTCGTGTTTCGGGATAGTATCCCTCATCAGTAGAGAAAAGTTCTCGGGTGGTTGAGAAGGCCGCCAAACAACCGTCACAGGCTCCGTTGCCCCTTTTGCGCGCAGGTGCATCTCCAAAAGCTCATCAGCTTAGGGGCTCACGAGATCCCTTTAAAGAGGAAAACCACGATGGGAGCTCACTGCTAGCCTCTCCTTTGGATCGCCCCTCTGCATTCTGGTATATGCAGTGCGTATAACTTGAAGGGTTTCGAAAAAAGTTCTTGAATGTTTCACCAAAGTTGGTGTAAGTAAGTACTTAATATTTTCAGTATCTCTAGACACGAGACATGGCTCGTGTTTCGGGATAGTATCCCTCATCAGTAGAGAAAAGTTCTGGGGTGGTTGAGAAGGCCGCCAAACAACCGTCACAGGCTTCGTTGCCCCTCTGGCGCGCAGGTGCATCTCCAAAAGCTCGTCAGCTTAGGGGCTCACGGGAGCCCTTTAGCAGGAAAACCACGATGGGAGCACACTGCTAGCCTCTCCTCCGGATCGCCCCTCTGCATTCTGGTATATGCAGCGCGTATAACCTGAAGAGTTTCGAAAAAAGTTCGTGAATGTTTCACCAAAGTTGGTGTAAGTAAGTACTTAATATTTTCAGTATCTCCAGACACGAGACATGGCTCGTGTTTCGGGATAGTATCCCTCATCAGTAGAGAAAAGTTCTCGGGTGGTTGAGAAGGCCGCCAAACAACCGTCACAGGCTCTGTTGCCCCTTTGGCGCGCAGGTGCATCTCCAAAAGCTCGTCAGCTTAGGGGCTCACGAGATCCCTTTAAAAGGAAAACCACGATGGGAGCACACTGCTAGCCTCTCCTTTGGATCGCCCCTCTGCATTCTGGTATATGCAGTGCGTATAACTTGAAGGGTTTCGAAAAAAGTTCTTGAATGTTTCACCAAAGTTGGTGTAAGTAAGTACTTAATATTTTCAGTATCTCTAGACACGAGACATGGCTCGTGTTTCGGGATAGTATCCCTCATCAGTAGAGAAAAGTTCTGGGGTGGTTGAGAAGGCCGCCAAACAACCGTCACAGGCTTCGTTGCCCCTCTGGCGCGCAGGTGCATCTCCAAAAGCTCGTCAGCTTAGAGGCTCACAGGAGCACTTTAACAGGAAAACCACGATGGGAGCACACTGCTAGCCTCTCCTCTGGATCGCCCCTCTGCATTCTGGTATATGCAGTGCATATAACTTGAAGAGTTTCGAAAAAAGTTCGTGAATGTTTCACCAAAGTTGGTGTAAGTAAGTACTTAATATTTTCAGTATCTCTAGACACGAGACATGGCTCGTGTTTCGGGATAGTATCCCTCATCAGTAGAGAAAAGTTCTCGGGTGGTTGAGAAGGCCGCCAAACAACCGTCACAGGCTCCGTTGCCCCTTTGGCGCGCAGGTGCATCTCCAAAAGCTCGTCAGCTTAGGGGCTCACGAGATCCCTTTAAAAGGAAAACCACGATGGGAGCACACTGCTAGCCTTTCCTTTGGATCGCCCCTCTGCATTCTGGTATATGCAGTGCGTATAACTTGAAGGGTTTCGAAAAAAGTTCTTGAATGTTTCACCAAAGTTGGTGTAAGTAAGTACTTAATATTTTCAGTATCTCTAGAAACGAGACATGGCTCGTGTTTCGGGATAGTATCCCTCATCAGTAGAGAAAAGTTCTGGGGAGGTTGAGAAGGCCGCCAAACAACCGTCACAGGCTTCGTTGCCCCTCTGGCGCGCAGGTGCATCTCCAAAAGCTCGTCAGCTTAGAGGCTCACGGGAGCACTTTAACAGGAAAACCACGATGGGAGCACACTGCTAGCCTCTCCTCCGGATCGCCCCTCTGCATTCTGGTATATGCAGTGCGTATAACTTGAAGAGTTTCGAAAAAAGTTTGTGAATGTTTCACCAAAGTTGGTGTAAGTAAGTACTTAATATTTTCAGTATCTCTAGACACGAGACATGGCTCGTGTTTCAGGATAGTATCCCTCATCAGTAGAGAAAAGTTCTGGGGTGGTTGAGAAGGCCGCCAAACAACCGTCACAGGCTTCTTTGCCCCTCTGGCACGCAGGTGCATCTCCAAAAGCTTGTCAGCTTAGGGGCTCACAGGAGCCCTTTAACAGGAAAACCACAATGGGAGCACACTGCTAGCCTCTCTTTTGGATCGCCCCTCTGCATTCTGGTATATGCAGTGCATATAACTTGAAGGGTTTCGAAAAAAGTTCTTGAATGTTTCACCAAAGTTGGTGTAAGTAAGTACTTAATATTTTCAGTATCTCTAGACACGAGACATGGCCCGTGTTTCGGGATAGTATCCTTCATCAGTAGAGAAAAGTTCTGGGGTGGTTGAGAAGGCCGCCAAACAACCGTCACAGGCTTCTCTGCCCCGCTGGCACGCAGGTGCATCTCCAAAAGCTCGTCAGCTTAGGGGCTCACAGGAGCCCTTTAACCGGAAAACCACGATGGGAGCACACTGCTAGCCTCTCCTCCGGATCGCCCCTCTGCATTCTGGTATATGCAGTGCATATAACTTGAAGAGTTTCAAAAAAAGTTTGTGAATGTTTCACCAAAGTTAGTGTAAGTAAGTACTTAATATTTTCAGTATCTCTAGACACGAGACATGGCTCGTGTTTCGGGATAGTATCCCTCATCAGTAGAGAAAAGTTCTGGGGTGGTTGAGAAGGCCGCCAAACAACCGTCACAGGCTTCGTTGCCCCTCTGGCGCGCAGGTGCATCTCCAAAAGCTCGTCAGCTTAGAGGCTCACGGGAGCCCTTTAACAGGAAAACCACGATGGGAGCACACTGCTAGCCTCTCCTTTGGATCGCCCCTCTGCATTCTGGTATATGCAGTGCATATAACTTGAAGGGTTTCGAAAAAAGTTCTTGAATGTTTCACCAAAGTTGGTGTAAGTAAGTTCTTAATATTTTCAGTATCTCTAGACACGAGACATGGCTCGTGTTTCGGGATAGTATCCCTCATCAGTAGAGAAAAGTTCTGGGGTGGTTGAGAAGACCGCCAAACAACCGTCACAGGCTTCTTTGCCCCTCTGGCACGCAGGTGCATCTCCAAAAGCTCGTCAGCTTAGGGGCTCACGGGAGCCCTTTAACCGGAAAACCACGATGGGAGCACACTGCTAGCCTCTCCTCCGGATCGCCACTCTGCATTCTGGTATATGCAGTGCATATAACTTGAAGAGTTTCAAAAAACGTTTGTGAATGTTTCACCAAAGTTAGTGTAAGTAAGTACTTAATATTTTCAGTATCTCTAGACACGAGACATGGCTCGTGTATCGGGATGGTATCCCTCATCAGTAGAGAAAAGTTCTGGGGTAGTTGAGAAGGCCGCCAAACAACCGTCACAGGCTTCGTTGCCCCTCTGGCGCGCAGGTGCATCTCCAAAAGCTCGTCAGCTTAGAGGCTCACGGGAGCCCTTTAACAGGAAAACCACGATGGGAGCACACTGCTAGCCTCTCCTCCAGATCGACACTCTGCATTCTGGTATATGCAGTGCATATAACTTGAAGAGTTTCAAAAAATGTTTGTGAATGTTTCACCAAAGTTAGTGTAAGTAAGTACTTAATATTTTCAGTATCTCTAGACACGAGACATGGCTCGTGTTTCGGGATAGTATCCCTCATCAGTAGAGAAAAGTTCTGGGGTGGTTGAGAAGGCCGCCAAACAACCGTCACAGGCTTCGTTGCCCCTCTGGCGCGCAGGTGCATCTCCAAAAGCTCGTCAGCTTAGAGGCTCACGGGAGCCCTTTAACAGGAAAACCACGATGGGAGCACACTGCTAGCCTCTCCTCCGGATCGCCCCTCTGCATTCTGGTATATGCAGTGCGTATAACTTGAAGAGTTTCGAAAAAAGTTTGTGAATGTTTCACCAAAGTTGGTGTAAGTAAGTACTTAATATTTTCAGTATCTCTAGACACGAGACATGGCTCGTGTTTCGGGATAGTATCCCTCATCAGTAGAGAAAAGTTCTGGGGTGGTTGAGAAGGCCGCCAAACAACCGTCACAGGCTTCGTTGCCCCTCTGGCGCGCAGGTGCATCTCCAAAAGCTCGTCAGCTTAGAGGCTCACGGGAGCCCTTTAACAGGAAAACCACGATGGGAGCACACTGCTAGCCTCTCCTTTGGATCGCCCCTCTGCATTCTGGTATATGCAGTGCATATAACTTGAAGGGTTTCGAAAAAAGTTCTTGAATGTTTCACCAAAGTTGGTGTAAGTAAGTTCTTAATATTTTCAGTATCTCTAGACACGAGACATGGCTCGTGTTTCGGGATAGTATCCCTCATCAGTAGAGAAAAGTTCTGGGGTGGTTGAGAAGACCGCCAAACAACCGTCACAGGCTTCTTTGCCCCTCTGGCACGCAGGTGCATCTCCAAAAGCTCGTCAGCTTAGGGGCTCACGGGAGCCCTTTAACCGGAAAACCACGATGGGAGCACACTGCTAGCCTCTCCTCCGGATCGCCACTCTGCATTCTGGTATATGCAGTGCATATAACTTGAAGAGTTTCAAAAAAAGTTTGTGAATGTTTCACCAAAGTTAGTGTAAGTAAGTACTTAATATTTTCAGTATCTCTAGACACGAGACATGGCTCGTGTTTCGGGATAGTATCCCTCATCAGTAGAGAAAAGTTCTGGGGTGGTTGAGAAGGCCGCCAAACAACCGTCACAGGCTTCGTTGCCCCTCTGGCGCGCAGGTGCATCTCCAAAAGCTCGTCAGCTTAGAGGCTCACGGGAGCCCTTTAACAGGAAAACCACGATGGGAGCACACTGCTAGCCTCTCCTCCGGATCGCCCCTCTGCATTCTGGTATATGCAGTGCGTATAACTTGAAGAGTTTCGAAAAAAGTTTGTGAATGTTTCACCAAAGTTGGTGTAAGTAAGTACTTAATATTTTCAGTATCTCTAGACACGAGACATGGCTCGTGTTTCGGGATAGTATCCCTCATCAGTAGAGAAAAGTTCTGGGGTGGTTGAGAAGGCCGCCAAACAACCGTCACAGGCTTCGTTGCCCCTCTGGCACGCAGGTGCATCTCCAAAAGCTCGTCAGCTTAGGGACTCACGGGAGCCCTTTAACCGGAAAACCACGATGGGAGCACACTGCTAGCCTCTCCTCCAGATCGACACTCTGCATTCTGGTATATGCAGTGCATATAACTTGAAGAGTTTCAAAAAATGTTTGTGAATGTTTCACCAAAGTTAGTGTAAGTAAGTACTTAATATTTTCAGTATCTCTAGACACGAGACATGGCTCGTGTTTCGGGATAGTATCCCTCATCAGTAGAGAAAAGTTCTGGGGTGGTTGAGAAGGCCGCCAAACAACCGTCACAGGCTTCGTTGCCCCTCTGGCGCGCAGGTGCATCTCCAAAAGCTCGTCAGCTTAGAGGCTCACGGGAGCCCTTTAACAGGAAAACCACGATGGGAGCACACTGCTAGCCTCTCCTCCGGATCGCCCCTCTGCATTCTGGTATATGCAGTGCGTATAACTTGAAGAGTTTCGAAAAAAGTTTGTGAATGTTTCACCAAAGTTGGTGTAAGTAAGTACTTAATATTTTCAGTATCTCTAGACACGAGACATGGCTCGTGTTTCGGGATAGTATCCCTCATCAGTAGAGAAAAGTTCTGGGGTGGTTGAGAAGGCCGCCAAACAACCGTCACAGGCTTCGTTGCCCCTCTGGCGCGCAGGTGCATCTCCAAAAGCTCGTCAGCTTAGAGGCTCACGGGAGCCCTTTAACAGGAAAACCACGATGGGAGCACACTGCTAGCCTCTCCTTTGGATCGCCCCTCTGCATTCTGGTATATGCAGTGCATATAACTTGAAGGGTTTCGAAAAAAGTTCTTGAATGTTTCACCAAAGTTGGTGTAAGTAAGTTCTTAATATTTTCAGTATCTCTAGACACGAGACATGGCTCGTGTTTCGGGATAGTATCCCTCATCAGTAGAGAAAAGTTCTGGGGTGGTTGAGAAGACCGCCAAACAACCGTCACAGGCTTCTTTGCCCCTCTGGCACGCAGGTGCATCTCCAAAAGCTCGTCAGCTTAGGGGCTCACGGGAGCCCTTTAACCGGAAAACCACGATGGGAGCACACTGCTAGCCTCTCCTCCGGATCGCCACTCTGCATTCTGGTATATGCAGTGCATATAACTTGAAGAGTTTCAAAAAAAGTTTGTGAATGTTTCACCAAAGTTAGTGTAAGTAAGTACTTAATATTTTCAGTATCTCTAGACACGAGACATGGCTCGTGTTTCGGGATAGTATCCCTCATCAGTAGAGAAAAGTTCTGGGGTGGTTGAGAAGGCCGCCAAACAACCGTCACAGGCTTCGTTGCCCCTCTGGCGCGCAGGTGCATCTCCAAAAGCTCGTCAGCTTAGAGGCTCACGGGAGCCCTTTAACAGGAAAACCACGATGGGAGCACACTGCTAGCCTCTCCTCCGGATCGCCCCTCTGCATTCTGGTATATGCAGTGCGTATAACTTGAAGAGTTTCGAAAAAAGTTTGTGAATGTTTCACCAAAGTTGGTGTAAGTAAGTACTTAATATTTTCAGTATCTCTAGACACGAGACATGGCTCGTGTTTCGGGATAGTATCCCTCATCAGTAGAGAAAAGTTCTGGGGTGGTTGAGAAGGCCGCCAAACAACCGTCACAGGCTTCGTTGCCCCTCTGGCACGCAGGTGCATCTCCAAAAGCTCGTCAGCTTAGGGACTCACGGGAGCCCTTTAACCGGAAAACCACGATGGGAGCACACTGCTAGCCTCTCCTCCGGATCGCCACTCTGCATTCTGGCATATGCAGTGCATATAACTTGAAGAGTTTCAAAAAAAGTTTGTGAATGTTTCACCAAAGTTAGTGTAAGTAAGTACTTAATATTTTGAGTATCTCTAGACACGAGACATGGCTCGTGTTTCGGGATAGTATCCCTCATCAGTAGAGAAAAGTTCTGGGGTGGTTGAGAAGGCCGCCAAACAACCGTCACAGGCTTCGTTGCCCCTCTGGCGCGCAGGTGCATCTCCAAAAGCTCATCAGCTTAGAGGCTCACGGGAGCACTTTAACAGGAAAACCACGATGGGAGCACACTGCTAGCCTCTCCTCCGGATCGCCACTCTGCATTCTGGTATATGCAGTGCATATAACTTGAAGAGTTTCAAAAAAAGTTTGTGAATGTTTCACCAAAGTTAGTGTAAGTAAGTACTTAATATTTTCAGTATCTCTAGACACGAGACATGGCTCGTGTTTTGGGATAGTATCCCTCATCAGTAGAGAAAAGTTCTGGGGTGGTTGAGAAGGCCGCCAAACAACCGTCACAGGCTTCGTTGCCCCTCTGGCGCGAAGATGCATCTCCAAAAGCTCGTCAGCATAGAGGCTCACGGGAGCCCTTTAACAGGAAAACCACGATGGGAGCACACTGCTAGCCTCTCCTCCGGATCGCCCCTCTGCATTCTGGTATATGCAGTGCGTATAACTTGAAGAGTTTCGAAAAAAGTTTGTGAATGTTTCACCAAAGTTGGTGTAAGTAAGTACTTAATATTTTCAGTATCTCTAGACAGGAGACATGGCTCGTGTTTCGGGATAGTATCCCTCATCAGTAGAGAAAAGTTCTGGGGTGGTTGAGAAGGCCGCCAAACAACCGTCACAGGCTTCTTTTCCCTTCTAGCACGCAGGTGCATCTCCAAAAGCTCGTCAGCTTAGGGGCTCACGGAAGCCCTTTAACAGGAAAACCACGATGGGAGCACACTGCTAGCCTCTCCTTTGGATCGCCCCTCTGCATTCTGGTATATGCAGTGCATATAACTTGAAGGGTTTCGAAAAAAGTTCTTGAATGTTTCACCAAAGTTGGTGTAAGTAAGTACTTAATATTTTCAGTATCTCTAGACACGAGACATGGCTCGTGTTTCGGGATAGTATCCCTCATCAGTAGAGAAATGTTCTGGGGACGGTTGAGAAGGCCGCCAAAACCCCGTCACAGGCTTCGTTGCCCCTATGGCGCGCAGGTGCATCTCCAAAAGCTCGTCAGCTTAGGGGCTCACGGGAGCCCTTTAACAGGAAAACCACGATGGGAGCACACTGCTAGCCTTTCCTCCGGATCGCCCCTCTGCATTCTGGTATATGCAGTGCGTATAACTTGAAGAGTTTCGTAAAAAGTTCGTGTATGTTTCACCAAAGTTATTGTAAGTAAGTACTTAATATTTTAAGTATCTCTAGACACGAGACATGGCTCGTGTTTCAGGATAGTATCCCTCATCAGTAGAGAAAAGTTCTTAGGTGGTTGAGAAGGTCGCCAAACAACCGTCAGAGGCTTCATTGCCCCTCTGGCGCGCAGGTGCATCTCCAAAAGCTCGTCAGCTTAGGGGCTCACGGGAGCCCTATAACAGGAAAACCACGATGGGAGCACACTGCTAGCCTCTCCTCCGGATCGCCCCTCTGCATTCTGGTATATGCAGCGCGTATAACCTGAAGAGTTTCGAAAAAAGTTCGTGAATGTTTCACCTAAGTTGGTGTAAGTAAGTACTTAATATTTTCAGTATCTCTAGACACGAGACATGGCTCGTGTTTCGGGATAGTATCCCTCATCAGTAGAGAAAAGTTCTCGGGTGGTTGAGAAGGCCGCCAAACAACCGTCACAGGCTCCGTTGCCCCATTTGCGCGCAGGTGCATCTCCAAAAGATCATCAGCTTAGGGGCTCACGAGATCCCTTTAAAGAGGAAAACCACGATGGGAGCTCACTGCTAGCCTCTCCTTTGGATCGCCCCTCTGCATTCTGGTATATGCAGTGCGTATAACTTGAAGGGTTTCGAAAAAAGTTCTTGAATGTTTCACCAAAGTTGGTGTAAGTAAGTACTTAATATTTTCAGTATCTCTAGACACGAGACATGGCTCGTGTTTCGGGATAGTATCCCTCATCAGTAGAGAAAAGTTCTGGGGTGGTTGAGAAGGCCGCCAAACAACCGTCACAGGCTTCGTTGCCCCTCTGGCGCGTAGGTGCATCTCCAAAAGCTCGTCAGCTTAGGGGCTCACGGGAGCCCTTTAGCAGGAAAACCACGATGGGAGCACACTGCTAGCCTCTCCTCCGGATCGCCCCTCTGCATTCTGGTATATGCAGCGCGTATAACCTGAAGAGTTTCGAAAAAAGTTCGTGAATGTTTCACCAAAGTTGGTGTAAGTAAGTACTTAATATTTTCAGTATCTCTAGACACGAGACATGGCTCGTGTTTCGGGATAGTATCCCTCATCAGTAGAGAAAAGTTCTCGGGTGGTTGAGAAGGCCGCCAAACAACCGTCAAAGGCTCCGTTGCCCCTTTGGCGCGCAGGTGCATCTCCAAAAGCTCGTCAGCTTAGGGGCTCACGAGATCCCTTTAAAAGGAAAACCACGATGGGAGCACACTGCTAGCCTCTCCTTTGGATCGCCCCTCTGCATTCTGGTATATGCAGTGCGTATAACTTGAAGGGTTTCGAAAAAAGTTCTTGAATGTTTCACCAAAGTTGGTGTAAGTAAGTACTTAATATTTTCAGTATCTCTAGACACGAGACATGGCTTGTGTTTCGGGATAGTATCCCTCATCAGTAGAGAAAAGTTCTGGGGTGGTTGAGAAGGCCGCCAAACAACCGTCACAGGCTTCGTTGCCCCTCTGGCGCGCAGGTGCATCTCCAAAAGCTCGTCAGCTTAGAGGCTCACAGGAGCACTTTAACAGGAAAACCACGATGGGAGCACACTGCTAGCCTCTCCTCTGGATCGCCCCTCTGCATTCTGGTATATGCAGTGCATATAACTTGAAGAGTTTCGAAAAAAGTTCGTGAATGTTTCACCAAAGTTGGTGTAAGTAAGTACTTAATATTTTCAGTATCTCTAGACACGAGACATGGCTCGTGTTTCGGGATAGTATCCCTCATCAGTAGAGAAAAGTTCTCGGGTGGTTGAGAAGGCCGCCAAACAACTGTCACAGGCTCCGTTGCCCCTTTGGCGCGCAGGTGCATCTCCAAAAGCTCGTCAGCTTAGGGGCTCACGAGATCCCTTTAAAAGGAAAACCACGATGGGAGCACACTGCTAGCCTTTCCTTTGGATCGCCCCTCTGCATTCTGGTATATGCAGTGCGTATAACTTGAAGGGTTTCGAAAAAAGTTCTTGAATGTTTCACCAAAGTTGGTGTAAGTAAGCACTTAATATTTTCAGTATCTCTAGAAACGAGACATGGCTTGTGTTTCGGGATAGTATCCCTCATCAGTAGAGAAAAGTTCTGGGGTGGTTGAGAAGGCCGCCAAACAACCGTCACAGGCTTCGTTGCCCCTCTGGCGCGCAGGTGCATCTCCAAAAGCTCGTCAGCTTAGAGGCTCACGGGAGCACTTTAACAGGAAAACCACGATGGGAGCACACTGCTAGCCTCTCCTCCGGATCGCCCCTCTGCATTCTGGTATATGCAGTGCGTATAACTTGAAGAGTTTCGAAAAAAGTTTGTGAATGTTTCACCAAAGTTGGTGTAAGTAAGTACTTAATATTTTCAGTATCTCTAGACACGAGACATGGCTCGTGTTTCAGGATAGTATCCCTCATCAGTAGAGAAAAGTTCTGGGGTGGTTGAGAAGGCCGCCAAACAACCGTCACAGGCTTCTTTGCCCCTCTGGCACGCAGGTGCATCTCCAAAAGCTCGTCAGCTTAGGGGCTCACAGGAGCCCTTTAACAGGAAAACCACGATGGGAGCACACTGCTAGCCTCTCTTTTGGATCGCCCCTCTGCATTCTGGTATATGCAGTGCATATAACTTGAAGGGTTTCGAAAAAAGTTCTTGAATGTTTCACCAAAGTTGGTGTAAGTAAGTACTTAATATTTTCAGTATCTCTAGACACGAGACATGGCCCGTGTTTCGGGATAGTATCCTTCATCAGTAGAGAAAAGTTCTGGGGTGGTTGAGAAGGCCGCCAAACAACTGTCACAGGCTTCGTTGCCCCTCTGGCGCGCAGGTGCATCTCCAAAAGCTCGTCAGCTTAGAGGCTCACGGGAGCCCTTTAACAGGAAAACCACGATGGGAGCACACTGCTAGCCTCTCCTCCGGATCGCCCCTCTACATTCTGGTATATGCAGTGCATATAACTTGAAGGGTTTCGAAAAAAGTTCTTGAATGTTTCACCAAAGTTGGTGTAAGTAAGTTCTTAATATTTTCAGTATCTCTAGACACGAGACATGGCTCGTGTTTCGGGATAGTATCCCTCATCAGTAGAGAAAAGTTCTGGGGTGGTTGAGAAGACCGCCAAACAACCGTCACAGGCTTATTTGCCCCTCTGGCACGCAGGTGCATCTCCAAAAGCTCGTCAGCTTAGGGGCTCACGGGAGCCCTTTAACCGGAAAACCACGATGGGAGCACACTGCTAGCCTCTCCTCCGGATCGCCACTCTGCATTCTGGTATATGCAGTGCATATAACTTGAAGAGTTTCAAAAAACGTTTGTGAACGTTTCACCAAAGTTAGTGTAAGTAAGTACTTAATATTTTCAGTATCTCTAGACACGAGACATGGCTCGTGTTTCGGGATAGTATCCCTCATCAGTAGAGAAAAGTTCTGGGGTGGTTGAGAAGGCCGCCAAACAACCGTCACAGGCTTCGTTGCCCCTCTGGCGCGCAGGTGCATCTCCAAAAGCTCGTCAGCTTAGAGGCTCACGGGAGCCCTTTAACAGGAAAACCACGATGGGAGCACACTGCTAGCCTCTCCTCCAGATCGCCACTCTGCATTCTGGTATATGCAGTGCATATAACTTGAAGAGTTTCAAAAAAAGTTTGTGAATGTTTCACCAAAGTTAGTGTAAGTAAGTACTTAATATTTTCAGTATCTCTAGACACGAGACATGGCTCGTGTTTCGGGATAGTATCCCTCATCAGTAGAGAAAAGTTCTGGGGTGGTTGAGAAGGCCGCCAAACAACCGTCACAGGCTTCGTTGCCCCTCTGGCGCGCAGGTGCATCTTCAAAAGCTCGTCAGCTTAGAGGCTCACGGGAGCCCTTTAACAGGAAAACCACGATGGGAGCACACTGCTAGCCTCTCCTCCGGATCGCCCCTCTGCATTCTGGTATATGCAGTGCGTATAACTTGAAGAGTTTCGAAAAAAGTTTGTGAATGTTTCACCAAAGTTGGTGTAAGTAAGTACTTAATATTTTCAGTATCTCTAGACACGAGACATGGCTCGTGTTTCGGGATAGTATCCCTCATCAGTAGAGAAAAGTTCTGGGGTGGTTGAGAAGGCCGCCAAACAACCGTCACAGGCTTCGTTGCCCCTCTGGCGCGCAGGTGCATCTCCAAAAGCTCGTCAGCTTAGAGGCTCACGGGAGCCCTTTAACAGGAAAACCACGGTGGGAGCACACTGCTAGCCTCTCCTTTGGATCGCCCCTCTGCATTCTGGTATATGCAGTGCATATAACTTGAAGGGTTTCGAAAAAAGTTCTTGAATGTTTCACCAAAGTTGGTGTAAGTAAGTTCTTAATATTTTCAGTATCTCTAGACACGAGACATGGCTCGTGTTTCGGGATAGTATCCCTCATCAGTAGAGAAAAGTTCTGGGGTGGTTGAGAAGACCGCCAAACAACCGTCACAGGCTTCTTTGCCCCTCTGGCACGCAGGTGCATCTCCAAAAGCTCGTCAGCTTAGGGGCTCACGGGAGCCCTTTAATCGGAAAACCACGATGGGAGCACACTGCTAGCCTCTCCTCCGGATCGCCACTCTGCATTCTGGTATATGCAGTGCATATAACTTGAAGAGTTTCAAAAAACGGTTGTGAATGTTTCACCAAAGTTAGTGTAAGTAAGTACTTAATATTTTCAGTATCTCTAGACACGAGACATGGCTCGTGTTTCGGGATAGTATCCCTCATCAGTAGAGAAAAGTTCTGGGGTGGTTGAGAAGGCCGCCAAACAACCGTCACAGGCTTCGTTGCCCCTCTGGCACGCAGGTGCATCTCCAAAAGCTCGTCAGCTTAGAGGCTCACGGGAGCCCTTTAACAGGAAAACCACGATGGGAGCACACTGCTAGCCTCTCCTCCAGATCGCCACTCTGCATTCTGGTATATGCAGTGCATATAACTTGAAGAGTTTCAAAAAAAGTTTGTGAATGTTTCACCAAAGTTAGTGTAAGTAAGTACTTAATATTTTCAGTATCTCTAGACACGAGACATGGCTCGTGTTTCGGGATAGTATCCCTCATCAGTAGAGAAAAGTTCTGGGGTGGTTGAGAAGGCCGCCAAACAACCGTCACAGGCTTCGTTGCCCCTCTGGCGCGCAGGTGCATCTCCAAAAGCTAGTCAGCTTAGAGGCTCACGGGAGCCCTTTAACAGGAAAACCACGATGGGAGCACACTGCTAGCCTCTCCTCCGGATCGCCCCTCTGCATTCTGGTATATGCAGTGCGTATAACTTGAAGAGTTTCGAAAAAAGTTTGTGAATGTTTCACCAAAGTTGGTGTAAGTAAGTACTTAATATTTTCAGTATCTCTAGACACGAGACATGGCTCGTGTTTCGGGATAGTATCCCTCATCAGTAGAGAAAAGTTCTGGGGTGGTTGAGAAGGCCGCCAAACAACCGTCACAGGCTTCGTTGCCCCTCTGGCGCGCAGGTGCATCTCCAAAAGCTCGTCAGCTTAGAGGCTCACGGGAGCCCTTTAACAGGAAAACCACGATGGGAGCACACTGCTAGCCTCTCCTTTGGATCGCCCCTCTGCATTCTGGTATATGCAGTGCATATAACTTGAAGGGTTTCGAAAAAAGTTCTTGAATGTTTCACCAAAGTTGGTGTAAGTAAGTTCTTAATATTTTCAGTATCTCTAGACACGAGACATGGCTCGTGTTTCGGGATAGTATCCCTCATCAGTAGAGAAAAGTTCTGGGGTGGTTGAGAAGACCGCCAAACAACCGTCACAGGCTTCTTTGCCCCTCTGGCACGCAGGTGCATCTCCAAAAGCTCGTCAGCTTAGGGGCTCACGGGAGCCCTTTAACCGGAAAACCACGATGGGAGCACACTGCTAGCCTCTCCTCCGGATCGCCACTCTGCATTCTGGTATATGCAGTGCATATAACTTGAAGAGTTTCAAAAAACGTTTGTGAATGTTTCACCAAAGTTAGTGTAAGTAAGTACTTAATATTTTCAGTATCTCTAGACACGAGACATGGCTCGTGTTTCGGGATAGTATCCCTCATCAGTAGAGAAAAGTTCTGGGGTGGTTGAGAAGGCCGCCAAACAACCGTCACAGGCTTCGTTGCCCCTCTGGCGCGCAGGTGCATCTCCAAAAGCTCGTCAGCTTAGAGGCTCACGGGAGCACTTTAACAGGAAAACCACTATGGGAGCACACTGCTAGCCTCTCCTCCGGATCGCCACTCTGCATTCTGGTATATGCAGTGCATATAACTTGAAGAGTTTCAAAAAAAGTTTGTGAATGTTTCACCAAAGTTAGTGTAAGTAAGTACTTAATATTTTCAGTATCTCTAGACACGAGACATGGCTCGTGTTTCGGGATAGTATCCCTCATCAGTAGAGAAAAGTTCTGGGGTGGTTGAGAAGGCCGCCAAACAACCATCACAGGCTTCGTTGCCCCTCTGGCGCGCAGGTGCATCTCCAAAAGCTCGTCAGCTTAGAGGCTCACGGGAGCCCTTTAACAGGAAAACCACGATGGGAGCACACTGCTAGCCTCTCCTCCAGATCGCCACTCTGCATTCTGGTATATGCAGTGCATATAACTTGAAGAGTTTCAAAAAAAGTTTGTGAATGTTTCACCAAAGTTAGTGTAAGTAAGTACTTAATATTTTCAGTATCTCTAGACACGAGACATGGCTCGTGTTTCGGGATAGTATCCCTCATCAGTAGAGAAAAGTTCTGGGGTGGTTGAGAAGGCCGCCAAACAACCGTCACAGGCTTCGTTGCCCCTCTGGCGCGCAGGTGCATCTTCAAAAGCTCGTCAGCTTAGAGGCTCACGGGAGCCCTTTAACAGGAAAACCACGATGGGAGCACACTGCTAGCCTCTCCTCCGGATCGCCCCTCTGCATTCTGGTATATGCAGTGCGTATAACTTGAAGAGTTTCGAAAAAAGTTTGTGAATGTTTCACCAAAGTTGGTGTAAGTAAGTACTTAATATTTTCAGTATCTCTAGACACGAGACATGGCTCGTGTTTCGGGATAGTATCCCTCATCAGTAGAGAAAAGTTCTGGGGTGGTTGAGAAGGCCGCCAAACAACCGTCACAGGCTTCGTTGCCCCTCTGGCGCGCAGGTGCATCTCCAAAAGCTCGTCAGCTTAGAGGCTCACGGGAGCCCTTTAACAGGAAAACCACGGTGGGAGCACACTGCTAGCCTCTCCTTTGGATCGCCCCTCTGCATTCTGGTATATGCAGTGCATATAACTTGAAGGGTTTCGAAAAAAGTTCTTGAATGTTTCACCAAAGTTGGTGTAAGTAAGTTCTTAATATTTTCAGTATCTCTAGACACGAGACATGGCTCGTGTTTCGGGATAGTATCCCTCATCAGTAGAGAAAAGTTCTGGGGTGGTTGAGAAGACCGCCAAACAACCGTCACAGGCTTCTTTGCCCCTCTGGCACGCAGGTGCATCTCCAAAAGCTCGTCAGCTTAGGGGCTCACGGGAGCCCTTTAATCGGAAAACCACGATGGGAGCACACTGCTAGCCTCTCCTCCGGATCGCCACTCTGCATTCTGGTATATGCAGTGCATATAACTTGAAGAGTTTCAAAAAACGGTTGTGAATGTTTCACCAAAGTTAGTGTAAGTAAGTACTTAATATTTTCAGTATCTCTAGACACGAGACATGGCTCGTGTTTCGGGATAGTATCCCTCATCAGTAGAGAAAAGTTCTGGGGTGGTTGAGAAGGCCGCCAAACAACCGTCACAGGCTTCGTTGCCCCTCTGGCACGCAGGTGCATCTCCAAAAGCTTGTCAGCTTAGAGGCTCACGGGAGCCCTTTAACAGGAAAACCACGATGGGAGCACACTGCTAGCCTCTCCTCCAGATCGCCACTCTGCATTCTGGTATATGCAGTGCATATAACTTGAAGAGTTTCAAAAAAAGTTTGTGAATGTTTCACCAAAGTTAGTGTAAGTAAGTACTTAATATTTTCAGTATCTCTAGACACGAGACATGGCTCGTGTTTCGGGATAGTATCCCTCATCAGTAGAGAAAAGTTCTGGGGTGGTTGAGAAGGCCGCCAAACAACCGTCACAGGCTTCGTTGCCCCTCTGGCGCGCAGGTGCATCTCCAAAAGCTAGTCAGCTTAGAGGCTCACGGGAGCCCTTTAACAGGAAAACCACGATGGGAGCACACTGCTAGCCTCTCCTCCGGATCGCCCCTCTGCATTCTGGTATATGCAGTGCGTATAACTTGAAGAGTTTCGAAAAAAGTTTGTGAATGTTTCACCAAAGTTGGTGTAAGTAAGTACTTAATATTTTCAGTATCTCTAGACACGAGACATGGCTCGTGTTTCGGGATAGTATCCCTCATCAGTAGAGAAAAGTTCTGGGGTGGTTGAGAAGGCCGCCAAACAACCGTCACAGGCTTCGTTGCCCCTCTGGCGCGCAGGTGCATCTCCAAAAGCTCGTCAGCTTAGAGGCTCACGGGAGCCCTTTAACAGGAAAACCACGATGGGAGCACACTGCTAGCCTCTCCTTTGGATCGCGCCTCTGCATTCTGGTATATGCAGTGCATATAACTTGAAGGGTTTCGAAAAAAGTTCTTGAATGTTTCACCAAAGTTGGTGTAAGTAAGTTCTTAATATTTTCAGTATCTCTAGACACGAGACATGGCTCGTGTTTCGGGATAGTATCCCTCATCAGTAGAGAAAAGTTCTGGGGTGGTTGAGAAGACCGCCAAACAACCGTCACAGGCTTCTTTGCCCCTCTGGCACGCAGGTGCATCTCCAAAAGCTCGTCAGCTTAGGGGCTCACGGGAGCCCTTTAACCGGAAAACCACGATGGGAGCACACTGCTAGCCTCTCCTCCGGATCGCCACTCTGCATTCTGGTATATGCAGTGCATATAACTTGAAGAGTTTCAAAAAACGTTTGTGAATGTTTCACCAAAGTTAGTGTAAGTAAGTACTTAATATTTTCAGTATCTCTAGACACGAGACATGGCTCGTGTTTCGGGATAGTATCCCTCATCAGTAGAGAAAAGTTCTGGGGTGGTTGAGAAGGCCGCCAAACAACCGTCACAGGCTTCGTTGCCCCTCTGGCGCGCAGGTGCATCTCCAAAAGCTCGTCAGCTTAGAGGCTCACGGGAGCACTTTAACAGGAAAACCACTATGGGAGCACACTGCTAGCCTCTCCTCCGGATCGCCACTCTGCATTCTGGTATATGCAGTGCATATAACTTGAAGAGTTTCAAAAAAAGTTTGTGAATGTTTCACCAAAGTTAGTGTAAGTAAGTACTTAATATTTTCAGTATCTCTAGACACGAGACATGGCTCGTGTTTCGGGATAGTATCCCTCATCAGTAGAGAAAAGTTCTGGGGTGGTTGAGAAGGCCGCCAAACAACCATCACAGGCTTCGTTGCCCCTCTGGCGCGAAGGTGCATCTCCAAAAGCTCGTCAGCATAGAGGCTCATGGGAGCCCTTTAACAGGAAAACCACGATGGGAGCACACTGCTAGCCTCTCCTCCGGATCGCCCCTCTGCATTCTGGTATATGCAGTGCGTATAACTTGAAGAGTTTCGAAAAAAGTTTGTGAATGTTTCACCAAAGTTGGTGTAAGTAAGTACTTAATATTTTCAGTATCTCTAGACAGGAGACATGGCTCGTGTTTCGGGATAGTATCCCTCATCAGTAGAGAAAAGTTCTGGGGTGGTTGAGAAGGCCTCCAAACAACCGTCACAGGCTTCTTTGCCCTTCTAGCACGCAGGTGCATCTCCAAAAGCTCGTCAGCTTAGGGGCTCACGGAAGCACTTTAACAGGAAAACCACGATGGGAGCACACTGCTAGCCTCTCCTTTGGATCGCCCCTCTGCATTCTGGTATATGCAGTGCATATAACTTGAAGGGTTTCGAAAAAAGTTCTTGAATGTTTCACCAAAGTTGGTGTAAGTAAGTACTTAATATTTTCAGTATCTCTAGACACGAGACATGGCTCGTGTTTCGGGATAGTATCCCTCATCAGTAGAGAAAAGTTCTGGGGTGGTTGAGAAGGCCGCCAAAACCCCGTCACAGGCTTCGTTGCCCCTATGGCGCGCAGGTGCATCTCCAAAACCTCGTCAGCTTAGGGGCTCACGGGAGCCCTTTAACAGGAAAACCACGATGGGAGCACACTGCTAGCCTCTCCTCCGGATCGCCCCTCTGCATTCTGGTATATGCAGTGCGTATAACTTGAAGAGTTTCGTAAAAAGTTCGTGTATGTTTCACCAAAGTTATTGTAAGTAAGTACTTAATATTTTAAGTATCTCTAGACACGAGACATGGCTCGTGTTTCAGGATAGTATCCCTCATCAGTAGAGAAAAGTTCTTAGGTGGTTGAGAAGGTCGCCAAACAACCGTCAGAGGCTTCATTGCCCCTCTGGCGCGCAGGTGCATCTCCAAAAGCTCGTCAGCTTAGGGGCTCACGGGAGCCCTTTAACAGGAAAACCACGATGGGAGCACACTGCTAGCCTCTCCTCCGGATCGCCCCTCTGCATTCTGGTATATGCAGCGCGTATAACCTGAAGAGTTTCGAAAAAAGTTTGTGAATGTTTCACCAAAGTTGGTGTAAGTAAGTACTTAATATTTTCAGTATCTCTAGACACGAGACATGGCTCGTGTTTCAGGATAGTATCCCTCATCAGTAGAGAAAAGTTCTCGGGTGGTTGAGAAGGCCGCCAAACAACCGTCACAGGCTCCGTTGCCCCTTTTGCGCGCAGGTGCATCTCCAAAAGCTCATCAGCTTAGGGGCTCACGAGATCCCTTTAAAGAGGAAAACCACGATGGGAGCTCACTGCTAGCCTCTCCTTTGGATCGCCCCTCTGCATTCTGGTATATGCAGTGCGTATAACTTGAAGGGTTTCGAAAAAAGTTCTTGAATGTTTCACCAAAGTTGGTGTAAGTAAGTACTTAATATTTTCAGTATCTCTAGACACGAGACATGGCTCGTGTTTCGGGATAGTATCCCTCATCAGTAGAGAAAAGTTCTGGGGTGGTTGAGAAGGCCGCCAAACAACCGTCACAGGCTTCGTTGCCCCTCTGGCGCGCAGGTGCATCTCCAAAAGCTCGTCAGCTTAGGGGCTCACGGGAGCCCTTTAGCAGGAAAACCACGATGGGAGCACACTGCTAGCCTCTCCTCCGGATCGCCCCTCTGCATTCTGGTATATGCAGCGCGTATAACCTGAAGAGTTTCGAAAAAAGTTCGTGAATGTTTCACCAAAGTTGGTGTAAGTAAGTACTTAATATTTTCAGTATCTCTAGACACGAGACATGGCTCGTGTTTCGGGATAGTATCCCTCATCAGTAGAGAAAAGTTCTGGGGTGGTTGAGAAGGCCGCCAAACAACCGTCACAGGCTCCGTTGCCCCTTTGGCACGCAGGTGCATCTCCAAAAGCTCGTCAGCTTAGGGGCTCACGAGATCCCTTTAAAAGGAAAACCACGATGGGAGCACACTGCTAGCCTCTCCTTTGGATCGCCCCTCTGCATTCTGGTATATGCAGTGCGTATAACTTGAAGGGTTTCGAAAAAAGTTCTTCAATGTTTCACCAAAGTTGGTGTAAGTAAGTACTTAATATTTTCAGTATCTCTAGACACGAGACATGGCTCGTTTTTCGGGATAGTATCCCTCATCAGTAGAGAAAAGTTCTGGGGTGGTTGAGAAGGCCGCCAAACAACCGTCACAGGCTTCGTTGCCCCTCTGGCGAGCAGGTGCATCTCCAAAAGCTCGTCAGCTTAGAGGCTCACAGGAGCACTTTAACAGGAAAACCACGATGGGAGCACACTGCTAGCCTCTCCTCTGGATCGCCCCTCTGCATTCTGGTATATGCAGTGCATATAACTTGAAGAGTTTCGAAAAAAGTTTGTGAATGTTTCACCAAAGTTGGTGTAAGTAAGTACTTAATATTTTCAGTATCTCTAGACACGAGACATGGCTCGTGTTTCGGGATAGTATCCCTCATCAGTAGAGAAAAGTTCTCGGGTGGTTGAGAAGGCCGCCAAACAACCGTCACAGGCTCCGTTGCCCCTTTGGCGCGCAGGTGCATCTCCAAAAGCTCGTCAGCTTAGGGGCTCACGAGATCCCTTTAAAAGGAAAACCACGATGGGAGCACACTGCTAGCCTTTCCTTTGGATCGCCCCTCTGCATTCTGGTATATGCAGTGCGTATAACTTGAAGGGTTTCGAAAAAAGTTCTTGAATGTTTCACCAAAGTTGGTGTAAGTAAGTACTTAATATTTTCAGTATCTCTAGAAACGAGACATGGCTCGTGTTTCGGGATAGTATCCCTCATTAGTAGAGAAAAGTTCTGGGGTGGTTGAGAAGGCCGCCAAACAACCGTCACAGGCTTCGTTGCCCCTCTGGCACGCAGGTGCATCTCCAAAAGCTCGTCAGCTTAGAGGCTCACGGGAGCACTTTAACAGGAAAACCACGATGGGAGCACACTGCTAGCCTCTCCTCCGGATCGCCCCTCTGCATTCTGGTATATGCAGTGCGTATAACTTGAAGAGTTTCGAAAAAAGTTTGTGAATGTTTCACCAAAGTTGGTGTAAGTAAGTACTTATTATTTTCAGTATCTCTAGACACGAGACATGGCTCGTGTTTCAGGATAGTATCCCTCATCAGTAGAGAAAAGTTCTGGGGTGGTTGAGAAGGCCGCCAAACAACCGTCACAGGCTTCTTTGCCCCTCTGGCACGCAGGTGCATCTCCAAAAGCTCGTCAGCTTAGGGGCTCACAGGAGCCCTTTAACAGGAAAACCACGATGGGAGCACACTGCTAGACTCTCTTTTGGATCGCCCCTCTGCATTCTGGTATATGCAGTGCATATAACTTGAAGGGTTTCGAAAAAAGTTCTTGAATGTTTCACCAAAGTTGGTGTAAGTAAGTACTTAATATTTTCAGTATCTCTAGACACGAGACATGGCCCGTGTTTCGGGATAGTATCCTTCATCAGTAGAGAAAAGTTCTGGGGTGGTTGAGAAGGCCGCCAAACAACCATCACAGGCTTCTCTGCCCCGCTGGCACGCAGGTGCATCTCCAAAAGCTCGTCAGCTTAGGGGCTCACAGGAGCCCTTTAACCGGAAAACCACGATGGGAGCACACTGCTAGCCTCTCCTCCGGATCGCCCCTCTGCATTTTGGTATATGCAGTGCATATAACTTGAAGAGTTTCAAAAAAAGTTTGTGAATGTTTCACCAAAGTTAGTGTAAGTAAGTACTTAATATTTTCAGTATCTCTAGACACGAGACATGGCTCGTGTTTCGGGATAGTATCCCTCATGAGTAGAGAAAAGTTCTGGGGTGGTTGAGAAGGCCGCCAAACAACCGTCACAGGCTTCGTTGCCCCTCTGGCGTGCAGGTGCATCTCCAAAAGCTCGTCAGCTTAGAGGCTCACGGGAGCCCTTTAACAGGAAAACCACGATGGGAGCACACTGCTAGCCTCTCCTTTGGATCGCCCCTCTGCATTCTGGTATATGCAGTGCATATAACTTGAAGGGTTTCGAAAAAAGTTCTTGAATGTTTCACCAAAGTTGGTGTAAGTAAGTTCTTAATATTTTCAGTATCTCTAGACACGAGACATGGCTCGTGTTTCGGGATAGTATCCCTCATCAGTAGAGAAAAGTTCTGGGGTGGTTGAGAAGACCGCCAAACAACCGTCACAGGCTTCTTTGCCCCTCTGGCACGCAGGTGCATCTCCAAAAGCTCGTCAGCTTAGGGGCTCACGGGAGCCCTTTAACCGGAAAACCACGATGGGAGCACACTGCTAGCCTCTCCTCCGGATCGCCACTCTGCATTCTGGTATATGCAGTGCATATAACTTGAAGAGTTTCAAAAAACGTTTGTGAATGTTTCACCAAAGTTAGTGTAAGTAAGTACTTAATATTTTCAGTATCTCTCTCTCAACACGAGACATGGCTCGTGTTTCGGGATAGTATCCCTCATCAGTAGAGAAAAGTTCTGGGGTGGTTGAGAAGGCCGCCAAACAACCGTCACAGGCTTCGTTGCCCCTCTGGCGCGCAGGTGCATCTCCAAAAGCTCGTCAGCTTAGAGGCTCACGGGAGCCCTTTAACAGGAAAACCACGATGGGAGCACACTGCTAGCCTCTCCTCCAGATCACCACTCTGCATTCTGGTATATGCAGTGCATATAACTTGAAGAGTTTCAAAAAAAGTTTGTGAATGTTTCACCAAAGTTAGTGTAAGTAAGTACTTAATATTTTCAGTATCTCTAGACACGAGACATGGCTCGTGTTTCGGGATAGTATCCCTCATCAGTAGAGAAAAGTTCTGGGGTGGTTGAGAAGGCCGCCAAACAACCGTCACAGGCTTCGTTGCCCCTCTGGCGCGCAGGTGCATCTCCAAAAGCTCGTCAGCTTAGAGGCTCACGGGAGCCCTTTAACAGGAAAACCACGATGGGAGCACACTGCTAGCCTCTCCTCCCGATCGCCCCTCTGCATTCTGGTATATGCAGTGCGTATAACTTGAAGAGTTTCGAAAAAAGTTTGTGAATGTTTCACCAAAGTTGGTGTAAGTAAGTACTTAATATTTTCCGTATCTCTAGACACGAGACATGGCTCGTGTTTCGGGATAGTATCCCTCATCAGTAGAGAAAAGTTCTGGGGTGGTTGAGAAGGCCGCCAAACAACCGTCACAGGCTTCGTTGCCCCTCTGGCGCGCAGGTGCATCTCCAAAAGCTCGTCAGCTTAGAGGCTCACGGGAGCCCTTTAACAGGAAAACCACGATGGGAGCACACTGCTAGCCTCTCCTTTGGATCGCCCCTCTGCATTCTGGTATATGCAGTGCATATAAATTGAAGGGTTTCGAAAAAAGTTCTTGAATGTTTCACCAAAGTTGGTGTAAGTAAGTTCTTAATATTTTCAGTATCTCTAGACACGAGACATGGCTCGTGTTTCGGGATAGTATCCCTCATCAGTAGAGAAAAGTTCTGGGGTGGTTGAGAAGACCGCCAAACAACCGTCACAGGCTTCTTTGCCCCTCTGGCACGCAGGTGCATCTCCAAAAGCTCGTCAGCTTAGGGGCTCACGGGAGCCCTTTAACCGGAAAACCACGATGGGAGCACACTGCTAGCCTCTCCTCCGGATCGCCACTCTGCATTCTGGTATATGCAGTGCATATAACTTGAAGAGTTTCAAAAAACGTTTGTGAATCTTTCACCAAAGTTAGTGTAAGTAAGTACTTAATATTTTCAGTATCTCTAGACACGAGACATGGCTCGTGTTTCGGGATAGTATCCCTCATCAGTAGAGAAAAGTTCTGGGGTGGTTGAGAAGGCCGCCAAACAACCGTCACAGGCTTCGTTGCCCCTCTGGCGCGCAGGTGCATCTCCAAAAGCTCGTCAGCTTAGAGGCTCACGGGAGCACTTTAACAGGAAAACCACTATGGGAGCACACTGCTAGCCTCTCCTCCGGATCGCCACTCTGCATTCTGGTATATGCAGTGCATATAACTTGAAGAGTTTCAAAAAAAGTTTGTGAATGTTTCACCAAAGTTAGTGTAAGTAAGTACTTAATATTTTCAGTATCTCTAGACACGAGACATGGCTCGTGTTTCAGGATAGTATCCCTCATCAGTAGAGAAAAGTTCTTAGGTGGTTGAGAAGGTCGCCAAACAACCGTCAGAGGCTTCATTGCCCCTCTGGCGCGCAGGTGCATCTCCAAAAGCTCGTCAGCTTAGGGGCTCACGGGAGCCCTTTAACAGGAAAACCACGATGGGAGCACACTGCTAGCCTCTCCTCCGGATCGCCCCTCTGCATTCTGGTATATGCAGCGCGTATAACCTGAAGAGTTTCGAAAAAAGTTTGTGAATGTTTCACCAAAGTTGGTGTAAGTAAGTACTTAATATTTTCAGTATCTCTAGACACGAGACATGGCTCGTGTTTCAGGATAGTATCCCTCATCAGTAGAGAAAAGTTCTCGGGTGGTTGAGAAGGCCGCCAAACAACCGTCACAGGCTCCGTTGCCCCTTTTGCGCGCAGGTGCATCTCCAAAAGCTCATCAGCTTAGGGGCTCACGAGATCCCTTTAAAGAGGAAAACCACGATGGGAGCTCACTGCTAGCCTCTCCTTTGGATCGCCCCTCTGCATTCTGGTATATGCAGTGCGTATAACTTGAAGGGTTTCGAAAAAAGTTCTTGAATGTTTCACCAAAGTTGGTGTAAGTAAGTACTTAATATTTTCAGTATCTCTAGACACGAGACATGGCTCGTGTTTCGGGATAGTATCCCTCATCAGTAGAGAAAAGTTCTGGGGTGGTTGAGAAGGCCGCCAAACAACCGTCACAGGCTTCGTTGCCCCTCTGGCGCGCAGGTGCATCTCCAAAAGCTCGTCAGCTTAGGGGCTCACGGGAGCCCTTTAGCAGGAAAACCACGATGGGAGCACACTGCTAGCCTCTCCTCCGGATCGCCCTCCTGCATTCTGGTATATGCAGCGCGTATAACCTGAAGAGTTTCGAAAAAAGTTCGTGAATGTTTCACCAAAGTTGGTGTAAGTAAGTACTTAATATTTTCAGTATCTCTAGACACGAGACATGGCTCGTGTTTCGGGATAGTATCCCTCATCAGTAGAGAAAAGTTCTGGGGTGGTTGAGAAGGCCGCCAAACAACCGTCACAGGCTCCGTTGCCCCTTTGGCACGCAGGTGCATCTCCAAAAGCTCGTCAGCTTAGGGGCTCACGAGATCCCTTTAAAAGGAAAACCACGATGGGAGCACACTGCTAGCCTCTCCTTTGGATCGCCCCTCTGCATTCTGGTATATGCAGTGCGTATAACTTGAAGGGTTTCGAAAAAAGTTCTTCAATGTTTCACCAAAGTTGGTGTAAGTAAGTACTTAATATTTTCAGTATCTCTAGACACGAGACATGGCTCGTTTTTCGGGATAGTATCCCTCATCAGTAGAGAAAAGTTCTGGGGTGGTTGAGAAGGCCGCCAAACAACCGTCACAGGCTTCGTTGCCCCTCTGGCGAGCAGGTGCATCTCCAAAAGCTCGTCAGCTTAGAGGCTCACAGGAGCACTTTAACAGGAAAACCACGATGGGAGCACACTGCTAGCCTCTCCTCTGGATCGCCCCTCTGCATTCTGGTATATGCAGTGCATATAACTTGAAGAGTTTCGAAAAAAGTTTGTGAATGTTTCACCAAAGTTGGTGTAAGTAAGTACTTAATATTTTCAGTATCTCTAGACACGAGACATGGCTCGTGTTTCGGGATAGTATCCCTCATCAGTAGAGAAAAGTTCTCGGGTGGTTGAGAAGGCCGCCAAACAACCGTCACAGGCTCCGTTGCCCCTTTGGCGCGCAGGTGCATCTCCAAAAGCTCGTCAGCTTAGGGGCTCACGAGATCCCTTTAAAAGGAAAACCACGATGGGAGCACACTGCTAGCCTTTCCTTTGGATCGCCCCTCTGCATTCTGGTATATGCAGTGCGTATAACTTGAAGGGTTTCGAAAAAAGTTCTTGAATGTTTCACCAAAGTTGGTGTAAGTAAGTACTTAATATTTTCAGTATCTCTAGAAACGAGACATGGCTCGTGTTTCGGGATAGTATCCCTCATCAGTAGAGAAAAGTTCTGGGGTGGTTGAGAAGGCCGCCAAACAACCGTCACAGGCTTCGTTGCCCCTCTGGCACGCAGGTGCATCTCCAAAAGCTCGTCAGCTTAGAGGCTCACGGGAGCACTTTAACAGGAAAACCACGATGGGAGCACACTGCTAGCCTCTCCTCCGGATCGCCCCTCTGCATTCTGGTATATGCAGTGCGTATAACTTGAAGAGTTTCGAAAAAAGTTTGTGAATGTTTCACCAAAGTTGGTGTAAGTAAGTACTTATTATTTTCAGTATCTCTAGACACGAGACATGGCTCGTGTTTCAGGATAGTATCCCTCATCAGTAGAGAAAAGTTCTGGGGTGGTTGAGAAGGCCGCCAAACAACCGTCACAGGCTTCTTTGCCCCTCTGGCACGCAGGTGCATCTCCAAAAGCTCGTCAGCTTAGGGGCTCACAGGAGCCCTTTAACAGGAAAACCACGATGGGAGCACACTGCTAGACTCTCTTTTGGATCGCCCCTCTGCATTCTGGTATATGCAGTGCATATAACTTGAAGGGTTTCGAAAAAAGTTCTTGAATGTTTCACCAAAGTTGGTGTAAGTAAGTACTTAATATTTTCAGTATCTCTAGACACGAGACATGGCCCGTGTTTCGGGATAGTATCCTTCATCAGTAGAGAAAAGTTCTGGGGTGGTTGAGAAGGCCGCCAAACAACCATCACAGGCTTCTCTGCCCCGCTGGCACGCAGGTGCATCTCCAAAAGCTCGTCAGCTTAGGGGCTCACAGGAGCCCTTTAACCGGAAAACCACGATGGGAGCACACTGCTAGCCTCTCCTCCGGATCGCCCCTCTGCATTTTGGTATATGCAGTGCATATAACTTGAAGAGTTTCAAAAAAAGTTTGTGAATGTTTCACCAAAGTTAGTGTAAGTAAGTACTTAATATTTTCAGTATCTCTAGACACGAGACATGGCTCGTGTTTCGGGATAGTATCCCTCATGAGTAGAGAAAAGTTCTGGGGTGGTTGAGAAGGCCGCCAAACAACCGTCACAGGCTTCGTTGCCCCTCTGGCGTGCAGGTGCATCTCCAAAAGCTCGTCAGCTTAGAGGCTCACGGGAGCCCTTTAACAGGAAAACCACGATGGGAGCACACTGCTAGCCTCTCCTTTGGATCGCCCCTCTGCATTCTGGTATATGCAGTGCATATAACTTGAAGGGTTTCGAAAAAAGTTCTTGAATGTTTCACCAAAGTTGGTGTAAGTAAGTTCTTAATATTTTCAGTATCTCTAGACACGAGACATGGCTCGTGTTTCGGGATAGTATCCCTCATCAGTAGAGAAAAGTTCTGGGGTGGTTGAGAAGACCGCCAAACAACCGTCACAGGCTTCTTTGCCCCTCTGGCACGCAGGTGCATCTCCAAAAGCTCGTCAGCTTAGGGGCTCACGGGAGCCCTTTAACCGGAAAACCACGATGGGAGCACACTGCTAGCCTCTCCTCCGGATCGCCACTCTGCATTCTGGTATATGCAGTGCATATAACTTGAAGAGTTTCAAAAAACGTTTGTGAATGTTTCACCAAAGTTAGTGTAAGTAAGTACTTAATATTTTCAGTATCTCTCTCTCAACACGAGACATGGCTCGTGTTTCGGGATAGTATCCCTCATCAGTAGAGAAAAGTTCTGGGGTGGTTGAGAAGGCCGCCAAACAACCGTCACAGGCTTCGTTGCCCCTCTGGCGCGCAGGTGCATCTCCAAAAGCTCGTCAGCTTAGAGGCTCACGGGAGCCCTTTAACAGGAAAACCACGATGGGAGCACACTGCTAGCCTCTCCTCCAGATCACCACTCTGCATTCTGGTATATGCAGTTCATATAACTTGAAGAGTTTCAAAAAAAGTTTGTGAATGTTTCACCAAAGTTAGTGTAAGTAAGTACTTAATATTTTCAGTATCTCTAGACACGAGACATGGCTCGTGTTTCGGGATAGTATCCCTCATCAGTAGAGAAAAGTTCTGGGGTGGTTGAGAAGGCCGCCAAACAACCGTCACAGGCTTCGTTGCCCCTCTGGCGCGCAGGTGCATCTCCAAAAGCTCGTCAGCTTAGAGGCTCACGGGAGCCCTTTAACAGGAAAACCACGATGGGAGCACACTGCTAGCCTCTCCTCCGGATCGCCCCTCTGCATTCTGGTATATGCAGTGCGTATAACTTGAAGAGTTTCGAAAAAAGTTTGTGAATGTTTCACCAAAGTTGGTGTAAGTAAGTACTTAATATTTTCCGTATCTCTAGACACGAGACATGGCTCGTGTTTCGGGATAGTATCCCTCATCAGTAGAGAAAAGTTCTGGGGTGGTTGAGAAGGCCGCCAAACAACCGTCACAGGCTTCGTTGCCCCTCTGGCGCGCAGGTGCATCTCCAAAAGCTCGTCAGCTTAGAGGCTCACGGGAGCCCTTTAACAGGAAAACCACGATGGGAGCACACTGCTAGCCTCTCCTTTGGATCGCCCCTCTGCATTCTGGTATATGCAGTGCATATAAATTGAAGGGTTTCGAAAAAAGTTCTTGAATGTTTCACCAAAGTTGGTGTAAGTAAGTTCTTAATATTTTCAGTATCTCTAGACACGAGACATGGCTCGTGTTTCGGGATAGTATCCCTCATCAGTAGAGAAAAGTTCTGGGGTGGTTGAGAAGACCGCCAAACAACCGTCACAGGCTTCTTTGCCCCTCTGGCACGCAGGTGCATCTCCAAAAGCTCGTCAGCTTAGGGGCTCACGGGAGCCCTTTAACCGGAAAACCACGATGGGAGCACACTGCTAGCCTCTCCTCCGGATCGCCACTCTGCATTCTGGTATATGCAGTGCATATAACTTGAAGAGTTTCAAAAAACGTTTGTGAATGTTTCACCAAAGTTAGTGTAAGTAAGTACTTAATATTTTCAGTATCTCTAGACACGAGACATGGCTCGTGTTTCGGGATAGTATCCCTCATCAGTAGAGAAAAGTTCTGGGGTGGTTGAGAAGGCCGCCAAACAACCGTCACAGGCTTCGTTGCCCCTCTGGCGCGCAGGTGCATCTCCAAAAGCTCGTCAGCTTAGAGGCTCACGGGAGCACTTTAACAGGAAAACCACTATGGGAGCACACTGCTAGCCTCTCCTCCGGATCGCCACTCTGCATTCTGGTATATGCAGTGCATATAACTTGAAGAGTTTCAAAAAAAGTTTGTGAATGTTTCACCAAAGTTAGTGTAAGTAAGTACTTAATATTTTCAGTATCTCTAGACACGAGACATGGCTCGTGTTTCGGGATAGTATCCCTCATCAGTAGAGAAAAGTTCTGGGGTGGTTGAGAAGGCCGCCAAACAACCGTCACAGGCTTTGTTGCCCCTCTGGCGCGAAGGTGCATCTCCAAAAGCTCGTCAGCATAGAGGCTCACGGGAGCCCTTTAACAGGAAAACCACGATGGGAGCACACTGCTAGCCTCTCCTCCGGATCGCCCCTCTGCATTCTGGTATATGCAGTGCGTATAACTTGAAGAGTTTCGAAAAAAGTTTGTGAATGTTTCACCAAAGTTGGTGTAAGTAAGTACTTAATATTTTCAGTGTCTCTAGACAGGAGACATGGCTCGTGTTTCGGGATAGTATCCCTCATCAGTAGAGAAAAGTTCTGGGGTGGTTGAGAAGGCCGCCAAACAACCGTCACAGGCTTCTTTGCCCTTCTAGCACGCAGGTGCATCTCCAAAAGCTCGTCAGCTTAGGGGCTCACGGAAGCACTTTAACAGGAAAACCACGATGGGAGCACACTGCTAGCCTCTCCTTTGGATCGCCCCTCTGCATTCTGGTATATGCAGTGCATATAACTTGAAGGGTTTCGAAAAAAGTTCTTGAATGTTTCACCAAAGTTGGTGTAAGTAAGTACTTAATATTTTCAGTATCTCTAGACACGAGACATGGCTCGTGTTTCGGGATAGTATCCCTCATCAGTAGAGAAAAGTTCTGGGGTGGTTGAGAAGGCCGCCAAAACCCCGTCACAGGCTTCGTTGCCCCTATGGCGCGCAGGTGCATCTCCAAAACCTCGTCAGCTTAGGGGCTCACGGGAGCCCTTTAACAGGAAAACCACGATGGGAGCACACTGCTAGCCTCTCCTCCGGATCGCCCCTCTGCATTCTGGTATATGCAGTGCGTATAACTTGAAGAGTTTCGTAAAAAGTTCGTGTATGTTTCACCAAAGTTATTGTAAGTAAGTACTTAATATTATAAGTATCTCTAGACACGAGACATGGCTCGTGTTTCAGGATAGTATCCCTCATCAGTAGAGAAAAGTTCTTAGGTGGTTGAGAAGGTCGCCAAACAACCGTCAGAGGCTTCATTGCCCCTCTGGCGCGCAGGTGCATCTCCAAAAGCTCGTCAGCTTAGGGGCTCACGGGAGCCCTTTAACAGGAAAACCACGATGGGAGCACACTGCTAGCCTCTCCTCCGGATCGCCCCTCTGCATTCTGGTATATGCAGCGCGTATAACCTGAAGAGTTTCGAAAAAAGTTCGTGAATGTTTCACCAAAGTTGGTGTAAGTAAGTACTTAATATTTTCAGTATCTCTAGACACGAGACATGGCTCGTGTTTCAGGATATTATCCCTCATCAGTAGAGAAAAGTTCTCGGGTGGTTGAGAAGGCCGCCAAACAACCGTCACAGGCTCCGTTGCCCCTTTTGCGCGCAGGTGCATCTCCAAAAGCTCATCAGCTTAGGGGCTCACGAGATCCCTTTAAAGAGGAAAACCACGATGGGAGCTCACTGCTAGCCTCTCCTTTGGATCGCCCCTCTGCATTCTGGTATATGCAGTGCGTATAACTTGAAGGGTTTCGAAAAAAGTTCTTGAATGTTTCACCAAAGTTGGTGTAAGTAAGTACTTAATATTTTCAGTATCTCTAGACACGAGACATGGCTCGTGTTTCGGGATAGTATCCCTCATCAGTAGAGAAAAGTTCTGGGGTGGTTGAGAAGGCCGCCAAACAACCGTCACAGGCTTCGTTGCCCCTCTGGCGCGCAGGTGCATCTCCAAAAGCTCGTCAGCTTAGGGGCTCACGGGAGCCCTTTAGCAGGAAAACCACGATGGGAGCACACTGCTAGCCTCTCCTCCGGATCGCCCCTCTGCATTCTGGTATATGCAGCGCGTATAACCTGAAGAGTTTCGAAAAAAGTTCGTGAATGTTTCACCAAAGTTGGTGTAAGTAAGTACTTAATATTTTCAGTATCTCTAGACACGAGACATGGCTCGTGTTTCGGGATAGTATCCCTCATCAGTAGAGAAAAGTTCTCGGGTGGTTGAGAAGGCCGCCAAACAACCGTCACAGGCTCCGTTGCCCCTTTGGCGCGCAGGTGCATCTCCAAAAGCTCGTCAGCTTAGGGGCTCACGAGATCCCTTTAAAAGGAAAACCACGATGGGAGCACACTGCTAGCCTCTCCTTTGGATCGCCCCTCTGCATTCTGGTATATGCAGTGCGTATAACTTGAAGGGTTTCGAAAAAAGTTCTTGAATGTTTCACCAAAGTTGGTGTAAGTAAGTACTTAATATTTTCAGTATCTCTAGACACGAGACATGGCTCGTTTTTCGGGATAGTATCCCTCATCAGTAGAGAAAAGTTCTGGGGTGGTTGAGAAGGCCGCCAAACAACCGTCACAGGCTTCGTTGCCCCTCTGGCGAGCAGGTGCATCTCCAAAAGCTCGTCAGCTTAGAGGCTCACAGGAGCACTTTAACAGGAAAACCACGATGGGAGCACACTGCTAGCCTCTCCTCTGGATCGCCCCTCTGCATTCTGGTATATGCAGTGCATATAACTTGAAGAGTTTCGAAAAAAGTTCGTGAATGTTTCACCAAAGTTGGTGTAAGTAAGTACTTAATATTTTCAGTATCTCTAGACACGAGACATGGCTCGTGTTTCGGGATAGTATCCCTCATCAGTAGAGAAAAGTTCTCGGCTGGTTGAGAAGGCCGCCAAACAACCGTCACAGGCTCCGTTGCCCCTTTGGCGCGCAGGTGCATCTCCAAAAGCTCGTCAGCTTAGGGGCTCACGAGATCCCTTTAAAAGGAAAACCACGATGGGAGCACACTGCTAGCCTTTCCTTTGGATCGCCCCTCTGCATTATGGTATATGCAGTGCGTATAACTTGAAGGGTTTCGAAAAAAGTTCTTGAATGTTTCACCAAAGTTGGTGTAAGTAAGTACTTAATATTTTCAGTATCTCTAGAAACGAGACATGGCTCGTGTTTCGGGATAGTATCCCTCATCAGTAGAGAAAAGTTCTGGGGTGGTTGAGAAGGCCGCCAAACAACCGTCACAGGCTTCGTTGCCCCTCTGGCGCGCAGGTGCATCTCCAAAAGCTCGTCAGCTTAGAGGCTCACGGGAGCACTTTAACAGGAAAACCACGATGGGAGCACACTGCTAGCCTCTCCTCCGGATCGCCCCTCTGCATTCTGGTATATGCAGTGCGTATAACTTGAAGAGTTTCGAAAAAAGTTTGTGAATGTTTCACCAAAGTTGGTGTAAGTAAGTACTTAATATTTTCAGTATCTCTAGACACGAGACATGGCTCGTGTTTCAGGATAGTATCCCTCATCAGTAGAGAAAAGTTCTGGGGTGGTTGAGAAGGCTGCCAAACAACCGTCACAGGCTTCTTTGCCCCTCTGGCACGCAGGTGCATCTCCAAAAGCTCGTCAGCTTAGGGGCTCACAGGAGCCCTTTAACAGGAAAACCACGATGGGAGCACACTGCTAGACTCTCTTTTGGATCGCCCCTCTGCATTCTGGTATATGCAGTGCATATAACTTGAAGGGTTTCGAAAAAAGTTCTTGAATGTTTCACCAAAGTTGGTGTAAGTAAGTACTTAATATTTTCAGTATCTCTAGACACGAGACATGGCCCGTGTTTCGGGATAGTATCCTTCATCAGTAGAGAAAAGTTCTGGGGTGGTTGAGAAGGCCGCCAAACAACCGTCACAGGCTTCTCTGCCCCGCTGGCACGCAGGTGCATCTCCAAAAGCTCGTCAGCTTAGGGGCTCACAGGAGCCCTTTAACCGGAAAACCACGATGGGAGCACACTGCTAGCCTCTCCTCCGGATCGCCCCTCTGCATTCTGGTATATGCAGTGCATATAACTTGAAGAGTTTCAAAAAAAGTTTGTGAATGTTTCACCAAAGTTAGTGTAAGTAAGTACCTAATATTTTCAGTATCTCTAGACACGAGACATGGCTCGTGTTTCGGGATAGTATCCCTCATCAGTAGAGAAAAGTTCTGGGGTGGTTGAGAAGGCCGCCAAACAACCGTCACAGGCTTCGTTGCCCCTCTGGCGCGCAGGTGCATCTCCAAAAGCTCGTCAGCTTAGAGGCTCACGGGAGCCCTTTAACAGGAAAACCACGATGGGAGCACACTGCTAGCCTCTCCTTTGGATCGCCCCTCTGCATTCTGGTATATGCAGTGCATATAACTTGAAGGGTTTCGAAAAAAGTTCTTGAATGTTTCACCAAAGTTGGTGTAAGTAAGTTCTTAATGTTTTCAGTATCTCTAGACACGAGACATGGCTCGTGTTTCGGGATAGTATCCCTCATCAGTAGAGAAAAGTTCTGGGGTGGTTGAGAAGACCGCCAAACAACCGTCACAGGCTTCTTTGCCCCTCTGGCACGCAGGTGCATCTCCAAAAGCTCGTCAGCTTAGGGGCTCACGGGAGCCCTTTAACCGGAAAACCACGATGGGAGCACACTGCTAGCCTCTCCTCCGGATCGCCACTCTGCATTCTGGTATATGCAGTGCATATAACTTGAAGAGTTTCAAAAAACGTTTGTGAATGTTTCACCAAAGTTAGTGTAAGTAAGTACTTAATATTTTCAGTATCTCTAGACACGAGACATGGCTCGTGTTTCGGGATAGTATCCCTCATCAGTAGAGAAAAGTTCTGGGGTGGTTGAGAAGGCCGCCAAACAACCATCACAGGCTTCGTTGCCCCTCTGGCGCACAGGTGCATCTCCAAAAGCTCGTCAGCTTAGAGGCTCACGGGAGCCCTTTAACAGGAAAACCACGATGGGAGCACACTGCTAGCCTCTCCTCCAGATCGCCACTCTGCATTCTGGTATATGCAGTGCATATAACTTGAAGAGTTTCAAAAAAAGTTTGTGAATGTTTCACCAAAGTTAGTGTAAGTAAGTACTTAATATTTTCAGTATCTCTAGACACGAGACATGGCTCGTGTTTCGGGATAGTATCCCTCATCAGTAGAGAAAAGTTCTGGGGTGGTTGAGAAGGCCGCCAAACAACCGTCACAGGCTTCGTTGCCCCTCTGGCGCGCAGGTGCATCTCCAAAAGCTCGTCAGCTTAGAGGCTCACGGGAGCCCTTTAACAGGAAAACCACGATGGGAGCACACTGCTAGCCTCTCCTCCGGATCGCCCCTCTGCATTCTGGTATATGCAGTGCGTATAACTTGAAGAGTTTCGAAAAAAGTTTGTGAATGTTTCACCAAAGTTGGTGTAAGTAAGTACTTAATATTTTCAGTATCTCTAGACACGAGACATGGCTCGTGTTTCGGGATAGTATCCCTCATTAGTAGAGAAAAGTTCTGGGGTGGTTGAGAAGGCCGCCAAACAACCGTCACAGGCTTCGTTGCCCCTCTGGCGCGCAGGTGCATCTCCAAAAGCTCGTCAGCTTAGAGGCTCACGGGAGCCCTTTAACAGGAAAACCACGATGGGAGCACACTGCTAGCCTCTCCTTTGGATCGCCCCTCTGCATTCTGGTATATGCAGTGCATATAACTTGAAGGGTTTCGAAAAAAGTTCTTGAATGTTTCACCAAAGTTGGTGTAAGTAAGTTCTTAATATTTTCAGTATCTCTAGACACGAGACATGGCTCGTGTTTCGGGATAGTATACCTCATCAGTAGAGAAAAGTTCTGGGGTGGTTGAGAAGACCGCCAAACAACCGTCACAGGCTTCTTTGCCCCTCTGGCACGCAGGTGCATCTCCAAAAGCTCGTCAGCTTAGGGGCTCACGGGAGCCCTTTAACCGGAAAACCACGATGGGAGCACACTGCTAGCCTCTCCTCCGGATCGCCACTCTGCATTCTGGTATATGCAGTGCATATAACTTGAAGAGTTTCAAAAAACGTTTGTGAATGTTTCACCAAAGTTAGTGTAAGTAAGTACTTAATATTTTCAGTATCTCTAGACACGAGACATGGCTCGTGTTTCGGGATAGTATCCCTCATCAGTAGAGAAAAGTTCTGGGGTGGTTGAGAAGGCCGCCAAACAACCGTCACAGGCTTCGTTGCCCCTCTGGCACGCAGGTGCATCTCCAAAAGCTCGTCAGCTTAGGGGCTCACGGGAGCCCTTTAACCGGAAAACCACGATGGGAGCACACTGCTAGCCTCTCCTTTGGATCGCCACTCTGCATTCTGGCATATGCAGTGCATATAACTTGAAGAGTTTCAAAAAAAGTTTGTGAATGTTTCACCAAAGTTAGTGTAAGTAAGTACTTAATATTTTCAGTATCTCTAGACACGAGACATGGCTCGTGTTTCGGGATAGTATCCCTCATCAGTAGAGAAAAGTTCTGGGGTGGTTGAGAAGGCCGCCAAAACCCCGTCACAGGCTTCGTTGCCCCTATGGCGCGCAGGTGCATCTCCAAAAGCTCGTCAGCTTAGAGGCTCACGGGAGCACTTTAACAGGAAAACCACGATGGGAGCACACTGCTAGCCTCTCCTCCGGATCGCCACTCTGCATTCTGGTATATGCAGTGCATATAACTTGAAGAGTTTCAAAAAAAGTTTGTGAATGTTTCACCAAAGTTAGTGTAAGTAAGTACTTAATATTTTCAGTATCTCTAGACACGAGACATGGCTCGTGTTTTGGAATAGTATCCCTCATCAGTAGAGAAAAGTTCTGGGGTGGTTGAGAAGGCCGCCAAACAACCGTCACAGGCTTCGTTGCCCCTCTGGCGCGAAGGTGCATCTCCAAAAGCTCGTCAGCATAGAGGCTCACGGGAGCCCTTTAACAGGAAAACCACGATGGGAGCACACTGCTAGCCTCTCCTCCGGATCGCCCCTCTGCATTCTGGTATATGCAGTGCGTATAACTTGAAGAGTTTCGAAAAAAGTTTGTGAATGTTTCACCAAAGTTGGTGTAAGTAAGTACTTAATATTTTCAGTATCTCTAGACAGGAGACATGGCTCGTGTTTCGGGATAGTATCCCTTATCAGTAGAGAAAAGTTCTGGGGTGGTTGAGAAGGCCGCCAAACAACCGTCACAGGCTTCTTTTCCCTTCTAGCACGCAGGTGCATCTCCAAAAGCTCGTCAGCTTAGGGGCTCACGGAAGCCCTTTAACAGGAAAACCACGATGGGAGCACACTGCTAGCCTCTCCTTTGGATCGCCCCTCTGCATTCTGGTATATGCAGTGCATGTAACTTGAAGGGTTTCGAAAAAAGTTCTTGAATGTTTCACCAAAGTTGGTGTAAGTAAGTACTTAATATTTTCAGTATCTCTAGACACGAGACATGGCTCGTGTTTCGGGATAGTATCCCTCATCAGTAGAGAAAAGTTCTGGGGTGGTTGAGAAGGCCGCCAAAACCCCGTCACAGGCTTCGTTGCCCCTATGGCGCGCAGGTGCATCTCCAAAAGCTCGTCAGCTTAGGGGCTCACGGGAGCCCTTTAACAGGAAAACCACGATGGGAGCACACTGCTAGCCTCTCCTCCGGATCGCCCCTCTGCATTCTGGTATATGCAGTGCGTATAACTTGAAGGGTTTCGAAAAAAGTTCTTGAATGTTTCACCAAAGTTGGTGTAAGTAAGTACTTAATATTTTCAGTATCTCTAGACACGAGACATGGCTCGTGTTTCGGGATAGTATCCCTCATCAGTAGAGAAAAGTTCTGGGGTGGTTGAGAAGGCCGCCAAACAACCGTCACAGGCTTCGTTGCCCCTCTGGCGCGCAGGTGCATCTCCAAAAGCTCGTCAGCTTAGGGGCTCACGGGAGCCCTTTAGCAGGAAAACCACGATGGGAGCACACTGCTAGCCTCTCCTCCGGATCGCCCCTCTGCATTCTGGTATATGCAGCGCGTATAACCTGAAGAGTTTCGAAAAAAGTTCGTGAATGTTTCACCAAAGTTGGTGTAAGTAAGTACTTAATATTTTCAGTATCTCTAGACACGAGACATGGCTCGTGTTTCGGGATAGTATCCCTCATCAGTAGAGAAAATTTCTCGGGTGGTTGAGAAGGCCGCCAAACAACCGTCACAGGCTCCGTTGCCCCTTTGGCGCGCAGGTGCATCTCCAAAAGCTCGTCAGCTTAGGGGCTCACGAGATCCCTTTAAAAGGAAAACCACGATGGGAGCACACTGCTAGCCTTTCCTTTGGATCGCCCCTCTGCATTCTGGTATATGCAGTGCGTATAACTTGAAGGGTTTCGAAAAAAGTTCTTGAATGTTTCACCAAAGTTGGTGTAAGTAAGTACTTAATATTTTCAGTATCTCTAGAAACGAGACATGGCTTGTGTTTCGGGATAGTATCCCTCATCAGTAGAGAAAAGTTCTGGGGTGGTTGAGAAGGCCGCCAAACAACCGTCACAGGCTTCGTTGCCCCTCTGGCGCGCAGGTGCATCTCCAAAAGCTCGTCAGCTTAGAGGCTCACGGGAGCACTTTAACAGGAAAACCACGATGGGAGCACACTGCTAGCCTCTCCTCCGGATCGCCCCTCTGCATTCTGGTATATGCAGTGCGTATAACTTGAAGAGTTTCGAAAAAAGTTTGTGAATGTTTCACCAAAGTTGGTGTAAGTAAGTACTTAATATTTTCAGTATCTCTAGACACGAGACATGGCTCGTGTTTCAGGATAGTATCCCTCATCAGTAGAGAAAAGTTCTGGGGTGGTTGAGAAGGCCGCCAAACAACCGTCACAGGCTTCTTTGCCCCTCTGGCACGCAGGTGCATCTCGAAAAGCTCGTCAGCTTAGGGGCTCACAGGAGCCCTTTAACAGGAAAACCACGATGGGAGCACACTGCTAGCCTCTCTTTTGGATCGCCCCTCTGCATTCTGGTATATGCAGTGCATATAACTTGAAGGGTTTCGAAAAAAGTTCTTGAATGTTTCACCAAAGTTGGTGTAAGTAAGTACTTAATATTTTCAGTATCTCTAGACACAAGACATGGCCCGTGTTTCGGGATAGTATCCTTCATCAGTAGAGAAAAGTTCTGGGGTGGTTGAGAAGGCCGCCAAACAACCGTCACAGGCTTCGTTGCCCCTCTGGCGCGCAGGTGCATCTCCAAAAGCTCGTCAGCTTAGAGGCTCACGGGAGCCCTTTAACAGGAAAACCACGATGGGAGCACACTGCTAGCCTCTCCTCCAGATCGCCACTCTGCATTCTGGTATATGCAGTGCATATAACTTGAAGAGTTTCAAAAAAAGTTCTTGAATGTTTCACTAAAGTTGGTGTAAGTAAGTTCTTAATATTTTCAGTATCTCTAGACACGAGACATGGCTCGTGTTTCGGGATAGTATCCCTCATCAGTAGAGAAAAGTTCTGGGGTGGTTGAGAAGACCGCCAAACAACCGTCACAGGCTTCTTTGCCCCTCTGGCACGCAGGTGCATCTCCAAAAGCTCGTCAGCTTAGGGGCTCACGGGAGCCCTTTAACAGGAAAACCACGATGGGAGCACACTGCTAGCCTCTCCTCCGGATCGCCCCTCTGCATTCTGGTATATGCAGTGCGTATAACTTGAAGAGTTTCAAAAAACGTTTGTGAATGTTTCACCAAAGTTGGTGTAAGTAAGTACTTAATATTTTCAGTATCTCTAGACACGAGACATGGCTCGTGTTTCGGGATAGTATCCCTCATCAGTAGAGAAAAGTTCTGGGGTGGTTGAGAAGGCCGCCAAACAACCGTCACAGGCTTCGTTGCCCCTCTGGCGCGCAGGTGCATCTCCAAAAGCTCGTCAGCTTAGAGGCTCACGGGAGCCCTTTAACAGGAAAACCACGATGGGAGCACACTGCTAGCCTCTCCTTTGGATCGCCCCTCTGCATTCTGGTATATGCAGTGCATATAACTTGAAGGGTTTCGAAAAAAGTTCTTGAATGTTTCACCAAAGTTGGTGTAAGTAAGTTCTTAATATTTTCAGTATCTCTAGACACGAGACATGGCTCGTGTTTCGGGATAGTATCCCTCATCAGTAGAGAAAAGTTCTGGGGTGGTTGAGAAGACCGCCAAACAACCGTCACAGGCTTCTTTGCCCCTCTGGCACGCAGGTGCATCTCCAAAAGCTCGTCAGCTTAGGGGCTCACGGGAGCCCTTTAACCGGAAAACCACGATGGGAGCACACTGCTAGCCTCTCCTCCGGATCGCCACTCTGCATTCTGGTATATGCAGTGCATATAACTTGAAGAGTTTCAAAAAACGTTTGTGAATGTTTCACCAAAGTTAGTGTAAGTAAGTACTTAATATTTTCAGTATCTCTAGACACGAGACATGGCTCGTGTTTCGGGATAGTATCCCTCATCAGTAGAGAAAAGTTCTGGGGTGGTTGAGAAGGCCGCCAAACAACCGTCACAGGCTTCTTTGCCCCTCTGGCACGCAGGTGCATCTCCAAAAGCTCGTCAGCTTAGGGGCTCACGGGAGCCCTTTAACCGGAAAACCACGATGGGAGCACACTGCTAGCCTCTCCTCCGGATCGCCACTCTGCATTCTGGTATATGCAGTGCATATAACTTGAAGAGTTTCAAAAAACGTTTGTGAATGTTTCACCAAAGTTAGTGTAAGTAAGTACTTAATATTTTCAGTATCTCTAGACACGAGACATGGCTCGTGTTTCGGGATAGTATCCCTCATCAGTAGAGAAAAGTTCTGGGGTGGTTGAGAAGGCCGCCAAACAACCGTCACAGGCTTCGTTGCCCCTCTGGCACGAAGGTGCATCTCCAAAAGCTCGTCAGCTTAGGGGCTCACGGGAGCCCTTTAACCGGAAAACCACGATGGGAGCACACTGCTAGCCTCTCCTCCGGATCGCCCCTCTGCATTCTGGTATATGCAGTGCGTATAACTTGAAGGGTTTCGAAAAAAGTTCTTGAATGTTTCACCAAAGTTGGTGTAAGTAAGTACTTAATATTTTCAGTATCTCTAGACACGAGACATGGCTCGTGTTTCGGGATAGTATCCCTCATCAGTAGAGAAAAGTTCTGGGGTGGTTGAGAAGGCCGCCAAACAACCGTCACAGGCTTCGTTGCCCCTCTGGCGCGCAGGTGCATCTCCAAAAGCTCGTCAGCTTAGGGGCTCACGGGAGCCCTTTAGCAGGAAAACCACGATGGGAGCACACTGCTAGCCTCTCCTCCGGATCGCCCCTCTGCATTCTGGTATATGCAGCGCGTATAACCTGAAGAGTTTCGAAAAAAGTTCGTGAATGTTTCACCAAAGTTGGTGTAAGTAAGTACTTAATATTTTCAGTATCTCTAGACACGAGACATGGCTCGTGTTTCGGGATAGTATCCCTCATCAGTAGAGAAAATTTCTCGGGTGGTTGAGAAGGCCGCCAAACAACCGTCACAGGCTCCGTTGCCCCTTTGGCGCGCAGGTGCATCTCCAAAAGCTCGTCAGCTTAGGGGCTCACGAGATCCCTTTAAAAGGAAAACCACGATGGGAGCACACTGCTAGCCTTTCCTTTGGATCGCCCCTCTGCATTCTGGTATATGCAGTGCGTATAACTTGAAGGGTTTCGAAAAAAGTTCTTGAATGTTTCACCAAAGTTGGTGTAAGTAAGTACTTAATATTTTCAGTATCTCTAGAAACGAGACATGGCTTGTGTTTCGGGATAGTATCCCTCATCAGTAGAGAAAAGTTCTGGGGTGGTTGAGAAGGCCGCCAAACAACCGTCACAGGCTTCGTTGCCCCTCTGGCGCGCAGGTGCATCTCCAAAAGCTCGTCAGCTTAGAGGCTCACAGGAGCACTTTAACAGGAAAACCACGATGGGAGCACACTGCTAGCCTCTCCTCCGGATCGCCCCTCTGCATTCTGGTATATGCAGTGCGTATAACTTGAAGAGTTTCGAAAAAAGTTTGTGAATGTTTCACCAAAGTTGGTGTAAGTAAGTACTTAATATTTTCAGTATCTCTAGACACGAGACATGGCTCGTGTTTCAGGATAGTATCCCTCATCAGTAGAGAAAAGTTCTGGGGTGGTTGAGAAGGCCGCCAAACAACCGTCACAGGCTTCTTTGCCCCTCTGGCACGCAGGTGCATCTCGAAAAGCTCGTCAGCTTAGGGGCTCACAGGAGCCCTTTAACAGGAAAACCACGATGGGAGCACACTGCTAGCCTCTCTTTTGGATCGCCCCTCTGCATTCTGGTATATGCAGTGCATATAACTTGAAGGGTTTCGAAAAAAGTTCTTGAATGTTTCACCAAAGTTGGTGTAAGTAAGTACTTAATATTTTCAGTATCTCTAGACACAAGACATGGCCCGTGTTTCGGGATAGTATCCTTCATCAGTAGAGAAAAGTTCTGGGGTGGTTGAGAAGGCCGCCAAACAACCGTCACAGGCTTCGTTGCCCCTCTGGCGCGCAGGTGCATCTCCAAAAGCTCGTCAGCTTAGAGGCTCACGGGAGCCCTTTAACAGGAAAACCACGATGGGAGCACACTGCTAGCCTCTCCTCCGGATCGCCCCTCTGCATTCTGGTATATGCAGTGCATATAACTTGAAGGGTTTCGAAAAAAGTTCTTGAATGTTTCACTAAAGTTGGTGTAAGTAAGTTCTTAATATTTTCAGTATCTCTAGACACGAGACATGGCTCGTGTTTCGGGATAGTATCCCTCATCAGTAGAGAAAAGTTCTGGGGTGGTTGAGAAGACCGCCAAACAACCGTCACAGGCTTCTTTGCCCCTCTGGCACGCAGGTGCATCTCCAAAAGCTCGTCAGCTTAGGGGCTCACGGGAGCCCTTTAACCGGAAAACCACGATGGGAGCACACTGCTAGCCTCTCCTCCGGATCGCCACTCTGCATTCTGGTATATGCAGTGCATATAACTTGAAGAGTTTCAAAAAACGTTTGTGAATGTTTCACCAAAGTTGGTGTAAGTAAGTACTTAATATTTTCAGTATCTCTAGACACGAGACATGGCTCGTGTTTCGGGATAGTATCCCTCATCAGTAGAGAAAAGTTCTGGGGTGGTTGAGAAGGCCGCCAAACAACCGTCACAGGCTTCGTTGCCCCTCTGGCGCGCAGGTGCATCTCCAAAAGCTCGTCAGCTTAGAGGCTCACGGGAGCCCTTTAACAGGAAAACCACGATGGGAGCACACTGCTAGCCTCTCCTTTGGATCGCCCCTCTGCATTCTGGTATATGCAGTGCATATAACTTGAAGGGTTTCGAAAAAAGTTCTTGAATGTTTCACCAAAGTTGGTGTAAGTAAGTTCTTAATATTTTCAGTATCTCTAGACACGAGACATGGCTCGTGTTTCGGGATAGTATCCCTCATCAGTAGAGAAAAGTTCTGGGGTGGTTGAGAAGACCGCCAAACAACCGTCACAGGCTTCTTTGCCCCTCTGGCACGCAGGTGCATCTCCAAAAGCTCGTCAGCTTAGGGGCTCACGGGAGCCCTTTAACCGGAAAACCACGATGGGAGCACACTGCTAGCCTCTCCTCCGGATCGCCACTCTGCATTCTGGTATATGCAGTGCATATAACTTGAAGAGTTTCAAAAAACGTTTGTGAATGTTTCACCAAAGTTAGTGTAAGTAAGTACTTAATATTTTCAGTATCTCTAGACACGAGACATGGCTCGTGTTTCGGGATAGTATCCCTCATCAGTAGAGAAAAGTTCTGGGGTGGTTGAGAAGGCCGCCAAACAACCGTCACAGGCTTCTTTGCCCCTCTGGCACGCAGGTGCATCTCCAAAAGCTCGTCAGCTTAGGGGCTCACGGGAGCCCTTTAACCGGAAAACCACGATGGGAGCACACTGCTAGCCTCTCCTCCGGATCGCCACTCTGCATTCTGGTATATGCAGTGCATATAACTTGAAGAGTTTCAAAAAACGTTTGTGAATGTTTCACCAAAGTTAGTGTAAGTAAGTACTTAATATTTTCAGTATCTCTAGACACGAGACATGGCTCGTGTTTCGGGATAGTATCCCTCATCAGTAGAGAAAAGTTCTGGGGTGGTTGAGAAGGCCGCCAAACAACCGTCACAGGCTTCGTTGCCCCTCTGGCACGAAGGTGCATCTCCAAAAGCTCGTCAGCTTAGGGGCTCACGGGAGCCCTTTAACCGGAAAACCACGATGGGAGCACACTGCTAGCCTCTCCTCCGGATCGCCACTCTGCATTCTGGCATATGCAGTGCATATAACTTGAAGAGTTTCAAAAAAAGTTTGTGAATGTTTCACCAAAGTTAGTGTAAGTAAGTACTTAATATTTTCAGTATCTCTAGACACGAGACATGGCTCGTGTTTCGGGATAGTATCCCTCATCAGTAGAGAAAAGTTCTGGGGTGGTTGAGAAGGCCGCCAAACAACCGTCACAGGCTTCGTTGCCCCTCTGGCGCGCAGGTGCATCTCCAAAAGCTCGTCAGCTTAGAGGCTCACGGGAGCACTTTAACAGGAAAACCACGATGGGAGCACACTGCTAGCCTCTCCTCCGGATCGCCACTCTGCATTCTGGTATATGCAGTGCATATAACTTGAAGAGTTTCAAAAAAAGTTTGTGAATGTTTCACCAAAGTTAGTGTAAGTAAGTACTTAATATTTTCAGTATCTCTAGACACGAGACATGGCTCGTGTTTTGGGATAGTATCCCTCATCAGTAGAGAAAAGTTCTGGGGTGGTTGAGAAGGCCGCCAAACAACCGTCACAGGCTTCGTTGCCCCTCTGGCGCGAAGGTGCATCTCCAAAAGCTCGTCAGCATAGAGGCTCACGGGAGCCCTTTAACAGGAAAACCACGATGGGAGCACACTGCTAGCCTCTCCTCCGGATCGCCCCTCTGCATTCTGGTATATGCAGTGCGTATAACTTGAAGAGTTTCGAAAAAAGTTTGTGAATGTTTCACCAAAGTTGGTGTAAGTAAGTACTTAATATTTTCAGTATCTCTAGACAGGGACATGGCTCGTGTTTCGGGATAGTATCCCTCATCAGTAGAGAAAAGTTCTGGGGTGGTTGAGAAGGCCGCCAAACAACCGTCACAGGCTTCTTTTCCCTTCTAGCACGCAGGTGCATCTCCAAAAGCTCGTCAGCTTAGGGGCTCACGGAAGCCCTTTAACAGGAAAACCACGATGGGAGCACACTGCTAGCCTCTCCTTTGGATCGCCCCTCTGCATTCTGGTATATGCAGTGCATATAACTTGAAGGGTTTCGAAAAAAGTTCTTGAATGTTTCACCAAAGTTGGTGTAAGTAAGTACTTAATATTTTCAGTATCTCTAGACACGAGACATGGCTCGTGTTTCGGGATAGTATCCCTCATCAGTAGAGAAAAGTTCTGGGGTGGTTGAGAAGGCCGCCAAAACCCCGTCACAGGCTTCGTTGCCCCTATGGCGCGCAGGTGCATCTCCAAAAGCTCGTCAGCTTAGAGGCTCACGGGAGCACTTTAACAGGAAAACCACGATGGGAGCACACTGCTAGCCTCTCCTCCGGATCGCCACTCTGCATTCTGGTATATGCAGTGCATATAACTTGAAGAGTTTCAAAAAAAGTTTGTGAATGTTTCACCAAAGTTAGTGTAAGTAAGTACTTAATATTTTCAGTATCTCTAGACACGAGACATGGCTCGTGTTTTGGGATAGTATCCCTCATCAGTAGAGAAAAGTTCTGGGGTGGTTGAGAAGGCCGCCAAACAACCGTCACAGGCTTCGTTGCCCCTCTGGCGCGAAGGTGCATCTCCAAAAGCTCGTCAGCATAGAGGCTCACGGGAGCCCTTTAACAGGAAAACCACGATGGGAGCACACTGCTAGCCTCTCCTCCGGATCGCCCCTCTGCATTCTGGTATATGCAGTGCGTATAACTTGAAGAGTTTCGAAAAAAGTTTGTGAATGTTTCACCAAAGTTGGTGTAAGTAAGTACTTAATATTTTCAGTATCTCTAGACAGGAGACATGGCTCGTGTTTCGGGATAGTATCCCTCATCAGTAGAGAAAAGTTCTGGGGTGGTTGAGAAGGCCGCCAAACAACCGTCACAGGCTTCTTTTCCCTTCTAGCACGCAGGTGCATCTCCAAAAGCTTGTCAGCTTAGGGGCTCACGGAAGCCCTTTAACAGGAAAACCACAATGGGAGCACACTGCTAGCCTCTCCTTTGGATCGCCCCTCTGCATTCTGGTATAGGCAGTGCATATAACTTGAAGGGTTTCGAAAAAAGTTCTTGAATGTTTCACCAAAGTTGGTGTAAGTAAGTACTTAATATTTTCAGTATCTCTAGACACGAGACATGGCTCGTGTTTCGGGATAGTATCCCTCATCAGTAGAGAAAAGTTCTGGGGTGGTTGAGAAGGCCGCCAAAACCCCGTCACAGGCTTCGTTGCCCCTATGGCGCGCAGGTGCATCTCCAAAAGCTCGTCAGCTTAGGGGCTCACGGGAGCCCTTTAACAGGAAAACCACGATGGGAGCACACTGCTAGCCTCTCCTCCGGATCGCCCCTCTGCATTCTGGTATATGCAGTGCGTATAACTTGAAGGGTTTCGAAAAAAGTTCTTGAATGTTTCACCAAAGTTGGTGTAAGTAAGTACTTAATATTTTCAGTATCTCTAGACACGAGACATGGCTCGTGTTTCGGGATAGTATCCCTCATCAGTAGAGAAAAGTTCTGGGGTGGTTGAGAAGGCCGCCAAACAACCGTCACAGGCTTCGTTGCCCCTCTGGCGCGCAGGTGCATCTCCAAAAGCTCGTCAGCTTAGGGGCTCACGGGAGCCCTTTAGCAGGAAAACCACGATGGGAGCACACTGCTAGCCTCTCCTCCGGATCGCCCCTCTGTATTCTGGTATATGCAGCGCGTATAACCTGAAGAGTTTCGAAAAAAGTTCTTGAATGTTTCACCAAAGTTGGTGTAAGTAAGTACTTAATATTTTCAGTATCTCTAGACACGAGACATGGCTCGTGTTTCGGGATAGTATCCCTCATCAGTAGAGAAAAGTTCTCGGGTGGTTGAGAAGGCCGCCAAACAACCGTCACAGGCTCCGTTGCCCCTTTGGCGCGCAGGTGCATCTCCAAAAGCTCGTCAGCTTAGGGGCTCACGAGATCCCTTTAAAAGGAAAACCACGATGGGAGCACACTGCTAGCCTCTCCTTTGGATCGCCCCTCTGCATTCTGGTATATGCAGTGCGTATAACTTGAAGGGTTTCGAAAAAAGTTCTTGAATGTTTCACCAAAGTTGGTGTAAGTAAGTACTTAATATTTTCAGTATCTCTAGACACGAGACATGGCTCGTGTTTCGGGATAGTATCCCTCATCAGTAGAGAAAAGTTCTGGGGTGGTTGAGAAGGCCGCCAAACAACCGTCACAGGCTTCGTTGCCCCTCTGGCGCGCAGGTGCATCTCCAAAAGCTCGTCAGCTTAGAGGCTCACGGGAGCCCTTTAACAGGAAAACCACGATGGGAGCACACTGCTAGCCTCTCCTCCAGATCGCCACTCTGCATTCTGGTATATGCAGTGCATATAACTTGAAGAGTTTCAAAAAAAGTTTGTGAATGTTTCACCAAAGTTAGTGTAAGTAAGTACTTAATATTTTCAGTATCTCTAGAAACGAGACATGGCTCGTGTTTCGGGATAGTATCCCTCATCAGTAGAGAAAAGTTCTGGGGTGGTTGAGAAGGCCGCCAAACAACCGTCACAGGCTTCGTTGCCCCTCTGGCGCGCAGGTGCATCTTCAAAAGCTCGTCAGCTTAGAGGCTCACGGGAGCCCTTTAACAGGAAAACCACGATGGGAGCACACTGCTAGCCTCTCCTCCGGATCGCCCCTCTGCATTCTGGTATATGCAGTGCGTATAACTTGAAGAGTTTCGAAAAAAGTTTGTGAATGTTTCACCAAAGTTGGTGTAAGTAAGTACTTAATATTTTCAGTATCTCTAGACACGAGACATGGCTCGTGTTTCGGGATAGTATCCCTCATCAGTAGAGAAAAGTTCTGGGGTGGTTGAGAAGGCCGCCAAACAACCATCACAGGCTTCGTTGCCCCTCTGGCGCGCAGGTGCATCTCCAAAAGCTCGTCAGCTTAGAGGCTCACGGGAGCCCTTTAACAGGAAAACCACGATGGGAGCACACTGCTAGCCTCTCCTTTGGATCGCCCCTCTGCATTCTGGTATATGCAGTGCATATAACTTGAAGGGTTTCGAAAAAAGTTCTTGAATGTTTCACCAAAGTTGGTGTAAGTAAGTTCTTAATATTTTCAGTATCTCTAGACACGAGACATGGCTCGTGTTTCGGGATAGTATCCCTCATCAGTAGAGAAAAGTTCTGGGGTGGTTGAGAAGACCGCCAAACAACCGTCACAGGCTTCTTTGCCCCTCTGGCACGCAGGTGCATCTCCAAAAGCTCGTCAGCTTAGGGGCTCACGGGAGCCCTTTAACCGGAAAACCACGATGGGAGCACACTGCTAGCCTCTCCTCCGGATCGCCACTCTGCATTCTGGTATATGCAGTGCATATAACTTGAAGAGTTTCAAAAAACGTTTGTGAATGTTTCACCAAAGTTAGTGTAAGTAAGTACTTAATATTTTCAGTATCTCTAGACACGAGACATGGCTCGTGTTTCGGGATAGTATCCCTCATCAGTAGAGAAAAGTTCTGGGGTGGTTGAGAAGGCCGCCAAACAACCGTCACAGGCTTCTTTGCCCCTCTGGCACGCAGGTGCATCTCCAAAAGCTCATCAGCTTAGGGGCTCACGGGAGCCCTTTAACCGGAAAACCACGATGGGAGCACACTGCTAGCCTCTCCTCCGGATCGCCACTCTGCATTCTGGTATATGCAGTGCATATAACTTGAAGAGTTTCAAAAAACGTTTGTGAATGTTTCACCAAAGTTAGTGTAAGTAAGTACTTAATATTTTCAGTATCTCTAGACACGAGACATGGCTCGTGTTTCGGGATAGTATCCCTCATCAGTAGAGAAAAGTTCTGGGGTGGTTGAGAAGGCCGCCAAACAACCGTCACAGGCTTCGTTGCCCCTCTGGCACGCAGGTGCATCTCCAAAAGCTCGTCAGCTTAGGGGCTCACGGGAGCCCTTTAACCGGAAAACCACGATGGGAGCACACTGCTAGCCTCTCCTCCGGATCGCCACTCTGCATTCTGGCATATGCAGTGCATATAACTTGAAGAGTTTCAAAAAAAGTTTGTGAATGTTTCACCAAAGTTAGTGTAAGTAAGTACTTAATATTTTCAGTATCTCTAGACACGAGACATGGCTCGTGTTTCGGGATAGTATCCCTCATCAGTAGAGAAAAGTTCTGGGGTGGTTGAGAAGGCCGCCAAACAACCGTCACAGGCTTCGTTGCCCCTCTGGCGCGCAGGTGCATCTCCAAAAGCTCGTCAGCTTAGAGGCTCACGGGAGCACTTTAACAGGAAAACCACGATGGGAGCACACTGCTAGCCTCTCCTCCGGATCGCCACTCTGCATTCTGGTATATGCAGTGCATATAACTTGAAGAGTTTCAAAAAAAGTTTGTGAATGTTTCACCAAAGTTAGTGTAAGTAAGTACTTAATATTTTCAGTATCTCTAGACACGAGACATGGCTCGTGTTTTGGGATAGTATCCCTCATCAGTAGAGAAAAGTTCTGGGGTGGTTGAGAAGGCCGCCAAACAACCGTCACAGGCTTCGTTGCCCCTCTGGCGCGAAGGTGCATCTCCAAAAGCTCGTCAGCATAGAGGCTCACGGGAGCCCTTTAACAGGAAAACCACGATGGGAGCACACTGCTAGCCTCTCCTCCGGATCGCCCCTCTGCATTCTGGTATATGCAGTGCGTATAACTTGAAGAGTTTCGAAAAAAGTTTGTGAATGTTTCACCAAAGTTGGTGTAAGTAAGTACTTAATATTTTCAGTATCTCTAGACAGGAGACATGGCTCGTGTTTCGGGATAGTATCCCTCATCAGTAGAGAAAAGTTCTGGGGTGGTTGAGAAGGCCGCCAAACAACCGTCACAGGCTTCTTTTCCCTTCTAGCACGCAGGTGCATCTCCAAAAGCTCGTCAGCTTAGGGGCTCACGGAAGCCCTTTAACAGGAAAACCACGATGGGAGCACACTGCTAGCCTCTCCTTTGGATCGCCCCTCTGCATTCTGGTATATGCAGTGCATATAACTTGAAGGGTTTCGAAAAAAGTTCTTGAATGTTTCACCAAAGTTGGTGTAAGTAAGTACTTAATATTTTCAGTATCTCTAGACACGAGACATGGCTCGTGTTTCGGGATAGTATCCCTCATCAGTAGAGAAAAGTTCTGGGGTGGTTGAGAAGGCCGCCAAAACCCCGTCACAGGCTTCGTTGCCCCTATGGCGCGCAGGTGCATCTCCAAAAGCTCGTCAGCTTAGAGGCTCACGGGAGCACTTTAACAGGAAAACCACGATGGGAGCACACTGCTAGCCTCTCCTCCGGATCGCCACTCTGCATTCTGGTATATGCAGTGCATATAACTTGAAGAGTTTCAAAAAAAGTTTGTGAATGTTTCACCAAAGTTAGTGTAAGTAAGTACTTAATATTTTCAGTATCTCTAGACACGAGACATGGCTCGTGTTTTGGGATAGTATCCCTCATCAGTAGAGAAAAGTTCTGGGGTGGTTGAGAAGGCCGCCAAACAACCGTCACAGGCTTCGTTGCCCCTCTGGCGCGAAGGTGCATCTCCAAAAGCTCGTCAGCATAGAGGCTCACGGGAGCCCTTTAACAGGAAAACCACGATGGGAGCACAATGCTAGCCTCTCCTTCGGATCGCCCCTCTGCATTCTGGTATATGCAGTGCGTATAACTTGAAGAGTTTCGAAAAAAGTTTGTGAATGTTTCACCAAAGTTGGTGTAAGTAAGTACTTAATATTTTCAGTATCTCTAGACAGGAGACATGGCTCGTGTTTCGGGATAGTATCCCTCATCAGTAGAGAAAAGTTCTGGGGTGGTTGAGAAGGCCGCCAAACAACCGTCACAGGCTTCTTTTCACTTCTAGCACGCAGGTGCATCTCCAAAAGCTCGTCAGCTTAGGGGCTCACGGAATCCCTTTAACAGGAAAACCACGATGGGAGCACACTGCTAGCCTCTCCTCCGGATCGCCCCTCTGCATTCTGGTATATGCAGTGCATATAACTTGAAGAGTTTCGAAAAAAGTTTGTGAATGTTTCACCAAAGTTGGTGTAAGTAAGTACTTAATATTTTCAGAATCTCTAGACACGAGACATGGCTCGTGTTTCGGGATAGTATCCCTCATCAGTAGAGAAAAGTTCTGGGGTGGTTGAGAAGGCCGCCAAACAACCGTCACAGGCTTCGTTGCCCCTCTGGCGCGCAGGTGCATCTCCAAAAGCTCGTCAGCTTAGGGGCTCACGGGAGCCCTTTAGCAGGAAAACCACGATGGGAGCACACTGCTAGCCTCTCCTCCGGATCGCCCCTCTGCATTCTGGTATATGCAGCGCGTATAACCTGAAGAGTTTCGAAAAAAGTTCGTGAATGTTTCACCAAAGTTGGTGTAAGTAAGTACTTAATATTTTCAGTATCTCTAGACACGAGACATGGCTCGTGTTTCGGGATAGTATCCCTCATCAGTAGAGAAAAGTTCTCGGGTGGTTGAGAAGGCCGCCAAACAACCGTCACAGGCTCCGTTGCCCCTTTGGCGCGCAGGTGCATCTCCAAAAGCTCGTCAGCTTAGGGGCTCACGAGATCCCTTTAAAAGGAAAACCACGATGGGAGCACACTGCTAGCCTTTCCTTTGGATCGCCCCTCTGCATTCTGGTATATGCAGTGCGTATAACTTGAAGGGTTTCGAAAAAAGTTCTTGAATGTTTCACCAAAGTTGGTGTAAGTAAGTACTTATTATTTTCAGTATCTCTAGAAACGAGACATGGCTTGTGTTTCGGGATAGTATCCCTCATCAGTAGAGAAAAGTTCTGGGGTGGTTGAGAAGGCCGCCAAACAACCGTCACAGGCTTCGTTGCCCCTCTGGCACGCAGGTGCATCTCCAAAAGCTCGTCAGCTTAGAGGCTCACGGGAGCACTTTAACAGGAAAACCACGATGGGAGCACACTGCTAGCCTCTCCTCCGGATCGCCCCTCTGCATTCTGGTATATGCAGTGCGTATAACTTGAAGAGTTTCGAAAAAAGTTTGTGAATGTTTCACCAAAGTTGGTGTAAGTAAGTACTTAATATTTTCAGTATCTCTAGACACGAGACATGGCTCGTGTTTCAGGATAGTATCCCTCATCAGTAGAGAAAAGTTCTGGGGTGGTTGAGAAGGCCGCCAAACAACCGTCACAGGCTTCTTTGCCCCTCTGGCACGCAGGTGCATCTCCAAAAGCTCGTCAGCTTAGGGGCTCACAGGAGCCCTTTAACAGGAAAACCACGATGGGAGCACACTGCTAGCCTCTCTTTTGGATCGCCCCTCTGCATTCTGGTATATGCAGTGCATATAACTTGAAGGGTTTCGAAAAAAGTTCTTGAATGTTTCACCAAAGTTGGTGTAAGTAAGTACTTAATATTTTCAGTATCTCTAGACACAAGACATGGCCCGTGTTTCGGGATAGTATCCTTCATCAGTAGAGAAAAGTTCTGGGGTGGTTGAGAAGGCCGCCAAACAACCGTCACAGGCTTCGTTGCCCCTCTGGCGCGCAGGTGCATCTCCAAAAGCTCGTCAGCTTAGAGGCTCACGGGAGTTCTTTAACAGGAAAACCACGATGGGAGCACACTGCTAGCCTCTCCTCCGGATCGCCCCTCTGCATTCTGGTATATGCAGTGCATATAACTTGAAGGGTTTCGAAAAAAGTTCTTGAATGTTTCACTAAAGTTGGTGTAAGTAAGTTCTTAATATTTTCAGTATCTCTAGACACGAGACATGGCTCGTGTTTCGGGATAGTATCCCTCATCAGTAGAGAAAAGTTCTGGGGTGGTTGAGAAGACCGCCAAACAACCGTCACAGGCTTCTTTGCCCCTCTGGCACGCAGGTGCATCTCCAAAAGCTCGTCAGCTTAGGGGCTCACGGGAGCCCTTTAACCGGAAAACCACGATGGGAGCACACTGCTAGCCTCTCCTCCAGATCGCCACTCTGCATTCTGGTATATGCAGTGCATATAACTTGAAGAGTTTCAAAAAAAGTTTGTGAATGTTTCACCAAAGTTAGTGTAAGTAAGTACTTAATATTTTCAGTATCTCTAGACACGAGACATGGCTCGTGTTTCGGGATAGTATCCCTCATCAGTAGAGAAAAGTTCTGGGGTGGTTGAGAAGGCCGCCAAACAACCGTCACAGGCTTCGTTGCCCCTCTGGCGCGCAGGTGCAGCTTCAAAAGCTCGTCAGCTTAGAGGCTCACGGGAGCCCTTTAACAGGAAAACCACGATGGGAGCACACTGCTAGCCTCTCCTCCGGATCGCCCCTCTGCATTCTGGTATATGCAGTGCGTATAACTTGAAGAGTTTCGAAAAAAGTTTGTGAATGTTTCACCAAAGTTGGTGTAAGTAAGTACTTAATATTTTCAGTATCTCTAGACACGAGACATGGCTCGTGTTTCGGGATAGTATCCCTCATCAGTAGAGAAAAGTTCTGGGGTGGTTGAGAAGGCCGCCAAACAACCGTCACATGCTTCGTTGCCCCTCTGGCGCGCAGGTGCATCTCCAAAAGCTCGTCAGCTTAGAGGCTCACGGGAGCCCTTTAACAGGAAAACCACGATGGGAGCACACTGCTAGCCTCTCCTTTGGATCGCCCCTCTGCATTCTGGTATATGCAGTGCATATAACTTGAAGGGTTTCGAAAAAAGTTCTTGAATGTTTCACCAAAGTTGGTGTAAGTAAGTTCTTAATATTTTCAGTATCTCTAGACACGAGACATGGCTCGTGTTTCGGGATAGTATCCCTCATCAGTAGAGAAAAGTTCTGGGGTGGTTGAGAAGACCGCCAAACAACCGTCACAGGCTTCTTTGCCCCTCTGGCACGCAGGTGCATCTCCAAAAGCTCGTCAGCTTAGGGGCTCACGGGAGCCCTTTAACCGGAAAACCACGATGGGAGCACACTGCTAGCCTCTCCTCCGGATCGCCACTCTGCATTCTGGTATATGCAGTGCATATAACTTGAAGAGTTTCAAAAAACGTTTGTGAATGTTTCACCAAAGTTAGTGTAAGTAAGTACTTAATATTTTCAGTATCTCTAGACACGAGACATGGCTCGTGTTTCGGGATAGTATCCCTCATCAGTAGAGAAAAGTTCTGGGGTGGTTGAGAAGGCCGCCAAACAACCGTCACAGGCTTCGTTGCCCCTCTGGCGCGCAGGTGCATCTCCAAAAGCTCGTCAGCTTAGAGGCTCACGGGAGCCCTTTAACAGGAAAACCACGATGGGAGCACACTGCTAGCCTCTCCTCCAGATCGCCACTCTGCATTCTGGTATATGCAGTGCATATAACTTGAAGAGTTTCAAAAAAAGTTTGTGAATGTTTCACCAAAGTTAGTGTAAGTAAGTACTTAATATTTTCAGTATCTCTAGACACGAGACATGGCTCGTGTTTCGGGATAGTATCCCTCATCAGTAGAGAAAAGTTCTGGGGTGGTTGAGAAGGCCGCCAAACAACCGTCACAGGCTTCGTTGCCCCTCTGGCGCGCAGGTGCATCTCCAAAAGCTAGTCAGATAGAGGCTCACGGGAGCCCTTTAACAGGAAAACCACGATGGGAGCACACTGCTAGCCTCTCCTCCGGATCGCCCCTCTGCATTCTGGTATATGCAGTGCGTATAACTTGAAGAGTTTCGAAAAAAGTTTGTGAATGTTTCACCAAAGTTGGTGTAAGTAAGTACTTAATATTTTCAGTATCTCTAGACACGAGACATGGCTCGTGTTTCGGGATAGTATCCCTCATCAGTAGAGAAAAGTTCTGGGGTGGTTGAGAAGGCCGCCAAACAACCGTCACAGGCTTCGTTGCCCCTCTGGCGCGCAGGTGCATCTCCAAAAGCTCGTCAGCTTAGAGGCTCACGGGAGCCCTTTAACAGGAAAACCACGATGGGAGCACACTGCTAGCCTCTCCTTTGGATCGCCCCTCTGCATTCTGGTATATGCAGTGCATATAACTTGAAGGGTTTCGAAAAAAGTTCTTGAATGTTTCACCAAAGTTGGTGTAAGTAAGTTCTTAATATTTTCAGTATCTCTAGACACGAGACATGGCTCGTGTTTCGGGATAGTATCCCTCATCAGTAGAGAAAAGTTCTGGGGTGGTTGAGAAGACCGCCAAACAACCGTCACAGGCTTCTTTGCCCCTCTGGCACGCAGGTGCATCTCCAAAAGCTCGTCAGCTTAGGGGCTCACGGGAGCCCTTTAACCGGAAAACCACGATGGGAGCACACTGCTAGCCTCTCCTCCGGATCGCCACTCTGCATTCTGGTATATGCAGTGCATATAACTTGAAGAGTTTCAAAAAACGTTTGTGAATGTTTGACCAAAGTTAGTGTAAGTAAGTACTTAATATTTTCATTATCTCTAGACACGAGACATGGCTCGTGTTTCGGGATAGTATCCCTCATCAGTAGAGAAAAGTTCTGGGGTGGTTGAGAAGGCCGCCAAACAACCGTCACAGGCTTCGTTGCCCCTCTGGCACGCAGGTGCATCTCCAAAAGCTCGTCAGCTTAGGGGCTCACGGGAGCCCTTTAACCGGAAAACCACGATGGGAGCACACTGCTAGCCTCTCCTCCGGATCGCCACTCTGCATTCTGGCATATGCAGTGCATATAACTTGAAGAGTTTCAAAAAAAGTTTGTGAATGTTTCACCAAAGTTAGTGTAAGTAAGTACTTAATATTTTCAGTATCTCTAGACACGAGACATGGCTCATGTTTCGGGATAGTATCCCTCATCAGTAGAGAAAAGTTCTGGGGTGGTTGAGAAGGCCGCCAAACAACCGTCACAGGCTTCGTTGCCCCTCTGGCGCGCAGGTGCATCTCCAAAAGCTCGTCAGCTTAGAGGCTCACGGGAGCACTTTAACAGGAAAACCACGACGGGAGCACACTGCTAGCCTCTCCTCCGGATCGCCACTCTGCATTCTGGTATATGCTGTGCATATAACTTGAAGAGTTTCAAAAAAAGTTTGTGAATGTTTCACCAAAGTTGGTGTAAGTAAGTACTTAATATTTTCAGTATCTCTAGACAGGAGACATGGCTCGTGTTTCGGGATAGTATCCCTCATCAGTAGAGAAAAGTTCTGGGGTGGTTGAGAAGGCCGCCAAACAACCGTCACAGGCTTCTTTTCCCTTCTAGCACGCAGGTGCATCTCCAAAAGCTCGTCAGCTTAGGGGCTCACGGAAGCCCTTTAACAGGAAAACCACGATGGGAGCACACTGCTAGCCTCTCCTTTGGATCGCCCCTCTACATTCTGGTATATGCAGTGCATATAACTTGAAGGGTTTCGAAAAAAGTTCTTGAATGTTTCACCAAAGTTGGTGTAAGTAAGTACTTAATATTTTCAGTATCTCTAGACACGAGACATGGCTCGTGTTTCAGGATAGTATCCCTCATCAGTAGAGAAAAGTTCTGGGGTGGTTGAGAAGGCCGCCAAAACCCCGTCACAGGCTTCGTTGCCCCTATGGCGCGCAGGTGCATCTCCAAAAGCTCGTCAGCTTAGGGGCTCACGGGAGCCCTTTAACAGGAAAACCATGATGGGAGCACACTGCTAGCCTCTCCTCCGGATCGCCCCTCTGCATTCTGGTATATGCAGTGCGTATAACTTGAAGAGTTTCGTAAAAAGTTTGTGTATGTTTCACCAAAGTTATTGTAAGTAAGTACTTAATATTTTAAGTATCTCTAGACACGAGACAAGGCTCGTGTTTCAGGATAGTATCCCTCATCAGTAGAGAAAAGTTCTTAGGTGGTTGAGAAGGTCGCCAAACAACCGTCAGAGGCTTCATTGCCCCTCTGGCGCGCAGGTGCATCTCCAAAAGCTCGTCAGCTTAGGGGCTCACGGGAGCCCTATAACAGGAAAACCACGATGGGAGCACACTGCTAGCCTCTCCTCCGGATCGCCCCTCTGCATTCTGGTATATGCAGCGCGTATAACCTGAAGAGTTTCGAAAAAAGTTCGTGAATGTTTCACCAAAGTTGGTGTAAGTAAGTACTTAATATTTTCAGTATCTCTAGACACGAGACATGCCTCGTGTTTCGGGATAGTATCCCTCATCAGTAGAGAAAAGTTCTCGGGTGGTTGAGAAGGCCGCCAAACAACCGTCACAGGCTCCGTTGCCCCTTTTGCGCGCAGGTGCATCTCCAAAAGCTCATCAGCTTAGGGGCTCACGAGATCCCTTTAAAGAGGAAAACCACGATGGAAGCTCACTGCTAGCCTCTCCTTTGGATCGCCCCTCTGCATTCTGGTATATGCAGTGCGTATAACTTGAAGGGTTTCGAAAAAAGTTCTTGAATGTTTCACCAAAGTTGGTGTAAGTAAGTACTTAATATTTTCAGTATCTCTAGACACGAGACATGGCTCGTGTTTCGGGATAGTATCCCTCATCAGTAGAGAAAAGTTCTGGGGTGGTTGAGAAGGCCGCCAAACAACCGTCACAGGCTTCGTTGCCCCTCTGGCGCGCAGGTGCATCTCCTAAAGCTCGTCAGCTTAGGGGCTCACGGGAGCCCTTTAGCAGGAAAACCACGATGGGAGCACACTGCTAGCCTCTCCTCCGGATCGCCCCTCTGCATTCTGGTATATGCAGCGCGTATAACCTGAAGAGTTTCGAAAAAAGTTCGTGAATGTTTCAGCAAAGTTGGTGTAAGTAAGTACTTAATATTTTCAGTATCTCTAGACACGAGACATGGCTCGTGTTTCGGGATAGTATCCCTCATCAGTAGAGAAAAGTTCTCGGGTGGTTGAGAAGGCCGCCAAACAACCGTCACAGGCTCCGTTGCCCCTTTGGCACGCAGGTGCATCTCCAAAAGCTCGTCAGCTTAGGGGCTCACGAGATCCCTTTAAAAGGAAAACCACGATGGGAGCACACTGCTAGCCTCTCCTTTGGATCGCCCCTCTGCATTCTGGTATATGCAGTGCGTATAACTTGAAGGGTTTCGAAAAAAGTTCTTGAATGTTTCACCAAAGTTGGTGTAAGTAAGTACTTAATATTTTCAGTATCTCTAGACACGAGACATGGCTCGTGTTTCGGGATAGTATCCCTCCTCAGTAGAGAAAAGTTCTGGGGTGGTTGAGAAGGCCGCCAAACAACCGTCACAGGCTTCGTTGCCCCTTTGGCGCGCAGGTGCATCTCCAAAAGCTCGTCAGCTTAGAGGCTCACAGGAGCACTTTAACAGGAAAACCACGATGGGAGCACACTGCTAGCCTCTCCTCTGGATCGCCCCTCTGCATTCTGGTATATGCAGTGCATATAACTTGAAGAGTTTCGAAAAAAGTTCGTGAATGTTTCACCAAAGTTGGTGTAAGTAAGTACTTAATATTTTCAGTATCTCTAGACACGAGACATGGCTCGTGTTTCGGGATAGTATCCCTCATCAGTAGAGAAAAGTTCTCGGGTGGTTGAGAAGGCCGCCAAACAACCGTCACAGGCTCCGTTGCCCCTTTGGCGCGCAGGTGCATCTCCAAAAGCTCGTCAGCTTAGGGGCTCACGAGATCCCTTTAAAAGGAAAACCACGATGGGAGCAAACTGCTAGCCTTTCCTTTGGATCGCCCCTCTGCATTCTGGTATATGCAGTGCGTATAACTTGAAGGGTTTCGAAAAAAGTTCTTGAATGTTTCACCAAAGTTGGTGTAAGTAAGTACTTAATATTTTCAGTATCTCTAGAAACGAGACATGGCTTGTGTTTCGGGATAGTATCCCTCATCAGTTGAGAAAAGTTCTGGGGTGGTTGAGAAGGCCGCCAAACAACCGTCACAGGCTTCGTTGCCCCTCTGGCGCGCAGGTGCATCTCCAAAAGCTCGTCAGCTTAGAGGCTCACGGGAGCACTTTAACAGGAAAACCACGATGGGAGCACACTGCTAGCCTCTCCTCCGGATCGCCCCTCTGCATTCTGGTATATGCAGTGCGTATAACTTGAAGAGTTTCGAAAAAAGTTTGTGAATGTTTCACCAAAGTTGGTGTAAGTAAGTACTTAATATTTTCAGTATCTCTAGACACGAGACATGGCTCGTGTTTCAGGATAGTATCCCTCATCAGTAGAGAAAAGTTCTGGGGTGGTTGAGAAGGCCGCCAAACAACCGTCACAGGCTTCTTTGCCCCTCTGGCACGCAGGTGCATCTCCAAAAGCTCGTCAGCTTAGGGGCTCACAGGAGCCCTTTAACAGGAAAACCACGATGGGAGCACACTGCTAGCCTCTCTTTTGGATCGCCCCTCTGCATTCTGGTATATGCAGTGCATATAACTTGAAGGGTTTCGAAAAAAGTTCTTGAATGTTTCACCAAAGTTAGTGTAAGTAAGTACTTAATATTTTCAGTATCTCTAGACACGAGACATGGCCCGTGTTTCGGGATAGTATCCTTCATCAGTAGAGAAAAGTTCTGGGGTGGTTGAGAAGGCCGCCAAACAACCGTCACAGGCTTCGTTGCCCCTCTGGCGCGCAGGTGCATCTCCAAAAGCTCGTCAGCTTAGAGGCTCACGGGAGCCCTTTAACAGGAAAACCACGATGGGAGCACACTGCTAGCCTCTCCTCTGGATCGCCCCTCTGCATTCTGGTATATGCAGTGCATATAACTTGAAGGGTTTCGAAAAAAGTTCTTGAATGTTTCACCAAAGTTGGTGTAAGTAAGTTCTTAATATTTTCAGTATCTCTAGACACGAGACATGGCTCGTGTTTCGGGATAGTATCCCTCATCAGTAGAGAAAAGTTCTGGGGTGGTTGAGAAGGCCGCCAAACAACCGTCACAGGCTTCGTTGCCACTCTGGCGCGCAGGTGCATCTCCAAAAGCTCGTCAGCTTAGGGGCTCACGGGAGCCCTTTAACAGGAAAACCACGATGGGAGCACACTGCTAGCCTCTCCTCCGGATCGCCCCTCTGCATTCTGGTATATGCAGTGCCTATAACTTGAAGAGTTTCGTAAAAAGTTTGTGTATGTTTCACCAAAGTTATTGTAAGTAAGTACTTAATATTTTAAGTATCTCTAGACACGAGACATGGCTCGTGTTTCAGGATAGTATCCCTCATCAGTAGAGAAAAGTTCTTAGGTGGTTGAGAAGGTCGCCAAACAACCGTCAGAGGCTTCATTGCCCCTCTGGCGCGCAGGTGCATCTCCAAAAGCTCGTCAGCTTAGAGGCTGACGGGAGCCCTTTAACAGGAAAACCACGATGGGAGCACACTGCTAGCCTCTCCTCCGGATCGCCCCTCTGCATTCTGGTATATGCAGCGCGTATAACCTGAAGAGTTTCGAAAAAAGTTCGTGAATGTTTCACCAAAGTTGGTGTAAGTAAGTACTTAATATTTTCAGTATCTCTAGACACGAGACATGGCTCGTGTTTTGGCATAGTATCCCTCATCAGTAGAGAAAAGTTCTCGGGTGGTTGAGAAAGCCGCCAAACAACCGTCACAGGCTCCGTTGCCCCTTCGGCGCGCAGGTGCATCTCCAAAAGCTCATCAGCTTAGGGGCTCACGAGATCTCTTTAAAGAGGAAAACCACGATGGGAGCACACTGCTAGCCTCTCCTTTGGATCGCCCCTATGCATTCTGGTATATGCAGTGCGTATAACTTGAAGGGTTTCGAAAAAAGTTCTTGAATGTTTCACCAAAGTTGGTGTAAGTAAGTACTTAATATTTTCAGTATCTCTAGACAAGAGACATGGCTCGTGTTTCGGGATAGTATCCCTCATCAGTAGAGAAAAGTCCTGGGGTGGTTGAGAAGGCCGCCAAACAACCGTCACAGGCTTCGTTGCCCCTCTGGCGCGCAGGTGCATCTCCAAAAGCTCGTCAGCTTAGAGGCTCACGATAGCCCTTTAACAGGAAAACCACGATGGGAGCACACTGCTAGCCTCTCCTCCGGATCGCCCCTCTGCATTCTGGTATATGCAGTGTGTATAACTTGAAGAGTTTCGAAAAAAGTTTGTGAATGTTTCACCAAAGTTGGTGTAAGTAAGTACTTAATATTTTCAGTATCTCTAGACAGGAGACATGGCTCGTGTTTCGGGATAGTATCCCTCATCAGTAGAGAAAAGTTCTGGGGTGGTTGAGAAGGCCGCCAAACAACCGTCACAGGCTTCTTTGCCCCTCTGGCATGCAGGTGCATCTTCAAAAGCTCGTCAGCTTAGGGGCTCACGGGAGCCCTTTAACAGGAAAACCACGATGGGAGCACACTGCTAGCCTCTCCTTTGGATCGCCCCTCTGCATTCTGGTATATGCAGTGCATATAACTTGAAGGGTTTCGAAAAAAGTTCTTGAATGTTTCACCAAAGTTGGTGTAAGTAAGTACTTAATATTTTCAGTATCTCTAGACACGAGACATGGCTCGTGTTTCGGGATAGTATCCCTCATCAGTAGAGAAAAGTTCTGGGGTGGTTGAGAAGGCCGCCAAACAACCGTCACAGGCTTCGTTGCCCCTCTGGCGCGCAGGTGCATCTCCAAAAGCTCGTCAGCTTAGAGGCTCACGGGAGCCCTTTAACAGGAAAACCACGATGGGAGCACACTGCTAGCCTCTCCTCCAGATCGCCACTCTGCATTCTGGTATATGCAGTGCATATAACTTGAAGAGTTTCAAAAAAAGTTTGTGAATGTTTCACCAAAGTTAGTGTAAGTAAGTACTTAATATTTTCAGTATCTCTAGACACGAGACATGGCTCGTGTTTCGGGATAGTATCCCTCATCAGTAGAGAAAAGTTCTGGGGTGGTTGAGAAGGCCGCCAAACAACCGTCACAGGCTTCGTTGCCCCTCTAGCGCGCAGGTGCATCTCCAAAAGCTAGTCAGCTTAGAGGCTCACGGGAGCCCTTTAACAGGAAAACCACGATGGGAGCACACTGTTAGCCTCTCCTCCGGATCGCCCCTCTGCATTCTGGTATATGCAGTGCGTATAACTTGAGGAGTTTCGAAAAAAGTTTGTGAATGTTTCACCAAAGTTGGTGTAAGTAAGTACTTAGTATTTTCAGTATCTCTAGACAGGAGACATGGCTCGTGTTTCGGGATAGTATCCCTCATCAGTAGAGAAAAGTTCTGGGGTGGTTGAGAAGGCCGCCAAACAACCGTCACAGGCTTCTTTGCCCCTCTAGCACGCAGGTGCATCTCCAAAAGCTCGTCAGCTTAGGGGCTCACGGAAGCGCTTTAACAGGAAAACCACGATGGGAGCACATTGCTAGCTTCTCCTTTGGATCACCCCTCTGCATTCTGGTATATGCAGTGCATATAACTTGAAGGGTTTCGAAAAAAGTTCTTGAATGTTTCACCAAAGTTGGTGTAAGTAAGTACTTAATATTTTCAGTATCTCTAGACACGAGACATGGCTCGTGTTTCGGGATAGTATCCCTCATCAGTAGAGAAAAGTTCTGGGGTGGTTGAGAAGGCCGCCAAACAACCGTCACAGGCTTCGTTGCCCCTCTGGCGCGCAGGTGCATCTCCAAAAGCTCGTCAGCTTAGGGGCTCACGGGAGCCCTTTAACAGGAAAACCACGATGGGAGCACACTGCTAGCCTCTCCTCCGGATCGCCCCTCTGCATTCTGGTATATGCAGTGCCTATAACTTGAAGAGTTTCGTAAAAAGTTTGTGTATGTTTCACCAAAGTTATTGTAAGTAAGTACTTAATATTTTAAGTATCTCTAGACACAAGACATGGCTCGTGTTTCAGGATAGTATCCCTCATCAGTAGAGAAAAGTTCTTAGGTGGTTGAGAAGGTCGCCAAACAACCGTCAGAGGCTTCATTGCCCCTCTGGCGCGCAGGTGCATCTCCAAAAGCTCGTCAGCTATGGGGCTCACGGGAGCCCTTTAACAGGAAAACCACGATGGGAGCACACTGCTAGCCTCTCCTCCGGATCGCCCCTCTGCATTCTGGTATATGCAGCGCGTATAACCTGAAGAGTTTCGAAAAAAGTTCGTGAATGTTTCACCAAAGTTGGTGTAAGTAAGTACTTAATATTTTCAGTATCTCTAGACAAGAGACATGGCTCGTGTTTCGGGATAGTATCCCTCATCAGTAGAGAAAAGTCCTGGGGTGGTTGAGAAGGCCGCCAAAAAACCGTCACAGGCTTCGTTGCCCCTCTGGCGCGCAGGTGCATCTCCAAAAGCTCGTCAGCTTAGAGGCTCACGATAGCCCTTTAACAGGAAAACCACGATGGGAGCACACTGCTAGCCTCTCCTCCGGATCGCCCCTCTGCATTCTGGTATATGCAGTGTGTATAACTTGAAGAGTTTCGAAAAAAGTTTGTGAATGTTTCACCAAAGTTGGTGTAAGTAAGTACTTAATATTTTCAGTATCTCTAGACAGGAGACATGGCTCGTGTTTCGGGATAGTATCCCTCATCATTAGAGAAAAGTTCTGGGGTGGTTGAGAAGGCCGCCAAACAACCGTCACAGGCTTCTTTGCCCCTCTGGCATGCAGGTGCATCTTCAAAAGCTCGTCAGCTTAGGGGCTCACGGGAGCCCTTTAACAGGAAAACCACGATGGGAGCACACTGCTAGCCTCTCCTTTGGATCGCCCCTCTGCATTCTGGTATATGCAGTGCATATAACTTGAAGGGTTTCGAAAAAAGTTCTTGAATGTTTCACCAAAGTTGGTGTAAGTAAGTACTTAATATTTTCAGTATCTCTAGACACGAGACATGGCTCGTGTTTCGGGATAGTATCCCTCATCAGTAGAGAAAAGTTCTGGGGTGGTTGAGAAGGCCACCAAACAACCGTCACAGGCTTCGTTGCCCCTCTGGCGCGCAGGTGCATCTCCAAAAGCTCGTCAGCTTAGAGGCTCACGGGAGGACTTTAACAGGAAAACCACGATGGCAGCACATTGCTAGCCTCTCCTTTGGATCGCCCCTCTGCATTCTGGTATATGCAGTGCATATAACTTGAAGGGTTTCGAAAAAAGTTCTTGAATGTTTCACCAAAGTTGGTGTAAGTAAGTACTTAATATTTTCAGTATCTCTAGACACGAGACATGGCTCGTGTTTCGGGATAGTATCCCTCATCAGTAGAGAAAAGTTCTGGGGTGGTTGAGAAGACCGCCAAACAACCGTCACAGGCTTCTTTGCCCCTCTGGCACGCAGGTGCATCTCCAAAAGCTCGTCAGCTTAGGGGCTCACGGGAGCCCTTTAACCGGAAAACCACGATGGGAGCACACTGCTAGCCTCTCCTCCGGATCGCCACTCTGCATTCTGGTATATGCAGTGCATATAACTTGAAGAGTTTCAAAAAACGTTTGTGAATGTTTCACCAAAGTTAGTGTAAGTAAGTACTTAATATTTTCAGTATCTCTAGACACGAGACATGGCTCGTGTTTCGGGATAGTATCCCTCATCAGTAGAGAAAAGTTCTGGGGTGGTTGAGAAGGCCGCCAAACAACCGTCACAGGCTTCGTTGCCCCTCTGGCGCGCAGGTGCATCTCCAAAAGCTCGTCAGCTTAGAGGCTCACGGGAGCCCTTTAACAGGAAAACCACGATGGGAGCACACTGCTAGCCTCTCCTCCAGATCGCCACTCTGCATTCTGGTATATGCAGTGCATATAACTTGAAGAGTTTCAAAAAAAGTTTGTGAATGTTTCACCAAAGTTAGTGTAAGTAAGTACTTAATATTTTCAGTATATCTAGACACGAGACATGGCTCTTGTTTCGGGATAGTATCCCTCATCAGTAGAGAAAAGTTCTGGGGTGGTTGAGAAGGCCGCCAAACAACCGTCACAGGCTTCGTTGCCCCTCTGGCGAGCAGGTCTATCTCCAAAAGCTCGTCAGCTTAGAGACTCATGGGAGCCCTTTAACAGGAAAACCACGATGGGAGCACACTGCTAGCCTCTCCTCCGGATCGCCCCTCTGCATTCTGGTATATGCAGTGCGTATAACTTGAAGAGTTTCGAAAAAAGTTTGTGAATGTTTCACCAAAGTTGGTGTAAGTAAGTACTTAATATTTTCAATATCTCTAGACAGGAGACATGGCTCGTGTTTCGGGATAGTATCCCTCATCAGTAGAGAAAAGTTCTGGGGTGGTTGAGAAGGCCGCCAAACAACCGTCACAGGCTTCTTTGCCCCTCTAGCACGCAGGTGCATCTCCAAAAGCTCGTCAGCTTAGGGGCTCACGGAAGCCCTTTAACAGGAAAACCACGATGGGAGCACATTGCTAGCCTCTCCTTTGGATCGCCCCTCTGCATTCTGGTATATGCAGTGCATATAACTTGAAGGGTTTCGAAAAAAGTTCTTGAATGTTTCACCAAAGTTGGTGTAAGTAAGTACTTAATATTTTCAGTATCTCTAGACACGAGACATGGCTCGTGTTTCGGGATAGTATCCCTCATCAGTAGAGAAAAGTTCTGGGGTGGTTGAGAAGGCCGCCAAACAACCGTCACAGGCTTCGTTGCCCCTCTGGCGCGCAGGTGCATCTCCAAAAGCTCGTCAGCTTAGGGGCTCACGGGAGCCCTTTAACAGGAAAACCACGATGGGAGCACACTGCTAGCCTCTCCTCCGGATCGCCCCTCTGCATTCTGGTATATGCAGCGCGTATAACCTGAAGAGTTTCGAAAAAAGTTCTTGAATGTTTCACCAAAGTTGGTGTAAGTAAGTTCTTAATATTTTCAGTATCTCTAGACACGAGACATGGCTCGTGTTTCGGGATAGTATACCTCATCAGTAGAGAAAAGTTCTGGGGTGGTTGAGAAGACCGCCAAACAACCGTCACAGGCTTCTTTGCCCCTCTGGCACGCAGGTGCATCTCCAAAAGCTCGTCAGCTTAGGGGCTCACGGGAGCCCTTTAACCGGAAAACCACGATGTGAGCACACTGCTAGCCTCTCCTCCGGATCGCCACTCTGCATTCTGGTATATGCAGTGCATATAACTTGAAGAGTTTCAAAAAACGTTTGTGAATGTTTCACCAAAGTTAGTGTAAGTAAGTACTTAATATTTTCAGTATCTCTAGACACGAGACATGGCTCGTGTTTCGGGATAGTATCCCTCATCAGTAGAGAAAAGTTCTGGGGTGGTTGAGAAGGCCGCCAAACAACCGTCACAGGCTTCGTTGCCCCTCTGGCACGCAGGTGCATCTCCAAAAGCTCGTCAGCGTAGGGGCTCACGGGAGCCCTTTAACCGGAAAACCACGATGGGAGCACACTGCTAGCCTCTCCTCCGGATCGCCACTCTGCATTCTGGCATATGCAGTGCATATAACTTGAAGAGTTTCAAAAAAAGTTTGTGAATGTTTCACCAAAGTTAGTGTAAGTAAGTACTTAATATTTTCAGTATCTCTAGACACGAGACATGGCTCGTGTTTCGGGATAGTATCCCTCATCAGTAGAGAAAAGTTCTGGGGTGGTTGAGAAGGCCGCCAAAACCCCGTCACAGGCTTCGTTGCCCCTATGGCGCGCAGGTGCATCTCCAAAAGCTCGTCAGCTTAGAGGCTCACGGGAGCACTTTAACAGGAAAACCACGATGGGAGCACACTGCTAGCCTCTCCTCCGGATCGCCACTCTGCATTCTGGTATATGCAGTGCATATAACTTGAAGAGTTTCAAAAAAAGTTTGTGAATGTTTCACCAAAGTTAGTGTAAGTAAGTACTTAATATTTTCAGTGTCTCTAGACACGAGACATGGCTCGTGTTTTGGGATAGTATCCCTCATCAGTAGAGAAAAGTTCTGGGGTGGTTGAGAAGGCCGCCAAACAACCGTCACAGGCTTCGTTGCCCCTCTGGCGCGAAGGTGCATCTCCAAAAGCTCGTCAGCATAGAGGCTCACGGGAGCCCTTTAACAGGAAAACCACGATGGGAGCACACTGCTAGCCTCTCCTCCGGATCGCCCCTCTGCATTCTGGTATATGCAGTGCGTATAACTTGAAGAGTTTCGAAAAAAGTTTGTGAATGTTTCACCAAAGTTGGTGTAAGTAAGTACTTAATATTTTCAGTATCTCTAGACAGGAGACATGGCTCGTGTTTCGGGATAGTATCCCTCATCAGTAGAGAAAAGTTCTGGGGTGGTTGAGAAGGCCGCCAAACAACCGTCACAGGCTTCTTTTCCCTTCTAGCACGCAGATGCATCTCCAAAAGCTCGTCAGCTTAGGGGCTCACGGAAGCCCTTTAACAGGAAAACCACGATGGGAGCACACTGCTAGCCTCTCCTTTGGATCGCCCCTCTGCATTCTGGTATATGCAGTGCATATAACTTGAAGGGTTTCGAAAAAAGTTCTTGAATGTTTCACCAAAGTTGGTGTAAGTAAGTACTTAATATTTTCAGTATCTCTAGACACGAGACATGGCTCGTGTTTCGGGATAGTATCCCTCATCAGTAGAGAAAAGTTCTGGGGTGGTTGAGAAGGCCGCCAAAACCCCGTCACAGGCTTCGTTGCCCCTATGGCGCGCAGGTGCATCTCCAAAAGCTCGTCAGCTTAGAGGCTCACGGGAGCACTTTAACAGGAAAACCACGATGGGAGCACACTGCTAGCCTCTCCTCCGGATCGCCACTCTGCATTCTGGTATATGCAGTGCATATAACTTGAAGAGTTTCAAAAAAAGTTTGTGAATGTTTCACCAAAGTTAGTGTAAGTAAGTACTTAATATTTTCAGTATCTCTAGACACGAGACATGGCTCGTGTTTTGGGATAGTATCCCTCATCAGTAGAGAAAAGTTCTGGGGTGGTTGAGAAGGCCGCCAAACAACCGTCACAGGCTTCGTTGCCCCTCTGGCGCGAAGGTGCATCTCCAAAAGCTCGTCAGCATAGAGGCTCACGGGAGCCCTTTAACAGGAAAACCACGATGGGAGCACACTGCTAGCCTCTCCTCCGGATCGCCCCTCTGCATTCTGGTATATGCAGTGCGTATAACTTGAAGAGTTTCGAAAAAAGTTTGTGAATGTTTCACCAAAGTTGGTGTAAGTAAGTACTTAATATTTTCAGTATCTCTAGACAGGAGACATGGCTCGTGTTTCGGGATAGTATCCCTCATCAGTAGAGAAAAGTTCTGGGGTGGTTGAGAAGGCCGCCAAACAACCGTCACAGGCTTCTTTTCCCTTCTAGCACGCAGGTGCATCTCCAAAAGCTCGTCAGCTTAGGGGCTCACGGAAGCCCTTTAACAGGAAAACCACGATGGGAGCACACTGCTAGCCTCTCCTTTGGATCGCCCCTCTGCATTCTGGTATATGCAGTGCATATAACTTGAAGGGTTTCGAAAAAAGTTCTTGAATGTTTCACCAAAGTTGGTGTAAGTAAGTACTTAATATTTTCAGTATCTCTAGACACGAGACATGGCTCGTGTTTCGGGATAGTATCCCTCATCAGTAGAGAAAAGTTCTGGGGTGGTTGAGAAGGCCGCCAAAACCCCGTCACAGGCTTCGTTGCCCCTATGGCGCGCAGGTGCATCTCCAAAAGCTCGTCAGCTTAGGGGCTCACGGGAGCCCTTTAACAGGAAAACCACGATGGGAGCACACTGCTAGCCTCTCCTCCGGATCGCCCCTCTGCATTCTGGTATATGCAGTGCGTATAACTTGAAGGGTTTCGAAAAAAGTTCTTGAATGTTTCACCAAAGTTGGTGTAAGTAAGTACTTAATATTTTCAGTATCTCTAGACACGAGACATGGCTCGTGTTTCGGGATAGTATCCCTCATCAGTAGAGAAAAGTTCTGGGGTGGTTGAGAAGGCCGCCAAACAACCGTCACAGGCTTCGTTGCCCCTCTGGCGCGCAGGTGCATCTCCAAAAGCTCGTCAGCTTAGGGGCTCACGGGAGCCCTTTAGCAGGAAAACCACGATGGGAGCACACTGCTAGCCTCTCCTCCGGATCGCCCCTCTGCATTCTGGTATATGCAGCGCGTATAACCTGAAGAGTTTCGAAAAAAGTTCGTGAATGTTTCACCAAAGTTGGTGTAAGTAAGTACTTAATATTTTCAGTATCTCTAGACACGAGACATGGCTCGTGTTTCGGGATAGTATCCCTCATCAGTAGAGAAAATTTCTCGGGTGGTTGAGAAGGCCGCCAAACAACCGTCACAGGCTCCGTTGCCCCTTTGGCGCGCAGGTGCATCTCCAAAAGCTCGTCAGCTTAGGGGCTCACGAGATCCCTTTAAAAGGAAAACCACGATGGGAGCACACTGCTAGCCTTTCCTTTGGATCGCCCCTCTGCATTCTGGTATATGCAGTGCGTATAACTTGAAGGGTTTCGAAAAAAGTTCTTGAATGTTTCACCAAAGTTGGTGTAAGTAAGTACTTAATATTTTCAGTATCTCTAGAAACGAGACATGGCTTGTGTTTCGGGATAGTATCCCTCATCAGTAGAGAAAAGTTCTGGGGTGGTTGAGAAGGCCGCCAAACAACCGTCACAGGCTTCGTTGCCCCTCTGGCGCGCAGGTGCATCTCCAAAAGCTCGTCAGCTTAGAGGCTCACGGGAGCACTTTAACAGGAAAACCACGATGGGAGCACACTGCTAGCCTCTCCTCCGGATCGCCCCTCTGCATTCTGGTATATGCAGTGCGTATAACTTGAAGAGTTTCGAAAAAAGTTTGTGAATGTTTCACCAAAGTTGGTGTAAGTAAGTACTTAATATTTTCAGTATCTCTAGACACGAGACATGGCTCGTGTTTCAGGATAGTATCCCTCATCAGTAGAGAAAAGTTCTGGGGTGGTTGAGAAGGCCGCCAAACAACCGTCACAGGCTTCTTTGCCCCTCTGGCACGCAGGTGCATCTCCAAAAGCTCGTCAGCTTAGGGGCTCACAGGAGCCCTTTAACAGGAAAACCACGATGGGAGCACACTGCTAGCCTCTCTTTTGGATCGCCCCTCTGCATTCTGGTATATGCAGTGCATATAACTTGAAGGGTTTCGAAAAAAGTTCTTGAATGTTTCACCAAAGTTGGTGTAAGTAAGTACTTAATATTTTCAGTATCTCTAGACACAAGACATGGCCCGTGTTTCGGGATAGTATCCTTCATCAGTAGAGAAAAGTTCTGGGGTGGTTGAGAAGGCCGCCAAACAACCGTCACAGGCTTCGTTGCCCCTCTGGCGCGCAGGTGCATCTCCAAAAGCTCGTCAGCTTAGAGGCTCACGGGAGCCCTTTAACAGGAAAACCACGATGGGAGCACACTGCTAGCCTCTCCTCCGGATCGCCACTCTGCATTCTGGTATATGCAGTGCATATAACTTGAAGAGTTTCAAAAAACGTTTGTGAATGTTTCACCAAAGTTAGTGTAAGTAAGTACTTAATATTTTCAGTATCTCTAGACACGAGACATGGCTCGTGTTTCGGGATAGTATCCCTCATCAGTAGAGAAAAGTTCTGGGGTGGTTGAGAAGGCCGCCAAACAACCGTCACAGGCTTCGTTGCCCCTCTGGCGCGCAGGTGCATCTCCAAAAGCTCGTCAGCTTAGAGGCTCACGGGAGCCCTTTAACAGGAAAACCACGATGGGAGCACACTGCTAGCCTCTCCTCCAGATCGCCACTCTGCATTCTGGTATATGCAGTGCATATAACTTGAAGAGTTTCAAAAAAAGTTTGTGAATGTTTCACCAAAGTTAGTGTAAGTAAGTACTTAATATTTTCAGTATCTCTAGACACGAGACATGGCTCGTGTTTCGGGATAGTATCCCTCATCAGTAGAGAAAAGTTCTGGGGTGGTTGAGAAGGCCGCCAAACAACCGTCACAGGCTTCGTTGCCCCTCTGGCGCGCAGGTGCATCTTCAAAAGCTCGTCAGCTTAGAGGCTCACGGGAGCCCTTTAACAGGAAAACCACGATGGGAGCACACTGCTAGCCTCTCCTCCGGATCGCCCCTCTGCATTCTGGTATATGCAGTGCGTATAACTTGAAGAGTTTCGAAAAAAGTTTGTGAATGTTTCACCAAAGTTGGTGTAAGTAAGTACTTAATATTTTCAGTATCTCTAGACACGAGACATGGCTCGTGTTTCGGGATAGTATCCCTCATCAGTAGAGAAAAGTTCTGGGGTGGTTGAGAAGGCCGCCAAACAACCGTCACAGGCTTCGTTGCCCCTCTGGCGCGCAGGTGCATCTCCAAAAGCTCGTCAGCTTAGAGGCTCACGGGAGCCCTTTAACAGGAAAACCACGATGGGAGCACACTGCTAGCCTCTCCTTTGGATCGCCCCTCTGCATTCTGGTATATGCAGTGCATATAACTTGAAGGGTTTCGAAAAAAGTTCTTGAATGTTTCACCAAAGTTGGTGTAAGTAAGTTCTTAATATTTTCAGTATCTCTAGACACGAGACATGGCTCGTGTTTCGGGATAGTATCCCTCATCAGTAGAGAAAAGTTCTGGGGTGGTTGAGAAGACCGCCAAACAACCGTCACAGGCTTCTTTGCCCCTCTGGCACGCAGGTGCATCTCCAAAAGCTCGTCAGCTTAGGGGCTCACGGGAGCCCTTTAACCGGAAAACCACGATGGGAGCACACTGCTAGCCTCTCCTCCGGATCGCCACTCTGCATTCTGGTATATGCAGTGCATATAACTTGAAGAGTTTCAAAAAACGTTTGTGAATGTTTCACCAAAGTTAATGTAAGTAAGTACTTAATATTTTCAGTATCTCTAGACACGAGACATGGCTCGTGTTTCGGGATAGTATCCCTCATCAGTAGAGAAAAGTTCTGGGGTGGTTGAGAAGGCCGCCAAACAACCGTCACAGGCTTCGTTGCCCCTCTGGCACGAAGGTGCATCTCCAAAAGCTCGTCAGCTTAGGGGCTCACGGGAGCCCTTTAACCGGAAAACCACGATGGGAGCACACTGCTAGCCTCTCCTCCGGATCGCCACTCTGCATTCTGGCATATGCAGTGCATATAACTTGAAGAGTTTCAAAAAAAGTTTGTGAATGTTTCACCAAAGTTAGTGTAAGTAAGTACTTAATATTTTCAGTATCTCTAGACACGAGACATGGCTCGTGTTTCGGGATAGTATCCCTCATCAGTAGAGAAAAGTTCTGGGGTGGTTGAGAAGGCCGCCAAAACCCCGTCACAGGCTTCGTTGCCCCTATGGCGCGCAGGTGCATCTCCAAAAGCTCGTCAGCTTAGAGGCTCACGGGAGCACTTTAACAGGAAAACCACGATGGGAGCACACTGCTAGCCTCTCCTCCGGATCGCCACTCTGCATTCTGGTATATGCAGTGCATATAACTTGAAGAGTTTCAAAAAAAGTTTGTGAATGTTTCACCAAAGTTAGTGTAAGTAAGTACTTAATATTTTCAGTATCTCTAGACACGAGACATGGCTCGTGTTTTGGGATAGTATCCCTCATCAGTAGAGAAAAGTTCTGGGGTGGTTGAGAAGGCCGCCAAACAACCGTCACAGGCTTCGTTGCCCCTCTGGCGCGAAGGTGCATCTCCAAAAGCTCGTCAGCATAGAGGCTCACGGGAGCCCTTTAACAGGAAAACCACGATGGGAGCACACTGCTAGCCTCTCCTCCGGATCGCCCCTCTGCATTCTGGTATATGCAGTGCGTATAACTTGAAGAGTTTCGAAAAAAGTTTGTGAATGTTTCACCAAAGTTGGTGTAAGTAAGTACTTAATATTTTCAGTATCTCTAGACAGGAGACATGGCTCGTGTTTCGGGATAGTATCCCTCATCAGTAGAGAAAAGTTCTGGGGTGGTTGAGAAGGCCGCCAAACAACCGTCACAGGCTTCTTTTCCCTTCTAGCACGCAGGTGCATCTCCAAAAGCTTGTCAGCTTAGGGGCTCACGGAAGCCCTTTAACAGGAAAACCACGATGGGAGCACACTGCTAGCCTCTCCTTTGGATCGCCCCTCTGCATTCTGGTATAGGCAGTGCATATAACTTGAAGGGTTTCGAAAAAAGTTCTTGAATGTTTCACCAAAGTTGGTGTAAGTAAGTACTTAATATTTTCAGTATCTCTAGACACGAGACATGGCTCGTGTTTCGGGATAGTATCCCTCATCAGTAGAGAAAAGTTCTGGGGTGGTTGAGAAGGCCGCCAAAACCCCGTCACAGGCTTCGTTGCCCCTATGGCGCGCAGGTGCATCTCCAAAAGCTCGTCAGCTTAGGGGCTCACGGGAGCCCTTTAACAGGAAAACCACGATGGGAGCACACTGCTAGCCTCTCCTCCGGATCGCCCCTCTGCATTCTGGTATATGCAGTGCGTATAACTTGAAGGGTTTCGAAAAAAGTTCTTGAATGTTTCACCAAAGTTGGTGTAAGTAAGTACTTAATATTTTCAGTATCTCTAGACACGAGACATGGCTCGTGTTTCGGGATAGTATCCCTCATCAGTAGAGAAAAGTTCTGGGGTGGTTGAGAAGGCCGCCAAACAACCGTCACAGGCTTCGTTGCCCCTCTGGCGCGCAGGTGCATCTCCAAAAGCTCGTCAGCTTAGGGGCTCACGGGAGCCCTTTAGCAGGAAAACCACGATGGGAGCACACTGCTAGCCTCTCCTCCGGATCGCCCCTCTGCATTCTGGTATATGCAGCGCGTATAACCTGAAGAGTTTCGAAAAAAGTTCTTGAATGTTTCACCAAAGTTGGTGTAAGTAAGTACTTAATATTTTCAGTATCTCTAGACACGAGACATGGCTCGTGTTTCGGGATAGTATCCCTCATCAGTAGAGAAAAGTTCTCGGGTGGTTGAGAAGGCCGCCAAACAACCGTCACAGGCTCCGTTGCCCCTTTGGCGCGCAGGTGCATCTCCAAAAGCTCGTCAGCTTAGGGGCTCACGAGATCCCTTTAAAAGGAAAACCACGATGGGAGCACACTGCTAGCCTCTCCTTTGGATCGCCCCTCTGCATTCTGGTATATGCAGTGCGTATAACTTGAAGGGTTTCGAAAAAAGTTCTTGAATGTTTCACCAAAGTTGGTGTAAGTAAGTACTTAATATTTTCAGTATCTCTAGACACGAGACATGGCTCGTGTTTCGGGATAGTATCCCTCATCAGTAGAGAAAAGTTCTGGGGTGGTTGAGAAGGCCGCCAAACAACCGTCACAGGCTTCGTTGCCCCTCTGGCGCGCAGGTGCATCTCCAAAAGCTCGTCAGCTTAGAGGCTCACGGGAGCCCTTTAACAGGAAAACCACGATGGGAGCACACTGCTAGCCTCTCCTCCAGATCGCCACTCTGCATTCTGGTATATGCAGTGCATATAACTTGAAGAGTTTCAAAAAAAGTTTGTGAATGTTTCACCAAAGTTAGTGTAAGTAAGTACTTAATATTTTCAGTATCTCTAGACACGAGACATGGCTCGTGTTTCGGGATAGTATCCCTCATCAGTAGAGAAAAGTTCTGGGGTGGTTGAGAAGGCCGCCAAACAACCGTCACAGGCTTCGTTGCCCCTCTGGCGCGCAGGTGCATCTTCAAAAGCTCGTCAGCTTAGAGGCTCACGGGAGCCCTTTAACAGGAAAACCACGATGGGAGCACACTGCTAGCCTCTCCTCCGGATCGCCCCTCTGCATTCTGGTATATGCAGTGCGTATAACTTGAAGAGTTTCGAAAAAAGTTTGTGAATGTTTCACCAAAGTTGGTGTAAGTAAGTACTTAATATTTTCAGTATCTCTAGACACGAGACATGGCTCGTGTTTCGGGATAGTATCCCTCATCAGTAGAGAAAAGTTCTGGGGTGGTTGAGAAGGCCGCCAAACAACCATCACAGGCTTCGTTGCCCCTCTGGCGCGCAGGTGCATCTCCAAAAGCTCGTCAGCTTAGAGGCTCACGGGAGCCCTTTAACAGGAAAACCACGATGGGAGCACACTGCTAGCCTCTCCTTTGGATCGCCCCTCTGCATTCTGGTATATGCAGTGCATATAACTTGAAGGGTTTCGAAAAAAGTTCTTGAATGTTTCACCAAAGTTGGTGTAAGTAAGTTCTTAATATTTTCAGTATCTCTAGACACGAGACATGGCTCGTGTTTCGGGATAGTATCCCTCATCAGTAGAGAAAAGTTCTGGGGTGGTTGAGAAGACCGCCAAACAACCGTCACAGGCTTCTTTGCCCCTCTGGCACGCAGGTGCATCTCCAAAAGCTCGTCAGCTTAGGGGCTCACGGGAGCCCTTTAACCGGAAAACCACGATGGGAGCACACTGCTAGCCTCTCCTCCGGATCGCCACTCTGCATTCTGGTATATGCAGTGCATATAACTTGAAGAGTTTCAAAAAACGTTTGTGAATGTTTCACCAAAGTTAGTGTAAGTAAGTACTTAATATTTTCAGTATCTCTAGACACGAGACATGGCTCGTGTTTCGGGATAGTATCCCTCATCAGTAGAGAAAAGTTCTGGGGTGGTTGAGAAGGCCGCCAAACAACCGTCACAGGCTTCTTTGCCCCTCTGGCACGCAGGTGCATCTCCAAAAGCTCATCAGCTTAGGGGCTCACGGGAGCCCTTTAACCGGAAAACCACGATGGGAGCACACTGCTAGCCTCTCCTCCGGATCGCCACTCTGCATTCTGGTATATGCAGTGCATATAACTTGAAGAGTTTCAAAAAACGTTTGTGAATGTTTCACCAAAGTTAGTGTAAGTAAGTACTTAATATTTTCAGTATCTCTAGACACGAGACATGGCTCGTGTTTCGGGATAGTATCCCTCATCAGTAGAGAAAAGTTCTGGGGTGGTTGAGAAGGCCGCCAAACAACCGTCACAGGCTTCGTTGCCCCTCTGGCACGCAGGTGCATCTCCAAAAGCTCGTCAGCTTAGGGGCTCACGGGAGCCCTTTAACCGGAAAACCACGATGGGAGCACACTGCTAGCCTCTCCTCCGGATCGCCACTCTGCATTCTGGCATATGCAGTGCATATAACTTGAAGAGTTTCAAAAAAAGTTTGTGAATGTTTCACCAAAGTTAGTGTAAGTAAGTACTTAATATTTTCAGTATCTCTAGACACGAGACATGGCTCGTGTTTCGGGATAGTATCCCTCATCAGTAGAGAAAAGTTCTGGGGTGGTTGAGAAGGCCGCCAAACAACCGTCACAGGCTTCGTTGCCCCTCTGGCGCGCAGGTGCATCTCCAAAAGCTCGTCAGCTTAGAGGCTCACAGGAGCACTTTAACAGGAAAACCACGATGGGAGCACACTGCTAGCCTCTCCTCCGGATCGCCACTCTGCATTCTGGTATATGCAGTGCATATAACTTGAAGAGTTTCAAAAAAAGTTTGTGAATGTTTCACCAAAGTTAGTGTAAGTAAGTACTTAATATTTTCAGTATCTCTAGACACGAGACATGGCTCGTGTTTTGGGATAGTATCCCTCATCAGTAGAGAAAAGTTCTGGGGTGGTTTAGAAGGCCGCCAAACAACCGTCACAGGCTTCGTTGCCCCTCTGGCGCGAAGGTGCATCTCCAAAAGCTCGTCAGCATAGAGGCTCACGGGAGCCCTTTAACAGGAAAACCACGATGGGAGCACACTGCTAGCCTCTCCTCCGGATCGCCCCTCTGCATTCTGGTATATGCAGTGCGTATAACTTGAAGAGTTTCGAAAAAAGTTTGTGAATGTTTCACCAAAGTTGGTGTAAGTAAGTACTTAATATTTTCAGTATCTCTAGACAGGAGACATGGCTCGTGTTTCGGGATAGTATCCCTCATCAGTAGAGAAAAGTTCTGGGGTGGTTGAGAAGGCCGCCAAACAACCGTCACAGGCTTCTTTTCCCTTCTAGCACGCAGGTGCATCTCCAAAAGCTCGTCAGCTTAGGGGCTCACGGAAGCCCTTTAACAGGAAAACCACGATGGGAGCACACTGCTAGCCTCTCCTTTGGATCGCCCCTCTGCATTCTGGTATATGCAGTGCATATAACTTGAAGGGTTTCGAAAAAAGTTCTTGAATGTTTCACCAAAGTTGGTGTAAGTAAGTACTTAATATTTTCAGTATCTCTAGACACGAGACATGGCTCGTGTTTCGGGATAGTATCCCTCATCAGTAGAGAAAAGTTCTGGGGTGGTTGAGAAGGCCGCCAAAACCCCGTCACAGGCTTCGTTGCCCCTATGGCGCGCAGGTGCATCTCCAAAAGCTCGTCAGCTTAGAGGCTCACGGGAGCACTTTAACAGGAAAACCACGATGGGAGCACACTGCTAGCCTCTCCTCCGGATCGCCACTCTGCATTCTGGTATATGCAGTGCATATAACTTGAAGAGTTTCAAAAAAAGTTTGTGAATGTTTCACCAAAGTTAGTGTAAGTAAGTACTTAATATTTTCAGTATCTCTAGACACGAGACATGGCTCGTGTTTTGGGATAGTATCCCTCATCAGTAGAGAAAAGTTCTGGGGTGGTTGAGAAGGCCGCCAAACAACCGTCACAGGCTTCGTTGCCCCTCTGGCGCGAAGGTGCATCTCCAAAAGCTCGTCAGCATAGAGGCTCACGGGAGCCCTTTAACAGGAAAACCACGATGGGAGCACACTGCTAGCCTCTCCTTCGGATCGCCGCTCTGCATTCTGGTATATGCAGTGCGTATAACTTGAAGAGTTTCGAAAAAAGTTTGTGAATGTTTCACCAAAGTTGGTGTAAGTAAGTACTTAATATTTTCAGTATCTCTAGACAGGAGACATGGCTCGTGTTTCGGGATAGTATCCCTCATCAGTAGAGAAAAGTTCTGGGGTGGTTGAGAAGGCCGCCAAACAACCGTCACAGGCTTCTTTTCCCTTCTAGCACGCAGGTGCATCTTCAAAAGCTCGTCAGCTTAGGGGCTCACGGAATCCCTTTAACAGGAAAACCACGATGGGAGCACACTGCTAGCCTCTCCTTTGGATCGCCCCTCTGCATTCTGGTATATGCAGTGCATATAACTTGAAGGGTTTCGAAAAAAGTTCTTGAATGTTTCACCAAAGTTGGTGTAAGTAAGTACTTAATATTTTCAGTATATCTAGACACGAGACATGGCTCGTGTTTCGGGATAGTATCCCTCATCAGTAGAGAAAAGTTCTGGGGTGGTTGAGAAGGCCGCCAAAACCCCGTCACAGGCTTCGTTGCCCCTATGGCGCGCAGGTGCATCTTCAAAAGCTTGTCAGCTTAGGGGCTCACGGGAGCCCTTTAACAGGAAAACCACGATGGGAGCACACTGCTAGCCTCTCCTCCGGATCGCCCCTCTGCATTCTGGTATATGCAGTGCGTATAACTTGAAGGGTTTCGAAAAAAGTTCTTGAATGTTTCACCAAAGTTGGTGTAAGTAAGTACTTAATATTTTCAGAATCTCTAGACACGAGACATGGCTCGTGTTTCGGGATAGTATCCCTCATCAGTAGAGAAAAGTTCTGGGGTGGTTGAGAAGGCCGCCAAACAACCGTCACAGGCTTCGTTGCCCCTCTGGCGCGCAGGTGCATCTCCAAAAGCTCGTCAGCTTAGGGGCTCACGGGAGCCCTTTAGCAGGAAAACCACGATGGGAGCACACTGCTAGCCTCTCCTCCGGATCGCCCCTCTGCATTCTGGTATATGCAGCGCGTATAACCTGAAGAGTTTCGAAAAAAGTTCGTGAATGTTTCACCAAAGTTGGTGTAAGTAAGTACTTAATATTTTCAGTATCTCTAGACACGAGACATGGCTCGTGTTTCGGGATAGTATCCCTCATCAGTAGAGAAAAGTTCTCGGGTGGTTGAGAAGGCCGCCAAACAACCGTCACAGGCTCCGTTGCCCCTTTGGCGCGCAGGTGCATCTCCAAAAGCTCGTCAGCTTAGGGGCTCACGAGATCCCTTTAAAAGGAAAACCACGATGGGAGCACACTGCTAGCCTTTCCTTTGGATCGCCCCTCTGCATTCTGGTATATGCAGTGCGTATAACTTGAAGGGTTTCGAAAAAAGTTCTTGAATGTTTCACCAAAGTTGGTGTAAGTAAGTACTTAATATTTTCAGTATCTCTAGAAACGAGACATGGCTTGTGTTTCGGGATAGTATCCCTCATCAGTAGAGAAAAGTTCTGGGGTGGTTGAGAAGGCCGCCAAACAACCGTCACAGGCTTCGTTGCCCCTCTGGCGCGCAGGTGCATCTCCAAAAGCTCGTCAGCTTAGAGGCTCACGGGAGCACTTTAACAGGAAAACCACGATGGGAGCACACTGCTAGCCTCTCCTCCGGATCGCCCCTCTGCATTCTGGTATATGCAGTGCGTATAACTTGAAGAGTTTCGAAAAAAGTTTGTGAATGTTTCACCAAAGTTGGTGTAAGTAAGTACTTAATATTTTCAGTATCTCTAGACACGAGACATGGCTCGTGTTTCAGGATAGTATCCCTCATCAGTAGAGAAAAGTTCTGGGGTGGTTGAGAAGGCCGCCAAACAACCGTCACAGGCTTCTTTGCCCCTCTGGCACGCAGGTGCATCTCCAAAAGCTCGTCAGCTTAGGGGCTCACAGGAGCCCTTTAACAGGAAAACCACGATGGGAGCACACTGCTAGCCTCTCTTTTGGATCACCCCTCTGCATTCTGGTATATGCAGTGCATATAACTTGAAGGGTTTCGAAAAAAGTTCTTGAATGTTTCACCAAAGTTGGTGTAAGTAAGTACTTAATATTTTCAGTATCTCTAGACACAAGACATGGCCCGTGTTTCGGGATAGTATCCTTCATCAGTAGAGAAAAGTTCTGGGGTGGTTGAGAAGGCCGCCAAACAACCGTCACAGGCTTCGTTGCCCCTCTGGCGCGCAGGTGCATCTCCAAAAGCTCGTCAGCTTAGAGGCTCACGGGAGCCCTTTAACAGGAAAACCACGATGGGAGCACACTGCTAGCCTCTCCTCCGGATCGCCCCTCTGCATTCTGGTATATGCAGTGCATATAACTTGAAGGGTTTCGAAAAAAGTTCTTGAATGTTTCACTAAAGTTGGTGTAAGTAAGTTCTTAATATTTTCAGTATCTCTAGACACGAGACATGGCTCGTGTTTCGGGATAGTATCCCTCATCAGTAGAGAAAAGTTCTGGGGTGGTTGAGAAGACCGCCAAACAACCGTCACAGGCTTCTTTGCCCCGCTGGCACGCAGGTGCATCTCCAAAAGCTCGTCAGCTTAGGGGCTCACGGGAGCCCTTTAACCGGAAAACCACGATGGGAGCACACTGCTAGCCTCTCCTCCAGATCGCCACTCTGCATTCTGGTATATGCAGTGCATATAACTTGAAGAGTTTTTAAAAAAAGTTTGTGAATGTTTCACCAAAGTTAGTGTAAGTACTTAATATTTTCAGTATCTCTAGACACGAGACATGGCTCGTGTTTCGGGATAGTATCCCTCATCAGTAGAGAAAAGTTCTGGGGTGGTTGAGAAGGCCGCCAAACAACCGTCACAGGCTTCGTTGCCCCTCTGGCGCGCAGGTGCAGCTTCAAAAGCTCGTCAGCTTAGAGGCTCACGGGAGCCCTTTAACAGGAAAACCACGATGGGAGCACACTGCTAGCCTCTCCTCCGGATCGCCCCTCTGCATTCTGGTATATGCAGTGCGTATAACTTGAAGAGTTTCGAAAAAAGTTTGTGAATGTTTCACCAAAGTTGGTGTAAGTAAGTACTTAATATTTTCAGTATCTCTAGACACGAGACATGGCTCGTGTTTCGGGATAGTATCCCTCATCAGTAGAGAAAAGTTCTGGGGTGGTTGAGAAGGCCGCCAAACAACCGTCACATGCTTCGTTGCCCCTCTGGCGCGCAGGTGCATCTCCAAAAGCTCATCAGCTTAGAGGCTCACGGGAGCCCTTTAACAGGAAAACCACGATGGGAGCACACTGCTAGCCTCTCCTTTGGATCGCCCCTCTGCATTCTGGTATATGCAGTGCATATAACTTGAAGGGTTTCGAAAAAAGTTCTTGAATGTTTCACCAAAGTTGGTGTAAGTAAGTTCTTAATATTTTCAGTATCTCTAGACACGAGACATGGCTCGTGTTTCGGGATAGTATCCCTCATCAGTAGAGAAAAGTTCTGGGGTGGTTGAGAAGACCGCCAAACAACCGTCACAGGCTTCTTTGCCCCTCTGGCACGCAGGTGCATCTCCAAAAGCTCGTCAGCTTAGGGGCTCACGGGAGCCCTTTAACCGGAAAACCACGATGGGAGCACACTGCTAGCCTCTCCTCCGGATCGCCACTCTGCATTCTGGTATATGCAGTGCATATAACTTGAAGAGTTTCAAAAAACGTTTGTGAATGTTTCACCAAAGTTAGTGTAAGTAAGTACTTAATATTTTCAGTATCTCTAGACACGAGACATGGCTCGTGTTTCGGGATAGTATCCCTCATCAGTAGAGAAAAGTTCTGGGGTGGTTGAGAAGGCCGCCAAACAACCGTCACAGGCTTCGTTGCCCCTCTGGCGCGCAGGTGCATCTCCAAAAGCTCGTCAGCTTAGAGGCTCACGGGAGCCCTTTAACAGGAAAACCACGATGGGAGCACACTGCTAGCCTCTCCTCCAGATCGCCACTCTGCATTCTGGTATATGCAGTGCATATAACTTGAAGAGTTTCAAAAAAAGTTTGTGAATGTTTCACCAAAGTTAGTGTAAGTAAGTACTTAATATTTTCAGTATCTCTAGACACGAGACATGGCTCGTGTTTCGGGATAGTATCCCTCATCAGTAGAGAAAAGTTCTGGGGTGGTTGAGAAGGCCGCCAAACAACCGTCACAGGCTTCGTTGCCCCTCTGGCGCGCAGGTGCATCTCCAAAAGCTAGTCAGATAGAGGCTCACGGGAGCCCTTTAACAGGAAAACCACGATGGGAGCACACTGCTAGCCTCTCCTCCGGATCGCCCCTCTGCATTCTGGTATATGCAGTGCGTATAACTTGAAGAGTTTCGAAAAAAGTTTGTGAATGTTTCACCAAAGTTGGTGTAAGTAAGTACTTAATATTTTCAGTATCTCTAGACACGAGACATGGCTCGTGTTTCGGGATAGTATCCCTCATCAGTAGAGAAAAGTTCTGGGGTGGTTGAGAAGGCCGCCAAACAACCGTCACAGGCTTCGTTGCCCCTCTGGCACGCAGGTGCATCTCCAAAAGCTCGTCAGCTTAGGGGCTCACAGGAGCCCTTTAACAGGAAAACCACGATGGGAGCACACTGCTAGCCTCTCTTTTGGATCACCCCTCTGCATTCTGGTATATGCAGTGCATATAACTTGAAGGGTTTCGAAAAAAGTTCTTGAATGTTTCACCAAAGTTGGTGTAAGTAAGTACTTAATATTTTCAGTATCTCTAGACACGAGACATGGCTCGTGTTTTGGGATAGTATCCCTCATCAGTAGAGAAAAGTTCTGGGGTGGTTGAGAAGGCCGCCAAACAACCGTCACAGGCTTCGTTGCCCCTCTGGCGCGAAGGTGCATCTCCAAAAGCTCGTCAGCATAGAGGCTCACGGGAGCCCTTTAACAGGAAAACCACGATGGGAGCACACTGCTAGCCTCTCCTTCGGATCGCCGCTCTGCATTCTGGTATATGCAGTGCGTATAACTTGAAGAGTTTCGAAAAAAGTTTGTGAATGTTTCACCAAAGTTGGTGTAAGTAAGTACTTAATATTTTCAGTATCTCTAGACAGGAGACATGGCTCGTGTTTCGGGATAGTATCCCTCATCAGTAGAGAAAAGTTCTGGGGTGGTTGAGAAGGCCGCCAAACAACCGTCACAGGCTTCTTTTCCCTTCTAGCACGCAGGTGCATCTTCAAAAGCTCGTCAGCTTAGGGGCTCACGGAATCCCTTTAACAGGAAAACCACGATGGGAGCACACTGCTAGCCTCTCCTTTGGATCGCCCCTCTGCATTCTGGTATATGCAGTGCATATAACTTGAAGGGTTTCGAAAAAAGTTCTTGAATGTTTCACCAAAGTTGGTGTAAGTAAGTACTTAATATTTTCAGTATATCTAGACACGAGACATGGCTCGTGTTTCGGGATAGTATCCCTCATCAGTAGAGAAAAGTTCTGGGGTGGTTGAGAAGGCCGCCAAACAACCGTCACAGGCTTCGTTGCCCCTCTGGCGCGCAGGTGCATCTCCAAAAGCTAGTCAGATAGAGGCTCACGGGAGCCCTTTAACAGGAAAACCACGATGGGAGCACACTGCTAGCCTCTCCTCCAGATCGCCACTCTGCATTCTGGTATATGCAGTGCATATAACTTGAAGAGTTTCAAAAAAAGTTTGTGAATGTTTCACCAAAGTTAGTGTAAGTAAGTACTTAATATTTTCAGTATCTCTAGACACGAGACATGGCTCGTGTTTCGGGATAGTATCCCTCATCAGTAGAGAAAAGTTCTGGGGTGGTTGAGAAGGCCGCCAAACAACCGTCACAGGCTTCGTTGCCCCTCTGGCGCGCAGGTGCATCTCCAAAAGCTAGTCAGATAGAGGCTCACGGGAGCCCTTTAACAGGAAAACCACGATGGGAGCACACTGCTAGCCTCTCCTCCGGATCGCCCCTCTGCATTCTGGTATATGCAGTGCGTATAACTTGAAGAGTTTCGAAAAAAGTTTGTGAATGTTTCACCAAAGTTGGTGTAAGTAAGTACTTAATATTTTCAGTATCTCTAGACACGAGACATGGCTCGTGTTTCGGGATAGTATCCCTCATCAGTAGAGAAAAGTTCTGGGGTGGTTGAGAAGGCCGCCAAACAACCGTCACAGGCTTCGTTGCCCCTCTGGCGCGCAGGTGCATCTCCAAAAGCTCGTCAGCTTAGAGGCTCACGGGAGCCCTTTAACAGGAAAACCACGATGGGAGCACACTGCTAGCCTCTCCTTTGGATCGCCCCTCTGCATTCTGGTATATGCAGTGCATATAACTTGAAGGGTTTCGAAAAAAGTTCTTGAATGTTTCACCAAAGTTGGTGTAAGTAAGTTCTTAATATTTTCAGTATCTCTAGACACGAGACATGGCTCGTGTTTCGGGATAGTATCCCTCATCAGTAGAGAAAAGTTCTGGGGTGGTTGAGAAGACCGCCAAACAACCGTCACAGGCTTCTTTGCCCCTCTGGCACGCAGGTGCATCTCCAAAAGCTCGTCAGCTTAGGGGCTCACGGGAGCCCTTTAACCGGAAAACCACGATGGGAGCACACTGCTAGCCTCTCCTCCGGATCGCCACTCTGCATTCTGGTATATGCAGTGCATATAACTTGAAGAGTTTCAAAAAACGTTTGTGAATGTTTGACCAAAGTTAGTGTAAGTAAGTACTTAATATTTTCATTATCTCTAGACACGAGACATGGCTCGTGTTTCGGGATAGTATCCCTCATCAGTAGAGAAAAGTTCTGGGGTGGTTGAGAAGGCCGCCAAACAACCGTCACAGGCTTCGTTGCCCCTCTGGCACGCAGGTGCATCTCCAAAAGCTCGTCAGCTTAGGGGCTCACGGGAGCCCTTTAACCGGAAAACCACGATGGGAGCACACTGCTAGCCTCTCCTCCGGATCGCCACTCTGCATTCTGGCATATGCAGTGCATATAACTTGAAGAGTTTCAAAAAAAGTTTGTGAATGTTTCACCAAAGTTAGTGTAAGTAAGTACTTAATATTTTCAGTATCTCTAGACACGAGACATGGCTCATGTTTCGGGATAGTATCCCTCATCAGTAGAGAAAAGTTCTGGGGTGGTTGAGAAGGCCGCCAAACAACCGTCACAGGCTTCGTTGCCCCTCTGGCGCGCAGGTGCATCTCCAAAAGCTCGTCAGCTTAGAGGCTCACGGGAGCACTTTAACAGGAAAACCACGACGGGAGCACACTGCTAGCCTCTCCTCCGGATCGCCACTCTGCATTCTGGTATATGCTGTGCATATAACTTGAAGAGTTTCAAAAAAAGTTTGTGAATGTTTCACCAAAGTTGGTGTAAGTAAGTACTTAATATTTTCAGTATCTCTAGACAGGAGACATGGCTCGTGTTTCGGGATAGTATCCCTCATCAGTAGAGAAAAGTTCTGGGGTGGTTGAGAAGGCCGCCAAACAACCGTCACCGGCTTCTTTTCCCTTCTAGCACGCAGGTGCATCTCCAAAAGCTCGTCAGCTTAGGGGCTCACGGAAGCCCTTTAACAGGAAAACCACGATGGGAGCACACTGCTAGCCTCTCCTTTGGATCGCCCCTCTGCATTCTGGTATATGCAGTGCATATAACTTGAAGGGTTTCGAAAAAAGTTCTTGAATGTTTCACCAAAGTTGGTGTAAGTAAGTACTTAATATTTTCAGTATCTCTAGACACGAGACATGGCTCGTGTTTCAGGATAGTATCCCTCATCAGTAGAGAAAAGTTCTGGGGTGGTTGAGAAGGCCGCCAAAACCCCGTCACAGGCTTCGTTGCCCCTATGGCGCGCAGGTGCATCTCCAAAAGCTCGTCAGCTTAGGGGCTCACGGGAGCCCTTTAACAGGAAAACCACGATGGGAGCACACTGCTAGCCTCTCCTCCGGATCGCCCCTCTGCATTCTGGTATATGCAGTGCGTATAACTTGAAGAGTTTCGTAAAAAGTTCGTGTATGTTTCACCAAAGTTATTGTAAGTAAGTACTTAATATTTTAAGTATCTCTAGACACGAGACATGGCTCGTGTTTCAGGATAGTATCCCTCATCAGTAGAGAAAAGTTCTTAGGTGGTTGAGAAGGTCGCCAAACAACCGTCAGAGGCTTCATTGCCCCTCTGGCGCGCAGGTGCATCTCCAAAAGCTCGTCAGCTTAGGGGCTCACGAGAGCCCTATAACAGGAAAACCACGATGGGAGCACACTGCTAGCCTCTCCTCCGGATCGCCCCTCTGCATTCTGGTATATGCAGCGCGTATAACCTGAAGAGTTTCGAAAAAAGTTCGTGAATGTTTCACCAAAGTTGGTGTAAGTAAGTACTTAATATTTTCAGTATCTCTAGACACGAGACATGCCTCGTGTTTCGGGATAGTATCCCTCATCAGTAGAGAAAAGTTCTCGGGTGGTTGAGAAGGCCGCCAAACAACCGTCACAGGCTCCGTTGCCCCTTTTGCGCGCAGGTGCATCTCCAAAAGCTCATCAGCTTAGGGGCTCACGAGATCCCTTTAAAGAGGAAAACCACGATGGAAGCTCACTGCTAGCCTCTCCTTTGGATCGCCCCTCTGCATTCTGGTATATGCAGTGCGTATAACTTGAAGGGTTTCGAAAAAAGTTCTTGAATGTTTCACCAAAGTTGGTGTAAGTAAGTACTTAATATTTTCAGTATCTCTAGACACGAGACATGGCTCGTGTTTCGGGATAGTATCCCTCATCAGTAGAGAAAAGTTCTGGGGTGGTTGAGAAGGCCGCCAAACAACCGTCACAGGCTTCGTTGCCCCTCTGGCGCGCAGGTGCATCTCCAAAAGCTCGTCAGCTTAGGGGCTCACGGGAGCCCTTTAGCAGGAAAACCACGATGGGAGCACACTGCTAGCCTCTCCTCCGGATCGCCCCTCTGCATTCTGGTATATGCAGCGCGTATAACCTGAAGAGTTTCGAAAAAAGTTCGTGAATGTTTCACCAAAGTTGGTGTAAGTAAGTACTTAATATTTTCAGTATCTCTAGACACGAGACATGGCTCGTGTTTCGGGATAGTATCCCTCATCAGTAGAGAAAAGTTCTCGGGTGGTTGAGAAGGCCGCCAAACAACCGTCACAGGCTCCGTTGCCCCTTTGGCACGCAGGTGCATCTCCAAAAGCTCGTCAGCTTAGGGGCTCACGAGATCCCTTTAAAAGGAAAACCATGATGGGAGCACACTGCTAGCCTCTCCTTTGGATCGCCCCTCTGCATTCTGGTATATGCAGTGCGTATAACTTGAAGGGTTTCGAAAAAAGTTCTTGAATGTTTCACCAAAGTTGGTGTAAGTAAGTACCTAATATTTTCAGTATCTCTAGACACGAGACATGGCTCGTGTTTCGGGATAGTATCCCTCCTCAGTAGAGAAAAGTTCTGGGGTGGTTGAGAAGGCCGCCAAACAACCGTCACAGGCTTCGTTGCCCCTTTGGCGCGCAGGTGCATCTCCAAAAGCTCGTCAGCTTAGAGGCTCACAGGAGCACTTTAACAGGAAAACCACGATGGGAGCACACTGCTAGCCTCTCCTCTGGATCGCCCCTCTGCATTCTGGTATATGCAGTGCATATAACTTGAAGAGTTTCGAAAAAAGTTCGTGAATGTTTCACCAAAGTTGGTGTAAGTAAGTACTTAATATTTTCAGTATCTCTAGACACGAGACATGGCTCGTGTTTCGGGATAGTATCCCTCATCAGTAGAAAAAAGTTCTCGGGTGGTTGAGAAGGCCGCCAAACAACCGTCACAGGCTCCGTTGCCCCTTTGGCGCGCAGGTGCATCTCCAAAAGCTCGTCAGCTTAGGGGCTCACGAGATCCCTTTAAAAGGAAAACCCGATGGGAGCAAACTGCTAGCCTTTCCTTTGGATCGCCCCTCTGCATTCTGGTATATGCAGTGCGTATAACTTGAAGGGTTTCGAAAAAAGTTCTTGAATGTTTCACCAAAGTTGGTGTAAGTAAGTACTTAATATTTTCAGTATCTCTAGAAACGAGACATGGCTTCTGTTTCGGGATAGTATCCCTCATCAGTTGAGAAAAGTTCTGGGGTGGTTGAGAAGGCCGCCAAACAACCGTCACAGGCTTCGTTGCCCCTCTGGCGCGCAGGTGCATCTCCAAAAGCTCGTCAGCTTAGAGGCTCACGGGAGCACTTTAACAGGAAAACCACGATGGGAGCACACTGCTAGCCTCTCCTCCGGATCGCCCCTCTGCATTCTGGTATATGCAGTGCGTATAACTTGAAGAGTTTCGAAAAAAGTTTGTGAATGTTTCACCAAAGTTGGTGTAAGTAAGTACTTAATATTTTCAGTATCTCTAGACACGAGACATGGCTCGTGTTTCAGGATAGTATCCCTCATCAGTAGAGAAAAGTTCTGGGGTGGTTGAGAAGGCCGCCAAACAACCGTCACAGGCTTCTTTGCCCCTCTGGCACGCAGGTGCATCTCCAAAAGCTCGTCAGCTTAGGGGCTCACAGGAGCCCTTTAACAGGAAAACCACGATGGGAGCACACTGCTAGCCTCTCTTTTGGATCGCCCCTCTGCATTCTGGTATATGCAGTGCATATAACTTGAAGGGTTTCGAAAAAAGTTCTTGAATGTTTCACCAAAGTTGGTGTAAGTAAGTACTTAATATTTTCAGTATCTCTAGACACGAGACATGGCCCGTGTTTCGGGATAGTATCCTTCATCAGTAGAGAAAAGTTCTGGGGTGGTTGAGAAGGCCGCCAAACAACCGCCACAGGCTTCGTTGCCCCTCTGGCGCGCAGGTGCATCTCCAAAAGCTCGTCAGCTTAGAGGCTCACGGGAGCCCTTTAACAGGAAAACCACGATGGGAGCACACTGCTAGCCTCTCCTCTGGATCGCCCCTCTGCATTCTGGTATATGCAGTGCATATAACTTGAAGGGTTTCGAAAAAAGTTCTTGAATGTTTCACCAAAGTTGGTGTAAGTAAGTTCTTAATATTGTCAGTATCTCTAGACATGAGACATGGCTCGTGTTTCGGGATAGTATCCCTCATCAGTAGAGAAAAGTTCTGGGGTGGTTGAGAAGGCCGCCAAACAACCGTCACAGGCTTCGTTGCCACTCTGGCGCGCAGGTGCATCTCCAAAAGCTCGTCAGCTTAGGGGCTCACGGGAGCCCTTTAACAGGAAAACCACGATGGGAGCACACTGCTAGCCTCTCCTCCGGATCGCCCCTCTGCATTCTGGTATATGCAGTGCCTATAACTTGAAGAGTTTCGTAAAAAGTTTGTGTATGTTTCACCAAAGTTATTGTAAGTAAGTACTTAATATTTTAAGTATCTCTAGACACGAGACATGGCTCGTGTTTCAGGATAGTATCCCTCATCAGTAGAGAAAAGTTCTTAGGTGGTTGAGAAGGTCGCCAAACAACCGTCAGAGGCTGCATTGCCCCTCTGGCGCGCAGGTGCATCTCCAAAAGCTCGTCAGCTTAGAGGCTGACGGGAGCCCTTTAACAGGAAAACCACTATGGGAGCACACTGCTAGCCTCTCCTCCGGATCGCCCCTCTGCATTCTGGTATATGCAGCGCGTATAACCTGAAGAGTTTCGAAAAAAGTTCGTGAATGTTTCACCAAAGTTGGTGTAAGTAAGTACTTAATATTTTCAGTATCTCTAGACACGAGACATGGCTCGTGTTTCGGGATAGTATCCCTCATCAGTAGAGAAAAGTTCTCGGGTGGTTGAGAAAGCCGCCAAACAACCGTCACAGGCTCCGTTGCCCCTTCGGCGCGCAGGTGCATCTCCAAAAGCTCATCAGCTTAGGGGCTCACGAGATCTCTTTAAAGAGGAAAACCACGATGGGAGCACACTGCTAGCCTCTCCTTTGGATCGCCCCTATGCATTCTGGTATATGCAGTGCGTATAACTTGAAGGGTTTCGAAAAAAGTTCTTGAATGTTTCACCAAAGTTGGTGTAAGTAAGTACTTAATATTTTCAGTATCTCTAGACAAGAGACATGGCTCGTGTTTCGGGATAGTATCCCTCATCAGTAGAGAAAAGTCCTGGGGTGGTTGAGAAGGCCGCCAAACAACCGTCACAGGCTTCGTTGCCCCTCTGGCGCGCAGGTGCATCTCCAAAAGCTCGTCAGCTTAGAGGCTCACGATAGCCCTTTAACAGGAAAACCACGATGGGAGCACACTGCTAGCCTCTCCTCCGGATCGCCCCTCTGCATTCTGGTATATGCAGTGTGTATAACTTGAAGAGTTTCGAAAAAAGTTTGTGAATGTTTCACCAAAGTTGGTGTAAGTAAGTACTTAATATTTTCAGTATCTCTAGACAGGAGACATGGCTCGTGTTTCGGGATAGTATCCCTCATCAGTAGAGAAAAGTTCTGGGGTGGTTGAGAAGGCCGCCAAACAACCGTCACAGGCTTCTTTGCCCCTCTGGCATGCAGGTGCATCTTCAAAAGCTCGTCAGCTTAGGGGCTCACGGGAGCCCTTTAACAGGAAAACCATGATGGGAGCACACTGCTAGCCTCTCCTTTGGATCGCCCCTCTGCATTCTGGTATATGCAGTGCATATAACTTGAAGGGTTTCGAAAAAAGTTCTTGAATGTTTCACCAAAGTTGGTGTAAGTAAGTACTTAATATTTTCAGTATCTCTAGACACGAGACATGGCTCGTGTTTCGGGATAGTATCCCTCATCAGTAGAGAAAAGTTCTGGGGTGGTTGAGAAGGCCGCCAAACAACCGTCACAGGCTTCGTTGCCCCTCTGGCGCGCAGGTGCATCTCCAAAAGCTCGTCAGCTTAGAGGCTCACGGGAGCCCTTTAACAGGAAAACCACGATGGGAGCACACTGCTAGCCTCTCCTCCAGATCGCCACTCTGCATTCTGGTATATGCAGTGCATATAACTTGAAGAGTTTCAAAAAAAGTTTGTGAATGTTTCACCAAAGTTAGTGTAAGTAAGTACTTAATATTTTCAGTATCTCTAGACACGAGACATGGCTCGTGTTTCGGGATAGTATCCCTCATCAGTAGAGAAAAGTTCTGGGGTGGTTGAGAAGGCCGCCAAACAACCGTCACAGGCTTCGTTGCCCCTCTAGCGCGCAGGTGCATCTCCAAAAGCTAGTCAGCTTAGAGGCTCACGGGAGCCCTTTAACAGGAAAACCACGATGGGAGCACACTGTTAGCCTCTCCTCCGGATCGCCCCTCTGCATTCTGGTATATGCAGTGCGTATAACTTGAGGAGTTTCGAAAAAAGTTTGTGAATGTTTCACCAAAGTTGGTGTAAGTAAGTACTTAGTATTTTCAGTATCTCTAGACAGGAGACATGGCTCGTGTTTCGGGATAGTATCCCTCATCAGTAGAGAAAAGTTCTGGGGTGGTTGAGAAGGCCGCCAAACAACCGTCACAGGCTTCTTTGCCCCTCTAGCACGCAGGTGCATCTCCAAAAGCTCGTCAGCTTAGGGGCTCACGGAAGCGTTTTAACAGGAAAACCACGATGGGAGCACATTGCTAGCTTCTCCTTTGGATCACCCCTCTGCATTCTGGTATATGCAGTGCATATAACTTGAAGGGTTTCGAAAAAAGTTCTTGAATGTTTCACCAAAGTTGGTGTAAGTAAGTACTTAATATTTTCAGTATCTCTAGACACGAGACATGGCTCGTGTTTCGGGATAGTATCCCTCATCAGTAGAGAAAAGTTCTGGGGTGGTTGAGAAGGCCGCCAAACAACCGTCACAGGCTTCGTTGCCCCTCTGGCGCGCAGGTGCATCTCCAAAAGCTCGTCAGCTTAGGGGCTCACGGGAGCCCTTTAACAGGAAAACCACGATGGGAGCACACTGCTAGCCTCTCCTCCGGATCGCCCCTCTGCATTCTGGTATATGCAGTGCCTATAACTTGAAGAGTTTCGTAAAAAGTTTGTGTATGTTTCACCAAAGTTATTGTAAGTAAGTACTTAATATTTTAAGTATCTCTAGACACAAGACATGGCTCGTGTTTCAGGATAGTATCCCTCATCAGTAGAGAAAAGTTCTTAGGTGGTTGAGAAGGTCGCCAAACAACCGTCAGAGGCTTCATTGCCCCTCTGGCGCGCAGGTGCATCTCCAAAAGCTCGTCAGCTTAGGGGCTCACGGGAGCCCTTTAACAGGAAAACCACGATGGGAGCACACTGCTAGCCTCTCCTCCGGATCGCCCCTCTGCATTCTGGTATATGCAGCGCGTATAACCTGAAGAGTTTCGAAAAAAGTTCGTGAATGTTTCACCAAAGTTGGTGTAAGTAAGTACTTAATATTTTCAGTATCTCTAGACAAGAGACATGGCTCGTGTTTCGGGATAGTATCCCTCATCAGTAGAGAAAAGTCCTGGGGTGGTTGAGAAGGCCGCCAAAAAACCGTCACAGGCTTCGTTGCCCCTCTGGCGCGCAGGTGCATCTCCAAAAGCTCGTCAGCTTAGAGGCTCACGATAGCCCTTTAACAGGAAAACCACGATGGGAGCACACTGCTAGCCTCTCCTCCGGATCGCCCCTCTGCATTCTGGTATATGCAGTGTGTATAACTTGAAGAGTTTCGAAAAAAGTTTGTGAATGTTTCACCAAAGTTGGTGTAAGTAAGTACTTAATATTTTCAGTATCTCTAGACAGGAGACATGGCTCGTGTTTCGGGATAGTATCCCTCATCATTAGAGAAAAGTTCTGGGGTGGTTGAGAAGGCCGCCAAACAACCGTCACAGGCTTCTTTGCCCCTCTGGCATGCAGGTGCATCTTCAAAAGCTCGTCAGCTTAGGGGCTCACGGGAGCCCTTTAACAGGAAAACCACGATGGGAGCACACTGCTAGCCTCTCCTTTGGATCGCCCCTCTGCATTCTGGTATATGCAGTGCATATAACTTGAAGGGTTTCGAAAAAAGTTCTTGAATGTTTCACCAAAGTTGGTGTAAGTAAGTACTTAATATTTTCAGTATCTCTAGACACGAGACATGGCTCGTGTTTCGGGATAGTATCCCTCATCAGTAGAGAAAAGTTCTGGGGTGGTTGAGAAGGCCACCAAACAACCGTCACAGGCTTCGTTGCCCCTCTGGCGCGCAGGTGCATCTCCAAAAGCTCGTCAGCTTAGAGGCTCACGGGAGGACTTTAACAGGAAAACCACGATGGCAGCACATTGCTAGCCTCTCCTTTGGATCGCCCCTCTGCATTCTGGTATATGCAGTGCATATAACTTGAAGGGTTTCGAAAAAAGTTCTTGAATGTTTCACCAAAGTTGGTGTAAGTAAGTACTTAATATTTTCAGTATCTCTAGACACGAGACATGGCTCGTGTTTCGGGATAGTATCCCTCATCAGTAGAGAAAAGTTCTGGGGTGGTTGAGAAGACCGCCAAACAACCGTCACAGGCTTCTTTGCCCCTCTGGCACGCAGGTGCATCTCCAAAAGCTCGTCAGCTTAGGGGCTCACGGGAGCCCTTTAACCGGAAAACCACGATGGGAGCACACTGCTAGCCTCTCCTCCGGATCGCCACTCTGCATTCTGGTATATGCAGTGCATATAACTTGAAGAGTTTCAAAAAACGTTTGTGAATGTTTCACCAAAGTTAGTGTAAGTAAGTACTTAATATTTTCAGTATCTCTAGACACGAGACATGGCTCGTGTTTCGGGATAGTATCCCTCATCAGTAGAGAAAAGTTCTGGGGTGGTTGAGAAGGCCGCCAAACAACCGTCACAGGCTTCGTTGCCCCTCTGGCGCGCAGGTGCATCTCCAAAAGCTCGTCAGCTTAGAGGCTCACGGGAGCCCTTTAACAGGAAAACCACGATGGGAGCACACTGCTAGCCTCTCCTCCAGATCGCCACTCTGCATTCTGGTATATGCAGTGCATATAACTTGAAGAGTTTCAAAAAAAGTTTGTGAATGTTTCACCAAAGTTAGTGTAAGTAAGTACTTAATATTTTCAGTATCTCTAGACACGAGACATGGCTCTTGTTTCGGGATAGTATCCCTCATCAGTAGAGAAAAGTTCTGGGGTGGTTGAGAAGGCCGCCAAACAACCGTCACAGGCTTCGTTGCCCCTCTGGCGAGCAGGTCTATCTCCAAAAGCTCGTCAGCTTAGAGACTCACGGGAGCCCTTTAACAGGAAAACCACGATGGGAGCACACTGCTAGCCTCTCCTCCGGATCGCCCCTCTGCATTCTGGTATATGCAGTGCGTATAACTTGAAGAGTTTCGAAAAAAGTTTGTGAATGTTTCACCAAAGTTGGTGTAAGTAAGTACTTAATATTTTCAATATCTCTAGACAGGAGACATGGCTCGTGTTTCGGGATAGTATCCCTCATCAGTAGAGAAAAGTTCTGGGGTGGTTGAGAAGGCCGCCAAACAACCGTCACAGGCTTCTTTGCCCCTCTAGCACGCAGGTGCATCTCCAAAAGGTCGTCAGCTTAGGGGCTCACGGAAGCCCTTTAACAGGAAAACCACGATGGGAGCACATTGCTAGCCTCTCCTTTGGATCGCCCCTCTGCATTCTGGTATATGCAGTGCATATAACTTGAAGGGTTTCGAAAAAAGTTCTTGAATGTTTCACCAAAGTTGGTGTAAGTAAGTACTTAATATTTTCAGTATCTCTAGACACGAGACATGGCTCGTGTTTCGGGATAGTATCCCTCATCAGTAGAGAAAAGTTCTGGGGTGGTTGAGAAGGCCGCCAAACAACCGTCACAGGCTTCGTTGCCCCTCTGGCGCGCAGGTGCATCTCCAAAAGCTCGTCAGCTTAGGGGCTCACGGGAGCCCTTTAACAGGAAAACCACGATGGGAGCACACTGCTAGCCTCTCCTCCGGATCGCCCCTCTGCATTCTGGTATATGCAGCGCGTATAACCTGAAGAGTTTCGAAAAAAGTTAGTGAATGTTTCACCAAAGTTGGTGTAAGTAAGTACTTAATATTTTCAGTATCTCTAGACACGAGACATGGCTCGTGTTTCGGGATAGTATCCCTCATCAGTAGAGAAAAGTTCTCGGGTGGTTGAGAAAGCCGCCAAACAACCGTCACAGGCTCCGTTGCCCCTTCGGCGCGCAGGTGCATCTCCAAAAGCTCATCAGCTTAGGGGCTCACGAGATCTCTTTAAAGAGGAAAACCACGATGGGAGCACACTGCTAGCCTCTCCTTTGGATCGCCCCTATGCATTCTGGTATATGCAGTGCGTATAACTTGAAGGGTTTCGAAAAAAGTTCTTGAATGTTTCACCAAAGTTGGTGTAAGTAAGTACTTAATATTTTCAGTATCTCTAGACAAGAGACATGGCTCGTGTTTCAGGATAGTATCCCTCATCAGTAGAGAAAAGTTCTTAGGTGGTTGAGAAGGTCGCCAAACAACCGTCAGAGGCTTCATTGCCCCTCTGGCGCGCAGGTGCATCTCCAAAAGCTCGTCAGCTTAGAGGCTCACGGGAGCCCTTTAACAGGAAAACCATGATGGGAGCACACTGCTAGCCTCTCCTCCGGATCGCCCCTCTGCATTCTGGTATATGCAGTGCGTATAACTTGAAGAGTTTCGAAAAAAGTTTGTGAATGTTTCACCAAAGTTGGTGTAAGTAAGAACTTAATATTTTCAGTATCTCTAGACAGGAGACATGGCTCGTGTTTCGGGAGAGTATCCCTCATCAGTAGAGAAAAGTTCTGGGGTGGTTGAGAAGGCCGCCAAACAACCGTCACAGGCTTCTTTGCCCCTTTGGCACGCAGGTGCATCTCCAAAAGCTCGTCAGCTTAGAGGCTCACGGGAGCACTTTAACAGGAAAACCACGATGGGAGCACACTGCTAGCCTCTCCTCCGGATCGCCCCTCTGCATTCTGGTATATGCAGTGCATATAACTTGAAGAGTTTCAAAAAAAGTTTGTGAATGTTTCACCAAAGTTAGTGTAAGTAAGTACTTAATATTTTCAGTATCTCTAGACACGAGACATGGCTCGTGTTTCGGGATAGTATCCCTCATCAGTAGAGAAAAGTTCTGGGGTGGTTGAGAAGGCCGCCAAACAACCGTCATGGGCTTTGTTGCCCCTCTGGCGTGCAGGTGCATCTCCAAAAGCTCGTCAGCTTAGGGGCTCACGGGAGCCCTTTAACAGGAAAACCGCGATGGGAGCACACTGCTAGCCTCTCCTCCGGATCGCCCCTCTGCATTCTGGTATATGCAGTGCGTATAACCTGAAGAGTTTCGAAAAAAGTTTGTGAATGTTTCACCAAAGTTGGTGTAAATAAGTACTTAATATTTTCAGTATCTCTAGACACGAGACATGGCTCGTGTTTCGGGATAGTATCCCTCATCAGTAGAGAAAAGTTCTCGGGTGGTTGAGAAGGCCGCCAAACAACCGTCACAGGCTTCGTTGCCCCTCTGGCGCGCAGGTGCATCTCCGAAAGCTCGTCAGCGTAGGGGCTCACGGGAGCCCTTTAACAGGAAAACCACAATGGGAGCACACTGCTAGCCTCTCCTCCAGATCGCCACTCTGCATTCTGGTATATGCAGTGCATATAACTTGAAGAGTTTCGAAAAAAGTTCATGAATGTTTCACCAAAGTTGGTGTGAGTAAGTACTTAATATTTTCAGTATCTCTAGACACGAGACATGGCTCGTGTTTCGGGATAGTATCCCTCACCAGTAGAGAAAAGTTCTCGGGTGGTTGAGAAGGCCGCCAAACAACCGTCACAGGCTCCGTTGCCCCTTTGGCGCGCAGGTGCATCTCCAAAGGCTCATCAGCTTAGGGGCTCACGAGATCCCTTTAACAGGAAAACCACGATGGGAGCACACTGCTAGCCTCTCCTTTGGATCGCCCTCCTCATTCTGGTATATGCAGTGCGTATAACTTAAAGGGTTTCGAAAAAAGTTCTTGAATGTTTCACCAAAGTTGGTGTAAGTAAGTACTTAATATTTTCGGTATCTCTAGACACGAGACATGGCTCGTGTTTCGGGATAGTATCCCTCATCAGTAGAGAAAAGTTCTCGGGTGGTTGAGAAGGCCGCCAAACAACCGTCACAGGCTCCGTTGCCCCTTTGGCGCGCAGGTGCATCTCCAAAAGCTCGTCAGCTTAGGGGCTCACGGGAGCCCTTTAACAGGAAAACCACGATGGGAGCACACTGCTAGCCTCTTCTCCGGATCACCCCTCTGCATTCTGGTATATGCAGTGCGTATAACCTGAAGGGTTTCGAAAAAAGTTCTTGAATGTTTCACCAAAGTTGGTGTAAGTAAGTACTTAATATTTTCAGTATCTCTAGACACGAGACATGGCTCGTGTTTCGGGATAGTATCCCTCATCAGTAGAGAAAAGTTCTCGGGTGGTTGAGAAGGCCGCCAAACAACCGTCACAGGCTCCGTTGCCCCTTTGACGCGCAGGTGCATCTCCAAAGGCTCGTCAGCTTAGGGGCTCACGAGATCCCTTTAAAAGGAAAACCACGATGGGAGCACACTGCTAGCCTCTCCTTTGGATCGCCCCTCTGCATTCTGGTATATGCAGTGCGTATAACTTGAAGGGTTTCGAAAAAAGTTCTTGAATGTTTCACCAAAGTTGGTGTAAGTAAGTACTTCATATTTTCAGTATCTCTAGACACGAGACATGGCTCGTGTTTCGGGATAGTATCCCTCATCAGTAGAGAAAAGTTCTGGGGTGGTTGAGAAGGCCGCCACACAACCGTCACAGGCTTCGTTGCCCCTCTGGCGCGCAGGTGCATCTCCAAAAGCTCGTCAGCTTAGAGGCTCACGGGAGCCCTTTAACAGGAAAACCACGATGGGAGCACACTGCTAGCCTCTCCTCCGGATCGCCCCTCTGCATTCTGGTATATGCAGTGCGTATAACCTGAAGGGTTTCGAAAAAAGTTCTTGAATGTTTCACCAAAGTTGGTGTAAGTAAGTACTTAATATTTTCAGTATCTCTAGACACGAGACATGGCCCGTGTTTCGGGATAGTATCCTTCATCAGTAGAGAAAAGTTCTGGGGTGGTTGAGAAGGCCGCAAAACAACCGTCACAGGCTTCTCTGCCCCGCTGGCAGGCAGGTGCATCTCCAAAAGCTCGTCAGCTTAGGGGCTCACAGGAGCCCTTTAACCGGAAAACCACGATGGGAGCACACTGCTAGCCTCTCCTCCGGATCGCTCCTCTGCATTCTGGTATATGCAGTGCATATAACTTGAAGAGTTTCAAAAAAAGTTTGTGAATGTTTCACCAAAGTTAGTGTAAGTAAGTACTTAATATTTTCAGTATCTCTAGACACGAGACATGGCTCGTGTTTCGGGATAGTATCCCTCATCAGTAGAGAAAAGTTCTGGGGTGGTTGAGAAGGCCGCCAAACAACCGTCACAGGCTTCGTTGCCCCTCTGGCGCACAGGTGCATCTCCAAAAGCTCGTCAGCGTAGAGGCTCACGGGAGCCCTTTAACAGGAAAACCACGATGGGAGCACACTGCTAGCCTCTCCTTTGGATCGCCCCTCTGCATTCTGGTATATGCAGTGCATATAACTTGAAGGGTTTCGAAAAAAGTTCTTGAATGTTTCACCAAAGTTGGTGTAAGTAAGTTCTTAATATTTTCAGTATCTCTAGACACGAGACATGGCTCGTGTTTCGGGATAGTATCCCTCATCAGTAGAGAAAAGTTCTGGGGTGGTTGAGAAGACCGCCAAACAACCGTCACAGGCTTCTTTGCCCCTCTGGCACGCAGGTGCATCTCCAAAAGCTCGTCAGCTTAGGGGCTCACGGGAGCCCTTTAACCGGAAACCCACGATGGGAGCACACTGCTAGCCTCTCCTCCGGATCGCCACTCTGCATTCTGGTATATGCAGTGCATATAACTTGAAGAGTTTCAAAAAAAGTTTGTGAATGTTTCACCAAAGTTAGTGTAAGTAAGTACTTAATATTTTCAGTATCTCTAGACACGAGACATGGCCCGTGTTTCGGGATAGTATCCCTCATCAGTAGAGAAAAGTTCTGGGGTGCTTGAGAAGGCCGCCAAACAACCGTCACAGGCTTCGTTGCCCCTCTGGCGCGCAGGTGCATCTCCAAAAGCTTGTCAGCTTAGAGGCTCACGGGAGCACTTTAACAGGAAAACCACGATGGGAGCACACTGCTAGCCTCTCCTCCGGATCGCCACTCTGCATTCTGGTATATGCAGTGCATATAACTTGAAGAGTTTCAAAAAAAGTTTGTGAATGTTTCACCAAAGTTAGTGTAAGTAAGTACTTAATATTTTCAGTATCTCTAGACACGAGACATGGCTCGTGTTTCGGGATAGTATCCCTCATCAGTAGAGAAAAGTTCTGGGGTGGTTGAGAAGGCCGCCAAACAACCGTCACAGGCTTCGTTGCCCCTCTGGCGTGCAGGTGCATCTCCAAAAGCTCGTCAGCATAGAGGCTCACGGGAGCCCTTTAACAGGAAAACCACGATGGGAGCACACTGCTAGCCTCTCCTCTGGATCGCCCCTCTGCATTCTGGTATATGCAGTGCGTCTAACTTGAAGAGTTTCGAAAAAAGTTTGTGAATGTTTCACCAAAGTTGGTGTAAGTAAGTACTTAATATTTTCAGTATCTCTAGACAGGAGACATGGCTCGTGTTTCGGGATAGTATCCCTCATCAGTAGAGAAAAGTTCTGGGGTGGTTGAGAAGGCCGCCAAACAACCGTCACAGGCTTCTTTGCCCCTCTAGCACGCAGGTGCATCTCCAAAAGCTCGTCAGCTTAGGGGCTCACGGAAGCCCTTTAACAGGAAAACCACGATGGGAGCACACTGCTAGCCTCTCCTTTGGATCGCCCCTCTGCATTCTGGTATATGCAGTGCATATAACTTGAAGGCTTTTGAAAAAAGTTCTTGAATGTTTCACCAAAGTTGGTGTAAGTAAGTACTTAATATTTTCAGTATCTCTAGACACGAGACATGGCTCGTGTTTCGGGATAGTATCCCTCATCAGTAGAGAAAAGTTCTGGGGTGGTTGAGAAGGCCGCCAAACAACCGTCACAGGCTTCGTTGCCCCTATGGCGCGCAGGTGCATCTCCAAAAGCTCGTCAGCTTAGGGGCTCACGGGAGCCCTTTAACAGGAAAACCACGATGGGAGCACACTGCTAGCCTCTCCTCCGGATCGCCCCTCTGCATTCTGGTATATGCAGTGCGTATAACTTGAAGAGTTTCGTAAAAAGTTTGTGTATGTTTCACCAAAGTTATTGTAAGTAAGTACTTAATATTTTCAGTATCTCTAGACACGAGACATGGCTCGTGTTTCAGGATAGTATCCCTCATCAGTAGAGAAAAGTTCTTAGGTGGTTGAGAAGGTCGCCAAACAACCGTCAGAGGCTTCATTGCCCCTCTGGCGCGCACGTGCATCTCCAAAAGCTCGTCAGCTTAGGGGCTCACGGGAGCCCTTTAACAGGAAAACCACGATGGGAGCACACTGCTAGCCTCTCCTCCGGATCGCCCCTCTGCATTCTGGTATATGCAGCGCGTATAACCTGAAGAGTTTCGAAAAAAGTTCGTGAATGTTTCACCAAAGTTGGTGTAAGTAAGTACTTAATATTTTCAGTATCTCTAGACACGAGACATGGCTCGTGTTTCGGGATAGTATCCCTCATCAGTAGAGAAAAGTTCTCGGGTGGTTGAGAAGGCCGCCAAACAACCGTCACAGGCTCCGTTGCCCCTTTTGCGCGCAGGTGCATCTCCAAAAGCTCATCAGCTTAGGGGCTCACGAGATCCCTTTAAAGAGGAAAACCACGATGGGAGCTCACTGCTAGCCTCTCCTTTGGATCGCCCCTCTGCATTCTGGTATATGCAGTGCGTATAACTTGAAGGGTTTCGAAAAAAGTTCTTGAATGTTTCACCAAAGTTGGTATAAGTAAGTACTTAATATTTTCAGTATCTCTAGACACGAGACATGGCTCGTGTTTCGGGATAGTATCCCTCATCAGTAGAGAAAAGTTCTGGGGTGGTTGAGAAGGCCGCCAAACAACCGTCACAGGCTTCGTTGCCCCTCTGGCGCGCAGGTGCATCTCCAAAAGCTCGTCAGCTTAGAGGCTCACGGGAGCCCTTTAACAGGAAAACCACGATGGGAGCACACTGCTAGCCTCTCCTTTGGATCGCCCCTCTGCATTCTGGTATATGCAGTGCGTATAACTTGAAGGGTTTCGAAAAAAGTTCTTGAATGTTTCACCAAAGTTGGTGTAAGTAAGTACTTAATATTTTCAGTATCTCTAGACACGAGACATGGCTCGTGTTTCGGGATAGTATCCCTCATCAGTAGAGAAAAGTTCTGGGGTGGTTAAGAAGGCCGCCAAACAACCGTCACAGGCTTCGTTGCTCCTCTGGCGCGCAGGTGCATCTCCAAAAGCTCGTCAGCTTAGGGGCTCACGGGAGCTCTTTAGCAGGAAAACCACGATGGGAGCACACTGCTAGCCTCTCCTCCGGATCGCCCCTCTGCATTCTGGTATATGCAGCGCGTATAACCTGAAGAGTTTCGAAAAAAGTTTGTGAATGTTTCACCAAAGTTGGTGTAAGTAAGTACTTAATATTTTCAGTATCTCTAGACACGAGACATGGCTCGTGTTTCGGGATAGTATCCCTCATCAGTAGAGAAAAGTTCTCGGGTGGTTGAGAAGGCCGCCAAACAACCGTCACAGGCTCCGTTGCCCCTTTGGCGCGCAGGTGCATCTCCAAAAGCTCGTCAGCTTAGGGGCTCACGAGATCCCTTTAAAAGGAAAACCACGATGGGAGCACACTGCTAGCCTCTCCTTTGGATCGCCCCTCTGCATTCTGGTATATGCAGTGCGTATAACTTGAAGGGTTTCGAAAAAAGTTCTTGAATATTTCACCAAAGTTGGTGTAAGTAAGTACTTCATATTTTCAGTATCTCTAGACACGAGACATGGCTCGTGTTTCGGGATAGTATCCCTCATCAGTAGAGAAAAGTTCTGGGGTGGTTGAGAAGGCCGCCAAACAACCGTCACAGGCTTCGTTGCCCCTCTGGCGCGCAGGTGCATCTCCAAAAGCTCGTCAGCTTAGAGGCTCACAGGAGCACTTTAACTGGAAAACCACGATGGGAGCACACTGCTAGCCTCTCCTCTGGATCGCCCCTCTGCATTCTGGTATATGCAGTGCATATAACTTGAAGAGTTTCGAAAACAGTTTGTGAATGTTTCACCAAAGTTGGTGTAAGTAAGTACTTAATATTTTCAGTATCTCTAGACACAAGACATGGCTCGTGTTTCGGGATAGTATCCCTCATCAGTAGAGAAAAGTTCTGGGGTGGTTGAGAAGGCCGCCAAACAACCGTCACAGGCTTCTTTGCCCCTCTGGCACGCAGGTGCATCTCCAAAAGCTCGTCAGCTTAGGGGCTCACGGGAGCCCTTTAACAGGAAAACCACGATGGGAGCACACTGCTAGCCTCTCCTCCGGATCGCCCCTGCATTCTGGTATATGCAGAGCGTATAACCTGAAGAGTTTCGAAAAAAGTTCGTGAATGTTTCACCAAAGTTGGTGTAAGTAAGTACTTAATATTTTCAGTATCTCTAGACACGAGACATGGCTCGTGTTTCGGGATAGTATCCCTCATCAGTAGAGAAAAGTTCTCGGGTGGTTGAGAAGGCCGCCAAACAACCGTCACAGGCTCCGTTGCCCCTTTGGCGCGCAGGTGCATCTCCAAAAGCTCGTCAGCTTAGGGGCTCACGAGATCCCTTTAAAAGGAAAACCACGATGGGAGCACACTGCTAGCCTTTCCTTTGGATCGCCCCTCTGCATTCTGGTATATGCAGTGCGTATAACTTGAAGGGTTTCGAAAAAAGTTCTTGAATGTTTCACCAAAGTTGGTGTAAGTAAGTACTTAATATTTTCAGTATCTCTAGAAATGAGACATGGCTCGTGTTTCGGGATAGTATCCCTCAACAGTAGAGAAAAGTTCTGGGGTGGTTGAGAAGGCCGCCAAACAACCGTCACAGGCTTAGTTGCCCCTCTGGCGCGCAGGTGCATCTCCAAAAGCTCGTCAGCTTAGAGGCTCACGGGAGCACTTTAACAGGAAAACCACGATGGGAGCACACTGCTAGCCTCTCCTCCGGATCGCCCCTCTGCATTCTGGTACATGCAGTGCGTATAACTTGAAGAGTTTCGAAAAAAGTTTGTGAATGTTTCACCAAAGTTGGTGTAAGTAAGTACTTAATATTTTCAGTATCTCTAGACACGAGACATGGCTCGTGTTTCAGGATAGTATCCCTCATCAGTAGAGAAAAGTTCTGGGGTGGTTGAGAAGGCCGCCAAACAACCGTCACAGGCTTCTTTGCCCCTCTGGCACGCAGGTGCATCTCCAAAAGCTCGTCAGCTTAGGGGCTCACGGGAGCCCTTTAACAGGAAAACCACGATGGGAGCACACTGCTAGCCTCTCTTTTGGATCGCCCCTCTGCATTCTGGTATATGCAGTGCATATAACTTGAAGGGTTTCGAAAAAAGTTCTTGAATGTTTCACCAAAGTTGGTGTAAGTAAGTACTTAATATTTTCAGTATCTCTAGACACGAGACATGGCCCGTGTTTCGGGATAGTATCCTTCATCAGTAGAGAAAAGTTCTTAGGTGGTTGAGAAGGTCGCCAAACAACCGTCAGAGGCTTCATTGCCCCTCTGGCGCGCAGGTGCATCTCCAAAAGCTCGTCAGCTTAGGGGCTCACGGGAGCCCTTTAACAGGAAAACCACGATGGGAGCACACTGCTAGCCTCTCCTCCGGATCGCCCCTCTGCATTCTGGTATATGCAGCGCTTATAACCTGAAGAGTTTCGAAAAAAGTTTGTGAATGTTTCACCAAAGTTGGTGTAAGTAAGTACTTAATATTTTCAGTATCTCTAGACACGAGACATGGCTCGTGTTTCGGGATAGTATCCCTCATCAGTAGAGAAAAGTTCTCGGGTGGTTGAGAAGGCCGCCAAACAACCGTCACAGGCTCCGTTGCCCCTTTGGCGCACAGGTGCATCTCCAAAAGCTCATCAGCTTAGGGGCTCACGAGATCCCTTTAAAGAGGAAAACCACGATGGGAGCACACTGCTAGCATCTCCTTTGGATCGCCCCTCTGCATTCTGGTATATGCAGTGCGTATAACTTGAAGGGTTTCGAAAAAAGTTCTTGAATGTTTCACCAAAGTTGGTGTAAGTAAGTACTTAATATTTTCAGTATCTCTAGACACGAGACATGGCTCGTGTTTCGGGATAGTATCCCTCATCAGTAGAGAAAAGTTCTGGGGTGGTTGAGAAGACCGCCAAACAACCGTCACAGGCTTCGTTGCCCCTCTGGCGCGCAGGTGCATCTCCAAAAGCTTGTCAGCTTAGAGGCTCACGATAGCCCTTTAACAGGAAAACCACGATGGGAGCACACTGCTAGCCTCTCCTCCGGATCGCCCCTCTGCATTCTGGTATATGCAGTGCGTATAACTTGAAGAGTTTCGAAAAAAGTTTGTGAATGTTTCACCAAAGTTGGTGTAAGTAAGTACTTAATATTTTCAGTATCTCTAGACAGGAGACATGGCTCGTGTTTCGGGATAGTATCCCTCATCAGTAGAGAAAAGTTCTGGGGTGGTTGAGAAGGCCACCAAACAACCGTCACAGGCTTCTTTGCCCCTCTGGCATGCAGGTGCATCTCCAAAAGCTCGTCAGCTTAGGGGCTCACGGGAGCCCTTTAACAGGAAAACCACGATGGGAGCACACTGCTAGCCTCTCCTTTGGATCGCCCCTCTACATTCTGGTATATGCAGTGCATATAACTTGAAGGGTTTCGAAAAAAATTCTTGAATGTTTCACCAAAGTTGGTGTAAGTAAGTACTTAATATTTTCAGTATCTCTAGACACGAGACATGGCTCGTGTTTCGGGATAGTATCCCTCATCAGTAGAGAAAAGTTCTCGGGTGGTTAAGAAGGCCGCCAAACAACCGTCACAGGCTCCGTTGCCCCTTTGGCGCGCAGGTGCATCTCCAAAAGCTCGTCAGCTTAGGGGCTCACGAGATCCCTTTAAAAGGAAAACCACGATGGGAGCACACTGCTAGCCTCTCCTTTGGATCGCCCCTCTGCATTCTGGTATATGCAGTGCGTATAACTTGAAGGGTTTCGAAAAAAGTTCTTGAATGTTTCACCAAAGTTGGTGTAAGTAAGTACTTAATATTTTCAGTATCTCTAGACATGAGACATGGCTCGTGTTTCGGGATAGTATCCCTCATCAGTAGAGAAAAGTTCTGGGGTGGTTGAGAAGGCCGCCAAACAACCGCCACAGGCTTTGTTGCCCCTCTGGCACGCAGGTGCATCTCCAAAAGCTCGTCAGCTTAGGGGCTCACGGGAGCCCTTTAACAGGAAAACCACGATGGGAGCACACTGCTAGCCTCTCCTCCGGATCGCCCCTCTGCATTCTGGTATATGCAGCGCGTATAACCTGAAGAGTTTCGAAAAAAGTTCGTGAATGTTTCACCAAAGTTGGTGTAAGTAAGTACTTAATATTTTCAGTATCTCTAGACACGAGACATGGCTCGTGTTTCGGGATAGTATCCCTCATCAGTAGAGAAAAGTTCTCGGGTGGTTGAGAAGGCCGCCAAACAACCGTCACAGGCTCCGTTGCCCCTTTGGCGCGCAGGTGCATCTCCAAAAGCTCGTCAGCTTAGGGGCTCACGAGAACCCTTTAAAAGGAAAACCACGATGGGAGCACACTGCTAGCCTCTCCTTTGGATCGCCCCTCTGCATTCTGATATATGCAGTGCGTATAACTTGAAGGGTTTCGAAAAAAGTTCTTGAATGTTTCACCAAAATTGGTGTAAGTAAGTACTTAATATTTTCAGTATCTCTAGACACGAGACATGGCTCGTGTTTCGGGATAGTATCCCTCATCAGTAGAGAAAAGTTCTGGGGTGGTTGAGAAGGCCGCCAAACAACCGTCACAGGCTTTGTTGCCCCTCTGGCGCGCAGGTGCATCTCCAAAAGCTCGTCAGCTTAGAGGCTCACGGGAGCACTTTAACAGGAAAACCACGATGGGAGCACACTGCTAGCCTCACCTCCGGATCGCCCCTCTGCATTCTGGTATATGCAGTGCGTATAACTTGAAGAGTTTCGAAAAAAGTTTGTGAATGTTTCACCAAAGTTGGTGTAAGTAAGTACTTAATATTTTCAGTATCTCTAGACACGAGACATGGCTCCTGTTTCGGATAGTATCCCTCATCAGTAGAGAAAAGTTCTGGGGTGGTTGAGAAGGCCGCCAAACAACCGTCACAGGCTTCTTTGCCCCTCTGGCACGCAGGTGCATCTCCAAAAGCTCGTCAGCTTAGGGGCTCACGGGAGCCCTTTAACAGGAAAACCACGATGGGAGCACACTGCTAGCCTCTCTTTTGGATCGCCCCTCTGCATTCTGGTATATGCAGTGCATATAACTTGAAAGGGTTCGAAAAACGTTTGTGAATGTTTCACCAAAGTTAGTGTAAGTAAGTGTTAGACGGGGACCTGGAGGGTCGGCCGAGCACAAGGGGAGAGGCCTCCGGTGAGGGCCGTCTCCAGCGATCGTACAGACAAGTAACTTCCCCCCCCACAGATGGACACCACACAAAGATCAGATTAACACCTTTTATAGGCAGTTCTTGAAGTAAGGTAGTACGATACAAGGAGGTCAGGACACGATGATCCTCTCAATTCTAGTCTCTAGTAGGGAAAAGGGGGTAGCGGGACAGTCTTGGTACCTACGGGTACTGGGGTGGAACGGCGGTAGGTCACAATCCTCGAGCTCGGCGTTCGGACGGATCGGACCGCGGCAGCGCTAGCAGGTCCCGAAGAGATCGTAGGTGGCAACGGGCCGCGGCAGCGCCAGCAGGTCCCAGCGAGGATGACGGTTACAACGGGCCGCGGCAGCGCCAGCAGTTCCCACGAGGATGAAGGTTGTAGAGGGCCGCGGCAGCGCCAGCAGGTCCCACGAGGATGAAGGTTACAACGGGCCATGGCAGCGCCAGCAGGTCCCACGAGGATGAAGGTTGCAGAGGGCCGTGGCAGCGCCAGCAGGCAGGACAATAGTTCACAAGGCAGGGCTGCGGCAGCGCCAGCAGTCCGTCAAGGATGAGTTCGTCTCGGTGTCTCTCGACTCCAGGATACAACTGCCTTCCTGTTCCGGGGCTGCCTCAGTTATAGGTCTGGCGCTCTTTGATGTCCGGACCCTCGCTCTTGGAGGTCGGGAGGTCCGGGATGAGGGAGTCCAGACACCCAGCAGGGGGGTGGAGCCAGCGCCCGGGGAGGCTGGTGGCGATCGGCACCTGGCGGGAGAGAGCCATCGACACTTCTTACTCCCATTGACCCGCCAAGTGGTCCGTTCACCTCCTGGGTGGATGGTGGTGCCGGGATGTCGGGACCTGGCCAGGCCCGGGGTTGGGGTTGAGCTGAGGCCACGCGGCCTCGTGGCGCAGTGTCCAAGATGGCGGCTGGCCCGGGCAAGGGTGCTGACGGTGGCCCAGGCCAGGGACACAGGGATTCCCGGGAGCAGACGTCCCATGGGGGACGGGTTGCGGGTTGCTTCTGCGGGTAGTACCTGGAGGGCCGGTACCCGGGCCCTGTTATGCGGGGAGGGAGCGAGCCCTTTATGGGGCCTGTCCAACATGCGTCCCCCCCAGCTGAAGGCGGGGAGAGTCACCCATCCTCTTGGGGACTTTCCTCGTCGAGGCGGAAAAAGCGGGACAGGCCGTCCGCGTTGGCGTGGTCTTGACCAGGGCGATGCTCTACAGTGAAGTCCATCCCCTGCAGGGAGATGGACCACCGCAATAGTTTGGGATTCTCCCCCCGCATTTGCATTAGCCATTGCAGGGGCCGATGATCTGTTTGTACCCGGAAGTGGGTTCCGAAGAGGTAAGGCCGGAGCTTCTTGAGGGCCCACACTACGGCGAAGGCCTCCCGCTCAATAGTGCTCCAGCGCTGTTCTCGGGGCAGTAGGCGTCTGCTGATGAAGGCCACTGGTTGGTCGACTCCCTCGGGGTTCAGTTGGGAGAGGACGGCCCCAATACCATGGTCGGAGGCATCGGTCTGAACGATGAACTCGCGGCTGTAGTCGGGGGCCTGGAGCACAGGAGCGGTGCACATGGCGGCCTTCAGCTTCTCGAAGGCCGCTTGACAGTCGGAAGTCCAGTTGACTCTTTTTGGGTGGTTCTTCGACGTGAGTTCCGTGAGGGGCCCCACAATGCTGCCATAGTCCTTCACGAACCGCCGGTAGTATCCGGTGAGCCCCAGAAAGGCTCGTACCTCGGTTTGTGTTTCGGGGGGTTGCCAGGACTGAATGGCAGCTACCTTGAGTTGAAGGGGGGCCACCAGACCGCTCCCCACTTGGTGTCCGAGGTAGGTCACGGACCCCTGGCCGATTTGGCACTTGCTGGCCTTGATTGTGAGGCCGGCCTGTTAGAGGGCCTGCAGGACCTCTCGGAGGTGGTGGAGGTGGTCTGTCCAGTGGCGGCTGTATACCGCGATGTCGTCCAGGTAGGCGGCGCTGAATTCTTCGAGGCCCGCCAATACCTGGTTCACCAGTCTTTGAAAAGTGGCTGGAGCGTTTTTCATGCCGAATGGCATCACTCTGAAATGGTAGTGCCCATCCGGGGTGGAGAAAGCGGAACGTTCTTGGGCCCGGGGCGTGAGGCCGATCTGCCAGTAGCCCGCTGTCAGGTCGAAGATGCTTAGGTAGCGGGCTGCCCCCATGCGGTCGACTAGTTCATCTGCTCGGGGGATAGGGTGAGCGTCGGTTCGGGTGACCGCGTTCAGACCCCGATAGTCGATGCAGAATCGGAGCTCAGGTGGGGTGCCCGGGGCCGCGGCCTTGGGGACCAGGACGACCGGGCTGGCCCAGGGACTGTCCAAAGGTTCGATGACTCCGAGGGCGAGCATCTTGGAGACTTCTTCTTGGATGCAGGTACGTACCCGACCCGGTACTCGGTACGCCCGGTGTCGGACAGGAGGACTGTCCCCAGTGTCCACGTCGTGCAGGCACCAGGAGGTGACTCCGGGTGTGAGAGAAAACAGGTCTGCGAACGGCAGCAGGAGGGCCCGACAATCTTGACGCTGCTCCGGGGTCAGGGCCTCGGAGAGTCGGACCCCGTCCACCGAACCATCTCTTTCACGGGTCCTCAGTAGGTCAGGGAGGGGCTCGGAGTCTCCCTCTGCGTCACTGTCGGTAGCCATCAGCAGGCTGAGTTCTGAGCGCGCGAAGTGTGGTTTGAGTCTGTTGGCGTGGAGAACCCGGAGGGGGTTCCGGGGGGACTCCAGGTCGATGAGATAGGTGACGGGGCTCTTGCGCTCGATCACCTTGAAGGGCCCCATCCATTTGTCCTGCAAGGCACACGGTTCGATGGGGGACATCACCCATACCTGCTGACCCGGTTCAAACTCGATGGAGGAGGCATGTTGATCGTACCACTTCTTCATGTCCTCTTGACTGGCCTCAAGATTGGCTTTGGCGATCTCCCTGAATCGCCGGGTCTGATTGCGGAGGGTCAGGAGGTACTTGTAGACGTCTGGAGGGGTTTTTAGGGGGGCCATTTCCCATTCCTCCTTCACTAGGCTGAGAGGCCCGCGAACGGGGTGTCCGTACAGGAGTTCGAAGGGGCTGAAGCCGAGGGACTTCTGGGGGACTTCTCGGTAGGCGAAGAGGAGGCACGGTAGTAGCACGTCCCACTGGCGGCGTAGGGGTTCTTCTAGCCCCATGATCATCCCCTTGAGAGTGCGGTTGAACCGCTCAACCAGTCCGTTTCCCTGGGGGTGATAGGGGGTGGTGAATCGGTAAGTGACCCCGCACTGCTGCCAGAGGGATTTCATATACTTTGAAATAAAGTTCGTACCCCTGTCGCTGACGACTTCCCGGGGGAAGCCCACTCGAGAAAAGATCCCCATTAAGGCTCGACCCACTACTGGGGCTGTTATAGTCCGAAGGGGGACCGCCTCAGGATAGCGGGTGGCGTGGTCCACCAGGACCAGGATGAAGCGATGCCCTTGTGCTGTTCGGGGGTCCAGGGGCCCCACAATGTCTATTCCCACCCTTTCGAACGGGGTGGTCACCACGGGGAATGGTTGTAGGGGTGCCTTGAGTTTGCGGCCGCTCTTCCCGCTGGCCTGGCAGGTCGGGCAGGACCGGCAGTGGTTGGAGACGTCATTTCTCATTTTTGGCCAAAAAAAGTGAGTCACCAGGCGGTGGTAGGTTTTGTCTTGCCCCAGGTGCCCAGCCAGGGGGACATCATGGGCCAAGTTCAACAGGAAGTCTCGGAAGTGGAGGGGCACCACCAGCACTCGACCGGCCCCCAGGTCTGCGATTCTTTGCTCGCTGTACAAGAGATCATTGTCCCAATAAACCCAGTGGGCCCCGGTGGTGTCTCCTTGGCCCTGGGCGAGCGCTTGCTGTCGCAGTCCCTCGAGGGAGGGACAGGTCTTTTGCTCCTGCCGGAATTGTTCTTGGGTGGGCCCCCCTTCTTGGCGCCACTGAGCCAGGTCGGGAAGTTCGGGGGGCTGTGCGGACCCCTCTGGGGTTGGTTCCGGGTGGTCGGTATGGATGGAGTCTTCTTCGGGAGCGATCGGGGGAGGAGGTACTGGCCATTCGGGTTCTTCCGGTCTAGGGATGGTGCGGGTGGTCATGGACCGGGTGGTCACGCACGCCCAGTCCGGGAGACCCAACATCCCCAGGTGCTCTCTTCTTTCAACCGCTGCCCACGGGGAGCTCTCGAGATCGTTCCCCAGGAGGCAGTCCACGGGGGCATCGTCGCGGACAGTTACTTTTAGCATGCCGGACACTCCTCCCCATTCGAAGGGGACGCAGGCCATCCGACACAGGCTCTCCGAATTGTCTGCCGATCGGACGGGGCAAAGAACGTTTGGCAGGATTTGTTCTGGGGTCACCAGGTGACAACGGACGGCCGTCACACTGGCCCCGGTGTCACGCAGGGCTTCGGCCTTGCGCCCATTTATGCTCACCCATTGGCTGTACTTCCGAGTGTTGGCTGGCAGGGGAGTCCGCGGGACCATGTCTCTTCCCCCTAGGCAGGCCAGGGTCATGGCGGCAGGTTCCCACTCGAACTGCTCCGACTCGTATGCTTCAGGGTCTTCGGAGACTTGTTCTTCTCCTAGGGCGGCGGCCGCCACCTGGCGGGGCCCAGGAGCCTGGTTCTTCGGGCAGGTCGGGTCACTGGCATAGTGACCGACTCGCTGGCATCGGTGACACGTAACGTTGGCCCGGAACCCCGGGCGCATCGGGGGGTTTCCCCGGCCGGCTGGGGGCGGGGTGGTGTTAGCGGGAGTGACCGGGACAGCGTCTCTGCCCCGGCCCTGTCCTCCTCCTCCTCCTCGGGGACGATGGTGACCTTGGTTGGTTCTGTTCTGCTCATTCGGCCCACTCCGGGCCACTCGGGTGCTCTCCCACCGGTCAACCTCGGTGGCGAGCTGCCGTGGGTCAGTCAATTTACTGTCGAGGAGGTGCTGCCTGAGCTCGACGAAACAGTTGTTGGAGAGGTGCTCCCACACAATGAGATTGAAGAGTTGTTCGTAGGTGGTTACGTTGTTACCCTTGATCCACCCCTCGAAGGCTCGGCTGAAATAGTTTACGTATTCCAACCAAGTTGTACCTGGGATCCGGGTGCAGTTGCGGAACCTCTGGCGGTACATTTCGGGCGTAAGTCCATATCGACTGAGGAGGGCGGCCTTCATGTGGTCATAGGACGTCATTTGATGGTCCGGAAGCTGCAGCAGGGCATCACGGCCCTCATTGACGAATCTTCCCCATAGCCCGGCTCCCCAGTCACTTCGAGCGATCCGGTGGGCCGTCATTGCGATCTCGTAGGCCTTGAACCACTGCTGTATGTCGTCGTTCCGGTGGTATTCTCGGACCACATCCTTGGGGATGTGGACCTTCTGTTCGGTAATACCCGGGGAGCGCGGTGGCTCGGGCACCCCTACATTTTTGTTCAGTTTGCGTATTTCTATCTCTGCTAGTTAGCACTCGTGTTAGTATGCCAGTCTTTTTTCTTCGAGATCCCTCTGTCTCTGTTTTTCCTCTCGCTCTTCTCTGAGCCGTAAGTGTTCTACGTTTATTTTTTGTTCCGCCAGCTTCAATTCTCCGTCTAATTTGAGCCGTGCCAAGTCTAACTCGTGTAGTCTATTTTTTTCCCGCTCCTGGATCTCTTCTCGGGAGGGACCTGTTCTCCGTTCTTCCGTCAGGGTGGTCTTGACTTCCGGGGCTTCGAGGTCCCGGGGTGTGGCGGTATTCGTCTCTGTCCAGGCCTCTAGGGCGTTTTTGAAGTCTTCTTTTGTGCTTAGCCCGGTGGTAGCAATGCCTAAGTCCATGCAAAATTGTTTTAGCTCTCGGTGGCTTTTCCATCTGGAACTTCTCTGCAGATCCGCTCTCTTTGGTCGTCATTGTGGTTTAGTCCTAGGGTGAGTTACTATCTGTACGGTACGCGTTGGTTCGGATCGCGCCGCTGGCCACCAATGTAAGACGGGGACCTGGAGGGTCGGCCGAGCACAAGGGGAGAGGCCTCCGGTGAGGGCCGTCTCCAGCGATCGTACAGACAAGTAACTTTCCCCCCCCCACAGATGGACACCACACGAAGATCAGATTAACACCTTTTATAGGCAGTTCTTGAAGTAAGGTAGTACGATACAAGGAGGTCAGGACACGATGATCCTCTCAATTCTAGTCTCTAGTAGGGAAAGGGGGTAGCGGGACAGTCTTGGTACCTACGGGTACTGGGGTGGAACGGCGGTAGCTCACAATCCTCGAGCTCGGCGTTCGGACGGATCGGACCGCGGCAGCGCCAGCAGGTCCCGAAGAGATCGTAGGTGGCAACGGGCCGCGGCAGCGCCAGCAGGTCCCAGCGAGGATGACGGTTACAACGGGCCGCGGCAGCGCCAGCAGGTCCCACGAGGATGAAGGTTACAACGGGCCGCGGCAGCGCCAGCAGGTCCCACGAGGATGAAGGTTGCAGAGGGCCGCGGCAGCGCCAGCAGGTCCCACGAGGATGAAGGTTACAACGGGCCGCGGCAGCGCCAGCAGGTCCCACGAGGATGAAGGTTGCAGAGGGCCGCGGCAGCGCCAGCAGGCAGGACAATAGTTCACAAGGCAGGGCTGCGGCAGCGCCAGCAGTCTGTCAAGGATGAGTTTGTCTCGGTGTCTCTCGACTCCAGGATACAACTGCCTTCCTGTTCTGGGGCTGCCTCAGTTATAGGTCTGGCGCTCTTTGATGTCCGGACCCTCGCTCTTGGAGGTCGGGAGGTCCGGGATGAGGGAGACCAGACACCCAGCAGGGGGGTGGAGCCAGCGCCCGGGGAGGCTGGTGGCGATCGGCACCTGGCGGGAGAGAGCCATCGACACTTCTTACTCCCATTGACCCGCCAAGTGGTCCGTTCACCTCCTGGGTGGATGGTGGTGCCGGGATGTCGGGACCTGGCCAGGCCCGGGGTTGGGGTTGAGCTGAGGCCACGCGGCCTCGTGGCGCAGTGTCCAAGATGGCGGCTGGCCCGGGCAAGGGTGCTGACGGTGGCCCAGGCCAGGGACACAGGGATTCCCGGGAGCAGACGTCCCATGGGGGACGGGTTGCGGGTTGCTTCTGCGGGTAGTACCTGGAGGGCCGGTACCCGGGCCCTGTTATGCGGGGAGGGAGCGAGCCCTTTATGGGGCCTGTCCAACAGTAAGTACTTAATATTTTCAGTATCTCTAGACACGAGACATGGCTCGTGTTTCGGGATAGTATCCCTCATCAGTAGAGAAAAGTTCTGGGGTGGTTGAGAAGGCCGCCAAACAACCGTCACAGGCTTCGTTGCCCCTCTGGCGCGCAGGTGCATCTCCAAAAGCTCGTCAGCTTAGAGGCTCACGGGAGCCCTTTAACAGGAAAACCACGATGGGAGCACACTGCTAGCCTCTCCTCCAGATCGCCCCTCTGCATTCTGGTATATGCAGTGCGTATAACTTGAAGAGTTTCGAAAAAAGTTTGTGAATGTTTCACCAAAGTTGGTGTAAGTAAGAACTTAATATTTTCAGTATCTCTAGACAGGAGACATGGCTCGTGTTTGGGGATAGTATCCCTCATCAGTAGAGAAAAGTTCTGGGGTGGTTGAGAAGGCCGCCAAACAACCGTCACAGGCTTCTTTGCCCCTCTGGCACGCAGGTGCATCTCCAAAAGCTCGTCAGCTTAGGGGCTCACGGGAGCCCTTTAACAGGAAAACCACGATGGGAGCACACTGCTAGCCTCTCCTTTGGATCGCCCCTCTGCATTCTGGTATATGCAGTGCATATAACTTGAAGGGTTTCGAAAAAAGTTCTTGAATGTTTCACCAAAGTTGGTGTAAGTAAGTACTTAATATTTTCAGTATCTCTAGACACGAGACATGGCTCGTGTTTCGGGATAGTATCCCTCATCAGTAGAGAAAAGTTCTGGGGTGGTTGAGAAGACCGCCAAACAACCGTCACAGGCTTCTTTGCCCATCTGGCACGCAGGTGCATCTCCAAAAGCTCGTCAGCTTAGGGGCTCACGGGAGCCCTTTAACCGGAAAACCACGATGGGAGCACACTGCTAGCCTCTCCTCCGGATCGCCACTCTGCATTCTGGTATATGCAGTGCATATAACTTGAAGAGTTTCAAAAAAAGTTTGTGAATGTTTCACCAAAGTTAGTGTAAGTAAGTACTTAATATTTTCAGTATCTCTAGACACGAGACATGGCTCGTGTTTCGGGATAGTATCCCTCATCAGTAGAGAAAAGTTCTGGTGTGGTTGAGAAGGCCGCCAAACAACCGTCATGGGCTTCGTTGCCCCTCTGGCGCGCAGGTGCATCTCCAAAAGCTCGTCAGCTTAGGGGCTCACGGGAGCCCTTTAACAGGAAAACCGCGATGGGAGCACACTGCTAGCCTCTCCTCCGGATCGTCCCTCTGCATTCTGGTATATGCAGTGCGTATAACCTGAAGAGTTTCGAAAAAAGTTCGTGAATGTTTCACCAAAGTTGGTGTAAATAAGTACTCAATATTTTCAGTATCTCTAGACACGAGACATGGCTCGTGTTTCGGGATAGTATCCCTCATCAGTAGAGAAAAGTTCTCGGGTGGTTGAGAAGGCCGCCAAACAACCGTCACAGGCTTCGTTGCCCCTCTGGCGCGCAGGTGCATCTCCGAAAGCTCGTCAGCGTAGGGGCTCACGGGAGCCCTTTAACAGGAAAACCACAATGGGAGCACACTGCTAGCCTCTCCTCCGGATCGCCCCTCAGCATTCTGGTATATGCACTGCATATAACTTGAAGAGTTTCGAAAAAAGTTCGTGAATGTTTCACCAAAGTTGGTGTAAGTAAGTATTTAATATTTTCAGTATCTCTAGACACGAGACATGACTCGTGTTTCGGGATAGTATCCCTCATCAGTAGAGAAAAGTTCTTGGGTGGTTGAGAAGGCCACCAAACAACCGTCACAGGCTTCGTTGCCCCTCTGGCGCACAGGTGCATCACCAAAAGCTCGTCAGCTTTGGGACTCACGGGAGCCCTTTAACAGGAAAACCACGATGGGAGCACACTGCTAGCCTCTCTTCCGGATCGCCCTCTGCATTCTGGTATATGTAGGGCGTATAACTTGAAGAGTTTCAAAAAAAGTTAGTGAATTTTTCACCAAAGTTGGTGTAAGTAAGTACTTAATATTTTCAGTATCTCTAGACACGAGACATGGCTCGTGTTTCAGGATAGTATCCCTCATCAGTAGAGAAAAGTTCTTGGGTGGTTGAGAAGGCCACCAAACAACCGTCACAGGCTCCGTTGCCCCTTTGGCGCGCAGGTGCATCTCCAAAAGCTCGTCAGCTTAGGGGCTCACGAGATCCCTTTAACAGGAAAACCACGATGGGAGCACACTGCTAGCCTCTCCTTTGGATCGCCCCTCTGTATTCTGGTATATGCAGTGCGTATAACTTGAAGGGTTTCGAAAAAAGTTCTTGAATGTTTCACCAAAGTTGGTGTAAGTAAGTACTTAATATTTTCAGTATCTCTAGACACGAGACATGGCTCGTGTTTCGGGATAGTATCCCTCATCAGTAGAGAAAAGTTCTCGGTGGTTGAGAAGGCCGCCAAACAACCATCACAGGCTCCGTTGCCCCTTTGGCGCGCAGGTGCATCTCCAAAAGCTCGTCAGCTTAGGGGCTCACGAGATCCCTTTAACAGGAAAACCACGATGGGAGCACACTGCTAGCCTCTCCTTTGGATCGCCCTCTGCATTCTGGTATATGCAGTGCGTATAACTTGAAGAGTTTCGTAAAAAGTTCGTGTATGTTTCACCAAAGGTATTGTAAGTAAGTACTTAATATTTTAAGTATCTCTAGACACGAGACATGGCTCGTGTTTCAGGATAGTATCCCTCATCAGTAGAGAAAAGTTCTTAGGTGGTTGAGAAGGTCGCCAAACAACCGTCACAGGCTTCATTGCCCCTCTGGCGCGCAGGTGCATCTCCAAAAGCTCGTCAGCTTAGGGGCTCACGGGAGCCCTTTAACAGGAAAACCACGATGGGAGCACACTGCTAGCCTCTCCTCCGGATCGCCCCTCTGCATTCTGGTATATGCAGCGCGTATAACCTGAAGAGTTTCGAAAAAAGTTCGTGAATGTTTCACCAAAGTTGGTGTAAGTAAGTACTTAATATTTTCAGTATCTCTAGACACGAGACATGGCTCGTGTTTCGGGATAGTATCCCTCATCAGTAGAGAAAAGTTCTCGGGTGGTTGAGAAGGCCGCCAAACAACCGTCACAGGCTCCGTTGCACCTTTGGCGCACAGGTGCATCTCCAAAAGCTCATCAGCTTAGGGGCTCACGAGATCCCTTTAAAGAGGAGAACCACGATGGGAGCACACTGCTAGCATCTCCTTTGGATCGCCCCTCTGCATTCTGGTATATGCAGTGCGTATAACTTGAAGGGTTTCGAAAAAAGTTCTTGAATGTTTCACCAAAGTTGGTGTAAGTAAGTACTTAATATTTTCAGTATCTCTAGACACGAGACATGGCTCGTGTTTCGGGATAGTATCCCTCATCAGTAGAGAAAAGTTCTGGGGTGGTTGAGAAGGCAGCCAAACAACCGTCACAGGCTTCGTTGCCCCTCTGGCGCGCGGGTGCATCTCCAAAAGCTCGTCAGCTTAGAGGCTGACGGGAGCCCTTTAACAGGAAAACCACGATGGGAGCACACTGCTAGCCTCTCCTCCGGATCGCCCCTCTGCATTCTGGTATATGCAGTGCGTATAACTTGAAGAGTTTCGAAAAAAGTTTGTGAATGTTTCACCAAAGTTGGTGTAAGTAAGTACTTAATATTTTCAGTATCTCTAGACAGGAGACATGGCTCGTGTTTCGGGATAGTATCCCCCATCAGTAGAGAAAAGTTCTGGGGTGGTTGAGAAGGCCACCAAACAACCGTCACAGGCTTCTTTGCCCCTCTGGCATGCAGGTGCATCTCCAAAAGCTCGTCAGCTTAGGGGCTCACGGGAGCCCTTTAACAGGAAAACCACGATGGGAGCACACTGCTAGCCGCTCCTTTGGATCGCCCCTCTACATTCTGGTATATGCAGTGCATATAACTTGAAGGGATTCGAAAAAAGTTCTTGAATGTTTCACCAAAGTTGGTGTAAGTAAGTACTTAATATTTTCAGTATCTCTAGACACGAGACATGGCTCGTGTTTTGGGATAGTATCCCTCATCAGTAGAGAAAAGTTCTGGGGTGGTTGAGAAGGCCGCCAAACAACCGTCACAGGCTTCGTTGCCCCTCTGGCGCGCAGGTGCATCTCCAAATGTTTGTCAGCTTAGGGGCTCACGGGAGCCCTTTAACAGGAAAACCACGATGGGAGCACACTGCTAGCCTCTCCTCCGGATCGCCCCTCTGCATTCTGGTATATGCAGCGCGTATAACCTGAAGAGTTTCGAAAAAAGTTCGTGAATGTTTCACCAAAGTTGGTGTAAGTAAGTACTTAATATTTTCAGTATCTCTAGACACGAGACATGGCTCGTGTTTCGGGATAGTATCCCTCATCAGTAGAGAAAAGTTCTCGGGTGGTTGAGAAGGCCGCCAAACAACCGTCACAGGCTTCGTTGCCCCTTTGGCGCGCAGGTGCATCTCCAAAAGCTCGTCAGCTTAGGGGCTCACGAGATCCCTTTAAAAGGAAAACCACGATGGGAGCACACTGCTAGCCTCTCCTTTGGATCGCCCCTCTGCATTCTGGTATATGCAGTGCGTATAACTTGAAGGGTTTCGAAAAAAGTTCTTGAATGTTTCACCAAAGTTGGTTTAAGTAAGTACTTAATATTTTCAGTATCTCTAGACACGAGACATGGCTCGTGTTTCGGGATAGTATCCCTCATCAGTAGAGAAAAGTTCTGGGGTGGTTGAGAAGGCCGCCAAACAACCGCCACAGGCTTCGTTGCCCCTCTGGCACGCAGGTGCATCTCCAAAAGCTCGTCAGCTTAGGGGCTCACGGGAGCCCTTTAACAGGAAAACCACGATGGGAGCACACTGCTAGCCTCTCCTCCGGATCGCCCCTCTGCATTCTGGTATATGCAGCGCGTATAACCTGAAGAGTTTCGAAAAAAGTTCGTGAATGTTTCACCAAAGTTGGTGTAAGTAAGTACTTAATATTTTCAGTATCTCTAGACACGAGACATGGCTCGTGTTTCGGGATAGTGTCCCTCATCAGTAGAGAAAAGTTCTCGGGTGGTTGAGAAGGCCGCCAAACAACCGTCACAGGCTCCGTTGCCCCTTTGGCACGCAGGTGCATCTCCAAAAGCTCGTCAGCTTAGGGGCTCACGAGATCCCTTTAAAAGGAAAACCACGATGGGAGCACACTGCTAGCCTCTCCTTTGGATCGCCCCTCTGCATTCTGGTATATGCAGTGCGTATAACTTGAAGGGTTTCGAAAAAAGTTCTTGAATGTTTCACCAAAGTTGGTGTAAGTAAGTACTTAATATTTTCAGTATCTCTAGACACGAGACATGGCTCGTGTTTCGGGATAGTATCCCTCATCAGTAGAGAAAAGTTCTGGGGTGGTTGAGAAGGCCGCCAAACAACCGTCACAGGCTTCGTTGCCCCTCTGGCGCGCAGGTGCATCTCCAAAAGCTCGTCAGCTTAGAGGCTCACGGGAGCACTTTAACAGGAAAACCACGATGGGAGCACACTGCTAGCCTCTCCTCCGGATTGCCCCTCTGCATTCTGGTATATGCAGTGCGTATAACTTGAGGAGTTTCGAAAAAAGTTTGTGAATGTTTCACCAAAGTTGGTGTAAGTAAGTACTTAATATTTTCAGTATCTCTAGACACGAGACATGGTTCCTGTTTCGGATAGTATCCCTCATCAGTAGAGAAAAGTTCTGGGGTGGTTGAGAAGGCCGCCAAACAACCGTCACAGGCTTCTTTGCCCCTCTGGCACGCAGGTGCATCTCCAAAAGCTCGTCAGCTTAGGGGCTCACGGGAGCCCTTTAACAGGAAAACCACGATGGGAGCACACTGCTAGCCTCTCCTTTGGATCGCCCCTCTGCATTCTGGTATATGCAGTGCATATAACTTGAAGGGTTTCGAAAAAATTTCTTGAATGTTTCACCAAAGTTGGTGTAAGTAAGTATTTAATATTTTCAGTATCTCTAGACACGAGACATGGCTCGTGTTTCGGGATAGTATCCCTCATCAGTAGAGAAAAGTTCTGGGGTGGTTGAGAAGGCCGCCAAACAACCGTCACAGGCTTCTCTGCCCCGCTGGCGCGCAGGTGCATCTCCGAAAGCTCATCAGCGTAGGGGCTCACGGGAGCCCTTTAACAGGAAAACCACAATGGGAGCACACTGCTAGCCTCTCCTCCGGATCGCCCCTCTGCATTCTGGTATATGCAGAGCATATAACTTGAAGAGTTTCGAAAAAAGTTCATGAATGTTTCACCAAAGTTGGTGTGAGTAAGTACTTAATATTTTCAGTATCTCTAGACACAAGACATGGCTCGTGTTTCGGGATAGTATCCCTCATCAGTAGAGAAAAGTTCTCGGGTGGTTGAGAAGGCCGCCAAACAACCGTCACAGGCTTCGTTGCCCCTCTGGCGCGCAGGTGCATCTCCAAAAGCTCGTCAGCTTAGGGGCTCACGGGAGCCCTTTAACAGGAAACCCTTGATGGGAGCACACTGCTAGCCTCTCCTCCGGATCGCCCCTCTGCATTCTGGTATATGCACTGCGTATAACTTGAAGGGTTTCGAAAAAAGTTCTTGAATGTTTCACCAAAGTTGGTGTAAGTAAGTACTTAATATTTTCAGTATCTCTAGACACGAGACATGGCTCGTGTTTCGGGATAGTATCCCTCATCAGTAGAGAAAAGTTCTCGGGTGGTTGAGAAGGCCGCCAAACAACCGTCACAGGCTCCGTTGCCCCTTTGGCGCGCAGGTGCATCTCCAAAAGCTCGTCAGTTTAGGGGCTCACGAGATCCCTTTAACAGGAAAACCACGATGGGAGCACACTGCTAGCCTCTCCTTTGGATCGCCCTCTGCATTTTGGTATATGCAGTGCGTATAACTTAAAGGGTTTCGAAAAAAGTTCTGGAATGTTTCACCAAAGTTGGTGTAAGTAAGTACTTAATATTTTCGGTATCTCTAGACACGAGACATGGCTCGTGTTTCGGGATAGTATCCCTCATCTGTAGAGAAAAGTTCTCGGGTGGTTGAGAAGGCTGCCAAACAACCGTCACAGGCTCCGTTGCCCCTTTGGCGCGCAGGTGCATCTCCAAAAGCTCGTCAGCTTAGGGGCTCACGGGAGCCCTTTAACAGGAAAACCACGATGGGAGCACACTGCTAGCCTCTCCTCCGGATCGCCCCTCTGCATTCTGGTATATGCAGTGCGTATAACCTGAAGAGTTTCGAAAAAAGTTCGTGAACGTTTCACCAAAGTTGGTGTAAGTAAGTACTTAATATTTTCAGTATCTCTAGACACGAGACATGGCTCGTGTTTCGGGATAGTATCCCTCATCAGTAGAGAAAAGTTCTCGGGTGGTTGAGAAGGCCGCCAAACAACCGTCACAGGCTCCGTTGCCCCTTTGGCACGCAGGTGCATCTCCAAAAGCTCGTCAGCTTAGGGGCTCACGAGATCCCTTTAACAGGAAAACCACGATGGGAGCACACTGCTAGCCTCTCCTTTGGATCGCCCCTCTGTATTCTGGTATATGCAGTGCGTATGACTTGAAGGGTTTCGAAAAAAGTTCTTGAATGTTTCACCAAAGTTGGTGTAAGTAAGTACTTAATATTTTCAGTATCTCTAGACACGAGACATGGCTCGTGTTTCGGGATAGTATCCCTCATCAGTAGAGAAAAGTTCTGGGGTGGTTGAGAAGGCCGCCAAACAACCGTCACAGGCTTCGTTGCCCCTCTGGCGCGCAGGTGCATCTCCAAAAGCTCATCAGCTTAGAGGCTCACGGGAGCACTTTAACAGGAAAACCACGATGGTAGCACACTGCTAGCCTCTCCTTTGGATCGCCCCTCTGCATTCTGGTATATGCAGTGCATATAACTTGAAGGGTTTCGAAAAAAAGTTCTTGGATGTTTCACCAAAGTTGGTGTAAGTAAGTACTTAATATTTTCAGTATCTCTAGACAAGAGACATGGCCCGTGTTTCGGGATAGTATCACTCATCAGTAGAGAAAAGTTCTGGGGTGGTTGAGAAGGCCGCCAAACAACCGTCACAGGCTTCTTTGCCCCGCTGGCACGCAGGTGCATCTCCAAAAGCTCGTCAGCTTAGGGGCTCACGGGAGCCCTTTAACCGGAAAACCACGATGGGAGCACACTGCTAGCCTTTCCTCCGGATCGCCCCTCTGCATTCTGGTATATGCAGTGCATATAACTTGAAGAGTTTCAAAAAAAGTTTGTGAATGTTTCACCAAAGTTAGTGTAAGTAAGTACTTAATATTTTCAGTATCTCTAGACACGAGACATGGCTCGTGTTTCGGGATAGTATCCTTCATCAGTAGAGAAAAGTTCTCGGGTGGTTGAGAAGGCCGCCAAACAACCGTCACAGGCTCCGTTGCCCCTTTGGCGCGCAGGTGCATCTCCAAAAGCTCGTCAGCTTAGGGGCTCACGAGATCCCTTTAACAGGAAAACCACGATGGGAGCACACTGCTAGCCTCTCCTTTGGATCGCCCCTCTGCATTCTGGTATATGCAGTGCGTATAACTTAAAGGGTTTCGAAAAAAGTTCTTGAATGTTTCACCAAAGTTGGTGTAAGTAAGTACTTAATATTTTCAGTATCTCTAGACACGAGACATGGCTCGTGTTTCGGGATAGTATCCCTCATCAGTAGAGAAAAGTTCTGGGGTGGTTGAGAAGGCCGCCAAACAACCGTCACAGGCTTCGTTGCCCCTCTGGCGCGCAGGTGCATCTCCAAAAGCTCGTCAGCTCAGAGGCTCACGGGAGCCCTTTAACAGGAAAACCACGATGGGAGCACACTGCTAGCCTCTCCTCCGGATCGCCCCTCTGCATTCTGGTATATGCAGTGCGTATAACTTGAAGAGTTTTGAAAAAAGTTTGTGAATGTTTCACCAAAGTTGGTGTAAGTAAGTACTTAATATTTTCAGTATCTCTAGACACGAGACATGGCTCGTGTTTCGGGATAGTATCCCTCATCAGTAGGGAAAAGTTCTGGGGTGGTTGAGAAGGCCGCCAAACAACCGTCACAGGCTTCTTTGCCCCGCTGACACGCAGGTGCATTTCCAAAAGCTCGTCAGCTTAGGGGCTCACGGGAGCCCTTTAATCGGAAAACCACGATGGGAGCACACTGCTAGCCTCTCCTCCGGATCGCCCCTCTGCATTCTGGTATATGCAGTGCATATAACTTGAAGAGTTTCAAAAAAATTTGTGAATGTTTCACCAAAGTTAGTGTAAGTAAGTACTTAATATTTTCAGTATCTCGAGACACGAGACATGGCTCGTGTTTCGGGATAGTATCCCTCATCAGTAGAGAAAAGTTCTCGGGTGGTTGAGAAGGCCGCCAAACAACCGTCACAGGCTCCGTTGCCCCTTAAGCGCAGGTGCATCTCCAAAAGCTCATCAGCTTAGGGACTCACGAGATCCCTTTAACAGGAAAACCACGATGGGAGCACACTGCTAGCCTCTCCTCCGGATCGCCCCTCTGCATTCTGGGATATGCAGTGCGTATAACTTGAAGAGTTTCGAAAAAAAGTTTGTGAATGTTTCACCAAAGTTGGTGTAAGTAAGTACTTAATATTTTCAGTATCTCTAGACAGGAGACATGGCTCGTGTTTCGGGATAGTATCCCTCATCAGTAGAGAAAAGTTCTGGGGTGGTTGAGAAGGCCGCCAAACAACCGTCACAGGCTTCTTTGCCCCTCTGGCGCGCAGGTGCATCTCCAAAAGCTCGTCAGCTTAGGGGCTCAGGGAAGCCCTTTAACAGGAAAACCACGATGGGAGCACACTGCTAGCCTCTCCTTTGGATCGCCCCTCTGCATTCTGGTATATTCAGTGCATATAACTTGAAGGGTTTCGAAAAAAGTTCTTGAATGTTTCACCAAAGTTGGTGTAAGTAAGTACTTAATATTTTCAGTATCTCTAGACTCGAGACATGGCTCGTGTTTCGGGATAGTATCCCTCATCAGTAGAGAAAAGTTCTGGGGTAGTTGAGAAGGCCGCCAAACAACCGTCACAGGCTTCGTTGCCCCTCTGGCGCGCAGGTGCATCTCCAAAAGCTCGTCAGCTTAGGGGCTCACGGGAGCCCTTTAACAGGAAAACCACGATGGGAGCACACTGCTAGCCTCTCCTTCGGATCGCCCCTCTGCATTCTGGTATATGCAGTGCGTATAACTTGAAGAGTTTCGTAAAAAGTTTGTGTATGTTTCACCAAAGTTATTGTAAGTAAGTACTTAATATTTTAAGTATCTCTAGACACGAAACATGGCTTGTGTTTCAGGATAGTATCCCTCATCAGTAGATAAAAGTTCTTAGGTGGTTGAGAAGGTCGCCAAACAACCGTCACAGGCTTCATTGCCACTCTGGCGCGCAGGTGCATCTCCAAAAGCTCGTCAGCTTAGGGGCTCACGGGAGCCCTTTAACAGGAAAACCACTATGGGAGCACACTGCTAGCCTCTCCTCCGGATCGCCCCTCTGCATTCTGGTATATGCAGCGCGTATAACCTGAAGAGTTTCGAAAAAAGTTCGTGAATGTTTCACCAAAGTTGGTGTAAGTAAGTACTTAATATTTTCAGTATCTCTAGACACGAGACATGGCTCGTGTTTCGGGATAGTATCCCTCATCAGTAGAGAAAAGTTCTCGGGTGGTTGAGAAGGCCGCCAAACAACCGTCACAGGCTCCGTTGCCCCTTTGGCGCGCAGGTGCATCTCCAAAAGCTCATCAGCTTAGGGGCTCACGAGATCCCTTTAAAGAGGAAAACCACGATGGGAGCACACTGCTAGCCTCTCCTTTGGATCGCCCCTCTGCATTCTGGTATATGCAGTGCGTATAACTTGAAGGGTTTCGAAAAAAGTTCTTGAATGTTTCACCAAAGTTGGTGTAAGTAAGTACTTAATATTTTCAGTCTCTTCAGACAGGAGACATGGCTCGTGTTTCGGGATAGTATCCCTCATCAGTAGAGAAAAGTTCTGGGGTGGTTGAGAAGGCCGCCAAACAACCGTCACAGGCTTCGTTGCCCCTCTGGCGCGCAGGTGCATCTCCAAAAGCTCGTCAGCTTAGAGGCTCACGGGAGCCCTTTAACAGGAAAACCACGATGGGAGCACACTGCTAGCCTCTCCTCCGGATCGCCCCTCTGCATTCTGGTATATGCAGTGCCTATAACTTGAAGAGTTTCGAAAAAAGTTTGTGAATGTTTCACCAAAGTTGGTGTAAGTAAGTACTTAATATTTTCAGTATCTCTAGACAGGAGACATGGCTCGTGTTTCGGGATAGTATCCCTCATCAGTAGAGAAAAGTTCTGGGGTGGTTGAGAAGGCCGCCAAACAACCGTCACAGGCTTCTTTGCCCCCCTGGCACGCAGGTGCATCTCCAAAAGCTCGTCAGCTTAGGGGCTCACGGAAGCCCTTTAACAGGAAAACCACGATGGGAGCACACTGGTAGCCTCTCCTTTGGATCGCCCCTCTGCATTCTGGTATATGCAGTGCACATAACTTGAAGGGTTTCGAAAAAAGTTCTTGAATGTTTCACCAAAGTTGGTGTAAGTAAGTACTTAATATTTTCAGTCTCTCTAGACACGAGACATGGCTCGTGTTTCGGGATAGTATCCCTCATCAGTAGAGAAAAGTTCTGGGGTGGTTGAGAAGGCCGCCAAACAACCGTCACAGGCTTCGTTGCCCCTCTGGCGCGCAGGTGCATCTCCAAAAGCTCGTCAGCTTAGGGGCTCACGGAAGCCCTTTAACAGGAAAACCACGATGGGAGCACACTGGTAGCCTCTCCTTTGGATCGCCCCTCTGCATTCTGGTATATGCAGTGCACATAACTTGAAGGGTTTCGAAAAAAGTTCTTGAATGTTTCACCAAAGTTGGTGTAAGTAAGTACTTAATATTTTCAGTCTCTCTAGACACGAGACATGGCTCGTGTTTCGGGATAGTATCCCTCATCAGTAGAGAAAAGTTCTGGGGTGGTTGAGAAGGCCGCCAAACAACCGTCACAGGCTTCGTTGCCCCTCTGGCGCGCAGGTGCATCTCCAAAAGCTCGTCAGCTTAGGGGCTCACGGGAGCCCTTTAACAGGAAAACCACGATGGGAGCACACTGCTAGCCTCTCCTCCGGATCGCCCCTCTGCATTCTGGTATATGCAGTGCGTATAACTTGAAGAGTTTCGTGAAAAGTTCGTGTATGTTTCACCAAAGTTATTGTAAGTAAGTACTTAATATTTTAAGTATCTCTAGACACGAGACATGGCTCGTGTTTCAGGATAGTATCCCTCATCAGTAGAGAAAAGTTCTTAGGTGGTTGAGAAGGTCGCCAAACAACCGTCACAGGCTTCATTGCCCCTCTGGCGCGCAGGTGCATCTCCAAAAGCTCGTCAGCTTAGGGGCTCATGGGAGCCCTTTAACAGGAAAACCACGATGGGAGCACACTGCTAGCCTCTCTCTCCTCCGGATCGCCCCTCTGCATTCTGGTATATGCAGCGCGTATAACCTGAAGAGTTTCGAAAAAAGTTCGTGAATGGTTCACCAAAGTTGGTGTAAGTAAGTACTTAATATTTTCAGTATCTCTAGACATGAGACATGGCTCGTGTTTCGGGATAGTATCCCTCATCAGTAGAGAAAAGTTCTCGGGTGGTTGAGAAGGCCGCCAAACAACCGTCACAGGCTCCGTTGCCCCTTTGGCGCGCAGGTGCATCTCCAAAAGCTCATCAGCTTAGGGGCTCACGAGATCCCTTTAAAGAGGAAAACCACGATGGGAGCACACTGCTAGCCTCTCCTTTGGATCGCCCCTCTGCATTCTGGTATATGCAGTGCGTATAACTTGAAGGGTTTCGAAAAAAGTTCTTGAATGTTTCACCAAAGTTGGTGTAAGTAAGTACTTAATATTTTCAGTATCTCTAGACACGAGACATGGCTCGTGTTTCGGGATAGTATCCCTCATCAGTAGAGAAAAGTTCTGGGGTGGTTGAGAAGGCCGCCAAACAACCGTCACAGGCTTCGTTGCCACTCTGGCGCGCAGGTGCATCTACAAAAGCTCGTCAGCTTAGGGGCTCACGGAAGCCCTTTAACAGGAAAACCACGATGGGAGCACACTGCTAGCCTCTCCTTTGGATCGCCCCTCTGCATTCTGGTATATGCAGTGCATATAACTTGAAGGGTTTCGAAAAAAGTTCTTGAATGTTTCACCAAAGTTGGTGTAAGTAAGTACTTAATATTTTCAGTATCTCTAGACTCGAGACATGGCTCGTGTTTCGGGATAGTATCCCTCATCAGTAGAGAAAAGTTCTGGGGTGGTTGAGAAGGCCGCCAAACAACCGTCACAGGCTCCGTTGCCCCTCTGGCGCGCAGGTGCATCTCCAAAAGCTCGTCAGCTTAGGGGCTCATATGGAGCCCTTTAACAGGAAAACCACGATGGGAGCACACTGCTAGCCTCTCCTCCGGATCGCCCCTATGCATTCTGGTATATGCAGTGCGTATAACTTGAAGAGTTTCGTAAAAAGTTCGTGTATGTTTCACCAAAGTTATTGTAAGTAAGTACTTAATATTTTAAGTATCTCTAGACACAAGACATGGCTCGTGTTTCAGGATAGTATCCCTCATCAGTAGATAAAAGTTCTTAGGTGGTTGAGAAGGTCGCCAAACAACCGTCACAGGCTTCATTGCCCCTCTGGCGCGCAGGTGCATCTCCAAAAGCTCGTCAGCTTAGGGGCTCACGGGAGCCCTTTAACAGGAAAACCACTATGGGAGCACACTGCTAGCCTCTCCTCCGGATCGCCCCTCTGCATTCTGGTATATGCAGCGCGTATAACCTGAAGAGTTTCGAAAAAAGTTCGTGAATGTTTCACCAAAGTTGGTGTAAGTAAGTACTTAATATTTTCAGTATCTCTAGACACGAGACATGGCTCGTGTTTCGGGATAGTATCCCTCATCAGTAGAGAAAAGTTCTCGGGTGGTTGAGAAGGCCGCCAAACAACCGTCACAGGCTCCGTTGCCCCTTTGGCGCGCAGGTGCATCTCCAAAAGCTCATCAGCTTAGGGGCTCACGAGATCCCTTTAAAGAGGAAAACCACGATGGGAGCACACTGCTAGCCTCTCCTTTGGATCGCCCCTCTGCATTCTGGTATATGCAGTGCGTATAACTTGAAGGGTTTCGAAAAAAGTTCTTGAATGTTTCACCAAAGTTGGTGTAAGTAAGTACTTAATATTTTCAGTATCTCTAGTCACGAGACATGGCTCGTGTTTCGGGATAGTATCCCTCATCAGTAGAGAAAAGTTCTGGGGTGGTTGAGAAGGCCGCCAAACAACCGTCACAGGCTTCGTTGCCCCTCTGGCGCGCAGGTGCATCTCCAAAAGCTCGTCAGCTTAGAGGGTCACGGGAGCCCTTTAACAGGAAAACCACGATGGGAGCACACTGCTAGCCTCTCCTCCGGATCGCCCCTCTGCATTCTGGTATATGCAGTGCGTATAACTTGAAGAGTTTCGAAAAAAGTTTGTGAATGTTTCACCAAAGTAGGTGTAAGTAAGTACTTAATATTTTCAGTATCTCTAGACAGGAGACATGGCTCGTGTTTCGGGATAGTATCCCTCATCAGTAGAGAAAAGTTCTGGGGTGGTTGAGAAGGCCGCCAAACAACCGTCACAGGCTTCTTTGCCCCTCTGTCACGCAGGTGCATCTCCAAAAGCTCGTCAGCTTAGGGGCTCACTGAAGCCCTTTAACAGGAAAACCACGATGGGAGCACACTGCTAGCCTCTCCTTTGGATCGCCCCTCTGCATTCTGGTATATGCAGTGCACATAACTTGAAGGGTTTCGAAAAAAACTTCTTGAATGTTTCACCAAAGTTGGTGTAAGTAAGTACTTAATTCTTTCAGTATCTCTAGACACGAGACATGGCTCGTGTTTCGGGATAGTATCCCTCATCAGTAGAGAAAAGTTCTGGGGTGGTTGAGAAGGCCGCCAAACAACCGTCACAGGCTTCGTTGCCCCTCTGGCGCGCAGGTGCATCTCCAAAAGCTCGTCAGCTTAGGGGCTCACGGGAGCCCTTTAACAGGAAAACCACGATGGGAGCACACTGCTAGCCTCTCCTCCGGATCGCCCCTCTGCATTCTGGTATATGCAGTGCGTATAACTTGAAGAGTTTCGTGAAAAGTTTGTGTATGTTTCACCAAAGTTATTGTAAGTAAGTACTTAATATTTTAAGTATCTCTAGACACGAGACATGGCTCGTGTTTCAGGATAGTATCCCTCATCAGTAGAGAAAAGATCTTAGGTGGTTGAGAAGGTCGCCAAACAACCGTCACAGGCTTCATTGCCCCTCTGGCGCGCAGGTGCATCTCCAAAAGCTCGTCAGCTTAGGGGCTCATGGGAGCCCTTTAACAGGAAAACCACGATGGGAGCACACTGCTAGCCTCTCCTCCGGATCGCCCCTCTGCATTCTGGTATATGCAGCGCGTATAACCTGAAGAGTTTCGAAAAAATGTCATGAATGTTTCACCAAAGTTGGTGTAAGTAAGTACTTAATATTTTCAGTATCTCTAGACACGAGACATGGCTCGTGTTTCGGGATAGTATCCCTCATCAGTAGAGAAAAGTTTCTAGGTGGTTGAGAAGGTCGCCAAACAACCGTCACAGGCTTCATTGCCCCTCTGGCGCGCAGGTGCATCTCCAAAAGCTCGTCAGCTTAGGGGCTCATGGGAGCCCTTTAACAGGAAAACTACGATGGGAGCACACTGCTAGCCTCTCCTTTGGATCGCCCCTCTGCATTCTGGTATATGCAGTGCATATAACTTGAAGGGTTTCGAAAAAAGTTCTTGAATGTTTCACCAAAGTTGGTGTAAGTAAGTACTTAATATTTTCAGTATCTCTAGACACGAGACATGGCTCGTGTTTCGGGATAGTATCCCTCATCAGTAGAGAAAAGTTCTGGGGTGGTTGAGAAGGCCGCCAAACAACCGTCACAGGCTTCGTTGCCCCTCTGGCGCGCAGGTGCATCTCCAAAAGCTCGTCAGCTTAGGGGCTCACGGGAGCCCTTTAACAGGAAAACCATGATGGGAGCACACTGCTAGCCTCTCCTCCGGATCGCCCCTCTGCATTCTGGTATATGCAGCGCGTATAACCTGAAGAGTTTCGAAAAAACTTCGTGAATGTTTCACCAAAGTTGGTGTAAGTAAGTACTTAATATTTTCAGTATCTCTAGACACGAGACATGGCTCGTGTTTCGGGATAGTATCCCTCATCAGTAGAGAAAAGTTCTCGGGTGGTTGAGAAGGCCGCCAAACAACCGTCACAGGCTCCGTTGCCCCTTTGGCGCGCAGGTGCATCTCCAAAAGCTCATCAGCTTAGGGGCTCACGAGATCCCTTTAAAGAGGAAAACCATGATGGGAGCACACTGCTAGCCTCTCCTTTGGATCGCCCCTCTGCCTTCTGGTATATGCAGTGCGTATAACTTGAAGGGTTTTGAAAAAAGTTCTTGAATGTTTCACCAAAGTTGGTGTAAGTAAGTACTTAATATTTTCAGTATCTCTAGACACGAGACATGGCTCGCGTTTCGGGATAGTATCCCTCATCAGTAGAGAAAAGTTCTGGGGTGGTTGAGAAGGCCGCCAAACAACCGTCACAGGCTTCGTTGCCCCTCTGGCGCGCAGGTGCATCTCCAAAAGCTCGTCAGCTTAGAGGGTCACGGGAGCCCTTTAACAGGAAAACCACGATGGGAGCACACTGCTAGCCTCTCCTCCGGATCGCCCCTCTGCATTCTGGTATATGCAGTGCGTATAACTTGAAGAGTTTCGAAAAAAGTTTGTGAATGTTTCACCAAAGTTGGTGTAAGTAAGTACTTAATATTTTCAGTATCTCTAGACAGGAGACATGGCTCGTGTTTCGGGATAGTATCCCTCATCAGTAGAGAAAAGTTCTGGGGTGGTTGAGAAGGCCGCCAAACAACCGTCACAGGCTTCTTTGCCCCTCTGGCACGCAGGTTCATCTCCAAAAGCTCGTCAGCTTAGGGGCTCACGGGAGCCCTTTAACAGGAAAACCACGATGGGAGCACACTGCTAGCCTCTCCTCCGGATCGCCCCTCTGCATTCTGGTATATGAGGTGCGTATAACTTGAAGAGTTTCGTGAAAAGTTTGTGTATGTTGCTCCAAAGTTATTGTAAGTAAGTACTTAATATTTTAAGTATCTCTAGACACGAGACATGGCTCGTGTTTCAGGATAGTATCCCTCATCAGTAGAGAAAAGTTCCTAGGTGGTTGAGAAGGTCGCCAAACAACCGTCACAGGCTTCATTGCCCCTCTGGCGCGCAGGTGCATCTCCAAAAGCTCGTCAGCTTAGGGGCTCATGGGAGCCCTTTAACAGGAAAACTACGATGGGAGCACACTGCTAGCCTCTCCTCCGGATCACCCCTCTGCATTCTGGTATATGCAGTGCGTATAACTTGAAGAGTTTCAAAAAAAGTTTGTGAATGTTTCACCAAAGTTATTGTAAGTAAGTACTTAATATTTTAAGTATCTCTAGACACGAGACATGGCTCGTGTTTCGGGATAGTATCCCTCATCAGTAGAGAAAAGTTCTGGGGTGGTTGAGAAGGCCGCCAAACAACCATCACAGGCTTCTTTGCCCCTCTGGCACGCAGGTGCATCTCCAAAAGCTCGTCAGCTTAGGGGCTCACTGAAGCCCTTTAACAGGAAAACCACGATGGGAGCACACTGCTAGCCTCTCCTTTGGATCGCCCCTCTGCATTCTGGTATATGCAGTGCACATAACTTGAAGGGTTTCGAAAAAAATTCTTGAATGTTTCACCAAAGTTGGTGTAAGTAAGTACTTAATTCTTTCAGTATCTCTAGACACGAGACATGGCTCGTGTTTCGGGATAGTATCCCTCATCAGTAGAGAAAAGTTCTGGGGTGGTTGAGAAGGCCGCCAAACAACCGTCACAGGCTTCGTTGCCCCTCTGGCGCGCAGGTGCATCTCCAAAAGCTCGTCAGCTTAGGGGCTCACGGGAGCCCTTTAACAGGAAAACCACGATGGGAGCACACTGCTAGCCTCTCCTCCGGATCGCCCCTCTGCATTCTGGTATATGCAGTGCGTATAACTTGAAGAGTTTCGTGAAAAGTTTGTGTATGTTTCACCAAAGTTATTGTAAGTAAGTACTTAATATTTTAAGTATCTCTAGACACGAGACATGGCTCGTGTTTCAGGATAGTATCCCTCATCAGTAGAGAAAAGATCTTAGGTGGTTGAGAAGGTCGCGAAACAACCGTCACAGGCTTCATTGCCCCTCTGGCGCGCAGGTGCATCTCCAAAAGCTCGTCAGCTTAGGGGCTCATGGGAGCCCTTTAACAGAAAAATCACGATGGGAGCACACTGCTAGCCTCTCCTCCGGATCGCCCCTCTGCATTCTGGTATATGCAGCGCGTATAACCTGAAGAGTTTCGAAAAAAGTTCGTGAATGTTTCACCAAAGTTGGTGTAAGTAAGTACTTAATATTTTCAGTATCTCTAGACACGAGACATGGCTCGTGTTTCGGGATAGTATCCCTCATCAGTAGAGAAAAGTTCCTAGGTGGTTGAGAAGGTCGCCAAACAACCGTCACAGGCTTCATTGCCCCTCTGGCGCGCAGGTGCATCTCCAAAAGCTCGTCAGCTTAGGGGCTCATGGGAGCCCTTTAACAGGAAAACTACGATGGGAGCACACTGCTAGCCTCTCCTTTGGATCGCCCCTCTGCATTCTGGTATATGCAGTGCATATAACTTGAAGGGTTTCGAAAAAAGTTCTTGAATGTTTCACCAAAGTTGGTGTAAGTAAGTACTTAATATTTTCAGTATCTCTAGACACGAGACATGGCTCGTGTTTCGGGATAGTATCCCTCATCAGTAGAGAAAAGTTCTCGGGTGGTTGAGAAGGCCGCCAAACAACCGTCACAGGCTCCGTTGCCCCTTTGGCGCGCAGGTGCATCTCCAAAAGCTCATCAGCTTAGGGGCTCACGAGATCCCTTTAAAGAGGAAAACCACGATGGGAGCACACTGCTAGCCTCTCCTTTGGATCGCCCCTCTGCCTTCTGGTATATGCAGTGCGTATAACTTGAAGGGTTTCGAAAAAAGTTCTTGAATGTTTCACCAAAGTTGGTGTAAGTAAGTACTTAATATTTTCAGTATCTCTAGACACGAGACATGGCTCGTGTTTCGGGATAGTATCCCTCATCAGTAGAGAAAAGTTCTGGGGTGGTTGAGAAGGCCGCCAAACTACCATCACAGGCTTCGTTGCCCCTCTGGCGCGCAGGTGCATCTCCAAAAGCTCGTCAGCTTAGAGGGTCACGGGAGCCCTTTAACAGGAAAACCACGATGGGAGCACACTGCTAGCCTCTCCTCCGGATCGCCCCTCTGCATTCTGGTATATGCAGTGCGTATAACTTGAAGAGTTTCGAAAAAAGTTTGTGAATGTTTCACCAAAGTTGGTGTAAGTAAGTACTTAATATTTTCAGTATCTCTAGACAGGAGACATGGCTCGTGTTTCGGGATAGTATCCCTCATCAGTAGAGAAAAGTTCTGGGGTGGTTGAGAAGGCCGCCAAACAACCGTCACAGGCTTCTTTGCCCCTCTGGCACGCAGGTTCATCTCCAAAAGCTCGTCAGCTTAGGGGCTCACGGAAGCCCTTTAACAGGAAAACCACGATGGGAGCACACTGCTAGCCTCTCCTTTGGATCGCCCCTCTGCATTCTGGTATATGCAGTGCACATAACTTGAAGGGTTTCGAAAAAAGTTCTTGAATGTTTCACCAAAGTTGGTGTAAGTAAGTACTTAATATTTTCAGTATCTCTAGACACGAGACATGGCTCGTGTTTCGGGATGGTATCCCTCATCAGTAGAGAAAAGTTCTGGGGTGGTTGAGAAGGCCGCCAAACAACCGTCACAGGCTTCGTTGCCCCTCTGGCGCGCAGGTGCATCTCCAAAAGCTCGTCAGCTTAGGGGCTGACGGGAGCCCTTTAACAGGAAAACCACGAAGGGAGCACACTGCTAGCCTCTCCTCCGGATCGCCCCTCTGCATTCTGGTATATGCAGTGCGTATAACTTGAAGAGTTTCGTGAAAAGTTCGTGTATGTTGCTCCAAAGTTATTGTAAGTAAGTACTTGATATTTTAAGTATCTCTAGACACGAGACATGGCTCGTGTTTCAGGATAGTATCCCTCATCAGTAGAGAAAAGTTCTTAGGTGGTTGAGAAGGTCGCCAAACAACCGTCACAGGCTTAATTGCCCCTCTGGCGCGCAGGTGCATCTCCAAAAGCTCGTCAGCTTAGGGACTCATGGGAGCCCTTTAACAGGAAAACTACGATGGGAGCACACTGCTAGCCTCTCCTCCGGATCGCCCCTCTGCATTCTGGTATATGCAGTGCGTATAACTTGAAGAGTTTCGAAAAAAGTTTGTGAATGTTTCACCAAAGTAGGTGTAAGTAAGTACTTAATATTTTCAGTATCTCTAGACAGGAGACATGGCTCGTGTTTCGGGATAGTATCCCTCATCAGTAGAGAAAAGTTCTGGGGTGGTTGAGAAGGCCGCCAAACAACCGTCACAGGCTTCTTTGTCCCTCTGGCACGCAGGTGCATCTCCAAAAGCTCGTCAGCTTAGGGGCTCACTGAAGCCCTTTAACAGGAAAACCACGATGGGAGCACACTGCTAGCCTCTCCTTTGGTTCGACCCTCTGCATTCTGGTATATGCAGTGCACATAACTTGAAGGGTTTCGAAAAAAATTCTTGAATGTTTCACCAAAGTTGGTGTAAGTAAGTACTTAATTTTGACAGTATCTCTAGACACGAGACATGGCTCGTATTTCGGGATAGTATCCCTCATCAGTAGAGAAAAGTTCTGGGGTGGTTGAGAAGGCCGCCAAACAACCGTCACAGGCTTTGTTGCCCCTCTGGCGCGCAGGTGCATCTCCAAAAGCTCGTCAGCTTAGGGGCTCACGGGAGCCCTTTAACAGGAAAACCACGATGGGAGCACACTGCTAGCCTCTCCTCCGGATCGCCCCTCTGCATTCTGGTATATGCAGTGCGTATAACTTGAAGAGTTTCGTGAAAAGTTCGTGTATGTTTCACCAAAGTTATTGTAAGTAAGTACTTAATATTTTAAGTATCTCTAGACACGAGACATGGCTCGTGTTTCAGGATAGTATCCCTCATCAGTAGAGAAAAGATCTTAGGTGGTTGAGAAGGTCGCCAAACAACCGTCACAGGCTTCATTGCCCCTCTGGCGCGCAGGTGCATCTCCAAAAGCTCGTCAGCTTAGGGGCTCATGGGAGCCCTTTAACAGGAAAACCACGATGGGAGCACACTGCTAGCCTCTCCTCCGGATCGCCCCTCTGCATTCTGGTATATGCAGCGCGTATAACCTGAAGAGTTTCGAAAAAAGTTCGTGAATGTTTCACCAAAGTTGCTGTAAGTAAGTACTTAATATTTTCAGTATCTCTAGACACGAGACATGGCTCGTGTTTCGGGATAGTATCCCTCATCAGTAGAGAAAAGTTCTCGGGTGGTTGAGAAGGCCGCCAAACAACCGTCACAGGCTCCGTTGCCCCTTTGGCGCGCAGGTGCATCTCCAAAAGCTCATCAGCTTAGGGGCTCACGAGATCCCTTTAAAGAGGAAAACCACGATGGGAGCACACTGCTAGCCTCTCCTTTGGATCGCCCCTCTGCATTCTGGTATATGCCGTGCGTATAACTTGATGAGTTTCGAAAAAAGTTTGTGAATGTTTCACCAAAGTTGGTGTAAGTAAGTACTTAATATTTTCAGTATCTCTAGACAGGAGACATGGCTCGTGTTTCGGGATAGTATCCCTCATCAGTAGAGAAAAGTTCTGGGGTGGTTGAGAAGGCCGCCAAACAACCGTCACAGGCATCTTTGCCCCTCTGGCATGCAGGTGCATCTCCAAAAGCTCGTCAGCTTAGGGGCTCACGGGAGCCCTTTAACAGGAAAACCACGATGGGAGCACACTGCTAGCCTCTCCTTTGGATCGCCCCTCTGCATTCTGGTATATGCAGTGCATATAACTTGAAGGGTTTCGAAAAAAGTTCTTGAATGTTTCACCAAAGTTGGTGTAAGTAAGTACTTAATATTTTCAGTATCTCTAGACACGAGACATGGCTCGTGTTTCGGGATAGTATCCCTCATCAGTAGAGAAAAGTTCTGGGGTGGTTGAGAAGGCCGCCAAACAACCGTCACAGGCTTCGTTGCCCCTCTGGCGCGCAGGTGCATCTCCAAAAGCTCGTCAGCTTAGGGGCTCACGTGAGCCCTTTAACAGGAAAACCACGATGGGAGCACACTGCTAGCCTCTCCTCCGGATCGCCCCTCTGCATTCTGGTATATGCAGCGCGTATAACCTGAAGAGTTTCGAAAAAAGTTCGTGAATGTTTCACCAAAGTTGGTGTAAGTAAGTACTTAATATTTTCAGTATCTCTAGACACGAGACATGGCTCGTGTTTCGGGATAGTTTCCCCCATCAGTAGAGAAAAGTTCTCGGGTGGTTGAGAAGGCCGCCAAACAACCGTCACAGGCTCCGTTGCCCCTTTGGCGCGCAGGTGCATCTCCAAAAGCTTGTCAGCTTAGGGGCTCACGAGATCCCTTTAAAAGGAAAACCACGATGGGAGCAAACTGCTAGCCTCTTCTTTGGATCGCCCCTCTGCATTCTGGTATATGCAGTGCGTATAACTTGAAGGGTTTCGAAAAAAGTTCTTGAATGTTTCACCAAAGTTGGTGTAAGTAAGTACTTAATATTTTCAGTATCTCTAGACACGAGACATGGCTCGTGTTTCGGGATAGTATCCTTCATCAGTAGAGAAAAGTTCTGGGGTGGTTGAGAAGGCCGCCTAACAACCGTCACAGGCTTCGTTGCCCCTCTGGCGCGCAGGTGCATCTCCAAAAGCTCGTCAGCTTAGAGGCTCACGGGAGCACTTTAACAGGAAAACCACGATTGGAGCACACTGCTAGCCTCTCCTCCGGATCGCCCCTCTGCATTCTGGTATATGCAGTGCGTATAACTTGAAGAGTTTCGAAAAAAGTTTGTGAATGTTTCACCAAAGTTGGTGTAAGTAAGTACTTAATATTTTCAGTATCTCTAGACACGAGACATGGCTCGTGTTTCGGGATAGTATCCCTCATCAGTAGAGAAAAGTTCTGGGGTGGTTGAGAAGGCCGCCATACAACCGTCACAGGCTTCTTTGCCCCTCTGGCACGCAGGTGCATCTCCAAAAGCTCGTCAGCTATGGGGCTCACGGGAGCCCTTTAACAGGAAAACCACGATGGGAGCACACTGCTAGCCTCTCCTTTGGATCGCCCCTCTGCATTCTGGTATATGCAGTGCATATAACTTGAAGGGTTTCGAAAAAAGTTCTTGAATGTTTCACCAAAGTTGGTGTAAGTAAGTACTTAATATTTTCAGTATCTCTAGACACGAGACATGGCCCGTGTTTCGGGATAGTATCCCTCATCAGTAGAGAAAAGTTCTGGGGTGGTTGAGAAGGCCGCCAAACAACCGTCACAGGCTTCGTTGCCCCTCTGGCGCGCAGGTGCATCTCCAAAAGCTCGTCAGCTTAGGGGCTCACGGGAGCCCTTTAACAGGAAAACCACGATGGGAGCACACTGCTAGCCTCTCCTCCGGATCGCCCCTCTGCATTCTGGTATATGCAGCGCGTATAACCTGAAGAGTTTCGAAAAAAGTTCGTGAATGTTTCACCAAAGTTGGTGTAAGTAAGTACTTAATATTTTCAGTATCTCTAGACACGAGACATGGCTCGTGTTTCGGGATAGTTTCCCCCATCAGTAGAGAAAAGTTCTCGGGTGGTTGAGAAGGCCGCCAAACAACCGTCACAGGCTCCGTTGCCCCTTTGGCGCGCAGGTGCATCTCCAAAAGCTTGTCAGCTTAGGGGCTCACGAGATCCCTTTAAAAGGAAAACCACGATGGGAGCACACTGCTAGCCTCTTCTTTGGATCGCCCCTCTGCATTCTGGTATATGCAGTGCGTATAACTTGAAGAGTTTCGAAAAAAGTTTGTGAATGTTTCACCAAAGTTGGTGTAAGTAAGTACTTAATATTTTCAGTATCTCTAGACACGAGACATGGCTCGTGTTTCGGGATAGTATCCCTCATCAGTAGAGAAAAGTTCTGGGGTGGTTGAGAAGGCCGCCATACAACCGTCACAGGCTTCTTTGCCCCTCTGGCACGCAGGTGCATCTCCAAAAGCTCGTCAGCTTAGGGGCTCACGGGAGCCCTTTAACAGGAAAACCACGATGGGAGCACACTGCTAGCCTCTCCTTTGGATCGCCCCTCTGCATTCTGGTATATGCAGTGCATATAACTTGAAGGGTTTCGAAAAAAGTTCTTGAATGTTTCACCAAAGTTGGTGTAAGTAAGTACTTAATATTTTCAGTATCTCTAGACACGAGACATGGCCCGTGTTTTGGGATAGTATCCTTCATCAGTAGAGAAAAGTTCTGGGGTGTTTGAGAAGGCCGCCAAACAACCGTCACAGGCTTCTCTGCCCCGCTGGCACGCAGGTGCATCTCCAAAAACTCGTCAGCTTAGGGGCTCACAGGAGCCCTTTAACCGGAAAACCGTGATGGGAGCACACTGCTAGCCTCTCCTCCGGATCGCCCCTCTGCATTCTGGTATATGCAGTGCATATAACTTGAAGAGTTTCAAAAAAAGTTTGTGAATGTTTCACCAAAGTTAGTGTAAGTAAGTACTTAATATTTTCAGTATCTCTAGACACGAGACATGGCTTGTATTTCGGGATAGTATCCCTCATCAGTAGAGAAAAGTTCTGGGGTGGTTGAGAAGGCCGCCAAACAACCGTCACAGGCTTCGTTGCCCCTCTGGCACACAGGTGCATCTCCAAAAGCTCGTCAGCTTAGAGGCTCACGGGAGCCCTTTAACAGGAAAACCACGATGGGAGCACACTGCTAGCCTCTCCTTTGGATCGCCCCTCTGCACTCTGGTATATGCAGTGCATATAACTTGAAGGGTTTCGAAAAAAGTTCTTGAATGTTTCACCAAAGTTGGTGTAAGTAAGTTCTTAATATTTTCAGTATCTCTAGACACGAGACATGGCTCGTGTTTCGGGATAGTATCCCTCATCAGTAGAGAAAAGTTCTGGGGTGGTTGAGAAGACCGCCAAACAACCGTCACAGGCTTCTTTGCCCCTCTGGCACGCAGGTGCATCTCCAAAAGCTCGTCAGCTTAGGGGCTCACGGGAGCCCTTTAACCGGAAAACCACGATGGGAGCACACTGCTAGCCTCTCCTCCGGATCGCCACTCTGCATTCTGGTACATGCAGTGCATATAACTTGAAGAGTTTCAAAAAAAGTTTGTGAATGTTTCACCAAAGTTAGTGTAAGTAAGTACTTAATATTTTCAGTATCTCTAGACACGAGACATGGCTCGTGTTTCGGGATAGTATCCCTCATCAGTAGAGAAAAGTTCTGGGGTGGTTGAGAAGGCCGCCAAACAACCGTCACAGGCTTCGTTGCCCCTCTGGCGCGCAGGTGCATCTCCAAAAGCTCGTCAGCTTAGAGGCTCACGGGAGCACTTTAACAGGAAAACCACGATGGGAGCACACTGCTAGCCTCTCCTCCGGATCTCCACTCTGCATTCTGGTATATGCAGTGCATATAACTTGAAGAGTTTCAAAAAAAGTTTGTGACTGTTTCACCAAAGTTAGTGTAAGTAAGTACTTAATATTTTCAGTATCTCTAGACACGAGACATGGCTCGTGTTTCGGGATAGTATCCCTCATCAGTAGAGAAAAGTTCTGGGGTGGTTGAGAAGGTCGCCAAACAACCGTCAGAGGCTTCATTGCCCCTCTGGCGCGCAGGTGCAGCTCCAAAAGCTCGTCAGCTTAGGGGCTCACGAGATCCCTTTAAAGAGGAAAACCACGATGGGAGCTCACTGCTAGCCTCTCCTTTGGATCGCCCCTCTGCATTCTGGTATATGCAGTGCGTATAACTTGAAGGGTTTCGAAAAAAGTTCTTGAATGTTTCACCAAAGTTGGTGTAAGTAAGTACTTAATATTTTCAGTATCTCTAGACACGAGACATGGCTCGTGTTTCGGGATAGTATCCCTCATCAGTAGAGAAAAGTTCTGGGGTGGTTGAGAAGGCCGCCAAACAACCGTCATAGGCTTCGTTGCCCCTCTGGCGCGCAGGTGCATCTCCAAAAGCTCGTCAGCTTAGAGGCTCACGGGAGCCCTTTAACAGGAAAACCACGATGGGAGCACACTGCTAGCCTCTCCTTTGGATCGACCCTCTGCATTCTGGTATATGCAGTGCATATAACTTGAAGGGTTTCGAAAAAAGTTCTTGAATGTTTCACCAAAGTTGGTGTAAGTAAGTACTTAATATTTTCAGTATCTCTAGACACGAGACATGGCTCGTGTTTCGGGATAGTATCCCTCAACAGTAGAGAAAAGTTCTGGGGTGGTTAAGAAGGCCGCCAAACAACCGTCACATGCTACGTTGCTCCTCTGGCGCGCAGGTGCATCTCCAAAAGCTCGTCAGCTTAGGGGCTCACGGGAGCCCTTTAACAGGAAAACCACGATGGGAGCACACTGCTAGCCTCTCCTCCGGATCGCCCCTCTGCATTCTGGTATATGCAGCGCATATAACCTGAAGAGTTTCGAAAAAAGTTCGCGAATGTTTCACCAAAGTTGGTGTAAGTAAGTACTTAATATTTTCAGTATCTCTAGACACGAGACATGGCTCGTGTTTCGGGATAGTATCCCTCATCAGTAGAGAAAAGTTCTCGGGTGGTTGAGAAGGCTGCCAAACAACCGTCACAGGCTCCGTTGCCCCTTTGGCGCGCAGGTGCATCTCCAAAAGCTCGTCAGCTTAGGGGCTCACGAGATCCCTTTAAAAGGAAAACCACGATGGGAGCACACTGCTAGCCTCTCCTTTGGATCGCCCCTCTGCATTCTGGTATATGCAGTGCGTATAACTTGAAGGGTTTCGAAAAAAGTTCTTGAATGTTTCACCAAAGTTGGTGTAAGTAAGTACTTAATATTTTCAGTATCTCTAGACACGAGACATGGCTCGTGTTTCGGGATAGTATCCCTCATCAGTAGAGAAAAGTTCTGGGGTGGTTGAGAAGGCCGCCAAACAACCGTCACAGGCTTCGTTGCCCCTCTGGCGCGCAGGGGCATCTCCAAAAGCTCGTCAGCTTAGAGGCTCACAGGAGCACTTTAATAGGAAAACCACGATGGGAGCACACTGCTAGCCTCTCCTCCGGATCGCCCCTCTGCATTCTGGTATATGCAGTGCGTATAACTTGAAGAGTTTCGAAAAAAGTTTGTGAATGTTTCACCAAAGTTGGTGTAAGTAAGTACTTAATATTTTCAGTATCTCTAGACACGAGACATGGCTCGTGTTTCGGGATAGTATCCCTCATCAGTAGAGAAAAGTTCTGGGGTGGTTGAGAAGGCCGCCAAACAACCGTCACAGGCTTCTTTGCCCCTCTGGCACGCAGGTGCATCTCCAAAAGCTCGTCAGCTTAGGGGCTCACGGGAGCCCTTTAACAGGAAAACCACGATGGGAGCACACTGCTAGCCTCTCTTTTGGATCGCCCCTCTGTATTCTGGTATATGCAGTGCATATAACTTGAAGGGTTTCGAAAAAAGTTCTTGAATGTTTCACCAAAGTTGGTGTAAGTAAGTACTTAATATTTTCAGTATCTCTAGACACGAGACATGGCTCGTGTTTCGGGATAGTATCCTTCATCAGTAGAGAAAAGTTCTGGGGTGGTTGAGAAGGCCGCCAAACAACCGTCACAGGCTTCTCTGCCCCGCTGGCACACAGGTGCATCTCCAAAAGCTCATCAGCTTAGGGGCTCACAGGAGCCCTTTAACCGGAAAACCACGATGGGAGCACACTGCTAGCCTCTCTTCCGGATCGCCCCTCTGCATTCTGGTATATGCAGTGCATATAACTTGAAGAGTTTCAAAAAAAGTGTGTGAATGTTTCACCAAAGTTTGTGTAAGTAAGTACTTAATATTTTCAGTATCTCTAGACACGAGACATGGCTCGTGTTTCGGGATAGTATCCCTCATCAGTAGAGAAAAGTTCTGGGGTGGTTGAGAAGGCCGCCAAACAACCGTCACAGGCTTCGTTGCCCCTCTGGCGCGCAGGTGCATCTCCAAAAGCTCGTCAGCTTAGAGGCTCACGGGAGCCCTTTAACAGGAAAACCACGATGGGAGCACACTGCTAGCCTCTCCTTTGGATCGCCCCTCTGCATTCTGGTATATGCAGTGCATATAACTTGAAGGGTTTCGAAAAAAGTTCTTGAATGTTTCACCAAAGTTGGTGTAAGTAAGTTCTTAATATTTTCAGTATCTCTAGACACGAGACATGGCTCGTGTTTCGGGATAGTATCCCTCATCAGTAGAGAAAAGTTCTGGGGTGGTTGAGAAGACCGCCAAACAACCGTCACAGGCTTCTTTGCCCCTCTGGGACGCAGGTGCATCTCCAAAAGATCGTCAGCTTAGGGGCTCACGGGAGCCCTTTAACCGGAAAACCACGATGGGAGCACACTGCTAGCCTCTCCTCCGGATCGCCACTCTGCATTCTGGTATATGCAGTGCATATAACTTGAAGAGTTTCAAAAAAAGTTTGTGAATGTTTCACCAAAGTTAGTGTAAGTAAGTACTTAATATTTTCAGTATCTCTAGACACGAGACATGGCTCGTGTTTCGGGATAGTATCCCTCATCAGTAGAGAAAAGTTCTGGGGTGGTTGAGAAGGCCGCCAAACAACCGTCACAGGCTTCGTTGCCCCTCTGGCGCGCAGGTGCATCTCCAAAAGCTCGTCAGCTTAGAGGCTCACGGGAGCCCTTTAACAGGAAAACCACGATGGGAGCACACTGCTAGCCTCTCCTCCGGATCGCCACTCTGCATTCTGGTATATGCAGTGCATATAACTTGAAGAGTTTCAAAAAAAGTTTGTGAATGTTTCACCAAAGTTAGTGTAAGTAAGTACTTAATATTTTCAGTATCTCTAGACACGAGACATGGCTCGTGTTTCGGGATAGTATCCCTCATCAGTAGAGAAAAGTTCTGGGGTGGTTGAGAAGGCCGCCAAACAACCGTCACAGGCTTCGTTGCCCCTCTGGCGCGCAGGTGCATCTCCAAAAGCTCGTCAGCTTAGAGGCTCACGGGAGCCCTTTAACAGGAAAACCACGATGGGAGCACACTGCTAGCCTCTCCTCCGGATCGCCCCTCTGCATTCTGGTATATGCAGTGCGTATAACTTGAAGAGTTTCGAAAAAAGTTTGTGAATGTTTCACCAAAGTTGGTGTAAGTAAGTACTTAATATTTTCAGTATCTCTAGACACGAGACATGGCTCGTGTTTCGGGATAGTATCCCTCATCAGTAGAGAAAAGTTCTGGGGTGGTTGAGAAGGCCGCCAAACAACCGTCACTGGCTTCGTTGCCCCTCTGGCGCGCAGGTGCATCTCCAAAAGCTCGTCAGCTTAGGGGCTCACGGGAGCCCTTTAACAGGAAAACCACGATGGGAGCACACTGCTAGCCTCTCCTCCGGATCGCCCCTCTGCATTCTGGTATATGCAGTGCATATAACTTGAAGAGTTTCGAAAAAAGTTTGTGAATGTTTTGCCAAAGTTGGTGTAAGTAAGTATTTAATATTTTCAGTATCTCTAGACACGAGACATGGCTCGTGTTTCGGGATAGTATCCCTAATCAGTAGAGAAAAGTTCTTGGGTGGTTGAGAAGGCCACCAAACAACCGTCACAGGCTTCGTTGCCCCTCTGGCGCACAGGTGCATCACTAAAAGCTCGTCAGCTTAGGGGCTCACGGGAGCCCTTTAACAGGAAAACCACGATGGGAGCACACTGCTAGCCTCTCTTCCAGATCGCCCTCTGCATTCTGGTATATGCAGGGCGTATAACTTGAAGAGTTTCAAAAAAAGTTCGTGAATTTTTCACCAAAGCTGGTGTAAGTAAGTACTTAATATTTTCAGTATCTCTAGACACGAGACATGGCTCGTGTTTCAGGATAGTATCCCTCATCAGTAGAGAAAAGTTCTTAGGTGATTGAGAAGGTCGCCAAACAACCGTCACAGGCTTCATTGCCCCTCTGGCGCACAGGTGCATCTCCAAAATCTCGTCAGCTTAGGGGCTCACGAGATCCCTTTAACAGGAAAACCATGATGGGAGCACACTGCTAGCCTCTCCTTTGGATCGCCCCTCTGCATTCTGGTATATGCAGTGCGTATAACTTGAAGGGTTTCGAAAAAAGTTCTTGAATGTTTCACCAAAGTTGGTGTAAGTAAGTACTTAATATTTTCAGTATCTCTAGACACGAGACATGGCTCGTGTTTCGGGATAGTATCCCTCATCAGTAGAGAAAAGTTCTGGGGTGGTTGAGAAGGCCGCCAAACAACCGTCACAGGCTTTGTTGCCCCTCTGGCGCGCAGGTACATCTCCAAAAGCTCGTCAGCTTAGAGGCTCACGGGAGCCCTTTAACAGGAAAACCACGATGGGAGCACACTGCTAGCCTCTCCTCTGGATAGCCCCTCTGCATTCTGGTATATGCAGTGCTTATAACTTGAAGAGTTTCGAAAAAAGTTTGTGAATGTTTCACCAAAGTTGGTGTAAGTAAGTACTTCATATTTTCAGTATCTCTAGACACGAGACATGGCTCGTGTTTCAGGATAGTATCCCTCATCAGTAGAGAAAAGTTCTTAGGTGGTTGAGAAGGTCGCCAAACAACCGTCACAGGCTTCATTGCCCCTCTGGCGCACAGGTGCATCTCCAAAAGCTTGTCAGCTTAGGGGCTCACGAGATCCCTTTAACAGGAAAACCATGATGGGAGCACACTGCTAGCCTCTCCTTTGGATCGCCCCTCTGCATTCTGGTATATGCAGTGCGTATAACTTGAAGGGTTTCGAAAAAAGATCTTGAATGTTTCACCAAAGTTGGTGTAAGTAAGTACTTAATGTTTTCAGTAGCTCTAGACACGAGACATGGCTCGTGTTTCGGGATAGTATCCCTCATCAGTAGAGAAAAGTTCTGGGGTGGTTGAGAAGGCCGCCAAACAACCGTCACAGGCTTTGTTGCCCCTCTGGCGCGCAGGTGCATCTCCAAAAGCTCGTCAGCTTAGAGGCTCACGGGAGCCCTTTAACAGGAAAACCACGATGGGAGCACACTGCTAGCCTCTCCTCTGGATAGCCCCTCTGCATTCTGGTATATGCAGTGCTTATAACTTGAAGAGTTTCGAAAAAGGTTTGTGTATGTTTCACCAAAGTTATTGTAAGTAAGTACTTAATATTTTCAGTAGCTCTAGACACGAGACATGGCTCGTGTTTCGGGATAGTATCCCTCATCAGTAGAGAAAAGTTCTGGGGTGGTTGAGAAGGCCGCCAAACAACCGTCACAGGCTTTGTTGCCCCTCTTGCGCGCAGGTGCATCTCCAAAAGCTCGTCAGCTTAGGGACTCACGGGAGCCCTTTAACAGGAAACCCTCGATGGGAGCACACTGCTAGCCTCTCCTCCGGATCGCCCCTCTGCATTCTTGTATATGCAGTGCATATAACATGAAGAGTTTCGAAAAAAGTTCGTGAATGTTTCACCAAAGTTGGTGTAAGTATTTAATATTTTCAGTATCTCTAGACACGAGACATGGCTTGTGTTTCGGGATAGTATCCCTAATCAGTAGAGAAAAGTTCTTGGGTGGTTGAGAAGGCCACCAAACAACCGTCACAGGCTTCGTTGCCCCTCTGGCGCACAGGTGCATCACTAAAAGCTCGTCAGCTTAGGGGCTCACGGGAGCCCTTTAACAGGAAAACCACGATGGGAGCACACTGCTAGCCTCTCTTCCAGATCGTCCTCTGCATTCTGGTATATGCAGGGCGTATAACTTGAAGAGTTTCAAAAAAAGTTCGTGAATTTTTCACCAAAGTTGGTGTAAGTAAGTACTTAATATTTTCAGTATCTCTAGACACGAGACATGGCTCGTGTTTCAGGATAGTATCCCTCATCAGTAGAGAAAAGTTCTTAGGTGGTTGAGAAGGTCGCCAAACAACCGTCACAGGCTTCATTGCCCCTCTGGCGCACAGGTGCATCTCCAAAAGCTCGTCAGCTTAGGGGCTCACGAGATCCCTTTAACAGGAAAACCATGATGGGAGCACACCGCTAGCCTTTCCTTTGGATCGCCCCTCTGCATTCTGGTATATGCAGTGCGTATAACTTGAAGGGTTTCGAAAAAAGATCTTGAATGTTTCACCAAAGTTGGTGTAAGTAAGTACTTAATATTTTCAGTATCTCTAGACACGAGACATGGCTCGTGTTTCGGGATAGTATCCCTCATCAGTAGAGAAAAGTTCTGGGGTGGTTGAGAAGGCCGCCAAACAACCGTCACAGGCTTTGTTGCCCCTCTGGCGCGCAGGTGCATCTCCAAAAGCTCGTCAGCTTAGAGGCTCACGGGAGCCCTTTAACAGGAAAACCACGATGGGAGCACACTGCTAGCCTCTCCTCTGGATAGCCCCTCTGCATTCTGGTATATGCAGTGCTTATAACTTGAAGAGTTTCGAAAAAAGTTTGTGAATGTTTCACCAAAGTTGGTGTAAGTAAGTACTTAATATTTTCAGTATCTCTAGACACGAGACATGGCTCGTGTTTCGGGATAGTATCCCTCATCAGTAGAGAAAAGTTCTGGGGTGGTTGAGAAGGCCGCCAAACAACCGTCACAGGCTTCTTTGTCCCTCTGGCACGCAGGTGCATCTCCAAAAGCTCGTCAGCTTAGGGGCTCACGGGATCCCTTTAACAGGAAAACCACGATGGGGGCACACTGCTAGCCTCTCCTTTGGATCGCCCCTCTGCATTCTGGTATATTCAGTGCATATAACTTGAAGGGTTTCGAAAAAAGTTCTTGAATGTTTCACCAAAGTTGGTGTAAGTAAGTACTTAATATTTTTAGTATCTCTAGACACGAGACATGGCTCGTGTTTCGGGATAGTATCCCTCATCAGTAGAGAAAAGTTCTGGGGTGGTTGAGAAGGCCGCCAAACAACCGTCATAGGCTTCTTTGCCCCTCTGGCACGCAGGTGCATCTCCAAAAGCTCGTCAGCTTAGGGGCTCACTGGAGCCCTTTAACAGGAAAACCATGATGGGAGCACACTGCTAGCCTCTCCTCCGGATCGCCCCTCTGCATTCTGGTATATGCAGTGCATATAACTTGAAGAGTTTCGCAAAAAGTTCGTGAATGTTTCACCAAAGTTGGTGTGAGTAAGTACTTAATATTTTCAGTATCTCTAGCCCCGAGACATTGTTCGTGTTTCGGGATAGTATCCCTCATCAGTAGAGAAAAGTTCTGAGGTGGTTGAGAAGGCCGCCAAACAACCGTCGCAGGCTTCGTTGCCCCTCTGGCGCGCAGGTGCATCTCCAAAAGCTCGTCAGCTTAGGGGCTCACGGGATCCCTTTAACAGGAAAACCACGATGGGAGCACACTGCTAGCCTCTCCTCCGGATCACCCCTCTGCATTCTGGTAAATGCAGTGCATATAACTTGAAGAGTTTCGAAAAAAGTTTGTGATTGTTTCACCAAAGTTGGTGTAAGTAAGTACTTAATATTTTCAGTATCTCTAGACACGAGACATGGCTCGTGTTTCAAGGATAGTATCCCTCATCAGTAGAGAAAAGTGCTGGGGTGGTTGAAAAGGCCGCCAAACAACCGTCATGGGCTTCGTTGCCCCTCTGGCGTGCAGGTGCATCTCCAAAAGCTCGTCCGTTTAGGGGCTAACGGGAGCCCTTTAACAGGAAAACCACGATGGGAGCACACTGCTAGCCTCTCCTCCAGATCGCCCCTCTGCATTCTGGTATATGCAGTGCATATAACTTGAAGAGTTTCGAAAAACGTTCGTGAATGTTTCACCAAAGTTGGTGTGAGTAAGTACTTAATATTTTCAGTATCTCTAGACACGAGACATGGCTTGTGTTTCGGGATAGTATCCCTCATCAGTAGAGAAAAGTTCTGGGGTAGTTGAGAAGGCCGCCAAACAACCGTCACAGGCTTCGTTGCCCCTCTGGCGCGCAGGTGCATCTACGAAAGCTCGTCAGCTTAGTGGCTCACGGGAGCCCTTTAACAGGAAAACCACGATGGGAGCACACTGCTAGCCTCTCCTCCGGATCGCCCCTCTGCATTCTGGTATATGCAGTGCATATAACTTGAAGAGTTTCGAAAAAAGTTCATGAATGTTTCACCAAAGTTGGTGTGAGTAAGTACTTAATATTTTCAGTATCACTAGACACGAGACATGGCTCGTGTTTCGGGATAGTATCCCTCATCAGTAGAGAAAAGTTCTGAGGTGGTTGAGAAGGCCGCCAAACAACTGTCACAGGCTTCGTTGCCCCTCTGGCGCGCAGGTGCATCTCCAAAAGCTCGTCAGCTTAGGGGCTCACGGGAGCCCTTTAACAGGAAAACCACGATGGGAGCACACTGCTAGCCTCTCCTCCGGATCGCCCCTCTGCATTCTGGTATATGCAGTACGTATAACTTGAAGAGTTTCGATAAAAGTTCATGTATGTTTCACCAAAGTTATTGTAAGTAAGTACTTAATATTTTTAGTATCTCTAGACACGAGACATGGCTCGTGTTTCGGGATAGTATCCCTCATCAGTAGAGAAAAGTTCTGGGGTGGTTGAGAAGGCCGCCAAACAACCGTCACAGGCTTTGTTGCCCCTCTGGCGCGCAGGTGCATCTCCAAAAGCTCGTCAGCTTAGGGACTCACGGGAGCCCTTTAACAGGAAACCCTCGATGGGAGCACACTGCTAGCCTCTCCTCCGGATCGCCCCTCTGCATTCTTGTATATGCAGTGCATATAACTTGAAGAGTTTCGAAAAAAGTTTGTGAATGTTTTGCCAAAGTTGGTGTAAGTAAGTATTTAATATTTTCAGTATCTCTAGACACAAGACATGGCTCGTGTTTCGGGATAGTATCCCTAATCAGTAGAGAAAAGTTCTTGGGTGGTTGAGAAGGCCACCAAACAACCGTCACAGGCTTTGTTGCCCCTCTGGCGCACAGGTGCATCACTAAAAGTTCGTCAGCTTAGGGGCTCACGGGAGCCCTTTAACAGGAAAACCACGATGGGAGCACACTGCTAGCCTCTCTTCCAGATCGCCCTCTGCATTCTGGTATATGTAGGGCGTATAACTTGAAGAGTTTCAAAAAAAGTTCGTGAATTTTTCACCAAAGTTGGTGTAAGTAAGTACTTAATATTTTCAGTATCTCTAGACACGAGACATGGCTCATGTTTCAGGATAGTATCCCTCATCAGTAGAGAAAAGTTCTTAGGTGGTTGAGAAGGTCGCCAAACAACCGTCACAGGCTTCATTGCCCCTCTGGCGCACAGGTGCATCTCCAAAATCTCGTCAGCTTAGGGGCTCACGAGATCCCTTTAACAGGAAAACCATGATGGGAGCACACTGCTAGCCTCTCCTTTGGATCGCCCCTCTGCATTCTGGTATATGCAGTGCGTATAACTTGAAGGGTTTCGAAAAAAGTTCTTGAATGTTTCACCAAAGTTGGTGTAAGTAAGTACTTAATATTTTCAGTATCTCTAGACACGAGACATGGCTCGTGTTTCGGGATAGTATCCCTCATCAGTAGAGAAAAGTTCTGGGGTGGTTGAGAAGGCCGCCAAACAACCGTCACAGGCTTTGTTGCCCCTCTGGCGCGCAGGTGCATCTCCAAAAGCTCGTCAGCTTAGAGGCTCACGGGAGCCCTTTAACAGGAAAACCACGATGGGAGCACACTGCTAGCCTCTCCTCTGGATAGCCCCTCTGCATTCTGGTATATGCAGTGCTTATAACTTGAAGAGTTTCGAAAAAAGTTTGTGAATGTTTCACCAAAGTTGGTGTAAGTAAGTACTTAATATTTTCAGTATCTCTAGACACGAGACATGGCTCGTGTTTCAGGATAGTATCCCTCATCAGTAGAGAAAAGTTCTTAGGTGGTTGAGAAGGTCGCCAAACAACCGTCACAGGCTTCATTGCCCCTCTGGCGCACAGGTGCATCTCCAAAAGCTCGTCAGCTTAGGGGCTCACGAGATCCCTTTAACAGGAAAACCATGATGGGAGCACACTGCTAGCCTCTCCTTTGGATCGCCCCTCTGCATTCTGGTATATGCAGTGCGTATAACTTGAAGGGTTTCGAAAAAAGATCTTGAATGTTTCACCAAAGTTGGTGTAAGTAAGTACTTAATATTTTCAGTATCTCTAGACACGAGACATGGCTCGTGTTTCGGGATAGTATCCCTCATCAGTAGAGAAAAGTTCTGGGGTGGTTGAGAAGGCCGCCAAACAACCGTCACAGGCTTTGTTGCCCCTCTGGCGCGCAGGTGCATCTCCAAAAGCTCGTCAGCTTAGAGGCTCACGGGAGCCCTTTAACAGGAAAACCACGATGGGAGCACACTGCTAGCCTCTCCTCTGGATAGCCCCTCTGCATTCTGGTATATGCAGTGCTTATAACTTGAAGAGTTTCGAAAAAAGTTTGTGAATGTTTCACCAAAGTTGGTGTAAGTAAGTACTTAATATTTTCAGTATCTCTAGACACGAGACATGGCTCGTGTTTCGGGATAGTATCCCTCATCAGTAGAGAAAGGTTTTGGGGTGGTTGAGAAGGCCGCCAAACAACCGTCACAGGCTTCTTTGCCCCTCTGGCACGCAGGTGCATCTCCAAAAGCTCGTCAGCTTAGGGGCTCACGGGATCCCTTTAACAGGAAAACCACGATGGGGGCACACTGCTAGCCTCTCCTTTGGATCGCCCCTCTGCATTCTGGTATATGCAGTGCATATAACTTGAAGGGTTTCGAAAAAAGTTCTTGAATGTTTCCCCAAAGTTGGTGTAAGTACTTAATATTTTCAGTATCTCTAGACACGAGACATGGCTCGTGTTTCGGGATAGTATCCCTCATCAGTAGAGAAAAGTTCTGGGGTGGTTGAGAAGGCCGCCAAACAACCGTCATAGGCTTCTTTGCCCCTCTGGCACGCAGGTGCATCTCCAAAAGCTCGTCAGCTTAGGGGCTCACTGGAGCCCTTTAACAGGAAAACCACGATGGGAGCACACTGCTAGCCTCTCCTCCGGATCGCCCCTCTGAATTCTGGTATATGCAGTGCATATAACTTGAAGAGTTTCGAAAAAAGTTTGTGAATGTTTCACCAAAGTTGGTGTGAGTAAGTACTTAATATTTTCAGTATCTCTAGACACGAGACATGGCTCGTGTTTCGGGATAGTATCCCTTATCAGTAGAGAAAAGTTCTGAGGTGGTTGAGAAGGCCGCCAAACAACTGTCACAGGCTTCGTTGCCCCTCTGGCGCGCAGGTGCATCTCCAAAAGCTCGTCAGCTTAGGGGCTCACGGGAGCCCTTTAACAGGAAAACCACGATGGGAGCACACTGCTAGCCTCTCCTCCGGATCGCCCCTCTGCATTCTGGTATATGCAGTACGTATAACTTGAAGAGTTTCGATAAAAGTTCATGTATGTTTCACCAAAGTTATTGTAAGTAAGTACTTAATATTTTTAGTATCTCTAGACACGAGACATGGCTCGTGTTTCGGGATAGTATCCCTCATCAGTAGAGAAAAGTTCTGGGGTGGTTGAGAAGGCCGCCAAACAACCGTCACAGGCTTTGTTGCCCCTCTGGCGCGCAGGTGCATCTCCAAAAGCTCGTCAGCTTAGGGACTCACGGGAGCCCTTTAACAGGAAACCCTCGATGGGAGCACACTGCTAGCCTCTCCTCCGGATCGCCCCTCTGCATTCTTGTATATGCAGTGCATATAACTTGAAGAGTTTCGAAAAAAGTTTGTGAATGTTTTGCCAAAGTTGGTGTAAGTAAGTATTTAATATTTTCAGTATCTCTAGACACAAGACATGGCTCGTGTTTCGGGATAGTATCCCTAATCAGTAGAGAAAAGTTCTTGGGTGGTTGAGAAGGCCACCAAACAACCGTCACAGGCTTTGTTGCCCCTCTGGCGCACAGGTGCATCACTAAAAGTTCGTCAGCTTAGGGGCTCACGGGAGCCCTTTAACAGGAAAACCACGATGGGAGCACACTGCTAGCCTCTCTTCCAGATCGCCCTCTGCATTCTGGTATATGTAGGGCGTATAACTTGAAGAGTTTCAAAAAAAGTTCGTGAATTTTTCACCAAAGTTGGTGTAAGTAAGTACTTAATATTTTCAGTATCTCTAGACACGAGACATGGCTCATGTTTCAGGATAGTATCCCTCATCAGTAGAGAAAAGTTCTTAGGTGGTTGAGAAGGTCGCCAAACAACCGTCACAGGCTTCATTGCCCCTCTGGCGCACAGGTGCATCTCCAAAATCTCGTCAGCTTAGGGGCTCACGAGATCCCTTTAACAGGAAAACCATGATGGGAGCACACTGCTAGCCTCTCCTTTGGATCGCCCCTCTGCATTCTGGTATATGCAGTGCGTATAACTTGAAGGGTTTCGAAAAAAGTTCTTGAATGTTTCACCAAAGTTGGTGTAAGTAAGTACTTAATATTTTCAGTATCTCTAGACACGAGACATGGCTCGTGTTTCGGGATAGTATCCCTCATCAGTAGAGAAAAGTTCTGGGGTGGTTGAGAAGGCCGCCAAACAACCGTCACAGGCTTTGTTGCCCCTCTGGCGCGCAGGTGCATCTCCAAAAGCTCGTCAGCTTAGAGGCTCACGGGAGCCCTTTAACAGGAAAACCACGATGGGAGCACACTGCTAGCCTCTCCTCTGGATAGCCCCTCTGCATTCTGGTATATGCAGTGCTTATAACTTGAAGAGTTTCGAAAAAAGTTTGTGAATGTTTCACCAAAGTTGGTGTAAGTAAGTACTTAATATTTTCAGTATCTCTAGACACGAGACATGGCTCGTGTTTCAGGATAGTATCCCTCATCAGTAGAGAAAAGTTCTTAGGTGGTTGAGAAGGTCGCCAAACAACCGTCACAGGCTTCATTGCCCCTCTGGCGCACAGGTGCATCTCCAAAAGCTCGTCAGCTTAGGGGCTCACGAGATCCCTTTAACAGGAAAACCATGATGGGAGCACACTGCTAGCCTCTCCTTTGGATCGCCCCTCTGCATTCTGGTATATGCAGTGCGTATAACTTGAAGGGTTTCGAAAAAAGATCTTGAATGTTTCACCAAAGTTGGTGTAAGTAAGTACTTAATATTTTCAGTATCTCTAGACACGAGACATGGCTCGTGTTTCGGAATAGTATCCCTCATCAGTAGAGAAAAGTTCTGGGGTGGTTGAGAAGGCCGCCAAACAACCGTCACAGGCTTTGTTGCCCCTCTGGCGCGCAGGTGCATCTCCAAAAGCTCGTCAGCTTAGAGGCTCACGGGAGCCCTTTAACAGGAAAACCACGATGGGAGCACACTGCTAGCCTCTCCTCTGGATAGCCCCTCTGCATTCTGGTATATGCAGTGCTTATAACTTGAAGAGTTTCGAAAAAAGTTTGTGAATGTTTCACCAAAGTTGGTGTAAGTAAGTACTTAATATTTTCAGTATCTCTAGACACGAGACATGGCTCGTGTTTCGGGATAGTATCCCTCATCAGTAGAGAAAGGTTTTGGGGTGGTTGAGAAGGCCGCCAAACAACCGTCACAGGCTTCTTTGCCCCTCTGGCATGCAGGTGCATCTCCAAAAGCTCGTCAGCTTAGGGGCTCACGGGATCCCTTTAACAGGAAAACCACGATGGGGGCACACTGCTAGCCTCTCCTTTGGATCGCCCCTCTGCATTCTGGTATATGCAGTGCATATAACTTGAAGGGTTTCGAAAAAAGTTCTTGAATGTTTCCCCAAAGTTGGTGTAAGTACTTAATATTTTCAGTATCTCTAGACACGAGACATGGCTCGTGTTTCGGGATAGTATCCCTCATCAGTAGAGAAAAGTTCTGGGGTGGTTGAGAAGGCCGCCAAACAACCGTCATAGGCTTCTTTGCCCCTCTGGCACGCAGGTGCATCTCCAAAAGCTCGTCAGCTTAGGGGCTCACTGGAGCCCTTTAACAGGAAAACCACGATGGGAGCACACTGCTAGCCTCTCCTCCGGATCGCCCCTCTGAATTCTGGTATATGCAGTGCATATAACTTGAAGAGTTTCGAAAAAAGTTCGTGAATGTTTCACCAAAGTTGGTGTGAGTAAGTACTTAATATTTTCAGTATCTCTAGACACGAGACATGGTTCGTGTTTCGGGATAGTATCCCTCATCAGTAGAGAAAAGTTCTGAGGTGGTTGAGAAGGCCGCCAAACAACCGTCACAGGCTTCGTTGCCCCTCTGGCGCGCAGGTGCATCTCCAAAAGCTCGTCAGCTTAGGGGCTCACGGGATCCCTTTAACAGGAAAACCACGATGGGAGCACACTGCTAGCCTCTCCTCCGGATCGCCCCTCTGCATTCTGGTATATGCAGTGCGTATAACTTGAAGAGTTTCGTAAAAAGTTTGTGTATGTTTCACCAAAGTTATTGTAAGTAAGTACTTAATATTTTTAGTATCTCTAGACACGAGACATGGCTCGTGTTTCGGTATAGTATCCCTCATCAGTAGAGAAAAGTTCTGGGGTGGTTGAGAAGGCCGTCAAACAACCTTCACAGGCTTCCTTGCCCCTCTGGCGCACACGTGCATCTCCAAAAGCTTGTCAGCTTAGGGGCTCACGGGAGCCCTTTAACAGGAAAACCACGATGGGAGCACACTGCTAGCCTCTCTTCCGGATCACCCTCTGCATTCTGTGATGCACTCAAAGCCACACTATGGGGTGTTATCATTAGTATTAGGGCCAGAACTAATAAGGCGTTGAACCAGGATTTAGAAAGGCTTGAGAACGATATCAAGACCCTAGAAGTCACACATGTAGCCAACCCTGATGACGCCTCCGCCCTTGAACAATTGACCAGGCTGAAATACGAATATAACGCAATCGCAGCAAACTGGCCGGTGTTTGGATCAACAAATTCAAAGCCCTGAAGCTGTGCGATGGGAATAGGGCTGGAAAGTTTCTTCGTCCTACCTCAAACACAAACAGTAGTTGCTGACTATAGCCTCAATCAAAGACGCCACAAATAAAACACACACTAAACAGGCGATGATTGTAGACACCTTCAAATCCTTATATGAGGACCTCTACAAAAATGAGATAACACTAGACCCGGCAGCTTGCACTAAATATCTAGAATCCCTGAATCTTCCTAGACTCTCAGATGATGACAGCACTCACATTGGCTCGCCCATTAAAGACACGGAAATCATGGCCTCCATCAAGTCCCTTAAGAGTAACAAGGCCCTGTGCCCGGATGGGTTCTCGCCTACCTTCTACAAGGCCTTTGACAAACAGCTCGCCCCCCTCCTCCTGAAACTCTTTAACTCAATTGCCTCCTCTGGCAAAGTCTCGCATTCAATGAGCGAAGCTACTGTAATTGTTATCCCAAAGGACGGCAAGGACCCCCTTTTAACCATAAACTATCGCCCCATCTCACTGATAAATTTGGACTGCAAAATCTATGCAAAAATACTTGCGGCTAGACTCAACGCCATACTCCCTAAAGCATCGCCTATCAAGCGATAATACCAGATTGTTATGCCACATTCTGGAGAAGGCCAAAATTTCCCCTGCAAAATTGGTTGCCATAACTTTAGATGCTGAAAAAGCTTTCGATAAAGTTTCCTGGACCTTCTTACAGCATTGTATGCGCACCTTTAACCTAGGACCCTCCTATATTAATATGATAATGGCCCTCTACTCGTCACCATCAGCTAAAATCGCCATTAACGGCACCCTCTCAGATTCATTCCGGCTACACCAAGGCACCAGGCAAGGCTGCCCCCTCTCTCCTGCATTGTTCCTCCTAGCCCTCAATCCCCTTTTGTCAGACATCAAACAGAATAAGGACATAGCGGGGGTGAGCTTTGGGGACACACAAGTACAACTGGCGGCATATGCCGATGATATCTTAATTGCGACGGAAGATCCAGAGACCTCCATAAACGCCCTAATGTCAACAATTGAAAGATACTCGGCCTTCTCCGGGTACAAATTAAACCGGGACAAATCGGAGGTTAAACCTCTAAATGTCCATACTACTAGAGAGGTACTAGGTGAATCGGGTCTTACATGGCAAACGAGTTTTATTAAGTATCTTGGAATCGAATTTGGTGGCTCCCTCCTCGAGACACTACATCACAACGAATCCATCACCTTAGACAAAATCAAGCGACTCCTTGATGGGTGGTTCCCTCGATTTATAACCTGGTGGGGACGAGTTGAAACCGTTAAAATTATGATTTCCCCCCCTGGTTAACTACCTCATATCCATGCTCCCTCTCACACTCTCTGGTGACATCCACCACAAATTAGATACACTAATCTCTACCTTCCTGTGGAAGGGGAAAAGGGTTAGAATTAGCCTAAAAAAACTGCGCCTCAACAAAACTCTGGGTGGGGTCAACCTAGCGAACTTCAGACTATACCAGACTGCCTTTCTGGCCAAGCAAGGCTCACACTGGTTGGGTCCCCAGCCGGGATACACCCCTGTTTGGCTTCATGTAGAAAGAGCCCTTTTTGAGAACCTCGACCCAGCTTCTTTCCTTACCGCCACACTGAATACAGCCACCTGCTCCAGTTCAATTTTTAAGAACACTAAACTAGCCCTCCTAAGCATTAACAAACTCCTATCTAGCCAGTTTAAACGGTCGTAATGGGAATCCCTTTGGCATAACCACATCCTAATGTACAAGGGGAAACCTCTACACAACGCTACTTGTGTTGCCAAGGGTATATTCTTCCCACACCAACTCTTTAACGAGTCCGTGCCACTCTCTTTTGCTGAATTTTAGAATAGATATGGCTTAGGGGCAATAGAATTTTATAACTTCTTGAATGTCAAAGTGGCAATCTCTAAGGCAGAAATCACCAATCATACACCCTCCCTTCTAGGCTTTTTGACTACCCTCAATAGATTAGGCCACCAGGTCCCTAGACTCTACAAACTACTGTGCCACAACAATCCAACCTTACCAAAGATCTATGGCAGTTCTGGGAATCGTTCTCCTCGACACCAATCTCAGATGTGGAGTGGGCCAAAACGTGGGAATCAGCCCCACGACACAAAATTAGCCCTACTCTCTCCCAAACTAAGTTTTCGCTCCTCCACAAAGCTTTTTGGACCCCAGCACGCCTCTTCTTGCATAACATTAGAGAGGACGACACCTGCTGGAATTGTAACAAGGGAACGGGGGATCTTGAACATTTAGTATGAAAATGTGCCTGGGTTTCAGCCTTCTGGGATAAAATCTTTGCGTTCATCACTAAGGTATCACCCACGCGAGAATTCTCCACCCTAGTCCTGGGGTTTACTAAAGCTACTTCCCTATCGGGAGATGACAAGGCCTTACCTGATCTCCTATTCATGGCAGCTGTAAAAATTATCCTAAACAACTGGAAGGACACCCGTAAGGCATCCTTTAAACACTGGCTAAACTGGATCTCCAATCTAAAGAGTGCTGACAACATCTCCCTTCTGAATACTCCTTGGCGCCCCCCTCATAGGAAAATGTGGTCTTCACGTGACAATTTCTTCAGTGTACACAAGCCACCCTGAATCCCCCTTACACATCACTAGTTCCTGGGGCTGAACCCTCACCCGTAATCTTATACTTGAATCAGAGCTTACCCTGCCGCTGCTGCTTCTGCCTGTTAGCCCTCGCTGCAGCGGTTGCCACTTGTACACAAGCACTCTCCACTTCCGTGTGGATATTGTATGAGCTGTTTACTATGACACTTCCAAGCATTGTTGTGACTTAGGTTTATACCCATTGACTGGTTATGAATCCATGTGACACCACAATTGATGCATCTGTGTTTAATTTTCTTTATTATGTATCACTGTTTGATATTTGTATCCTTGTCTCTTAATTACATCATGGTCAACTCATTTTCATCTTTTATTTATTACTTATTATTTATGTATGTGCCTTTGTTGTTTCTGTTGCAAACTCCCAATAAAAACTTGTGAAATCAAAAAATAATGTGAGAAAAACTAGGGATCCACTGCCTACATAAAGAAGTAAGGCCAATAAGTGCACGAACATCCTTCTGAGTACGGGGCACAGGCGTGTCTAAAATAGCTTGAATGCGGTCTGGTGTGAGTACGCGTTCCTCCTTAGACAGGAGGTAACCTAAATAGGTAACCTGCTGTCTACAATATTTCAATTTCTTCCGAGAGACTTTGTGATGATGAGAAGCAAGGAATGAGAGCAATGACACTGTACCCTCTTCACACTGTTCAGGGGTATCAGCAGCCAACAAGATGTTATCAACATATTGAATAAGAGCCACCCCTTTTGGCACAGGGAAAGAATCAAGCTGCCCTTTTAATGCCTGGCTATAAATGCTAGGACTCTCTGTATACCCTTGTGGAGCTCTACAGAATCTGAAGGATAGAATATTCAAAGTGAAGCCGAACAAATAACGGCTGTCAGAATGAATAGGTATTGAGAAAAATGCATTTTTCAAATCAATGATACTAAATGTAGTTGCAGTAGGAGGAACCATAGTAAGAAGTGTTGTGATGTCAGAAACTACCGGATATTGAGGCACTACAATTTGTTGACTTCTCGCAGGTCAATAACAAATCTATAAACCTTAGTATCAGTATCTTTTTTTCAAAATGGGAATAGGGCTATTACAGGTATTGTAGGGGACTTCTTCCATAACCTCCACTCTGATCAAATCCTGAACAATATGTATCAATGCTTCCTTGCCTTCCCGAGATATTTTGTATTGAGGCAGTCGAGGCAATGAAGTACCTTCCTTTACTTAAATATGTACTGGTGGGATAACCATTTGTCCTACATCAGTATGGATCACTGACATAATATCGAGGGACATAATATCGAGTTGAAAAAATATCGTTGACAAAATATCGACAGACAGAATATCGAGTTTGTATCTACAAACAGGTAAGTACAAAAATATCGACTACAAAAATATAGTTAATTAAAATATCGACTTTATTAAAAATAGTGTTAAATTAAATTAATATTAAAAATTAATTACTAAAATATACTTAAAAATACTTAAATTACCTTATAATAATTAAATAATTAATGAAGGTTATAAAAAAATGTACAATCATATTTGTTAAAACATATATATATAGTAACATAATATAATTAAATAATAATCAATATTATTACCGTAGGATAGCAGAAGTGTAAAAATTACTATGCCCACTCCAGAGAGTGCAACAGTAGGGAAAGCGTTGGATAGCGTAGGGGTAAAAATGACTATTCCCACTCCAGTTAGTGCAACAGTAGGGAAAGCGTTGGATAGCGTAGGGGTTAAAACTTACTATTCCCACTCCAAAGAGTGCAACAGTAGGGGTAAAAATTACTATTCCCACTCCAGTGAGTGCAACAGTAGGGAAAGCGTTGGATAGCGTAGGGGTAAAAATTACTATTCCCACTCCAGTGGGTGCAACAGTAGGGAAAGCGTTGGATAGCGTAGAGGTAAAAATTACTATTCCCACTCCAGTGGGTGCAACAGTAGGGAAAGCGTTGGATAGTGTAGAGGTAAAAATTACTATTCCCACTCCAGTGGGTGCAACAGTAGGGAAAGCGTTGGATAGCGTAGGGGTAAAAATTACAATTCCCACTTCAGTGAGTGAAACAGTAGAGAAAGCGATGGATAGCGTAGGGGTAAAAATTAATATTCCCACTCCAAAGAGTGCAACAGTAGGGAAAGCGTTGGATAGCGTAGGGGTAAAAAATTACTATTCCCACTCCACAGAGTGCAACAGTAGGGAAAACATTGGATAGCGTAGGGGTTAAAATTACTATTCCCACTCCAAAGAGTGCAACAGTAGGGAAAGCGTTGGATAGCGTAGAGGTAAAAATTCCTATTCCCACTCCAGTGGGTGCAACAGTAGGGAAAGCGTTGGATAGCGTATGGGTAAAAATTACTATTCCTACTCCAGTGAGTGCAACAGTAGGGAAAGCGTTGGATAGCGTAGGGGTAAAAATTACTATTCCCAATCCAGTGAGTGCAACAGTAGGGAAAGCGTTGGATGGCGTAGGGGTAAAAATTACTATTCCCACTCCAAAGAGTGCAACAGTAGGGAAAGCGTTGGATAGCGTAGGGGTAAAAATTACTATTCCCACTCCAGTGAGTGGAACAGTAGGGAAAGTGTTGGATAGCATAGGGGTAAAAATTACTATTCCCACTCCAGTGAGTGTAACAGTAGGGAAAGCGTTGGATAGCGTAGGGGTAAAAATTACTATTCCCACTCCAGTGAGTGGAACAGTAGGGAAAGCGTTGGATAGCATAGGGGTAAAAATTACTATTCCCACTCCAAAGAGTGCAACAGTAGGGAAAGCGTTGGATAGCGTAGGGGTAAAAATTACTATTCCCACTCCAGTGGGTGCAACAGTAGGGAAAGCGTTGGATAGCGTAGGGGTAAAAATTACTATTCCCACTCCAGTGAGTGCAACAGTAGGGAAAGTATTGGATAGCGTAGGGGTAAAAATTACTATTCCCACTCCAAAGAGTGCAATAGTAGGGAAAGCGTTGGATAGCGTAGGGGTAAAAATTACTATTCCCACTCCAGAGAGTGCAACAGTAGGGAAAGTAAATACTTCATATATTATTTAAAAAAATATAAATTAATATCTATAACAAATTATTTTAAAGTAATTACCAATTTAATATAATATAACAATTAATCAATTAAAATTACAAATTAAATTTAATTATTACTATTTGTTACCTATTAATCCAAATTAATTAAAAATTAAAAATGAATTAATTAACAATTAAAACGTATTTATCAATTATTTCAAATTAAATACAATTAAATATATTGAATTATTTAATTAATTATAAATAAATTACTTCCCACCCTATTCCCCTATAAACCGACAACCCGCTACAGAAAATAAATTAGTAAAATTAACATAATTAGCAATTTATCAATTAAATAAAATTAATTGCCAATTAAAATTTAATTAATTACCCATAAAAAAATTAATTAACAATTAATTCTATAAAAATACCAATAAATATTTTTACATATTTAATTAATTATAATTAAATTACTTCCCACCCAATTCCCCTATAAACCCACAACCCGCTACAGAAAATAAATTAGTAAAATTAACATAATTAGCAATTAATCAATTAATTAAAATTAATTGCCAATTAAAATTTAATTAATTACCAAATATAAATTAATTAACAATTAATTAAAAATTAATACCAATAAATACATTTACATATTTAATTAATTATAATTAAATTACTTCCCACCCTATTCCCCTATAAACCCACAACCCGCTACAGAATTTAATTACGCAAAAATTAAAAAAACTAATTTCATTATTTAAAATGTATTATAACATAAATACACAATTTTCAAACATATAATAACATAAAAAACACTATAAAACATTCTATACTATTAAAAATTCAATAATTTTAATTACCTATATTATATACTTCGATATTTTAACTTTCTATATTTTTAACATTCGATATTACATTACTTACCTTAAAAACAATATTTTTGATTTCTATATTCTGTCCAGTCGATATTTTGTCCAGTCTATATTTTGAACTCGATATTATGTCCATTCGATATTTTGTAGTCGATAGTATGTCTGTTTACCATCAGTATATGATGTAGCACACAAGGTACTAGGTAATGATGCCAAAGCAATATCCCCTTTACTAAGACAAGACCTCTCAACCATTGGATGGTTGTCGTTCAAAATAACACGCACATCTTCTGGGAAGCAACGTATTGTGGCATGAAAATGTTTAAGCATATCAATACCCACAATGATATCCGGCGTATTAGGGGAAAGCAAAAATGGTCCCTGCTCGACAACGGGGAAACAGCTGCCCTCATCCTCCTGGACCTCTCAGCAGCCTTCGACACCGTATGCCACCGCACCCTGATACAGCGCCTCAGCAAAACTGGAATCCAAGGAAAGGCCTTGGAGTGGATCACCTCGTTCCTCGCCGGTAGAACCCAGAGAGTCCGCCTCCCCTCGTTCCGGTCCGCGGCCACCGAAGTCATCTGCGGCGTCCCGCAAGGATCCTCTCTCAGCCCCACCCTCTTCAACGTCTACATGAGCCCCCTCGCAGCCATCGCACGCCAACACAACCTAAACATCATCTCCTACGCAGACGACACCCAGCTGATCCTTTCCCTCACCAACGACCCCACCACCGCGAGAGCCAGCCTCCAGGAAGGAATGAAAGACGTCGCGGAATGGATGTAGCTCAGCCGTCGGAAACTGAACTCGGACAAGACGGAAGTCCTCATCCTAGGAACATCCTCCTCTGCCTGGGACGACTCCTGGTGGCCTCCTGCCCTGGGCACAGGCCCCAAACCAATGGATCATGCACGCAACCTGGGCTTCATCCTGGACTCCTCCCTCACGATGGCCAAGCAAGTCAACGCCGTCTCGTCATCCTGTTTCAACACCCTGCGCATGCTCCGTAAGATCTTCCGGTGGATCCCCACCGACACCAGGAAGACGGTCACCCAGGCCCTTGTCACCAGCCGACTGGACTACGGGACCACCCTCTATGCTAGAACCACAGCCAAACTCCAGAAAAGACTCCAGCGTATACAGAACGCTTCTGCACGACTCATCCTGGAAATCCCCTGCCACAGCCACATCTCTCCCCTGCAGAGAGACCTGCACTGGCTCCCCGTCAGCAAGAGGATCACATTCAGACTCCTCACCCACGCACACAAGGCTCTCCACGACATGGGCCCCAAATACCTCAACAACCGCCTCACATTCTACACACCCACCCGCAAACTCCGGTCCGCCAACCTCGCCCTCGCCACCGTCCCACGCATTCGCAGATCCACCACCGGAGGAAGATCCTTCTCCTACCTGGCGGCCAAGACATGGAACTCCCTCCCCGCCCACCTACGTCTGACCCAGGACCACCTCTCCTTCAGGAAACAGCTCAAGACCTGGCTCTTCGAGCAGTAGCGGCTCCCCCCCCCTCTGTCCCAGTTCCTTGAGACCCTAACGGGTGAGCAGCGCGCTATACAAATCTGTCTGATTGATTGATTGATTAAAAAATGGACATGCTGCAGTGAATTTATCAAGACTAAATGCAAGTGGCTGTGACAGTGGGCTAAGTGTAGGTGTCCCATCGAATCCTATCGATGTTATCATTGCGCCAGACAGGGAAGCCCTAGGAACCAATTTTATTAGTAAGACCACTATGAGTAGCTCCTGTATCAACCAGAAACTGATCAGTAGAGCCCAAGACATTTGCATCAGCATAAGGACCTTTCTGATCTACTGGCACCTCAACCGGTTCCTTAACCCATCCTAGGCATTCCTATGCATAATTAGAATCCCCAAGACCATCGGTCGAATAATCAGACATTTGATAATGATTTCATCTATCGAAGGTATTAGAATAATTCAGGTTGTGTTCAGATGCCTCAAATCTGGTACGATTTCCTATTCCTCCCCTTTGTCCTGAATTCTTCTCATGCTTCCTCTACCCCGGTGATAATGCTGACCTCGCAAAGGGGGCACTCAGAACACCAATGTCCAATCTCTTTACAATAAGCACACTGATCAGAAGACAAAGTTGCTCGAGAGAAAGGGGGTACACCAGGGGTGTATACTGCACGTCCACCTCTTCCACTACCTCTGAATGGTGGACCATAGACTTAAGCCAACATAACTTTCATTTTTAAATCCTTAACCTTTTTATCCTCCTTGCCTTTTGCTTCAAATTCCTGACGCTCATAATACTGGGCCATAGTCAAAAGGGAGACTGGGGAAGACGTAGTCCATTACCTCTCGCTGGTCTTTAGGCGACTAGCTATTTCTAGCAACATGTTAGCGACAAATTTGTCGACAAACAGATGTTTACCCGGGTCATCCGTCAATGAATGCCCACTAAATTCATGGAATGTCTGACTCATCGCTTTCTGTTTACAAGACGCTATTGTTGTCCAATCTATTTTCTTAGGGGGTATAAGAGTTTTTAACTTATTTACAATAGCTTTGGGAAGATCTAATATCACTTGTTGTGGTTTCTGCGCAGACTCTCTAGCAGTATCTATTCCCTCTAAATGCACCCAAGTATCACCATAGGCTACATTATGATCTACCTTTCATTGATCTCCACATATCGGGGGGTCAAATAAGTCCAAACACCATGTCGATATCAGGCAACATCATAGTGCAGGAGCTAATAGCTCCTTCTACTTCATAAAAAGCGGCGTTTTTTCGCGGATCAGGCAAAGCAGCCTTAAGAGCCATATTGTCTGCTCTATTCCATGGGGTATAGACCCAATTATAAATAAAATATCTCTTTGCATCATCTGAGGTTATATTGTCACTTGTTCCCACTCCCTTCGAAGGAACATACAAAGGCGCAGCTTCACACATTGGTTTTACAGTAACTACAATATCACTAGTGTCTTTATCTGTCCCTGTAACTCCTTCTTGTTGCACTAGGGACTGAACTGTTTGTTCAGTTGTAGCTTTACCAGCTGCTTTTTTCACCTCTCGCAGACGGAATGCCTCAACACGCAATTTAACCACTCGCCTAATTAAATCAGACACCTGTGAAGAAAGAAAGGTGCCATCACTTTACTGTTAATAATCAGAATTTATATCAGAGGGCTCTAGATCATCAGAATGTTTTCTAAAACGGAGTATTACTTCCCAAGTAAATGTCTCTAAAAAATATTAACTGCTTATATCTGACTATTACTGAACCATTGCTATGAGGTTTGGGGCGGAGTTACTCCCACGAGCTGCTTTACGGGCAGCGGATCTAAGAGTGGCCTTGCGTTCAGTAGTTAAAGTAGAGCGAGTCGTCAGACTGTCTTGTTTATCCTTCTTTCTAATCTGAAGACTAATGCTCCTCATCAGTAACTTAATTCTCCGGGACACTAGGAAATTTATACGGGGCGAAGGTCTATTTAACAAAATAGAATCATCTTAAGGTCTATTAAGTATGGGATAAACGGGGTGCCTAATAGGGTGATGGCCAGTTATCTCTAAACGACGCTCCCTTTCCTCTTTTTCTTTTATTTCCTTCATTTCCTTACTTTTTGATTCTAAATCTTTTTATAGTTTTTTTTTGCTGTTCTGTTTCTGCTATAGCTTCTTTTTTCCTCACTCTCTCATGCACTTCTTTCTCCCACATTCGTACACAATCAAACATATCTTGTTGACTCTTTCGTTTAAACATACACTGCTCTACATACTGAATCTTTTTAAAATCAAATGACCCATTTACTGGCCATCGTAGAGCAGGATCCTTTTTCCTATATTTGTTCCACAGTGTACTATACAATATGGAAGAAATGCCGTATTTAATGTACATATGCCTAATAGGTGTCCCCTTTGGGGGAGCCGGCTGACTTCTTTCTAAACCCATTTTGGTATCTCCAAGACAGCAACACAACTGATGAAGTGCGCTAGGAGCAGGCATGCTACCAAAGTATAGTAAAATATTACTTATCCCAGATATATCAAAGTAGAGAAAAATCTCCACATTACCCGCCTTTAACTATTGCAATAGGTAAGCAAACAAACAAAACCAGAATCTTGGCCAAGCAAATCCAAAATCAAGAGTGCCGCTTCAGCGACCTTAAAAAACAAAAGTCTCCAACCTCCAACTGCCAATCTCTTGGTTGACCTAATGGTCACTGCAAAACTGGGCGCGTAAAGAAATCTCAGTCGGGACTCTGGATACCACCACCTGGAGGGTCAATATCGAGAAAAAAAGAAAAACACTTCGGTCTGCAAAGACAAGGGTCTCCTCATGCAGGACATGCAAGATTCCATTCTACCATCAAGTCCACTCCTTTGGGCAACTGCGTCTCCGATGAGCCTGATGGTGGGCGCCAAACTGTGGCAATGTGCCTTTTTAGGGGCACACCAGTGCAGGGGTCACCCTTATCTTTGTTCACAGGTCTTCAGACCAACAAAATAGAGATTGACACTGGAGCTGAAATTCAAAATATCAAGTTTATTCAGTGAGACCATGTCCATACAACACCCTCGAGTGTTCCAGGAGGTAGTGACTTGAATGCACAGACCATAAGTCTTTTATACTTGATTTTCTGCATTGGTAAGCATGTATTAGAATTAGAAATAGAATTAGAAATAAATTTATTGAGCGCGGTTGCTGCCCAAGGGCGTCCAGGCGCTGAAACAGGAATTGGAGAGACATACTGAATGACAGATTAGAGCTCGGAGGCTTTGGCGAATAATAAAGTCTTCAGCTTTTTACGGAATGAGAGCAGGTCCGGGTTGGAACGGAGTGAAAGGGGGAGGGTGTTCCAAAGTTTAGCTGTGTTCAATGAGAACAGTCTACCCCCGGATCTAGCTCTCTTCACTCTGGGAACCACTGCCAGGAAAGCCTTAATGGAGCGGAGGTTCCTATTTGGGTGATAGGGGATGACAAGGTTGTTGTTAATTGCGGGTCCTGTTTTCCAGAAGGCCCGGTGCGCAATGCACAACGCCTTGAATGTCCCCCTGTGCTTGATTGGTAGCCAGTGAAGGCTTTTTAATGCAGGTCTGGCTGATTGGGCTTGTGGAATCAGTAGCAGGGTGCGTGCTGCGCAGTTCTGTACCACCTGAAGTTTCCGGAGAGTCATCTCGGGAGCTCCTACATATAGGGCATTGTTTGAGTCCAGGCGGGACTGGATGAGGCCTTGTACTGCCACTTTCTTGGCTTCTAGAGGAAGAAGTGGAAGAACTTTCCTTAGGGTCTTAAGGATGCCAAAGCAGGTGGCGGACAGCTTAGTAGCCTGGGTGGAAAAGGAAAGCTTACTGTCCAGCCACACTCCTAGGCTCTTGACGCTTTCCTTGGGGGTAGGGGGGGGTGCCCAGGGCTTGGGGCCATAGGGAGATGAAAGGTATCGGCGAGGCTGGGCCCAGCTGCAGAAGCTCCGTTTTGTCCCTGTTCAGTTTAAGGGAGGAGCTGGTCATCCACTCCTTAACATCTTCTAGGCAGCTCCGCAGGCCTCCATGGAGTTGACTGATGTTCTCTTGGGCCAATGATACCACTAGCTGAGTATCGTCGGCGTACGACACAATTTTGATGTCGTACGGTTCGACGATCCCGGCCAGTGGTCTCATGTAAACATTAAATAACACAGGGCTCAAAGAAGAGCCCTGTGGTACTCCACAGCTGAGAGGCTTGCTGGTTGATATAATGTCGCCATCGAAGATCTGGAAAGATCTATCGGACAGGAAGGAGTCAAACCACCTTAGAGCGTCGCCTGAGACTCCGATGTCCCGGAGACGGTTCAGCAAGGTGGCATAGCTGACCGTATCGAAGGCGGCGCTAAGATCAAGGAGGATCACTGCCACTGATCCTCCCTGATCCAGCACCCTTCGGGATTCCTCGGCGACCGCTAATAAGGCAGTTTCGGTGCCATGCTTCGGCCTGAAACCTGTCTGGGATACATCCAGTAGGGAGTGATTTTCAATGAACTGGACCAGCTGGGCATTTATGTATTTTTCCAACACCTTGCCGACCCAAGGGAGGAGTGAAATGGGGCGATAGTTAGAGTGGTCATCGGGGTCCAGGTTGGGTTTTTTCGGCAACGCCCGTACCATGGCTTGTTTCCATGCTATAGGAACCGTACATGAGGCTATGGATGTGTTTAGGAGTTCCAGAATAACAGGTAGGGTGGATGCATGTGCTTTTATCAGAACTTCTGGTGGGGCTGGGTCACGCGGAGAGCCTGATTTGACTTGGCGTGCCATTCTGCCGAGGGTGTCGAGGTCCAGAGGGGGGAAGTGCTCGAGGATTGACTGTTCTGGGGGAGGGAGGATTCTAGGGGAGGGTAGGTCGGCTATCTCCGGGGCTGTGGCTCCCGTTTGAAAGGTGGAGTATATTTTCAGGACTTTGTTGTGGAAAAAGTCTGCTAGCTCGTTGCATTGGTCTTGGGTTTTGCTCGGAGGGGGGGCGGTATTGACACTTGAGCAGTGTTTTATTATCTGAAAATTTTCCCTGGGCTTAGATTTGGCCTCTAGGATTTTATCAGAGTAGAAGGTCGCTTTCGCCGTCCTAATCCCATCTCTATAAGCCTTTATAGCCTCTTTGTAGGCTACCTTTTTTTCCGGGAGAAAATCTAAACGCCAGGCTCTCTCTCGTTGCCTGCAGCAGCGTTTTAGTTCTCTTAAGGAGTCAGAGAACCAGGGCGCAGATTTATGCATTCTCTTAGATGAGGATCTCTGGAGGGGAAGGGTCGCATCCAGTGAGTTGGTAATCCAGCTGACATAGTTTCCATTTGCTACACTGGGGTTTGAGCAGGGAAGCGGGCGGGTAGCGTCCAGGCTGTACATCCAGGATTCCAGCTGGAGTTTTGACCAGTTCCTCCTGATTGTTATCCGGGGGGGTAGCTGGGGGACCTTGTGGATGGCCCAGGAAAACGGAATCAAGAAATGATCTGACCATGGGAGGGGGATAGGATGGTCAACAGTCAGATCGCTACAGCTGCTAAAAATTGGATCGAGCAAATTGCCCTTCTCATGGGTAGGAGCTGTGACCAGCTGGGATAGCTGAAGAGCTCCAAGGTCGTCTATTAGCTCCTTGGCAATACTATCTGCGGGGGAGTTAAAATGAAGATTTAGGTCTCCTAGGACTGTGTAATTAGCCGTAGATAAAGTTCATGTAGTTATAAATAGTAGGTACAGGCCTACACAGGAATAACTACCGACAACATGGGCAAATGTGGAAATCATTTAGTCAGCAAAGTGGGAGGGGGAGCAGGAGTGCTTATGGCAGCACTAAGAGATTGACAGTTGAGTCTGAGACCAGGTGCTCTGGCAGCTACAAACTCTTTAGCAGGCATATTGCTTTTAGCTGAGTCAGGAAGTTAACTAAAAAAGACAGCACAGGCAGGGAAAAAGACGAGCAGCAAAGGATGGAAGAATTTCATGGCTGACAAAATGGATGCCACAAACTAGATATTTCAGCTTATGCTAACAGAGATTATTTGCGATTTCCACATAAGGATATTGATGATATCCTGAAGTATGTCAAGTACAGTAGTGATTGGTTTGATTCGAAGCAGAAAGAGATTAAACACTTGCTGATGGTTCCAAAGTCAAAACAGTTTCAGAGAATTGGCAAGAACCAAATGATGGGTTCTGATTTGGGTTTTGTGATATTTGACAAATGGGATGCATTTGATGCATGTAATGAAGGGCGTGAGAATGGGAAATGAGATGGTGCAGAAACAAGGTCATGGAAGAAGAGATGTGAATAATTCTTGAATGAATGCAAACATTAATTTGCTGAAGAAGAGCACTGCTTGACATTTCTGTTGTAAAATCAGCCACTGGTAGTTGGAATGTAGAAAGAATCAAGATTGAATCCAGAATGACTCTGTTCCCTACATACAGCCAAATGTGAATAATGTCCTGATGCAGCAAGAAGTCCCAGCCCAATCAGCTTCTATCCAGAATGTGCAAAAACAAGGACAGTTTTGTGTAAATATGCCCACAACTGCAGTGATGTGGGGTCCAGCAGAATCCATTGATTCTAAATAATGATTTTCCTCAATATTCACCAGAGACTAATTCCCATTGATGGTACTTGAGGATTGCTTACTTGGAGCAGACCTCGAGATAGACCAAAGGGGCCCATATGTAGATGATGAGGTGAAAAGGCACCCCACATATTTCTTATAATGGGAGCTACCAGCTCTACAGTTCATTCTGTGGAGGTTCTAAAACTACCACTCCTGGAATGAAAAGTCTAAGTTGTAGGCATTAGCAATAAACAAATAGTTTAAAAAAAAAAACATATTTCTATTTTCAGTTGCCGTAAAACCCTAAAATATTTACATAACATTAACAAGTTGCACCCAGCTCGTACATGTTTCCACAGTGTTAACATTTCTAGTAACCATATACTCAACATGTTACATAACAAAAGCAGTACAGGTTAGAAGTGGACTATAACCCCAGCTCGCTCCTCCCCCCATTTCTCCTAGATTGGATATGTTCCTTTTAGTCCAATGACGCAAATGCGGCAGTTTGTGAGTCACCATCATTCCAGGTTAGGCCGTAGTATCTCATCCGGCTGCACCAGATTTTTGTAAATTCGTTGGGACATTCTCTGCTTTTATAAGTCACCCTTTCTGCTGCCATGTAGAGATCCATACCCCTCTTCCATTCCAGTAATGTGGGGATTTCCTGCGCACCCCAAAGTCATGCAATGTCCCTCTTACCTACAACCAAGCCAAGTGCGCTGAGGAGTATTTGGGGTCGGGGAACGTCAATGTCACAAGGGATTCCCAGGAGGAGGAATTTAGGGTCTAGTGGAAGGGAGATTCCCGGGATTGCGTTCAGTTCATCATTTATCTCCTGCCAGTATGTCCTAATAAGTGGACAAGCCCACACCATGTGGAGGAAATTGCCTATGATGACCTGGCAGCACAGGCATCGACCCATTTTATGCAGTTTCTCTCTATTGTAGTAGACCCAATGGAGAATTTTGAATTGGATGAGGCGGAGCCTGGCCTCCATCGCGACCTCTCTAGGGTGTATCAGAGCTGCCCCCCAGTCTATATCTTCCCTTTCCCATAGGTCTCCCTCTCATGTCCCCCTCAATTTGCCCTAAGTATCGGGCATATTGTTATTTATTGTTTTATAGGTGGCAGAAACTGCTTTGGTTGCTAACTCTTCCTGGAGTATCCTCACTTCAAGTAGTGAGTATTCAGGGAATACGGTGTCCTCGATTCCCTCTGCACCCCAAGCATGTCGTAGTTGGGTATACTTAAGAAATTGGGAAGTGTGGGGATGGAATTCCGTTTGAACGGCGGGAAAGGGTTTGAGTTTACCGCTAGCTGTGATATCTCCTACCATGGATATCCGAGCAGAAACCATGTCTTGAACCTCTAGAGCCTATTTAGTTCTTTGAATTGTGTTCCCATCCACAAAGGGGTAGTCCTGGTTATTTTGTGAGCCCAGCTCAACACCCTAGTGGTTCTGTCCCAGATCTCTATAGTGACTCTTATTGCGGGAAGCAGCCTATGGGTACCCTTCCCTCCATATAAGTAGTGCAAAAATGTCTTTGGCGCTAGTGTCTCTCTTTCCAATCTATAGGTGGGATGGTCCCCTGGTGCGTGTATCCAATGTTTTATGGTTATAAGATGGACTGTCCAGTAGCATTGCCGATAATAAGAAAGACTTTCCAAAAATAAAAAAAGCATTTCTTATAGATTAGATGCAAATGTCCACTCTTAATTTAGTTATTTGAGATTTTTCATTAAAAAACTGAGACGAAAAGGTTAAAACTGCCGTAGTCTGTTTCGTAAAAGTTAGATTGGAACGTTCTAGTCTTTCCCCAAGCCAGTCACATGATCTACAAGAGGTGTTACCTAGCACAATAAAATAGCGCGCCATTCAAGGGACGTCCGCTTACAGATACCTTGTCACGCCGGCGGCCGTTGAGCGTACGGGTATATTAAGACCAAAGAACCAGCTATATCAGATACAATATAGAGGTTTTTGTGTGAGGCCTTTCATTTTAGATAACATACACATACCTGAAGCCTGTTTATATTATTTTTCAGGCTGTGAGGTGTAGCATTTTTCCAAAAACGGATTGACAGTTTACAGTAGAAGACGCCATTCATCTCGCGCTGTTTTTCTACTTTGACGCCAGTATCCATACGGCAACGCTCAGTAGATAAGCACAGCCATATCAGGTATATATTGTCAGAAGGATTATTAGCCTTCCATAGTTTCTAGGATACCTACTAGGATCATGATAATTAAATTAGTAATCATTCTGTTATATATCTTATAGGATGAGAAGAGCGTTTTTTAAGAATCGGGGACTGTTTATGAAAGAGAAGAATCCTGTCGTTTTTTGAACATATGCTAGACATAAAAACAACGCGTCTCCACATAGAATATAAAAGGTGATTGTCCTCGTTTATGTATGATTATCACCCTCGTGAGTCCGGTTTTGATCAAGAACATACTTGACATGTCACGTTGTGATTCTATTATTTTTAGATAATTGCACTCTGTTCCCTTCCGTCGGGACCTCTACCTCATAGTGTTCATCCACAAGAACCCTGTCGACGTTTTTTCGCAGTTCGATCAGGTATTGAATATGTACAAGGTTTCTATCCAGCTGAATATTTAGAATCTATATAGCCCTCAATGTCTATTACAGGTGTGTTTTTGAAATCATTTCTTGTAGAAAACTCTGAAGGCTTTTCTCCATCATTGAAAATTGACCTTCTATGAAAAGAAATGTATCACACCATTTTAATTGAAGGTAAACTTGAAAGGTGTATATATTTTAGTTGCCGTATAAAAATACGAGTGGTTTTGTTTGATATGTCTATAAATATTTATAAAATACAGATGTTCAAAAACATTGTGGCCATACTTACTGAAGAAACACAGTAATAGACATTTACCTATATAGTGGCCTTGTCATCGCAAAAGAGATTTATACTTTCTCCTTATCAGCTAAGTTATAGGCTTTAGATCCCTTTAGTTCTACGCTATAAAGATGGGTACTCAGACATGATTATGTATTGTTAATATGCATTTGTGAGACAATATATAATGAAGGCGATAAACTTGTATGTGCTTTTGTTTTATAAAATTTTATTCAAATATGTGAATCTCTTTTTATACAGAATGGATGTAATGATTTTAATATTATGTATTTTTAAATTTTGTAGAATATTGTGGCTATTCCTGAAGAAGGCGTTTGTTGTACGCCGAAACGCGCGTTGGATACAGAATTGAGATTTATCTGCCACTCTTTTTTATGGTCATATTATATGATTATACACAAATATAATATTGTACTGTAATGGATTGTGTAATTTGATTTTAAGTAAGTTTTTTGTGAAAATGTGGATACAATTGCACATTTGGGTATTTTATTGTTGTGTTTTCTCCATATTTTGCATATTTTTCTATTATTGTACCATCTATGTTTAGTTTAATAATGTTGATTGACTAGGATTGTTACTTTTCATACATTTATTTTCCTGTCCTAGGAATCATTTTATTCATGGTTCAGGGGGTCCTTGTTTTTTTCAATTCTATGTCAGGAAGCGCCAGTCCACCATTGTAGGGATTGCCCTGTAGAGACTTTACGGCAATTCTTGGGTGTCCTTTCAGCCAGAGTAACCCCTGGAGTTCAGATTCGATTTCCAAAATATCGATCTGGGGAGGGGAGGGGATGATAAGTGTTTTGTAGTGTGTAGAGGAATTGGGGCAAATAAATCCTTTTAAACATGGCTGCTCACCCCATTATCGTGAGTGGTAGGTTTTTCCATCTTTCCGCTTCCTGTTTAAAGTTAGATAGCACCTTCTGTATGTTGTGTGTGTGACAGATCGACGGGTTGGGGGTAACAAAGATACCCCAACATGTTGTCTGATTATGCATGCTAGGGGTTCTATTACCAAAGTAAACAGCAGTGGAGAGAGGGGACATCCCTGCCTGGTCCCGCGGAAAATCTGGAATGTGGGGGTGAGTCTACAGTTGACGCATACCACAGCTATCAGTTCTGTGTATAGGAGAGTGACCCATTTCCTCAATTTTGCGCCAAAGCCACATTTAACCAGGACAGCATCCAGGAAGGGGCAGTGTACCGCGTCGAAAGCCTTTTCTGCGTCTAAAGTCAGAGAGGCGTGTGGATGGTACGGTTCCTAACAGACATGATCCAGTTATGTGCTCTTCGGATGTTCCGTCTGGGCGCCCAACCTGGCATAAAATCAGATTGGTCACAGTGGATGAGGGTTCTTGCGACTTCCAAGAGCTGTGTGGCCAGGATAGTAGCAAGGATTTTGACCTCCATGTCCAACAGGGATATTGGGCAGTATGAGTCGCACATCTGCCTCGGTTTACCCCTCTTGTTGATGACTACCGCAGTGGCAGTTCAAAGATCTGGTGGAAGAGCACCCTTTCTGTATGCGTCTTGGTAGAGGCCCAAGAGTTGAACGTCCTAAAGATAGTTTCATATTTTTAAACATTTGTCAGGGAGTCTGTTTGGGCCCGGAGTTCTACCCGGTCTTAGTCTGTTCACGGCATCCCCTACTTCTGCCAATGTAAGGTCCTCCTCCAAGCTCTTCATATCCGCCTCATCTATTTTAGGGGTGGAGGTACCTGCAAGATAGTAGTTAATTTCATCAGTAGTAGAAGATACAGTCATGTTTATCAATCTCATCACTCTCAGAAGTGAGGAGCCGTAACGTGGCTGGGTTCAGAGTGGCACATCTTTTGATTGTGATATGTTTAGCAAACAATGTTAATTCATAGCCAGCCAGACGTGCATTGGTGAGGTGCTGTGCCTTTGATTTGTTCAAAAGTGTATCCACAGCGTGGGTTACCATAACTGAGAGGTTAGTATCAAGTACGAGTACAGCCGACTGTCTTATTGAGACTACCACAGCCGCGACCGCTATTAGACAACTCGGGAGGGCTCTTGCGACAGGGTCAAAAACAGGAGAGAAATAAGCACACAGCCATTGTTTATCTCCAAATTATTGTGTTAAAACAGAAAGCATGCAACCAGGCATCTAATGGATGTACAACACAAACAACTTGTTATAATAAGGAGTGCTGAGTACTGGAACCGAACAAAGTGTAGGTTTCAATTGCTCAAAAGACTGCTGACATTCAGGCGTCCAAGGCAGGGGCTCATGCATGTCATTAGTGGTTAGTGCAAGCAATGGTTTGATTAGTAAGGAGTAGTTAGGTATCCACTGCAGACAGTAGGAAGTGATACCTATGAAAGCCGCACATCTTTCTGAGTCTGTGGGATAGGCATTTTAACAATAGTACTGATGTATTCCGGGGTCAATCTCCTACCCTCCTTCGACGGCAGGTGACATAAGTAGGTGACCTCCTGTCAACAATACTGAAATTTAGAAAGGAACACCTTATGTCCATGTTGAGCCAAATGCATTAACAGTTTAACGGTACTATCACTACAACCCTGCACAGTATCAGAAGCGATAAGGAGTTCATCAGCATACTGCACCAATACATTACCTGTGGGAAGTGAAAGGGAATCCAATTGACCTTTCAGGGCCTGACTATAAATGCTCAGACTCTCTGTATAGCCCTGAGGAGCTCAACAGAACCTAAAGCTCCTACCAGCTAGAGTAAACCCAAACAGATATCTGCTATATGAATGAATAGGAATACGCATTTTTCAAATCAATGACAGAAAAGAATGTTGCAGAAGAAGGAATCATTGTCAAAAGAGTGTTAATGTCAGGGACCACTAGAAAATGGAGAACCACAATGTAATTAACTTTGTGCAAATCAATCACAAAATGATAAACATCTTCATGCTCATCAAGAGAACCGGATGGCGTCCGTTTAGGAATTGGAAGAATAGGGCTATTACAAATATTAGCTGTTGTCTCCTCAACCACTCATTACTTAATCAAGTCCTGTATAATTTGCAATGAGGCTCACTCACCTGCCTGCGGTATTTTATACTGACAGATACGAGGCAAAATAGCATTGTCCTTAACCTGTATTGAGACGGATGGTATCTGCTACAGTCCCACATCGCCAACAAAGTGGGTGCCACGTCTTTAAATTCAACAAGAAGGGGAGCATCTCTGCACAAACACTGTTTAGCGTGCACTACATCTGGACCCATTGTAATATAGATATCTGCCAGAGAACAATAAATCGTAGCATGCAGTTTCTTCAACAAATCCAAACCTATCAAATTTTAACCACAATTAGATGTCAGCAGGAATGGCGAATCCACAGTAAAAGGACCAATGGTCAACGTAAGGCATCTTGAAACGGTGCTTACATCCGGTATACTAGAAAAACCTACTGAAACATTAATATTACCAGACAGAGCTGCCCCAAGGCCCATATTTCGTGAAACAAAACTTTTCGTCACACCTGGGTTCACCAAAAATTCCTTAGTCGAACCTTGCAGTTCCACTGTTACATAAGGACTACGCTGGTTTACAATTGTCTGAACTGGTCCCCCACTCTGACCCTGGCTGTCCTAGCTATAAGACATTCCTGCCACGTCATTCATATCATAGTCATCATGTTAGTACTGTCCATCCCAAGGGTCATCAAAATAATTATTATCAGAATGACCCTGTGGGGCTGCAGCGTTCCGGACCTATCAGCCCCACCAGCTCCACAACCCCGTCCACGAGAACCCCGTCCTCTAGGGACTGCTACCTTTTGCAAAAGCAAAGGACACTCGCTACGCCAATGTTCCTCCTCCTTACAGTACGCACATTATTCGGTCCCAAGGGTATAGTATTCAGCTGCCTACTAGTGCATGGAAGTTGTCGGGCAGGACCACGACGTCCTCTACCATTTCCCCTAAAAGCCTGATGTAACAACACCTTTGCTTTTAAATACTTGTGTCTTTTCTCTGTCCTCTCTTTTTCCTCATTATCCCCATGTTCATAATACTGTGCCATATTCAAAATAACAGACAATGAGGATGTGGACCAAGTACTTTCAGAGGTCTGCAATAGAGTCACAATTTCAGTAAGCAAATTAGAAACAAATCTATTAACAAACAACCAAACACAGGGCGTGGCTTGACCGAGCAGCGGAATGGCCGTCTGTTGAAGAGGCTCCGCAGGCCAAGCTAATAAATCCGCTATTTATCCGACATAGAGGCAGCTGCTCTCCTCCCCAACCTGTGCTGGACTACCTGGTGACTCCCCGGAGTGAGGTATCGGGCGTTGGAGACCGGACCCTGCCGGCCGCGACATTGAAGAGGCGAGGCGGGCCGGGGTCGGCAACTGCGGCCTGCGGGACAAGACCGAGCCGGGGACCAAAGTGGGCGGAGACCCGACGAAGTGAGGCTGTGCTCGGATCGCGGCCCTGAACGGCGCCGCGTGGAGGACTGATCTAGAACGGAAGTACGAGCCTGGCTAATACGCCCGCAGTGGCGGCTACTCGAGGACCCCCCCTCCTCCCCTCCCGGTGCGGACATGAATGGCAGGCTCTGGATCGGAGCAGCTGGGGGAGAGCGAGGACGCTTTTTCCCGGTGTAAACTTGTTTGAGCGGGCACCAGCGCTTTCACTCGACCAGGGCAGGAAGGCGAAGGTAGGCCTGGCAATTGAACCCTTCCCTAGAAACACCCCATATATATAAAAGTCTACCGCATTTCTGAGGCATGCGTTAACCTTGGGCGGAACCGGCACTGGTGCAAGGCCGGGGCAGGGAAGCGCAGACAGGCCGGATATTCCACCGTTACCCTGCAACAACGCCATACACATAAAGGGCTTCAACGTTTCTGCAGACTGCGCCGCCATCTTAGAACTGCCACGCGATCTGCGCTGGGAACGGCGCGCTTGGGCCCTGCAGGAGTGGCGCCTGCGTGAGCCTGACGGCGGAGGATTATTGGAGTTTAATGAGCACATTTGGATCGCACATAGCGTTGCTTTACCACGGCGGCTCACTGCGCGTGCTCTGCTCCTGGGGCTCACTGATGCTTTGTGCAACGTAACTTACCGCTATGGCACCCCCTGCCCAGGGTGCACTGCTGACAAAGAAGTGAAGCATAGCTGGAAGCTCTGGCCTGGTCGCATTATCGGCCTCACTGGTGTGTTGCCCTTGCTCCCACAAAGGGGCACACAGGATGGCCCTGACCTGCCCCAGTCATATCTTATATCGGCACCGCTGACACCTATTACCCGACATGGGGAAACCTGACACGCCCCAACCCCGCATAAACTTGGAGGGAGCGGGGAAGAAAGGAGCAAAGAACTCGGAACCAGAGGAGGGGGAGCGCCTACAATCTACAGGAAACGCGACGGGACAACTCCCCGCGGAGGACATCAAGTTAATGTTCCAGGAGCTGAAGACCGGCCTGCAAGGGATTGACTCTAAGATGGATGCATTGGCGGGGAGAATGGACCAAATAACCCAAAGAATGAACAAACAAGAGAGCCGAGTCAGCGTCCTTGAGACACGAGTCACGGAAACTGAAGAGGGCCAAACAGAAATAGATAAGAAACTTAGAGGCATGGATAAGATTCTGGAACTCATACCCCAAAAGAATGAGGATTTGGAAGCTCGTTCGCGAAGAAACAACATTCGCATTACGGGCGTGACGGAATCCTCCAACATTCCCAACATGGAACTCTTTGTTGAGGCTATGATGAAATACCTCTTTGGCCCAGACCTCTCCCCAATGTTTCTCGTTGAAAGAGCACATAGGACACTGGGACCGAGACCTAAACTGGGGGCTCCTGCGAGACCGATATTGGCGAGAGTCTTAAATTACAGGGATCGAGATAAGATACTCTGCCTTGCCCGCGAGAAAGGATTACTTCAATATCAGGGAAGTGAGATAGCGATGTACCCGGATTTCACGCTGCAGGTTCAAGCGGCAAGACGGGAGTTTCTTCCCGCCAAGAAGATTTTCCAACAAATCGGAACACAATATTCCCTGATATACCCGGCGAAGCTGAGAGTGCAGGGTCCTGGAAAACCCACCTTCTTCACGGATGAGAAAGCTGCTTTTGCTTTGGCCAAACAGATGGCCAAGGAACATAAAACACACAAAGATCAGACCGACGGGGACAGAATGGACAATCTGAGTGATGTCGAGTAGCCCTGCTTGCAAGTATATGAGGTACAGAATATAACAGACCTGAACTGATGGAAGTCGTCAGCTGGTAAGAGAGAGACTACTTGCTCGCCCTGCATAGATATAAACAAGTGTTCCTGGCATGAAGCCAGATCTGACTGGCATGTGTACATGCACTGTGAAAAAATGTTTGATTTGGGAAGAGAGATGTAAGTTGCCGGTTGCAGCTTGGCCACCCTGCCAAGAGTGCAAGGGTGAATGCCGGATCGCCATTGCCCCACTGAGATGATTCCCTATAATGGTTGTTTTCTTTCTGGATGGAACTTTGTGGGGGTGGGGGGAGGCAGTGATGCACAACCTGGTTTGGGGGTTGGTGTGGGTGGGGGGGTGGATGGGGAGACAGTTTTTACAGTTTGCATTGTCTTTCAGTATTGAGTCATCATATCCGTTGACAAGATTGACCTTTGAATAGGCTTGTTTTGAGATTTGTGGTGAAGGCCTGATATCTGCAGAGGTATGGACCCCTTGGGTTGAAAGTCACTATGACCATATTACAGTTGAAGTCTTTGACAAAAGTTGCCTGATAAAGCTTTGTCATAGCCGGTGCGATGACAGGGAACACTGAAGCACACAATATGAACACACTAAAATGTCTCACGTGGAACGTTCGTGTTCTCAATGACCGTAGGAAAGTCCGACTCATACACTCATATTTAGCGAGGCATGGTATTGATAAATACTTCACTTCTTTTCCACGGAGTATAAACACATTGCTCCTGAAACCTGGCCGCCATTGCCACTCGAGTAACATTGCCGCGACCATCTGTTAATTCTAGTATCTCAGGTGATATATGAGATGAACCTCTCTCATAGGAAACTGAGACACTGACCTGGGACTTTTCTCATGTAATCATCCCCTATAAGCTATTATTGTCGCAACATTAGAAAAAACCTGTCCTGGCCCCAATTTACTGATGTACACCTGATCTCTAATATCATAAAACATTTGAGGTGCTTCCGCTTTAAAACACTGCTGCCAAAGACCAATTAAAGTTTTTAGTTTGTTTTGGTACTCATTTGTCAACTTTGAGAGTCAAAATGAGTTTAGTCGGCCTCAATTGAAAAAAGAGGGAGAGACCCAGTCACTCCCCAAGGGAGCGATGTAAAACATCCTGGGTCCCTTGCACGTTGCCGCCTAACATCTGACTCCATTATACAGGTACTGTAGGATTGAACCACAGACCAGGGTGCTAAAAGAATTCAGCAATACCCTACAAAGAAAAATAACCTGTATATCCAATTATTAATCTTAAGGCAGCGAGAAGTTATTAGGCTGCAATTTTCTCGGGTTGCATCAGGAACAAGGTCTGCAAATGTATGAATTACACTAAAGAATGTATTTACTCACAAAGAAAATCAAAGGGTTTTTGTTGTTGTGGTGTAATTTTATTTCTTTAAACATACTTTATTTTTTCTAAATTGATTTGGATTTTCTTGTGTTATGTTTTGTCTTTTAAAACTGAATGAAAACTTTACACATTGCCTCTAAGATAAGTCTGTCTGTTCTGTACCTACAGCTACCAAGGGATTGAGGTCAGGTCTATTTAGTGACTCTAGTGGTTCACCCTGACAAGTGCTGTGGCTATTATTTGAGATGATGATTGCCACCATCCTCAACTAATACCCCAATTTCATACACTAGCTGACTTACTAGACATTATCATTAGGAAAAGAGGACTAGAAAGCAGACAGTTATGACTCTTAAAAGTACTTTACTTCAAATCTCACAAAGGCAACACCGGAGATAGAATAGTAAATCTGACCCCCACTCCCAATGTATGCATTTTGCTTGATGCTTCTTGGATGGATTGGAGTTAGAATAGGAAATCTGACCATTGTATAGTTTTTGCATTTTACCAATAATTGTTATACTAGAATTAGACTAAATCTTCCCCAAAAATGTATAGTAACAGCCCCACATTGTATGCACTTTCCCCATTATTTATTGGACTCAAGTTAGAACAGTATATCTGACCCTGCCCAATGCATATATTTTCCCCATTGATTTTTAGACTGGAGTTAGAATAGTAATTTTGATCCTCCCCCCACTGCAACCTAAATGTGAGCACTGTCCTTAAAGTTTGTTAGAATGGAGTTCGAATAGTAAATCTACCGCCCATGTATGTTTATTAGATTGTAGTTAGAAAAGTAAATCTGAACCTCCCCCATGTCTCTTAATGTATGTATTTTACCTCAAATTTGTCAGAATGGAGTTAGAGTAGTAAATCCACCATCCCCCTAAACATTTACTCCAATGTTAATTAGTCTGTAGTTAGAATAGTAGATTAGCCCTCACCCCAACATATGCACGTTCACCATGCCTGTTGGACAGAAGTTACAAAAGTAAATTCCACTCCCACCCGAATGTATGACTGTTAGAATGGAGTTGGAATAGTAAATCAGATGCTCTGCCCCCATTATGTATGCAATTTCTTCAATACGTGTTAGCCTGGGGTGCCAGAACCACTGTGCAGGTGATAGTGTGCTTTACACATAACATATCCTAACTGGCTGGTGTTAAAATAGTAGATATGACCTCCTCCCCAATTTATGCACTTTTCCCAATGTTTGTTAGTAAATTTAACACGCTCCCACCCCACCGTAGAAAAAATATGCATTTTCCTCAATGTTTGTATGGCTGTAGTTAGAAGAGTATATTTCATTTTTTATTTGTTAATTTTTCAATGACTCTCAACTGGTGTTAGGTTACTAGATCTTACTGAAAGTTGTTTAAGATATTTTGAGCATATTTAAAATTATGTATATGCATACATTATTTCTCTATGTTAATTATTTTTCTATTGTGTTTTATATGTTTTAGAACATTTTAAAAATGGAGATTTTTTTGTACAACTTTGTCAAATAATATTTATAATGGTTGGTACATTGAGAATTGTTTTAGACATGTATATTAGTTATATGTTTATGCTTTGCTTTATAATTCAGTATAAATTATTATTAGTATTATTATTATATGTTTTGTTTAAGATGTTTTTATGTTTGTAAAATGCAGTTACTGTAACTTATAGTGCAACATTAAAATGCATTTCTTATTCACTGATAGTTGTCTTTAAAGTTATATATTGTTAAAAATATTTTGTGTACTTAATAAATGTATGTTTTAGCGTGTTATGTTTCATCATGTAATTTTAAACAACAATGTAAACTTTATTTAATGTAACTTTTATTTTATAGTACAATAATGCTAATTACAATTACATACAAATACTTACAATTATAATGTTGATATTTTGGATGACAGTATTTTTGTAGCTGGTATTTTTGTACTTTACATTACATGTATGCAAAGTCGATATTTTTGTGGTGGACATTTTGACCATAATATTTTTTCACCATGATGTTTTTGTGTTTGATATTTTGTCATGTAACCAACGGACTCCGGGTATGAATACACCCACATTCTGCCTGAAGACCTCACCTGGAAGAGTGCCTGAGCACTCCTCTCTCTCTTGTACTTTGGTTGGCTTCCTGCTATTTCTCTCAAACCAGAGCAATCACTACCCAATTCAGTTGTACTTCAAAAGGACTTTGAAACCTTAATCTGTTGCACCATCGCAAAGATATTTTAACAAGGAACATGACTCTACACATTGATGTTCCTCCTGAAGGCTTGGATCAAGAATGAGAACAAGAAGAAAGCCCTTCTGTTGTGACCAGGAAGAACGGAAAGCTGTTCTGCCGATTGTGGAGACACAGGTCTACTGACCAGGAAGAACCAGAAGCAGCGTGATGAGCCTTATGGCCAGGTATTGCAGAGTTCCCTCCCCCGACACGTCCATTCTTCTAAAACAGTTGTTGCCCCGTTGGGGTCCCAAACCCTTCCACTCTCCCCAGAGGCATTAATGCATATCAACACAGTGCCTTGGGTTGAGGGTAGTAAAAACCCCGGCCGTATTTTATTTAAGACATAAAAAAGAGATTAAAATTTCATATTTACAATACGCAAAAAAGACCTGTCCATAAATCCACTACATCAGTACACCAAAATACGGTTACATTAATATGTATAGTATTTTCAGATGGCTAACTTTAACATGTTATCTAATCCATAGCCATTCCTGCCTAATATGAAATTAACTACATTATTCCTTTCATGCGTATTCCTAAATGAGCCTACGGGCAAGGTCATGACTGGTCCAAGAACATGCTAGGTGCCACCCTCCTACTGGAGTGACCTTGTGCAGGAGGCCCAGTTACCCAGAAGGTTATCTCCCCAGGGCACCCCCTATGTCCTCAAATATCAAATAATAGAGATAAACACCGTCCTGTAGAAAAAACTTTTCACCCCTGATGCACCCTTACGAAATAATCTGGAGTTTTGGAGACCTAAACAATTTATCAAATCATGCACACAGGTTATTCTATTTTGGTAGCATGCCATCTGTGCTCCTAAAACCGGAAAGCTCACAACCATTATCGCATGGTAATTAGAGAAATCTTTTATCCAGTTAACCAGTGTTTCCTCAATCTTTTTCTCATGAGACCAACTGGCGCATTTTCTAGGGTGCACCCACTCTTTGTTATTTTTGCCACTTCCTTATCCTTGTTATCCAGTAGCAAAACAAACATGTTTACATATTCCCCTTTCCAAATCTTTTCGCACATCTCTCCCTACCCAGCCGTTCCCTGGATGATCGCAGTTCGCCCAAACCTAAGCTTGGTAATACCTGTGCCATATCTGTTGCTGCAGTCTCCTGCTTCTTTGCCTTGTCGTCCTCCGAAGTCGAGCTTGTTTTGGGAGGTTACTGTGCTGTCTTGTTGGCTGCTGTACCACTAGCAGCTGCCATCTCCACTGGTACATTCTGCACCCCAAGCAAAACAGTGATTCTGTTGCCCAACAGTTAAAATCCACACCACCTTTCTACATGAGAAAAACCAAGCTCAAAAATAATTCCAAGGTAAAAGAGACAGTCTCCGTTGTAAAGACACAAGTTGGCGTGGGAATCTGGCTGTGGAGCGGCGAATGAAAAGACCGTCCCACCGCTCCACAGCTGCTTTTAGCCCCAAATTGATGGAAAAACCGGCTGCATCTGGCTTTTACTCGGCTTCCCCTCCTTGTTTACCCCGGAGGCACTTGAGTGGTTCGGGGTAACTCCCACGACGGACATTCAGGGTGTTAGGCGGGATGGGCGTCAGCCGCGTCACACTGCGTGCAACACCCAGCCCACCCCCGTCGTTACCTGGGGACCGGCACAACCGCCATAAGTGCAGCGTGCCCAAGTCGAGTCGGGTTGACTCCTTTGCAGAATCCTTCCTGATCTGCCCTGTACCAACCATGACTTTGTGGCTTCCATATACATTGCTAATTATGTACCAAACACACGGCCCGGCTCACAGCGAACAGTTTAATTTCTGATCCCTTTCCATTCACCCGTGGAACCAGGCAAGGATGCCCCCTATCACTACTCCTTTTTGCAGTGGCAATAGAGCCACTGGCTGCCAGAATTCGCCAGCATCACTTTGCCTGACGTCTAGTATTTACAGATATAAAACTCATTATCTCAATGTATGCTGATGACGGTAGAGAGACAAAATATCGAAATTAAAATATCGATGTTTTAATTTCGATGGTATAGAATATCGATGTGTAATAATATCGATAGACAGAATATCGATATTAAGGTATGTATGTTACTAATATCGAAATTTTGTTTAGTGTTATGTATTTTATTATGTTGTTTATATGTTTGTTAAACAGGTTTTTTAATGTATGTTTAGACATTAGTAATTTTGTTTACATTTTGCGTTTTAGTATCAGAGCGGGTTGTGGGTTTATAGGGGAATAGGGTGGGAATTAATGTAATTAAAAACAATTAATAATTTTTTTTATATTTTTGATTAATAAATAAGTATTAATTAATAATTAATTGGTAATTAATTATTAATAATTAGTTAATTAAATAATTAGAGTTAATGTAGTAATATTTATTATTTTTTGTTATTGTTAATTAATAATTAATTGGTAATTAATTATTATTAATTAGATAATTAAAATAATTAGAGTTCATGTAGTAATATTTTAAATTTTTGTTATTGTTAATTAATAATTAGTTGGTAATTTATTATTATTAAGTGATTAAATGACAATTATATATTTTATGTGATTTATTTATGTGTAGTGGGTTGTGTGTAATAGGGGAATAGGGTGTGACATAATTAAATTAAATTAATTAAAGAAATTGTATTTATTTATTGGCATCTATTGTTAATTAATTGTTAATTAATTAATTGGTAATTCGTTTTTTATTATTTCATAATATTAATTATAAATAATGTATTAATAAATATTGTTTATTCTTGTAAATATCTTGTTAATTAATTATTAATTGGTAATTAATTATTAATTGGTAATTAATATGTGTTAATTAGTTAATTTATAATTACATCAATTTAATAATATTAATTGTTATTAATTGATATTTATATTAATTGTGTTTTTTGTATGTGTAGTGTGTTGTGTGTTAAAGGGGGAGTAGTGTGGGAAGTAATTTTTACCCCCATGCTAGCCAACGCTTTCCCTACTGTTGCACCCTCCGGAGTGGGAATAGTCATTTTTATCCCTACGCTATCCAACGCTTTCCCTACTGTTGCACCCTTTGGAGTGGGAATAGTAATTTTTACCCTTACGCTATCCAACGCTTTCCCTACTGTTGCACCCTTTGGAGTGGGAAAAGTAATTTTTACCCCTACGCTATCCAACGCTTTGCCTACTGTTGCACCCTCTGGAGTGGGAATAGTAATGTTTACCCCTACGCTATCCAACGCTTTTCCTACTGTTGCAATATGTGGAGTAAGTATATATATTAATTTATATGTAGAGTTTTTAATTTATTTTAAATGTATATGTATTCGTTATTATTTTTTAAATATGTTTTAATGTTTATATTTATAATTTGTTAAATTATATGTATTTTTAAAGTATTTTAACATTATTATTAATACATTTAAAAAAACGATATTTTTAACTTCGATATTTTTATACTACGATATTTTTTTAACGATATTTTTGTACTTACCTTTATGTAGATAGAACTCCGATATTTTTGATGTCAATATTTTTGTGTCGATATTTTTGTATGTCTATATTCTGTCTGTGGATATTATGTCATAGATAGAAAACTTTAGTCTTGTACTGCGGAAAGTCCTCCGCTTCGGCGGTATGTCTGGCATAAAAATCAATTGGTCGAAGTCCTCAATCCTGCCCCTCACAGATGCCCCACTGGCTACCACTTTGGAATTCCCGCTGACATGGTCGGATGATGCTGTGAAATATCTTGGCGTCTGGCTCAGCAAAGACCTACAACAAATCTGGCATTTCAATTTTGGTTGATTACTAGATTGGTTTGAGAACAAGGTTAAATTCTGGGCGCTCTGTCTCTGACGCTGGCGGGTAGAATTGCCATACTTAAAATGATTGTCCTCCCTAAATTACTATATCTTTTTGTGAATATACCGATACCATTGACTCAAGCCTTTTTTAAATCTCTGCGATCTATCACGATAGCTATGGCCTTGGCAGCAGGCCAACTCAGGGTAGGCTGGGACTTGCTGACTTGCCCACTATCAAAGGAGGGACTAGGGGCACCCAACCTAGAACTTTATGCGATAAGTGCGCAAGCACAATTTCTTCATTATTGGATACATCCCATCCTGTTCCAACCTCTTGTGGCCACTGAGAGGTACATAGCCGACCCCATCCCACTGCACGTGGCTATATCAACCCTACTGTAGAAATGCTAACGAGATCAACACAGTTGAAACCTTGCGTTGGGCTTGGGAGGGCTTGAGGAAGAGGACAGCTACCCCCCCTGCTATATGCACCCTCCACACCACTTGCGTTCCATCCCCACTTTCCCTTCTTACAAGAAAACGTGCAATAGATCAGGCCCGTAAAATGGGTATATCAACGCTAGATGACCTCTATCCACAAGGCACATTCCTGACACTGCCCACTGGCCAGGACGACATGCAAACGCCACTTCTAGAACTACTCATGTTTTATCAATTAAAGGCCGCCAGCAAAATGATGCACCCTTCTTTCCCAACATCCCCTGGATATTATGCATCCATTAGAACACTTACTGGTCACACCGCCCTCTCATAAATTGGTCACCAGGCTCTACACCCTCACGCAATCGAATACCCCATGGACTGCTCCAAAAGCTCTGGAACAGTGGAGGACAGAGTTAGAAGACGGACCCATGGATGAGCAATGGTCATTCTGCCACTCACAACTACGATATCTGTCCCCAAACTATAAGTTGAGACTTATACATTTGAAATTCCTGCTTCGATATTATCGTACCCCCTTACAGTTATATAAAGTAAAGCTGCGACCGGGTTTGTGCTGCTGGAGGTGTAGACGTGAAGCGGCCACCTTCCTACACATCGCATGGGAGTGCCCAGTCGTCCTCAAATTTTGGGGGGAGGTATGTGATACCATACAAGCCATTACTGGACTAATGCTGGAGTGTTCCCCATTAGTTGCACTGCTTGGCTATGTAGAAGAGACCCCACCCTTGTCACGCTGTCTCACTGCCATACTGTTATTACTAGCGAAGCGCAGACTGTCCATACACTGGGGAGCACCTGCGTACCCTCGAACCCCGAGTGGATTCACGACATAGCCTATTGTCAGGAACAGCTGGCGACTTTTTGGGACCTCATGCCAATGGCATCTTGCCCGAAAGATATCTGGGAGCCTTTCGCAACTTGGCCCAGGGAAAGGGATGCACACCTTGCTGTTTACTCCAGACCATCGATAGCTGCTGGCTCACAGGAAACACCCCAATAGTTGCCTTATCATCAGACACTTTATACACGACACCCTCCCATTGGTAATGCAGATACTCCCATAGACGCATTGAATTGGTGAACTAGAGTTAACTCTCTCCCTGACTAAGACGATATAATACCCCCAGCCTGATCTGATTGTGTGCAATGTTATCTAACCTTGCCATCCACTGCTTTGTTGATTATTCTAATGTATAAGTAGTCGCATTAGATCCTTGCACTATATATCTATTTAATGGGATAGTAATATGTCGCTTATAACTGTGAAGTCCTCCATGTAAACTGCCAGGAATGTAATGTACTATGCAATGCATGTCTTTGTATCTACTTAGTCCATAACTGTCTGGAAATCAAAATACAGTTTTTTTAAGTATTAGGTAGTGGGAGTTGAGGTTCTGGGGGTCGACTTAGGGGTTCCCGAGGGTCAGGGATGCACTCTTGTTACACCCTCAGCTGCACTATGGCCGCTGGGTGCAGAATGCTGAGGCACAATGTTATCCAATGGGGGAAAAGGGGCCTCCAGTTGGTGGCTGCTGATCACTTGGTTGTGGGAGCAAAGCTCCTGGACTTTAGCTCAGGACAAATGGGGAAACAAAGTAGCATCAAAGATGCACCCTCAGCAGCACTAGGGCGGCCGGGTGCAGGGTGCTGTTTCGATGTTGGGCGCCCTGTTGTTTGCAATGGGGAACGTCCAGTTTGCAAAGGCACTGCAGGCTCGGGAACGAAGGTCTTCTGGGTGCGACTACCACTTCGCGAGGTAAGTTGGGATATTGGGGGTTGGTTAGGCACAGTTGGTTTGGCCACCCTAGGCTGTTCGGCATTGGGTGCAGGGGAGCCTTTCAGGGTTGGATCTTTTTACCAACTCCTGGTCCCGGTTGTAGGGACCTTCCGGATTTAGGCTGCAGGCGTCGGATGGAGGTTTTCGTTAGGTCAGGGATCACCGGATCTTGGGTCAGGATCACCGGGGAGACCTCCACGTGGTGTTTGCCCACTCGAGCTTCGGCCGTGGACGGCGGGTGCAGAGTGGTGCGGATATGCGGTGTCGGGCTGGAGCCAGAGGTTGGAGAAGAACAAATCCGGTGTTCCCGGGAGACATGGTCTTTGAGGTTTAAGGTCCTTCGGGGATTTCCAGGTTGCTGGCTGCAGGACACACCAGGATTTTGCAGGAGCAGGTTTGAGGTGGAGACAGGCCGGTAGGGCTCGGGCCAAGTCAGTGGGCGTCTTCTTCTTGTTAGCTTCAGCTTGACTGTTCGCTCCTTCTTCTTTTCTTGTAGTTTCTTCTGGTCTGAGGAATCAAGGGTCAGGGGTGCCCCTAAAAACTAGATTTAGGTAGGGGCGTTACAGGTAGGTAAAAAGGTTGGGACCAATGGGTCCCTTCCATGGGGTGGGTACACCCCCTATTATGCCGCCCTCCAGTGGGAGGGGGCATAAGCCTTTCCCTGGTTGGTTAAGTCCCCCCATCTGCAAGATGGTGGGGACTAAGAGTTGTGCTTCACCTTGCCTCCCCCACCTGAGGGGTGGAGTTGGCAGAGGTGGGCACACCTCTCTTCATTTGTTTTTCCCGACGGTCTCCCGCCCAAATTGGGGGTCAGTACCAGTGGGGACCAGTTGCTGAAAGCAGCAAGTGGCCTGGGGAAGATCACAAAGGCTGCAAGCCTTGGAAGATTCCCCTTTATGGACCCAGCCCATCCTGGGGGAAGAGACTTGGCACCTCGTCCCAGGATGTGCATTGTTTCAGGCCCCCGAGAGCATCAGGCTCCCAATCCAGGGGTCCAGAAACATGTCTGGTAGTGGCAGCTGAAAGCACCCACTCAGCCTGGACACTAGTGGTAGGCTAGTTTTCAGGGGGCATCTCTAAGATGCCCTCTATGTGCATTTTTCATTAAATCCCACACTGGCATCAGTGTGGGTTTAAGTGCTAAGAAGTTTGATACCAAACTTCTCAGTTTTAAGTGTAGCCATTATAGTGCTGTGGAGTTTGTAATGACAAACTTCCAGCACCATATACTCTTAATGGCAGCACTGCACTTACAATATCTCAGAATGGACTTAGACACTGTAGGGGTATAGGGCTCATGCACCTGTACCCTCACCACTGGTATAGGGCACCCAGCTAGAGGGGTGACTGACCTGTGCCAGGGCAGTGGGTTGTAGGCATGGCACACAGGGATGTGTGCCATGTTGAGTCTTCACTTTGTTCTGCACCGAAACACACAGCCTGCAAAGGCAGTGTGTGTGTGTGAAGTTACTAGACATCTAAGGGTGGCACAATAAGTGCTGCAGACCTTAGAGTCCTTCTCTGGTCACAGTTCCCTGGGTACCTGTGGTACCATTTACCAGGGGCTGGCCTGTGGCCAGAGATGCCAATTGGGTTTAGGCTTCAATGCAGTTTTAGGGAAAGGACATAGGCGGTGGGTATCTGGTTATCAGGAGCCCAGGTCACACTCAGTCAAAACACATCAGCAATTCAGCAAAGAGTGGGGGCAACCATACAGAAAGAGGGCACTTTCTCACAATTGTGCATCAGATTTGTGCAGTGGCCATCTGTGTTTTTGTAACTTTAATTGGCCTGCTTTCTTAGATGTAAATAAATTAAATGTTTGGAAGTTAAAGCTGGATGGTTAAAAAAAGCACTATGAAGTGCCAGACCTGGCCAAGTCATATCTCTTTTTTTCCTTATGGGGTTTGGAGGGGAAATACGCAAGAGAAACAATAAGGGGGTGGGAGGAGGATAGCAATATGGACAGTGGTTGGAGGGGATTAAGCAACAAGGCCGGGAGGGAGTTAAAGGGGAATAAGCAACTTGGACAGAGGTGGGATCGGACTAAGCAACATGGACAGAGAGTGGAGGGAAAGGTAATAAGCAACACAGACGGGTGGGTGGGAGGGCAATAAGCAACATAGATTGAAGAAGCACCATGGATGGAGTGGTGGATTGGGAAGGGAATAAGCAACTTGGAGGTTGGTGGGAGGGGAATAAGCAAAGCGAATGTAGGTGGGGGGGAAGTAGCTACGTGGATGGGGTGGGAGGGGAAGAAACAACACAGACAAGAAGAAATAACAAAAATAAAGTACCTCAATCACAGGGTCAGAAACGGGAGGACACTAATCTAGCTGAAGCAATCAGTACTTGGTCTGTGCTCCAGCTGAAATAAGATGAAGCAAAGCCAGCTCACGCTGCCAAGTTAGAAGCCAGCAAATGAGAGTGACAATGAAGCCCACCATGAATGATAAGCAATGGGCCCTTTGTTGAACACAATATCTTTCACAAGCAACAGCCCACGCTCTGATGCAGGCCAGAACTAAAAATGACAGTCCAAATCATAAATTATTTATGCCCAGTAACTATTGAATATCGAAGGACCCAGAAAACAGCGCGCGAGTACTAAGGGGCATAATTCACAAAGAGTTTTTACAAGTAGAATGTGACTTATACTAGACTTGGGTATGACTCACTCTTGAATTTCTACAAGCAAGTGGAGAAATATTTGGCAAATCAGGCCCGGTATGTTGAACGACCCAGCCCAATACATTTTAATGGGAAGTTTGAGTATCACCAATATTTGATCATTATGGGACTCTTCCAGATTCGACATACCCACTACAATGGTCTTGGCCGTAAAAGTTCCAAAACATAGGTTGCAAGTGCAACACCATGTCCTATTACCTAAGTCAAAATTAATGGTTTTGTCAGTGATTGTTTTATATGCAATCCTAATACAGAGAACCTATGTAAGCATGGCCTGGGTTTTTGACAGCACCAGCTGCACAGACATACACACTACCTCTCTCTCTTTCTTGTGTCTCGGAAAGATGTTTTAATTACACAATCTAAAACGTTTGAGAGTATGGTTTTGTTTGCTTCCACTGAAGCAATTAAACGCCTACACACACACACACACACACACACACACACACACACGCACATACGTTTACGAACACCCACACATACACTCTCATACACACAGGCCCACAAACACACACCTTCCCGCCACATTCACACAAGTAGTTGCACAGGCCCATACCACAATCACACAGACTCGGGGATATGCACACACATCCAACACCCATTTACTCAATCACTCACACACAGACACACAGGCACACACAAACAGACACTTGAAAGTACAAGCAGACTCTCTCTCTCACTGGCTTTGAAGCCTAGCCAAATCCTTTTAAGAGTCGAGAAGCAGCTGGGCATTTCTAAACCATCAATACAATTCTCAATTGTATTCATGTTTTAACTGTAATAAAGGACACATTATGGGTATCAAGTGGTATAATCCATGCCTATAAGCCTTGGGGCTTCGAAGACCACCCTTTGGGGGCGCTTATGGTAGCAGAGCAAAGACAGGGACAGGACACCTGCACATACAAGAAATAAGACACGGATAATTGCCTACCATTCAAAGCCGGCAGCCATCAATCATAAGGGAAACAGCAACAGCACGGCAGGAACACTGAATACAGCCAAGGGCAGCCTTACTCCATGAAATCCGCCTGTCACCACTGAATATAAGCAGCAGCAGCTGAACCTATAACAAGTCTTATAACAAATATCCCCGAAAGACACATTTGTCAAGAGGTTTTACTGGCCAGGATGGAAGCTGGCAGGGCGGTGGGACTTGCATACAAAGGGGGCAGATGTAAAGCTTAAGTAGCCATCAAGAATAAAGCCTTACCTTAGATGGAGAAACTTGCAAAAGAGTCCAGCAACTGTTCAATGGATGAAAACACAGTTAGGAACCGATTAAGACTTTAAATACTGAAGAATTATGGAAGCTCTCTTGAAAATTATCTTTGCATGTTATTCGAAATGCGTTTGGTTCCACGGGCATTTAAAGCTCTGGCAAGAATTTGTGTCTGTGTTTTAGGAAAACTAATACATCAAAGTTCTATCTCTCTCTTTCTCATTTCTCTTGGTTCTCTATTTCTATGAATGAGTGTAAAATTACTTTTAAAACCCGTACACTACTCTTCGGTAAGCCATGATTGTGTTTTCTGTAGTAGGACTTGGCCTAACTGCTTGGGCGGTCGACTTCGAACCTGGGGAACTGGGTTTGAGTCTCGGCAATGACACTAAACATCCAGTGATTCTGGGCAAATCACTTCATCTTCCCGTGCCTAAAAAAAATGAATGTGTCCTCATGTGATGCAACTGGTGCTAAGTAAAGCGTTCTCATACCTGATTTGGGTCAAGTTCGCGCTATATAAAACTCTGTAAAAAAAAAAATTGCCTAAAATATACTTACAAAACGTGAGTGCACAGATCTATATATAGTTACAAAAAAGGAAAAGAAAGGTTTCTAAGTTTAGAGTAGTCAATGTGGCTCTAAGAAGAGCTACTTTTCTATATATTTTTATTTTAGTCAAACAAAATCGCAAAATTTAAAAAGAACAACTGTTGGTTTCTAAAAATTAAGTATGGGTAAACAACCCAGAAGAGAACTAGCGCAACAGCCAGACCAATCAACTGTGGAAATGGGGTACCAGGTTTGAGTACCGGCATCAGGACAACATCCTGTAATTCTGCCCAAATCACAAAATTGACTGGTGGCTAAAAAAAAATCGGTCCTTACATAATTTAGTGTTCTTTTAAAGTGCTTTTATGTCAGTTTGAGTTATATAAAAATACAAAAAAAATAATATGAAAAAAGTTGCATTGCTAAAAGTGAGTGTGTATTGTTTTGTTCACCCAAGGCACAAGGCTTGCCGCAGCAAATGCAGTACATTGCCTTGAAGAGGAAGTATTATTGATATTTCATGTTTACGCTGCTCATCCTTGAGGTGGTGCAGTGTCATCTACGGTGCAGAGACAGAATATCGAGTAAAAAATATCGAGTTGCACAAATATCGATTCATTAATATCGACAGCATGAATATCGTGGTCAAGAATATTGAATTCAGGTAAGTAATATTGATTTCAAAAGTGTTTAATATTTTTTGCAAAAATATAGTTAAAAATATTGTTTCTTTTATTAATGTTATGTATTTTAGTATATACTATATATGCATGTGATATATATTTTCTTAATATATGTGTTCAATTTTTTGTAGTTATTAATCTTGTTTTATTTGAATTTTGCGTTTTTAGTTCCGTAGCAGGTTGTGGGTCTCTAAGGGAATAGGGTGGGAAGTAAGTTAATTATATATAATGTATTGATTATGTTTTATTTATTAATATTTGTTCAATTGAGATGTTATAGTGTTAGATGTGCAAAGTAATGTATTATTAATTAATTCATAATTGGTTGTTAAATAGTTTTAATTAATTAGTTGGTAATTCATTATGGTAATTACGTAATTAATTTTAGGTGTGTGCTGTGGTGTTTATAGGTGCAAAGGGTGGGAAGTAATGTATTTTTAATTTATGAACTAATAATTGGTTGTTAATTAATTTAAATTACTTAATTGGTAATTAATGTTGGTAATTGTGTAATTATTTTAGGTGTGTGTTGTGATGATTATAGGTATAAAGGGTGGAAAGTAATTTATTTCTAATTGATGAATTAATAATTGGTTGTTAATTAATTTTAATTAATTATTTAGTAATTAATTATGGTAATTGTATAATTAATTTTAGGTGTGTGGTGTGGTGTTTATAGGAGTAAAGGGTGGGAAGTCATTTGTGTTTAATAAATTAATATGTAGTTGTCAATTTACAAGCCTTGGCACTTTCTATGCAGCGCTCGACCAGGGTGCAGCTACTGCTGTTTTTAAAGCCCCGTTTTTGTATTTTTGTTTATTTTAAGTTTTACATTCTCCCCTGTTCTTAAATTTTGTGGCCTTGCTTACCTGCACTGCTGTCCTTCTAACCTGCATATTAATTGGATACTTCACCGTGTTTTTCGCGGGTCCCTCGCACTTGTCACGGTGGCGGCCATCTTTAGTGAGGAGCGTTCCACTCGGCGGTCTAGTCCTCATTTAGGAGGCTCGACCTGTATAAATATCAGGCATGCATTCGCGCAGCGTTATCGCGCAGCGGGATCGCCGGTCTTCCGCCGGAGTTACGCCAGAGTTCAGCCCGTCTGCGCCCGTCCGCGCTGAGGACGGGCTGCCTCCTTCCATAATGCCCTCTGGTAAGCAAGCTCTGGCTGGTCGTGTCTACTATTCATTTTCGGCATTACTTTCATTGCGACCCTGTATCCCCACTTCCTGTATCTTATGCACCTTACCCCGTCACTACTTTTTATGTGCTGGTTGTGGTTTTTCTACTGGCAAAATGCAGCTTTCCAAGACACAACAGAGTGTTAAACATTGTAGGGGAAATAGGAAGCCTACTAAGGGTCATTCTTCTTCTCTTCCCTCGCTCCATTTTTGGAGTTTAAATTGTAGATCGCTTCCTAAGAATAAATTAAACATCTTCGATTTTATTACTGAGGAATCTCCTGACGCTTTGTTCTTGACCGAGACCTGGATACATGCTAGCTCGGGTCCTGATATAGCCGCAGCCATTCCACCTAACTATGTGGTGCTGCATCAGGATAGACCCTCAGGTAAAGGTGGTGGAATTGCTATCATCTTTAAATCTATTTACCAATGCAAACTGGAACCCTTACATCTTCCAGGTAGTGAGGCAGCATTGTTCAAACTTATGATTAATCCCCGAATGACGCTTTCCGGTCTGCTAATTTATCGGCCGCCCGGAAATGCTGCGTCATGGATTACCTCACTCGTTGATTGCCTTTCAGCTACACTACTAAAATCGAATAATTTCACCATTCTTGGTGATTTAAACATCCATTTAGATGATGTTAACAATCCCCTTAATAAATCTCTTCTTTCCGATTTTGAGGTTTTCAACCTCAAACTTTGTAATTCTGGAGCTACTCATCTTGCCGGTCATCTCCTGGATCCTATTATTTCCACTCTGTCATTTAATTGCACTCACTTGGCGCGTCCGCTCGTCTGGTCTGATCATTATGCGGTACATTTCGAGCTACCACCTAGTCTATATTCGGCCAGTGTTTATGTGGAGGAAATTAAATCATCTTATCGCTGGGACAGGCTTGATGTAGCCGCTTTTAATCTGCGTTTGACCGAGACTATATATAATGTAAATAACAAGGACCCCCTGTGAAGAAAATCAATTCAAAGTACAGGGAACTAGACAATGTGAGAAACTTATTGGCATATTATCAACACAATAGGAGGGAGAAGTGGCAGAAAGCAAAAAGACTCAATGATTATAAAAACCAATATCCTTTAATAGGTATCTGGATAATCACTTTAAAAACAATTAGTAAAACAACATAAGTATAAATCAATAATACCAAAGGTAAAGTAAAAAACATTCATGTGCAACATACAATGTATGTTGTATGTTGCACATGAATGTTTTTTACTTTACCTTTGGTATTATTGATTTATACTTATGTTGTTTTACTAATTGTTTTTAAAGTGATTATCCAGATACCTATTAAAGGATATTGTTTTTTATAATCATTGAGTCTTTTTGCTTTCTGCCACTTCTCCCTCCTATTGTGTTGATAATATGCCAATAAGTTTCTCACTTTGACCGAGACTATTCCATCCTTCATCAACTCTGAGCAGAATTTGAATGCTCCTATTTTTGGTTGGCTGACAGATGCAGTGTCGGCTCTTCTTCCCCGGTCTAGCAGCAAATGTAGATCCTTGCGCCCACCAGCACCTTGGTACTCGGATGAGCTTAAAACTCAACGTGCTAAATGTAAAGCTCTGGAGAGGAAATGGAGGATGTTTTACTCTGCTCCTTCCAAAGTGATTTATAAAGATGAACTAAAAGTTTACCATGCAAACTGTAAACGTGCCAAGGCCTCTTACATCGCTTCTACAATAACTTCAGTGCAAAATTGTCCTCGGACTCTTTTTGCTACTGTTAAGAAACTTACAGGAGCTGATACTACTCCTGCGCTTCCGGCTTTGGATGGTACACAATGCAATGCCATTGCAGACTTCTTCATATCTAAGGTTGAGGGCATTTACCAATCTTTGTCCTCCCTTTTACCCTCTAATGACTTTTCTCAACCCAGCTTTTCCTGCAATGCCTTTGCTTCCCCCACTGAGTTCATTTACAACTGGACATTATTTGATGATTCTTCCTTCCTGTCTTGTCTGAAAAGCATCAGGTCAGGCTCTCCGAGGGACCCAGTCCCTATGAAGATACTGAAACAACTTGACCTTGAACCTCGTCGATTCTTAATGAGACTACTTAACATCTCTCTCATTGAATCTCGGGTAGAACAAGACTGGAAACATGCCATGGTCGTTCCCTCGGTGTTGCTGGACCAGCGCTCGCCTGGGTGGCCTCATTTCTTAATGAGCGCACTTTTTAGGTTTTCTCGAACAAAGCTGAATCTGCGTTTTATTCCTCTGCCTACGGCGTCCCTCAAGGGTCTATATTGAGCCCTCTGTTGTTCAATATTTACATCAGACCACTTGCTTCTATCGTTGAGGACGCCGGTTTGTCTATATACTCATATGCAGACGACACGCAGATAGTGTTCTCTTTGTCTAGCAGCAGGACTCAGGACATTTCTGCCCTTAAAATTGGCCATTCTCGTGTTGCAGCTTGGATGCAAGCACACCTGCTAAAGCTCAACGGAGATAAGACCGAGGTGATTATACTGGGTAAACATAAAGATCTGTGGGGCTCTAGACACTGGCCCAGTGATATGGGTCCGTTGCCTATCCCCGTGTCTGTCGCCCGCAACCTCGGTGTCCTGATTGACGACAATCTTTCAATGAGGCAGCAGGCAACAAAGGTCGCTGCAATCTGCTTTAATACTCTACGCTGGTTGCAGAAGATCATATGGATGTTGCCTGAGTCCACTCAAAGAACTGTCGTACAGGCTCTTGTGATGTCTCGTATCGACTATGGCAATGTGCTCTATTTAGGAGCAGATAAAGCTACAATCAATAAACTCCAGGTTGTACAGAACTCAGCTGCGCGTCTGTTGCGCAATGTTCCACGGAGAATGTCCGCAATGCAAGCTTTGCGTGACCGCCATTGGCTAAAAATTTCTGATTGTGTGGTCTTTAAAACTCTGTGCTTCCTATTTAAGATTCGTCAGGGTTCTGCTCCTAGCTACTTGTCCAATCTTGCCCTGCCATATCAGCCTGGCCGCTCTCTTAGGTCATCCAACAACCACAATCTCGTGATTCCTAGGATTCGATTGACAAAAATGGGAGGCCGCTCATTTGCATATCTGGGACCCAAGATGTGGAATGCTCTCCCGTTGGCGCTCAAAACAGAAACTAACCTTTCTGTTTTCCGTAAAAAATTAAAGACTTTTCTGTTTTAAATTCTTTAATTCTGTTTTTATCTTTCAGCCACTGCTTGTTTTCTTCTCTAGTCTGTCCCTGGCGCCGGGAAACCCATTGCGGGTAGCTGTGCGCAATATAAGTTCAATAAAATAAAATAAAAATAAATAATTAATGTTAATTAATTGATATTTATTTTGGGTAATTGTTTATTATTTTGTGTGTTGTTTTTTCTTTTAAAGGGGTAAAGGGTGGGTATTAAAAATGTTTTAGTTATTTAATTACTAGTTGTTAATAGTAATATTTTTTAATTTAAAAATAAGTTTTAATTTTGTTTTAGTATTTATAGTTCAATTTAGGTGTTTGTTGTGGATATTGTAGTGTTAAAGTGTGTGTACTCAATTAATGTTTATTCGTTTTCTTTATTAATAATTTTTTTAAAATAATTATTAATCATGTTAATTATGGAAATAAATGTAATTTAAAAATGTGAAGTGTTTTGGTATTGGTGTGATGTTATAGGGTAGGAAATAAAACTAATTCATTTATGTTTTAATTCTTTTTTTAGTTTTTAGTTTTTTTAATTTTTTATTGTTCAGTTCATAACACAAATAAAACATATATAAATCATACATAAACCAACCTATTAAACAGTGTTATACAAAGAGAAAAAAGAAGAGGAAAATAAGAAGAATACGGAAAGAGAAGAAGAAAAAAAGGAACAAAAGGAAACAAAAGAAGATCCAACCATTGCAAAAACATGCGGTTAACCAATGATGCACTGAATCAATCTAGGAAACACTAATCAGGACATTCACTTTCCATATGATATATCATAGACTGCCAAATCTGGTTCCCTAGTTGCTTTTTCTTCATTGCCTGAGACGATAAAGATTAATTTCTAAATGAAATACATTATAAAACGTGGCGCGCCACATTTCATATGAAGGCGCCTCGGGCTTCAACCACATAGAGGTGATGCATAATCGGGCGACTGACATGGCCATAAAAATACCTATATGGATAGTACAGTGCCAAAGTATCTCTATCTTTACACAATCCAAGCAGCATTAACTCCCTAGATGTCACCACGTTGATATTTGTAATATTAGAAAGAAATTGAGCAATGGACAGGAAAAACAGTTCCAGAACGCTACAATCAAAAAATATATGTACAATATCAGCCGCGTCAGATCGGCACCTAAAACATTGACCATTATGCATATCTCCCCACTTCATCATTTTAGCCGGTGTATGGTATAAATTAAACAAAGTTTTGTAATGTTGAGCCCGTAGATTAAGGGTCAAGGTAATTTTGGTAGCCATGTCAATGGAGTCTTGAATAAACTGACCAGAAATACCAAGTCTTAAAACTCCATTTTGCATCTTGAGCTTCAACATCATCACTCTGCATACTCACCAAACTATCATATAAAGTCCCAATCTTAGCCTCAGTATTCAAAGTTTCAAAAAGATCGTTAATTACAATTGGCATAATACTCCGATGCTTAAAAATAAAATCCCTTAGCTGTAAATATTTAAAAAAATAATTCTGAGGGATTGAATATTTGTCTACTAACTGAGCAAAAGTAACCATACCACCAGCATTAAACATATCCCCTAAGCGGCAAATACCCTTATCTGCCCAAGTCCTCATCTTAGTGTCCCAAAATATTACAGGAAATAATTCAGTGGAATCACATGGTGTATAGAAATGAATGCGGTTTAGAGCAATAATTTCCACCCTTTAAAGGCAGCCAGCACAGTCTTGAATCCAGTTCTTTTACAATAACTTGGTTCAAGAAATCTGAGGAGCGCTTGTTGTGATTAATATCCTAATAACATCGTATAAATATTTGGACTTTCAAAATCAATGCCTCTCCACCAGTCACCAAAGTTTTCATATTTTGAACAAGGCAAGCTAAATAATGAAAAACTAAATTCGGAACCCCCCCATCCTCCTCTTGAGAGTGGTAATGTCATATATTTTGAAGCCCGCCGAGCGGCCTTCCAGCCCCAAATAAACCGATCCGTTATAGATTGTAGCTGCTTTAATTGTGCCCGTGTCAGCTCCAAGGGTACTGTCCGGAAATAATAAAGCACCCTAGGTAAAATGCACATCTTTAAAACATTGCGTCGTCCCACCATAGATATATGAAGGCATTCCACCCTTTCCAGCTGCCGTTTAACTGATCTTAATATGTCTTCCCAGTTCACAGCTACAATCTCCTGATTTGACAGCCTTATTTTAATCCCCAGGTATCTGGCCTCATGTGTCACTCGCAATTCATTAGGGCATAGCCCGGCAGTACAGACAACCTGGGTTTTGGAGATATTAATTTATAACCCAAGCATTTCCCAAATTCTTGTGTCAGGTGCTCAATTTCACCTAATGCTTGTTCAGGGTCTGATGTTATTACCGCAATATCATCAGCATTCGCTAAAACCCGTATGGGATGATCGGCCACTATCATTGATTTTATATCCTGGGTAGTTTCAAGCATTCGCAACAGTGGCTCAATATAGATTACGAATAATAATGGTGAGCATGGGCATCCTTGGTGTGTACCCCGTGTGATGGGAACAGAAACAGATTCCTGCCCCATCGCACAGATCTTGGCCCTTGGTCGCTTATACATGGTTTGCAGAACACACAAGAAAGTAGGGCCGAATCCCATTCTGTGCATTACAGACCAAAGAAATGCCCATGCCACACGATCAAAAGCTTTTTCAGCATCTAGGAACACTAGGCCAATATTTTTATGATACACAGACGCATAATCTAACACAGCGATAACCCTATGCAGATGGTTAACAGTACTCCTACAGGGAAGAACCCTGTGTTGATGATAAGAAACCAATGATGGAACCAATTGAATTAGGCGGTTAGCAAGTACTTTAGAATATATCTTAGCATCTGCGTTTATTAATTAAATAGGTCTATATGACCCAGGGAGATTAGAGGGCTTGTCTTTCTTTTTAAACACCACAATAGTTGCATCATCCCAAGAAGGAGGGGGAGTGCCAGACTGAGCAGCAATAAAGGTAGCAAGCATATCATCCTTGATAATAGGATATAAGATTCGATAAACCTCTAAAGGGAATTTGTCTGGGCCGGCTGCTTTCCCAAGCACAAGGTCATTAAGGGCTGTCTCTAATTCCAACAAAGATATTGGAGCCTCTAGTTCCTTTCTTGTGTGAAGCCCCACCACAGTAAATCAAATCTGGACAAAAACTGGTCGATCTGATCTTGAGATAAATTTCCTGAGTATATAGCAACTTATAGTACTGTTGAAAAACTTCCATAATACCATCAGTTGTTTCCACCAGGTGGCCCTGAGTATTCTCCAATGCCTCTATACATTGAGATGTTTGCCGACCACAGAGTTTTTGAGCTAGACATCTACCAACAGCTTCGCCATACTCATATCTCTCATTTTTGTTTGTTTTATACTGCCTTGCTATATCCTGGCTCCAAATCCCATTAATCTTTGCCTTGCAGCATGCCACCTTGGTCTGAGCAATTTGGCTATCACTATGTGATTTAATCACATGGATAAATTCAAGCTCAGCGTCCTTTAAATCTAACAGCAGCTTTTCCACTACGATTTTCCGTTTCCTTTGTTGAGCCCACCCATAACTAGAAGGTTCGCCCATGATCCCAGCCTTGAAACAATCCCAAACCATAGATTGTGAAGCTGTGCCTGTGTTATATTCTAAGAACCGCTTGGCCCATTCTTGAATATGGGCTACATAGTCGTCATCAACTGTATGTTTTTTACTAAATGTAAATGACCGTTGTGCCCGCTTGATATGAAAAGGAAACAAATCCATAACTATGGGCCCATGATCAGAAGTGATCCGCGGTATTACCTGCATTTTAGCCCCGATGATTAGTGATCTAGGGGCGAAAATATAGTTTAGTCGAACGGCTTTGTTGTGTGGAATTGAAAAGAACGTATATCCAGGATCCCCCGGATTCACCAATGGCCATCCATCAACTAAGCCATGCTGAGACAACAATTGGCGTAGTGCTCTAAATACTTTCGGTTTGCGACCACTATATCTAGAGAAATGGGGGTCCCAAGAATCTAATTTGCCATGTATATTAAAGTCCCCAAGTAATAGCAAGGGGGTACCCCATAATGCAAGTTCATCATTCAATAAATCTGGAATCTCAGCTTTGTCTAAATTTGAACCGTATACGGTACATACTGTGGTCACAACACCACCAATGATACATTCAGCTATTGCCCAGCGCCCAAGATTGTCTACCCTTTCTTTACCTGTAGCGATTATCACTTGACGCCCCAAAATTGCCACACCGCGGTTCATCGTAGCCTGCCTAGACGCAGCAAGAAGTGTAGAGCCCAATTCTGTTAATATCTTGCGATTTACCCAGGGAACATGTGTTTCCTGAAGACAAATAATATCAGGATTAATTAGCCGCAATTCCTCAATCACTCGCTTCTGTTTGAGCACATTGTTCAGCCCACATATATTAAATGAACATATACGCAAACTATTGTTAGCCATTACCCCTAGTCACTCACTGGTCGTCAATATGTAGAACTAAAAAAAAAACTTGTTCCTGAAGCCTAGCAACGTTTGTTATGAACTGATATTTTACCCTTTTCACCCTTACCCCAATGATCACCCAACCCATAACCCCAAAAGTGTCCCCCTATACCCCCTACACCCCCACCCCACCCAGCAGCCCCCCACCCCTCAAGTGTCCCTCCCCCAGAATTAAGGCAATAGGGCCTATCACCCTTTAGATGGATATGAGATACTCACTAATTGCTCGGGTAGTCCCATTTCCAAACAATATATCAATAAAAGTCAATACAGAAAAAAGAACACGATCTAAGTGCATAATGCCCAAACATTGTAATTATCTAATTAATGGATGGCCTTAGCCAACAACCCAATGCACTTAAACGTCAGTCCAAAGAGCGAAGATATTCCTTAGCTGAGGCCTCGGAAGTAAAGAAACGATTCTGTCCATTGTGAATCGTTTTTAGAGTCGCTGGCTGTAAAAGAAAAACCTGTAAGCCCTTGGATTGAAACGGTACAATTAGTTGACGAAGCTGCCACCGTCTCTCCACAGTAGAATGGCAGTAGTCTGGACGAACAAAAAATTGAGTTCCTTTACCCGATCTCCTTTTCTCCGGGCGAGCGAGGTCATACAATATCTGCCTTGCTAAAAAATTATTCAATGAGATCAAAATAGCACGTGGATGTTGTACACCTTGCCCACTCCTAGCAGGTCATTAACAAAATGGAAATCGGTGCGCACGTTGAATTTCCAGGGCCCAATTCCAATCCTTCACCTCAGGGAATGCCTCCTCAAAAAGCTCAATCACAAATTTGCGAACATCTTGCCCCTCTAGGCCTTCTGGGATTCCAAGAATACACAGATTATTGCACCATAGTCGATTCTCCATATCGGTAAGCTTGTCGTGCACGTCATCCTTATGTGCCTTTATATCAGTGACTTCTTCCTTTTGGATTGCCATTTGATCTTCCAATGCAGAGATACGACCTTCGACCTCTGTCATTCTATCAGTGAAGTCGTTACATGTCTTAGCCAAACGGCGAACCGTGTTCTGCAGCTTCCTGCATGCAGTGTGAGTTTTTAGATGTTCTGCACGAGCCTCAAGCCGATGCTCCGAAATGGACCTATAAATTTCCTCAAGTGAAACATGGCTAGTTGTCTCTACACCGGGACTCGCGCTGGCCTGATCAGATAAATCTAATCTCTCCAAGAGGTGTTCACCACCTGTAAAATCCCAATCCGTTAATTCTGAAGCAGGAGACACATCTCTAACAGCATCTCTTTTCCGAAGAATATCTAAATTATCTATAGCAGTGTCAGGGCTTTCACCACTTTGTGCGGTATCCTGCAGGGTAGGAGTGGTGTCTCCTGAAGCTTCGTCATAGGTTACAAGGTCGTCGTCCAGATCGACATCGAGGTCAGTCCCATCTGACTGCTCGGAGAGAGAATAAAATTCACTATCTTTTCTACTAATGGGATCCGTTACATCTTCACTACCGACAGTATTGACCACACCTACCTCATTCGCTAAGTTAAGTTCATCCCCTTCCGCAACTTGTATTAGCTGAGATGCCTCTATCTGGCTGAGGGAGCCATCCGGTACTCCCACCCCAGTATTATCTTCATCAATAATATTGATATCAGCAAGTCCAACAACTGGAATCATAGCCTTTTTCCCAGTAGCAGGCTGAAACATTTGCGGAATCTTGGGGGTAGCCTGTTTAACAACCTCAGTGTCTTTACTACTTGGCTCCCTATTACTTAAGTTTTGGGGTAGTTTAGCGGCGAGAGCAGCTCGAGTGCCAACCTGACTCTCTCCCGTAGCTCTTGTTTTCCCACCACGTGCCGTCTTTGGTCCCATAGCCGATACTACTCAGTCTGATACCTGCAGTCAATACACGTTATTCATGTTTCTCTTCGCAAATTTTAATAGGGCTTGCTGAGTTGACTAGAACTATAATTTGAAGTCTGTAGGCTATGAAGTGCTGAATACAGTAAGCAATAATAAACAATTAATGCACTTAGCAGTTCTTACTTTTACTTTAAACCAGCTCAAAAAAACGTGTCCGTCCAACCAGCCAGCTGAGGTACACAACGATAAATATCAATGATTTTCTAAAGAGTCCCGGAATATTCCTTGCAAGCTTGAAAGCGTTCAAAGGGTCCGCGTTCGTCAAGCGTACTTTACCGCGCCTCCCAGCGGTGTACTCACCAGTCTCCACGATCTCTCCAGAACGGTGTGGCGCTAAATCGAAACGGCGCCTCCTCGCCACTCACTCCACACTTCTTGCATCTCCCCTCATTCGCCGCATCGGGCCCCGAAAGCACGGAGGTCTTGAAACAAAGACCCAATCCTGGGGGTCAGCGCTCAGCAAGCATACTCCACCGCGTCTCCAACAGCGTGCTTCCGTGATTTTCGCAGTCTCTCCCTGACCGGACCAGTGCAACGCCGGATCCAATCGGCTCCTCCTCCTCGCTGCTCACTCCGCGCTCCTCATTCTCGCCTCTCCGCGCCTTTACCACAGCGGAACCTCCCGGTAGCTATACAAGACACCGGAGCAGAGTTCTACTTGAAAACACCTCCAAAATGCCTGCTCAGCCTCAGATACAGCAAAGCGGCAGGGACCACCGAGCGGAGCCTCTCACACATACGTCTGACTCGCAGACGCCATCTTGCCTCACTCCCTTTAATTAGTTTCTTTTTGTTTGTAAATATTTTCTAGTTTAAAAGAATTATTTCTTTTGAATGGATTATTTTATTTTATATAATATTTGTAGGTTTTTGATATATGTAATTAAAATTATTATATGCATTCTTTCTATATGTTTAATATTTTTGATTTTTTAAATATTGTTTATTTGTTTATGATTGTTTTTCAATTGTAATTTGTTTTTAACTGTTTGAGTGTAAATAGTAATTTTTGTTTCTCTGCTATCCAACACTTTCCTTAAAGTTGCACTCACGGGAGTGTGAATAGTAAGTTTAATTCCTCTGCTATCCAACACTTACCCTACTTTTGCACTGATTGTATTGTGAAATTTAAGTTTAATTATTTTTCTAACAGTTTAATGTTTTAATTTATTATAGATTTTTGTTTTTTATATTTTAAATCATTAATATATATTTTTATTTTTTATATTATTTTTATCTTTTAACATAAACTAAAAATAATAGTTTACTTGCTTTAAAGTAAATATATATGTATAAATTATTATGTGTGTTTTTTATTAAGTGTATTATATTAAAATGTATATTAAATTAATTGTGTTAATATTATATTTAATATTTAATTATTTAATACTATTTTATTTTATATTTATATAAAAGTCGATATGTTATACATCTAGATTTTTTACATCTATATTTTTGAATCAATATTTTTGTACTTACCTGTTTAAATATAGAAGTCAATATTTTTGTTGTCTATATTTTGTAGTCGATATTTTTAACATCAATGTTGTGTCAGTGAACAGTTATCTACAGGTAGTTCCAGGAGAGCAGTTGTCTTGGGTGGAGAAGGCAACTCTTGCTCACTGTGTCTTTGCTCCTTTTCAGCTTGTTGTAGCAGGCAACTCTTTCTCATGGCGTCTTTTAGCTTTTCTGCTCTGAAATCCTTTATATCCATGGTTTTCAGACATCTGGTTATGGATGAAAGCCTCAGGCAAGGTTTGCCTTGTCTGAAGCTTTCATCAGAAGGAAGCCACGTGAGATGCCAGGATCCATTTTTTTCTCACCCTCTACAACAGGGGGAAAAAAATCAAACAATTGATTCTGAGTGTGACTTTGGTGTCAGCAACTTCCTCTTCAGCTATTTCCAAATCATAGATTGCCATCAGAAACCAGTGGGATATTTGTGTGTTTTGTTCTGAAGAAACCATTACCCTTTTTCTCTGATAATCAACTCCAGAAGGGAAACAAATCAAGACCAAGAGAGATCTGGATCATTACCGTAGCGAAGCAGGTTAAATGTGTCAGTCAGTCAAAGTACTTTATTCGATAATTCAATATCATAAAAAGACAGTATTGATCAATTTATAAATTACAGTTACATACTTCAAGAAAAATTCACAGAGTATCACAAAATTTCATATATATAAGAGTAATTAGAAAAATTTTAAAAATATTAAAAAGGTCAATACATATACAGGATAAGTGCTATACAAGGTTGCATGAGCATAGGTTATAAAAATACAATCAAGTGTGGAGATTCAACATCTTTTTTCTCTCCCTGACAGCCCCCACCAAAAAACTTGCAACATGAGAGATGACCTTGGGGCTGTTTAAATGTGATTTAGAGACATTTAGACCCTGGCGGTTGGACCACAGGTTCACTCCAGGTGAGTGGGGACCACAACCTGTTCGAGAAACCCACCTGCCTAGCAGATATCTGTGCACTGCCAAGGGATCCGCTCATGCTGCGACTGTCTCCACAGCATAGACGTTTTTTTCTGCAAGTGCCTTGTTTAAAGATCCACTCTTCAAACTTTTTTATTTAGAGAAAACTAGCTCCAGAACTGCAAGTTTGTTTTCTATAATCACAAAGCAATTGGCCCTAAGGTACAGGGGGATTCTCCTGGCTTGTGTGGGCCGTTCTGCATTTTCCCTGCCAGTGTCTTCCAAGTATCACATAGTGGACAAGGAGTGGGGGTAAAATGAGGTATGGTCACCCACCCTTCAATATGGTGGATGGCCTTCACTGCGATCTGATGGCCCTTTGGCAGATGGTTAGTGGTGTACACTGGCAGACCGAGGGGATGCTCCACCGGTGAAAGCCTGGTGCTTCCACTGACTTTAAATAGAGTGGGGTGTCTGCATGATTGCAGGGCAGGACTTTCATCAATTTACAGAGGTGCTCCCACACCATCAAACTTTAAATGAACCCCTTAATTAGCAGTCATTGAAAGTTAGAGCAAGCACAACACTGATTATGATGGAAGAATACACAAACCCTCACCAGTGAAATTCTATGAATAATCGATTTGAGTTCACAGACCAAACACGTGAGAACACAACCTGTGTTTAGGTGCTGCCTGGTCTCACCCTGATGATTATAGAATGTATGTGCAATGAACTCAGGTAGAAAATAAAATACAAAGAGTGCGTAGACTAAGAATGGGAGGTCCCCAAATCCTAAAGCTGAAAAGCCCAGCTACAAATCCTTTAAAAACACATTTGCGATGATGGAACTTCGTATTTAGGGTTCGGGTACTTCCTGGTCTGGGTCTGGAAAGTACACCCACACAAAAAAAGTCTTTCAAATTAAGCCTCTTTAAAAGGCCGGTTTAAGCGAAACAAAACGTATGACATTGGGTAGTTATATCTATCAACAAACCATAACGAATGGCCCGCTAAACACTGCCACGCATTACACATGGCAGTTCAATTTACATGGTTGATTATATCAATAATGTTATTTCAAATTACCTCCTTGATATCACTGATGTTATCGCACATTGCATCACCAATGACATGATCGATAGCAGCATTGGATGAACAACTATAAAGTCCACTGCACATTAACCAAGTGCAAGAAAGTGGTTCAGATGCCTCTAAGAAAGGTTTAGTAGCCCAACACTGAGGCCTTAGATTGTCTTCAAGGACACAGAGCTTGTACGATGGACCTTGTTGGTCCAGTGTAAAGAATCAAGAATCAGAATCAAGTTTATTTGCATAGTTAATTAAAACCATTGCATACAGTAAAACCAAATCAAGTACTACAAGATAAAAAAATATATAAATGTAAAAATATAAACATCTCAGACCGGCTCTAAAACCCATTAGCATTTTCAACATTAAGCAGTGCGTTCTAAATTTGTGCAAAAGATCCAGCGATTAAAAAGTCCTTACACAAAGAGGTTATGTGCAGTCAAACTAGAGGTTGTTGTGTGTTCTTAGGGGTGGCCCTCAGTGGCTTAGCATCATAGCGGATCGGCCACAGACCAGGTCTTAATCGTGGTTTAGTTCGAGATGTGTTTACATACTGCAGGCATAGTTCCAATGCGGTTGGAAATGAGTCTGAAAGGATGGTCTTTATTGGAACATGTTCCCAGAGATAGGTGGAATGAGGCGGCAGATCCTTGTTTGTCTTACGTGTTCTTGAGCAGTTTTTGTTCGGCTATCATTAAGAATTTTACTAGTCTGCAATTTAGCTGAGTATTTTCTGGATTTAGACAGGCTAACACAGCTTGCCTCCTAGTGCGAATGCCTTTCAGATTAAACTTTTTTTTAGGAAATTCCACCGTGCTTGTAGCATTTCTTTGCATAGGCAGGTTAGGTGTAGTATGTCGCCTTGTTTAGCATTGCACAGTCTACAGGTGACTTGTAATGATGGCCTTTGCCATGGTGGAAGGTGCTGAGCACAAGGCAGAATTCCCAATCTATGCCTCATAAAACTCATTTTTGTTGCCTTGGGGTACCCCTGATTGAAGTATGTTTGGGGACCAAATGCTTTGTATGTGTTGAGGGTCATCAATGCATGACCTCTATTTTAAAAGGTTGCCTTGTCTTCCTTTTTTTTTTCCCTTTTTATTGGGAATATTAGTGCAATTACAATGAATAGAAAACAGTACTGATAAAATCCGGACGAAAAAGCAGCAAGGTTGCCTTGTCTTCCACCAATGAGATTTGCTTAATGGTCTTCCAAACCAATTTTTTAAAGTTGTGGTAGCCAATTTGGGCGTCTCATAGCCCCTTGAGTTTGGTGCGTTCCAGGGCTAACTGGAGATAGTCTCTGGCTTGGGAAATATCTCTATGCTGTAAGTCATGCCACAGCAGATGGTTAAGCAAGTGAGTGGGGGGCGCTTTTGATCTTGAACCAGCAGATGATATATACCCCGTGCCTTTCAAGATCTTGTCGTAGGAGTCCAAACTCCAGCCTCATTTGGGCTGGGGAGGTGTAATTCAGAAGGCAGAGCATTTGTCTGTAGGCTTTGACCTGTATGTTGTCCAGTTCCTTTGCATCTCTGCCCCGCATAGCTTCGCAGCCATATGCAATTGATGGTAGTAGTTTGGCCTGGGCTACCTTTAGTAAAGAAGTCAAAGTCGGCCCGGTCAGTGGTTTTTCATTGTTAGAGCCATTAACAGACCCTTTCTTCTTGCTTCCTCCATCTGGGACTTGAACAACCTTCCGTTGTCGAATGTGACTCCTAGGTACTTGTATTCGTCAGCTGACTCAATTTTTGTATCACCGAGGAACCAGTTTCTCTGGCGTTTCTTTTTGTTGTTATATATTGACATCGTCCGTGTCTTTCGCAGATTTATTTTTAAATAGTTTTCTATGGCCTAGTTCTGCATTGCCATCAGTAGGTGCTGTAGGCCGACATAAGTATGACTTAGCAGAACTACGTCGTCGGCGTACATAAGGTTGGTCAGTGTTTTTCCGCCTATCCTCGGTGAGTGTGAGTTGCAAGCGTTCAGTACCTTTGGCAGGTTGGCCATGTACAAATTAAACAGGGTTGGTGCAAGCACACAACCCTGTTTCAAGTCTTTTGTTGTAGGAATTTTCGTGGACACGTGGGTGCCTCCTCCTAGTTTCACTTGCACTCAGGTGTTTGTATGTAGTAGCTTCAGCAAGTTTAGGGTCGAGTGTAAAGGGAGATTTCCCACGTCATTGAATGGTGCGGACCCTTTGGAGCACATTTACTATTTTTTCACGCAACGCAGGGAAGCAACAGAAGGTTTTTTTCTTTCTTTTCAAAATCATTTTTATTCATTTTAGTGTTTACAAAAGAAACAGTAGTCTTATGTATGTCGATCTGTGCTCTATGCCGTAGTACATCAGCCATATTGGCTCAGCTTTCATTGCAAGTACAGGATAAGAGATTAAATAATGCGGGTGGAGCAGCATGGTGGGACAGACAAAAACAATAACATGCGATTAAGCAAAAACAAATTAGTGGCGAGGGGTGGAGGGAGGAAGGGCGGTCTCTGTCAGTATGACAAAAAGGTAAAGCACCGAGGCTTAGAGTGGGTAGTAAATATACCTATCGTGTGGCAGGGCTTAACAATAGTACTAGAAGTCCCTTTGCCAGGCCGGCACTAGGTGGGTGAGTGGGGGGACGTAGATGGTTTAGCCGCCTGAAAAAGAAAAGTGAGGGGGCAGCATATATCATGTAAGATAATATGATGGGGGGAGTCCCACAGAGCTGTAGATCATCATTAGAAACCAAGGCCTTATGGGCAAGTACCAAGGTGTCCCAGAGGCCAGCGAGTGTGACACGGCTGAGGCCCAGTTTCTCCTTTCTGTGAACGGTGGTGCTCCCGGCCTTTGCCCTGTGCTGCAGCTCCCGGTGTCAGTACCACAGAGAGGGGGTGTCAAGGATTCCCAGCACAGGGTGACAGCTCGGCGCACGAGGAAGAGATTGTGAGCCAGAAACGAGTAGTAAGTGTATCCCCTTCATATAGGGATAGCCTCCGTACTTGTGGTCCTGGTAGTGATGCAGGTTACACTTTAGAGGGCACGAGCACAATGCACATCACTCCTTCAGACCACAGGGTTCACAGTGGAGGCCACCACTGCAGCTGCGAGATATCTCCTTTCTAGTGTTTTTATTTCTAGAAAAAGATATCAGAAGAAGGAAACGCCAGTTCTTGTATTCCCTAATTAAACTGTGGCTGTAATTAATTATGGTCATGACCTGCCTACACAGGATCCTGCAGCTGGCATTGTGACATCAGCACTTAACTGCATAACTTGGAATAAGACAGGTAGCATGTTACATTGTGCAGTGTGCTTGACTGAACGAGTGTAGTGCAGCCTATGTAAAAAAATGATTTTGTAGTAGTGGCCAAGTATTGTTCTTATCATGTCATAGGTTGCTGCTACTGGGTGTATAACCAATGGCATCGCCAGTCTCCCGCTTTAGCAGCTTAAGTGGGGGTTGTCACTGGAATCCATATCCCTCTAAAACGTTTATTAGTTTCATTTGGATTCTGCAGTTAATAAGCTACTGTTAAAGCGTTAATACCAGGTCAGGACTGAGACAAAAGGGTCAAGAGTTGCTAAGGGAGCCAAGTTCATTAAGGAGAGGAATGATGGTGAAAGGAGACAGCTACAAATGGAGTAAGAGGAGACAGAAAGAGAAAAGAGAAAATAAGGTGAGAAAACGAAATAAAACTGGAAAGGATAAAAGAGAGAACTTATGAATGTAAGAAAATATAAAAGGAAAGAATTAAAAATGGATAGAAGGAAGGGTGAACGAAGGCAGGAAAGGTAAAAAGAACAAAGGTAGGAAGAGGATAAGAAGGGTTGTATACATGGATTGATGTATGGAGGAATGGCTGGAAGAATGAAACAATATATGAAATGGATGGATGGATGGCAAGAATTGCCACTAAATGGATGGGATAGTGGAGGAATGGATGGATGAGTAAACGGCTGGATGGCTGGATGAATGGTCAGCAAATGGATGGAATGGTGAAACGATGGAAGAAGATTGTATAGGTGGAAAGGTGAAAAGGCATGCAAGAATTGAGGGTGGATGAATGTGTAGGTGGGTGGATGTATGGGTGAATAGAACGATTCTAGAAAGGGTGCGGCGGACTTGCTTCGCTCCCTCTGCGTCATTGGAGGCTTAGATCCAAGTAGGGGACATTTTCCTGGCTCCGCCCTTACATATACGGGCAGGCAGAGGCGTGAGACAGAACACGAGCTTTGCATTCATTGGTTGTTGTGAATAATTTAGAGACTCTCGCTGGAGCCCGCTTGTGAGCCAGAGAGGCGCAGTTCAAAGCATGGGCCGTAGTGAAAGGAGACAGGAGGAAAATTTAAAGGGATGTAAAAGGAGAAATGCGGGGAAGAACTGATTTCACCGGTGATGGGAAAAACGACTTATTTCAGACGGCAAGCAGCAATAATTATATGACATTATTTTTTAAAAGAAACGTTGTGGCCGTTTAAGCCGCAATGTCCTTGCTTAAATAGTGTGCTCTTCTTCGTGACAATCCTCCCCCTACCCACAAGCCCTGTGCTGAAGACAGGTCACCAGTGCACGCACAGACAGAGATAAAGAAGCAGCGGACACCCCTCCATGAATAGCTAAACTCGCGTGAACAATCCCAGCCGCGCTGCGCCGGCCACGGCTCCAGAACCCTGCCCTGGGAGCTCCTCGGATGCTCTTTTGCTTCCCCGAGTCCTCACACAACTTTCTTTCACATGAATTTAAAGCTTTTCTTGTCCCAAACAGCACAGCTTCTTTTATTACCCTGCAAATCCCCGAAAACATCACTAACGCGCCCAAAAGGTTTCCCTACAATGACGCACGTGGAATAAAGCGGGGACGCTCGAGTGAGAATCGAATGTGAATCGAATGAGGCCCGGATCCGCGTCGGTGAACCTCGGGCCAAGGGCCGGGATGCGGCTGACGAGACGCGAACTGACATCAACACCATGGCTGGCCTTCAATCCGATTAGCCCGTCACCTCGTCTCAATTCCCCCCGGCCATAATACTTTGGCGTCCTTCTTTTCAGCGGCCCGCTCACCGCCCAGGGCTCCTTCCCAGTAAACTGGTACCCACGCCGCTGCCCTGGACCCGACGCTTACCCCCTCATCCGGGCTCAATGGGGCCCTTTCGACAAGGTGCCCGCTTTTTTGTGTGCCCGAGCGTCAGGCCTCCGAAAATCCACACACCAATAGTCGCTAGCAATTTAAAGCTTCTATTCAGGAGAGAGCAAAATAGTGTGTCCTAAACAAAGCCTTGCGACTTTCTCACCATTTTTATATTCACATAAATATTTATGGGCATTGTGAATCATAACTTCTTAACATCGTGGAATTTTTAAATTTCATCTAATTGCAAATTAGTGAAAGTTTGTTTTTGTTATTGGCTGGAGAGGTTGAAGGAAAATTGTAACGAAACCCACACTTTAACCTAACTTGTCTTGACGACCACAACATTCTTTCACGTCAGAGGCCCTGAGCCTGCCTTTGCACTTTTTTTTAATCCATAGGCATTTCTGTGCTTGGCTAAACAATCTGCCAGGTGTGAGCATCTCTTTTAACTGGTGGGTCTTCTGAGGACTGGGCCAATACATTTGCATATTGGAAAGTCCAATATTGTGCTGAAAACAAGGGGCCTTATTTATGAAGGCCTTGCGCCGCCGGTGCGTCATTTTTAACATGGGAAAAAGTGACGCACCGGCTGCGCAAGGCCTTTATAAATCTGCCCCAAGCTTTTTACCCTTTCTCACAGACTTCTTCCAGCATGGCTACACATGCTTAGACAAACTACACGTTCGCACAAACTACCAGCGTGCTTACCACAAATAACCAGACACACACACTCCACACACATTCAGATCACACATTTACAAATACACCTGGCGCTGATAAACACACCATGCACACACACATATACACTGACACACACACAGTGCACACCACATGCACCAATCACATCCCCACACATAGACCAGTTTAAATATAAATGTATGTTTTAAGCTAGCTTTATATTGTCGCAGGCAAGGACCTTTCAGACTTCAAAGCCCTGACAACATTTTATATAAAGAGAAACTTATAAAGAGCCTCAATATGAGGTCCCTGGATTTCTACTGATATAAAATGAATTGCAGAGCCCTCTGGGCACACCAGGGAAGCTCTGGTGTCATGCGCTGCTCTGTAGGATTGTGCAGGGGTGTCCATGCCATCTGGGCGCTATGCAGGGCTGTGCTTCAATAATCAGAGATTCTTGCAAAGTTCAATGCACCACAGTCGGGATATTTACAAGCTGAAATCTCAATTCAGCAGTTACAACCATCACCTTCCCAAGTTCAGGCTCACATTTACAAAGGTTTTGCGATGCAACTTGACGCAAAAGTCAGGGTCAATTTTCCAATTAAAGACCCACATAACGAAACTGTGTGCTAAGTGTGAGCACCTGCACAAACTTTGGTCAATTTGAATATTTATGCCAGTGGCTCTGTAATAGCTCACCACACTTTTGTGCTGTGGTTGGGCACACCACTTGCATCAGACTCAAATATGACGAAAAAAAGTATAGTATAAAAAAATGCAATTAATAAAGGCCATTACCAGCCAACACCTAGACATGCCCTGCTTTTCAGGGAGACCATAACTCAGAGCAGGTGTAAGAAAGAGGCCTAAAAACGTATGGGTTGCTTGTGTAGGCAACATGTCCATCAAAGCTGATGGTGCCCAGCAACAGCTCTTCTCTCCTGCCGTGCTGCCCCGTGGGAGGAAGGGTACAGATCACTGGATGCCAACAAAAAGCATTAAAAGTGAGAGTTATAGATCTAAACCCCGCGACAAGGCTTGCTCCAAAAGGAGGGTGTGATTTTCGATCCCTAAACTAATCCTTTTATCTTCCCTTCAGCAAGCTCCAGGATTGAAGCGGTCACATCTGGCCTGGTGTCAGGAATCACCGGGGTGAAAAACACGAGGGGCCCGAATAGGCTTTAGCCCATCAGCGGGACAAAGATGGCCCGTTGGGCAGAAAGAGCCGCGGCGGCCTGGGTCTGCCTGAACCCCACCTTGGGAGCCACCTCTCTGCTAGAGTGGGCCGCGGACAGGAAATCAATAGGCGGCTCCTGGGGGAGGGCCTTCCGGAGACAATGGCGGCTTGCAATTAACGAGCCATGAAAGGCAAGGCTGAATGAATAGGGGGGATATGTGGTACGTCATCAGTTCATATTCCTCGCTTGCTGAGTAAGTCCCTGAATGGGATTAACTTTTAGACAGGCAAGGTTTGTCGCGGCTTCTGTAGAGCGTGTTTCTTTAGGAGGGTCATCACTTCTTCGAAGGGGGTCTACACCCCAACTCATAGGGAGTCCAATAAGTGTGAAAAGAGACCTTCAATCGTGGATCTCTGGCCAGAGAAAATATAACAATTTAGCTCAATAGGGAATGTAAAATATAGCATATGGCACACCCATCCCTAAAGCACCTGTGTCTCATAATATATTGCACTTATGAACTGCAGTAGGCCTTCCTATTTGTCTAAAACTGCCAGCATCACATACCAACTTTGAGGAGGAGGAACAATGGCATAGTGCTTTACAACATTTATTGCTACACACAATGCAATATAATATAATAATATTTACCTAGTGGCAGTACCCACTAGCTAGTTGAGTGGTAGAAAAGTCAGTGGCGTAACGAAAGTTTAAGGGGCCCCCATGCAATGTACACGGAGGGGCCCCTGCTCCGGTTTTTATCCAGAGCACTCAGACCTGAGTACTGTGCTGAGGGGGCTCCCGCACAGCGGGGGATGCGCGGCCTGTGTTACGCCCCTGGAAAAGGTCTGCTTTACCGTTTGATTCATCTTCCTTAAAAAACTTTTTTTAAAGTTCGTGCACCTCAGCTCCTTTCTGGAAAGTTTCGGGGTTATCTGTCAAGCAGGGGTGAGAAAACAGGGGGGCCCAAAATCCCCAAGCATTTTCTTGTAGACTTCTTTAGACAAGGCTACTACAAAAACTGCTGAACGTAATGACACCAAATTTGGCAGGAAGCTAGATCTGGGTCAGCAAAATGTGCTTTTTATGATTAGGTGTAAATCCATTCAGTAGTTTTTGAGAAATTATGATAAAAAATAATTGTAGGTTTAGGCAGTTGGGTCCGCAAGAGTCTCGACAGACACTCAAGGGAGCGGCAATTTAAAAATAGTGCATTCTGATTGGCCCAGGGAGCTTTATTTTTGCTGGTCCATCTCGCTCCCACAGGAGTTAGACTCACACGACAGCTAGCACTCTGATTGGCTGCCATGACATGAGAAAAATGTTGTTGGCAGCCATTACAGGAGTCGAGGGATTAGTCCCCTGTCCTGAAGTTAAAAAAATATATCTATACTAATATAATAAAGAGAGAGCCCAAACCTTTGAGGCGGGTAATCTCAGGAACCACAGCACCAATCACAACACCCAATATAGCGTTGGACAGGGCAGTTGCAGCAGAAGGACATAGGCTATGCAGACGCCCACCATATACATTTAAAAGGTAAAAGAACCGTGCCAGCAAAGTAGTCCCTTGTGGGCGTGTCTGCGTTGTGCTGTGGGCGTGTGCTGGGGGCGTGGGCGCGGGCGTGTGCGGGGTGCGGGATTAAGGGAAAAAAATTGAGCGTTGTGCCCAATATTTCATTGTTTTCTCTTCCCAGGTTCTGTACATTCCAGCTCCGGGTGTCCACCCTGCTCCCTTTAAATACCCCTGCACCCCATAATCATAACCCAACCTTATTCCTTAAAATACCCCAACACCCTTAAACACTAACCATTCTATAAATATACCTTGTACCCCAAAACCCAAACCTATCCCTAAAACCTAAAAATACCCCTGTACCCCAAAACCCAAACCTAGCCCTGAACCCTATAAATACCCCTGTACCTCAAAACCCAAACCTACCCCTGAACCCTAAAAATAACCCTGTACCCCAAAACCCAAACCTAGCCTTGAACACTAAAAATACCCCTGTACCTCAAACCCAAACCTACCCCTGAACACTAAAATACCCCTGTACCCCAAAACCCAGACCTAGCCCTGAACTCTTAAAATACCACTGTACCCCAAAACCCAAACCTACCCCTGAACCCTAAAAATACCCCTGTACCCCAAAACACAAACCTAGCCCTGAACCATAAAAAATAACCCTGTACCCCAAAACCCAAACCTACCCCTGAACTCTGAAATACCCCTGTACCCCAAAACCATAACCTAGCCCTGAACCCTAAAAATACCCCTGTACCCCAAAACCCATACTTATCCCTAAACCCTAAAACTACCCCTGTACCCCATAACCCAAAACTATATCTGAACCCTTAAAATACCCAAACACCCCAAAACATACCCCAGTACCCCAAAACATATACCCCTATACCCATACTTACCTTATCCAAACATTAAAAAAAACATGCTTTTACCATTCATGCATTTACAACGAATTTCATTGTAAATGTATGCGTGGTAAAAGCATATAAAATGTAATGCAATGCGTTATAATGGCAGTGCGGAGTCATGGTACTTTCGTAATGAAAGTATGCGGAGTGATGGTATGCGGAAAGAAAGTTGTGGAATAATGGGTGTTTACCCTCCCCCGGTAAGTACATTGGTGGCACGGCGGCCCACATCTCCAGCAACATACTCATATTTTTTCATCACCATTTGAAAAATGCACAGGTCTCTCTCATTGATGGCCAGCACCGACATACTCTTTTAGACACACCTCCCGCCACAAGTTCTAGAATTGCGAACTTTAGAGCTGGGGAGCTACGTTCATTATATTCACAAACCTTCTGTGGCGAAATGATACAGAGGGGGTACCCTAGAAAGCTCTTGAAACATTCAAGGAAAAGAGCAAGATTTACCTATTTGAAAAGAAAACGAAGAAAGAGCTTGACAAATTAGTGTGTGTGACCAGGTTTGGTCCTGATACACACAAAATGAGGCAAGCGGTACTTAAGAATTGGCACCTCCTCGAGGGCCTTGAATGTCCTTTTCCGAGACCGATTTTTGCCTATAAGAAAAATCAAAGTATAGGTCAACAGATTGTCAGAGCTGACATTTCTGTACCCAAGGCAAAAAATGATTTGTTGAGTCAGTGGAAGATGAAGCCACTTGAAGGACACCACAGGTGTGGTAATTGGGTTGCCTGCTCTAGCACGGTAGAAGGGAATGAATTCCAACATTTGAGCACGAAATGGAAGCATCAGGGATTTACAACCTGTAAGACAAAAAACGTGGTGTATGTGATAATATGCCCGGGCAATAAGATCTATATTGGTAAAACTAACCAACAGGTCAATCTGAGAATTTGCCAGCACAGGTCTCGCATAAAAAAGAAAGTGATGTCAACACCTATGGTCGAGCATTTTGCAGAGAAGGGGCACAGTGAGAACGATTTTAAATGGTCTATTTTATTTACCATCAGTCAGGTAAAAGGCCCAACAGATGTAGATAGAGTCTTGTTACAAAAGGAGGCATATCTTATTCTTAAATTTAATAGCACAGTAACAGGATTAAATAATCTGTCTGAAATATCACGATTGTGAACTTGACGGCGTGTACATCTGTATCCCTGCTCTGAATGATACACCCGCTCTTTGATTAAGATGCAATCATACACGTAGCATCATTTAGGAGTGCCTTTTACTTCCTGTTATTATAAACTGAGACAGTCCTCCGCTTCAATAATTGCAGGTGTGAAGGGACTGTTTTTATGACAGTCTTTGTTCCAATAATGAACTGATTCCTGCTTTTCGTTCTGTCAAAGGTCCGGATTTTGAGAGACACCGCAGCGAGGTTATTTCATTAAGCCCGTAGGTTTTACAACACTTGTGCTGGTGTAAGCAATAACCAGCCTGACGGCTATTAATCGAATAAACCGCTGTAGGTATGAAGCCACAATGTATGAGGGACGATGTATACATCTACACTAGAAACAGCCTCTTTTATCCATAGAAACTACGTGTCCCAGAAGCCCTTGGGCGCTTGTCGTCAATGTTAATATGGGCGTAACAAGATGGCCCCACGTATACCAGAATCGACTGATTCCGTTCCAGGTGAAGGAGCTGGAAACAGGTACTTGGCACAGTTCGGTGTGACCGTATACACAAACGGAAGCTGCTGTTGTTGTGTACTAGGATTCATTAAATCTTGTTGCATCCTTAGGTGAAACTTTTTGAGGACACGCGTTAAAAATAAGACACGATAGGATACGAAAAGTGTTTCACAGTCCGCGCTGGTAGCGCGCCGAGAGGAGACACATGATGAAGCGTTTAGGAATGAGGCACGTCGCGTTCTTCTAAGATTAAGGTATGTTTATTTAGAAAGTATCGGGGCATGCATCCTAGAGAAATTCTTGAATTGACAAAAAGGCTCTAATCAGGGCACTTTTTTCCTTTTGTCAGACCCCGCTCTACATGTTTGATTTTAAGCAGACATACAGCTTTGACTGTGATTTAATCCTCCGCGAGAGAGGTAGGATATAATTGGTTTTCCTACCTCTTATAAGTCTTTGAAGGAACTTGGTACATAGAGTTATAATGGAGCCTCGGGGAGGGGCACCACATAGCTCTCCTCCTCTTTATTTAAATAAGTGGTTCAGGGGGAAGGCGTCCCCGGGCCCAATTACGGCTTGGGGAGGTGAGCTGTATGGGCCCTCCCCTTAAAAAAATACACTGCCCTAGGGTATGGGGTAATCAGGATCTAAAGAAACACAGAAGGGGCCCCTAAGCCCCCTCCAATTTCATTAAAAAACAAACGACCCTGGAGGATGGGGTTTCCAGGACCTATGGCCACCCCCTCTCCCTCTGCGCACGGTCGCCATGGAGGTTGCATTTACGTATGATATTTGAGTATTACTATACTTTTCAAAAACCCTCACTGAAAAAAAACAAAGGTTAAAGTAAAGTTATAGTTATATGTGATCAAAAAAATTGTTTTCGTTTAAAAAAAACTTAGAAATTCACTGAAAAAAACAATTAAAGTAACTTTATAATTAGGTATATTTGTTAATGACAACATTAATGTTTTGAATAAAAAGAACACAGACTTTACTGGTCATACTTAGTTGCACTAACTATAACTTGCACCCTGCCATGCCCTGCTTAAGATCTCACATATGACATCACTCATGACATGTTCTATGACATCATCTATAACATCACTGATGACATCATTCAATTAGTGTCCTAGTTTGTTTTATAGTTTACATCGTGGCTGGTAAGTACCATATTACTTGTCTACCTAATTATGTACAGCCTGGGTCCAGCTAATGGGTTTGAGTGTTTAAAAAGCACATGTGCTCCTAATGCACCATAGGTGTGCAAAGGTATTGTACACATTATAAATCTTTGTATTCAAGAGTAACTTTGTGTGCAGGTGACAGGTGACTTGTTTTAAAAATGCTCTACACAAGTTTTTTGGTTCTGCAGAAAAAGTCCATAACATGTGTAAGATTAAACGTTCTAACTTTTGTAAGCAGCCTTGAGTTATTAGACAGAATTCTGTCAACATGACAATTTCTACATAACATAGAAGACTGTGTGCACTAGGTACTATATGCATGTGCTTGTTTTGCGTCAGAAGATGCGCTATCTGTAAAGTTTTCACCACAGTATGAAGGCTGCGTGTAGTATGATGTTTAGCACTTTCAAATCTTGCTTATTTTCAGCAAATAGTGTTTGCTCTGTTCTTAGTAGATACCTTTTAGTATAGTGTTTGCAAACAGTGTGGTATAAAGGAAACTCTCTCCACAGAGTAAGCACTGTTTACAGTTCCCAGTTCTCTACTGATATCAAATTCATTTCTCAATGTTGGTTTGGTGAGTTTCAGGGGTTTGATACAGATAAAAGCTGTCTATAGTAGGTCATGTGTTTTATAACTGACATCAATTATTTTTAGGAACTTGGCTTTCTGTGAACAGTTGTATACAGATTGAACACCATAGTTAATGAGAGTTTCCTATATGTTTGTGGTTGATTGTTAATGTGTAATATGCTAGCAGTCAAGTGTATAGTATAGGGTCAATATTGCGCATAATTCATGCTTTCTACACCTAAGGTGGTTGTATCTGTGAGGGCAATAATGATGGCTAATATTCTCCTGAGATACATTGTACTTAATGTCAGGCCTCTAATGCCCTAGTAATTTATAGAGCAATATGCAGGAAAACTAAGGTTGGATGATGTCATCAATGAGGTCATCAGTGATGTCATCAATGACATAATTTGAGATGGCATCCGTGATGTCATAAATGATGTCATCGAACATGTCATGAGTGGTGTCATATATTCGGTCATAAACACTTCATGGTGGAGCGGCAAGTTTTTTGTTTCAATGAATTTCTAAGGCTTTAGAGTATGTACACGTACCAGTAGATGGTTTATTCCAGGAATGCGTTTCACTTGCCAAGCAAGCTTGTTCACACACTGTATTGTGGGAAAGAACTGCAAAACATACTTAACAATAGAAAGTAAGAAAGGACATATATGGGTTGCAACCTACATACAAAATGGCAGGTAAACTTGAGGTATCTAGTCAAATATTACATTCATATTTCGTACCCCTCAGTGCCTGCTGTAATAGTAAGTGATGCACATTAAAATCATCAATAAAGTAAATACATATATGATGTATTCTTATGTCAATTAATAAATTCAACCACATTGTATTTTTGGATCTTAAACCACTGATGGTACTCTGCTAATGTGTGAATATGTTTCTCGTGTTGCGTTCCATTAAGTTCAGAGTATATATATATTAGGTATGGTGCATGACGTGGTGGAAGCTGAATGGTACATAACATTGGAGGAGGAACCCAAAGCCCCCACACTCTGCAGGGGGGCCATCAATACTGACTTTGAATCAAGTCCCCACAAACCAAATAGCGAGTGCCTCAGGTGATACTCACACAACCAATGACATGATTCAGGCAGCAAGTGCTGTATGAACTGCTACCCAGGGCTACAGGGCAGTCTACGTTAGTGTGTTCGGCAAATGTCTGGTACATACACACACTATTACAAGAGAGAGAAACAATACCTATCCAGCTAGTGCCCTACTATAACCTTGTAAAAAGCATTTGCACTCAAATTAGAAAGTGCCAGGATTTACATGGTGGAAGATAGTGAAACAGAAGTCTTGTACTGCAGAAATCCTATCCATAAACCAGTATTTCAGAATCCCACAAAATGTGGAAAAAAACCAACATGAAAAATGAAGCGGTCAAAATTCTCCCAATACTACTTCACACCCAAGTGGACAGAGAAAAAAAGTTAAATGTAATGATAAAAGAAGGGATCTCTTATCTGTAGGGTGCTGCTGTCCACCGTAGTGATGTTGAAGAAACGGTTAGGGGAGTGTCGATGGAGATGAAAGTCCCCGGGGGCACAACTGGGTGCGGACCCATTTCTCCTAAAATTGTTCAGCCGACCCCTGCTCCGCTCGTTCTGGGACCCCCAGCACCCAGATGTTACTGCGTCGGGCATGCCACTCTGCATCTTTGGCCTCTTCTAAGGTGGCCTCTTCCTTTTCTCCTGTAATTAAAAAAGAAAACCATGAGTAACTCTCATAGTAGGGTTTAAGATGAATCAAAATACAACAAATACACGCATACAGACAAGATGGAAGTCTCTAAAATCTATAAAGGTACTAACGACAGACAAGTCTCATAAGTCAAAACAAATTTAAGCAAAAAGAGAAGCGTCCACCTATGCTATTCCTGAAGGTGAATGCTCATTTCTTCATCCTGGTTACCCCCTCCTGGCTCTTGGTTTATAGGTTAATGATATGCCAAGATTCTCTCTTACTCAGATGGAGTACTCTATAATACTCCTCTATGGTTCTGTTGGATTTGTTCTATGCCAAAGTAAGTGAGAAGCGAGTTGTAAGAGAGTAGCTAATCTGCAAAATGCCTTGCCACCGGGTAGTGGGGGTCTTTGTTGCTGATGGCCCGCATGTGTTCTAAGACCATCTTCTTGGTGGCTAGTGTGGTACTGTCTACATATCTCTTTTTGCATGGGCATTCAAGAATGTAAATGGTGAATGTGGTGCCACAAGTGAGAAATTGGTTGATCTTTCTCTCCCCAGTTGCGGTGTGGTAAGATTTCCGCCTGATGCTATTTCGGCGTGCTTTACTGTGTCCACAGGGAAAAAATCCCTCCAGGACCCCCCCCCCCCCATGGTGCTCCATCTTGCCTGCATGGTGCTAGTAGGGAGAAATTCACAATGTGGTTCGTGGTCCGTGTGCCATGGGTCTTGGCGGAAGGAGACCAGGGACAGAGAAGACTGGCTGCAATCCAGCTCCCTCAACCGCCTCAGGCAGATTGGAGGGCCTGACTGAGGGAACGCCTTCTACTGTAGCAGTTGTCATGGCCTAGTAGGTACTGTACTCAACATATCCTTTGGAGGGAATTCAGAGGTTGCTGATCTGGGCCCTGTGAAAATGGGCAAAAACAGGGCGACAAGGGCAGCTGGATCAAATACGATCCCCTAGTACACCGCGCCCAGGCTCCCGCTGCAACAAATTACCAGGCAAAAGGGGGGTAATGAGGCACAGGAGTAGAAAGAACGAGCAGGACCATCCCAGATGGAGCTCTGGGCTGCCATCCAGTGTTCCAGTAAGGCCCTAGAGAATTGCATCGAGACTGTCTTGATTGATGTTAACCTCCTCCGAGCAGATCTGTGGAAAGTGGCTGAGCAGGTCACTGTGGCCGAAGGAGATATTGCATATCTGCAGGGAGAGGTGAAGACACTCAAACAACAAGTGGCTCAAACGTCTGTAGTCACGACGGCACTGGAGCAACGGTCCAAGCATGCAGAGTGGCATGCCCAACGCAGTAACATCTGGGTGCTGGGGGTCCCAGAACGAGCGGACCAGGGGTTGGCTGAACAATTCTTGGAGAAATGGGTCCGCACCCAGTTGTGCCCCCGGGGACTTTCAGATCTGTTTGTTATAGAGAGAGCTCACAGGGCCCTGGTGCAGCCCTCCACCCTGGGTGCTCTGCCGCAAGCCATAATAGCGAAAGTGGTGAACTACTGCGATAGAGACTGTATCCTGTGGGTGGCGAGGGAATGTCCAGATCTTCACTATAAAAATAACAAAATCTCTATTTACCCGGCTTATACCAGACAGTTTCGGAGCAACAGAAATCCTTCCAGGCAGTTAAGTAGAAGTTATGTGACTTACATTTGCAATATATGCTCCTTTACCCGGTCAAATTAAAAGTTCTGTCGCAACGCAAGGCTCACTTCTTCGAATCTCCCGGTGAGGTCTGGAGTGGTTGGAGGTTCGGGCGGAGGATTTCCCTCCCTGAGAACAATGTAACCAGAAGCGGAGATGGGACTTCCGGACCAAAAAGGATTCCCAACGTCAGCCTGATCCTTCATCAACGGGGACCTGGCCCCGTCAGGCGATCACAGGGTCACTGTGGGGGATGATGGATTGTTGCAGCAAGCTCCCGCCCAGATCCTGAGCCTCTTAAACTGCAGCTAACGGATTTGGCACTGGATCCGGAAAGGCCGTTGCAGATACTGGGACCAATTGCAGACATTGTCCCCGAGACCCTGATGGACGAGGCTCCTGACCCAGAAGAGGTCTGAATCAAGTACCAGTTTGAATAGTTGATGCCTGGTCTGTGTATCTCCCGCATGTATGTGTTGAGAACTGGGCCTGAGTTTGATGTGGGCACCCTAGGAGTGATGCCGGTATGAGTGTAGTAGCTTGGATGGCATGGCACTCTATGTGGCTTAGATGTGGGGGCGTTTGAACAACGAGAGGGGATCACTTCTTGAGCCCAGAGTTAGATGCAGATCTATACTAATGACTCTTAGCTACTAAAGAAGAAATGCCCGGACCCATACGGTATCCTGTGTGCGCGTATGCGCGCTTTAAAATTAATACACTTTAATTACCTGCACCGCATGTATATGACACCGGCATGACTGAGCCGCATAGACACAGACTGTAATGATGCTTGCCCTAGATCTGGAGTGGGAGGGTGGACTCTCTGCACTTGGTTGTGCCCGAGGTGCATCGATTCTGGATGCTCGTGGTGGAGCGGGTGAGGGGAGGAACCCGCCTTCTAATCGCCTACTTGGACATGTTCCTAGGTCTAAAACACACAGGATGGCCTTCAAATGACTGAATTACTCCTGGTTCCAGCAAGATGTAGGATTGTAATAGTCTGGATGGGTAGACGCTTCCCTTTCATGACTGATTGGTGTAGAGACGTGAGAGAATGGTCGATTGCTGAGGAAGTACACATGAAGGCTAGTCGGAGGGACAAGAAACTGGTTGAGGATCTCACGATATGGAGAGAGCTCTGTAGGGACCTCGTAACAACAGAGGGGGCTGAGAACGAACAGAATGACTCCGAGGCAGCCAACAGTGGGACGGACCAGGATTAATGGGGCAACCCCTGAGGGGATCGTGCCTAGTTCTGAAATTATGTATGATTGGAAGTTGACTGCCTTGTTGTCTTTTTCTCTATTTTGTAAACTGCTGTTGGTCCCTTGCTGCCCGCTCTCTGGTCAATGTGCACTCACTGTGTTAATATTGCATAACAAAAGTAAAGGTTATAAAAAAAGTTATGATGAGTTGTGTGTGCTGCAAACCATAAATGGTGATTTGTAGGGTTTTGTTGAGTCTGTACTCGCTGGACAATAACTATATTGTAACTGTGGTGTTTTGAATTAAGTGAACAAGAACTAACCTGTAATTGTGGCCCAACCCGCTGTAGATGCCAAGTCCCCACTGTGCACAGACCACAGCCCTGCACAGGAGAAGTGGGCTACCTTTACAGCACCCAACCTTTGTTGGTGGTCTAAAACTGATGCTCAAGTTCTCTGGCTGGCTGCACACTGCTGGGGTTCTATTCCCATATTATATATAGTGTTTTATAAATATTACTTTTCCCATTTTTGGAGGGGAGCGGATTGTAATTTTCTATACACAATGGTGCTATTCATAAAATATAACCCACATGACATTGGTTTTCATGAAAAACAAACTTTTTTGTACATTTTCACAGCCTCTGAGTGCCCCCAAGCACCTCCCAGGGGCCCGGCACTTCTCATCATGTCCCCTCATTGATTTAGATTTTTTTCCCACAGCACCAAAAATCCTGATTATTTTTTAAAACTTTGATTTTCAAGATGGAGAGAAAAAAAGGACTTACCTAATTGCATTTCCCAAAATGGTTCAGATGTAATAGACAGTACTCACTATTTTTAGAATCACAATTTTGAACAGCAGTGGTATGCATACTCCTAACCCTTTGAATTCTACCCTGCACCTTTTCAAATGTTTATATTTCCAAAACTACAGAAAGTTTTATACTTTGTAAGTTTGAATGTTGCCTCTCATACTTCGTACAACATATGTCAAAGCACAGTTGCATAAACCCAAGTAGTGATGCATATGCCCATGTCCTAGTTTGTGTGCCTATTCTGTTTTGTTTGGTGTGTGCTGTGTGCTGTGTCTTTTATAATAAAGCTATGGGGTTTGGAATGTGGGCACTGATGATTCCTAATCTAGGTTCCAGGCCAGTCAATTTGTAGCTGACACTTTGAGCTGCTGGAGGGTATTGCTGTTGTGCTGTCTGGTTTTATCTACAATGAAACTTCTACCTTTCAAGCTGCTACTGGAGCCTACTGTGTCTGTCTGTGTTACTCAGAGGAACCCAACATAAATTGGTTATGAGGATAAAAGACAACAAGACAGACATGCAATACGGACTTCACAAAAGACAAAACACCACAACTAAAACAGGGACAAGCATAGCAAATGCATAACTGAGCCCAACATGAGATCAACCACATCAAAAACCATGCTAACTAACCACAACAAGACCATGCTATGTCACAGAGAAGACAAACCTGTGACTAAGTATTCACTCCAACACTTAATCTTTCAAAAAGTCAGGTGACCACATATGTCATCTGCTTCCCCTCCACCACAGCCCCTGAAAGATTCTCTTTGTGCATCCTGACAGCAGCACCCACAGGCATGTGGATTGCCCCCAAAGCTGACATCATCCAACCGATCATGCACATGCCTGGGTCCCTCCTGCTTGACCAACCACCATCCATCTGTTTGAGAGCACTCCTGCCAGTTGCCAACTCCCTCTTCACCCTCACTGCTGACTAATACCGCACTTCTTTTGCTCCACCACTGCCCATTTTCCACCAAAACTGCATGTTTGGACACCCGGACTATCCAGGCGCGTGCGTGAGGTGGAGCTACTTGAACTGCCAGGTCCTGAGTCTACTCCTGAAGACAGCGAGGGGGGTTGATGTTCAGAGGTAAATGAGGATGTCATTTCAGGCTTTGGCTGGAGGTGGGAGAAAGAGCGTCCTACGGCTCGGGTACGATGGATCTGGGGGGTGGTGGTGAGGGCCAGGGTGTCAAACCCCAGGTGGGCTGGTGGAAGGCTAGGCTGTTGTTCATGTATTCTGATCCCATGTTGTCGAGGGCTTTGTAGGTGTGCGTGAGCAGCTTGACGTGGCATCTCTTCTTGACGGGGAGCTAGTGCAAGCTACGGAGGTGGGGGTGATGTGGGCTCATCTGGGCAGGTCCAGAATGATTCTTGCTGCTATGTTCTAGATTGTTTCGAGGTGCCTGATGAGGAGGGTGGTGGTTCCAGTGTAGAGGGCGTTTCCGTGGTCAAATAGACTGGTGATAAGGACCTTAGTGTAGGTTCTTCTGGTGTAGGTTGGGATCCATCTGACGACTTTCCAGAGCATTCTGATGGTGTTGAAGCATGTGGAGGCAACACAGTTGATCTGACGTCTCATGGAGAGTTCGCTGTCGAGGATGATTCTGAGGTTGCGGCCATAATTCATGGGGGTGGGTGCTGGATGAAATCTGCTTGACATTGGACAGGGGAGACACGGCAGCCCTCACCCTCCTGGACCCATTTGCAGCATTTGACACAGTCTCTCACCCAATCCTCATCCAATGGCTACACTACATTAGAATCCAAGGACACATACTCCAAAGGATGTGCTCCTTTCTGGCTGGAAGGACCCAATCAGTCACCCTGGCACCGTGCTCTTCGGACTCCTGCAACCGCATCTACAGAGATCTGCAAGGATCCTCCCTTAGCCCGACCCTCTTCAATGCATACATGACCCCTCTAGCCAGCATCATCCACTATACCAACATAAACGTCCTTTCCTATGCCGATGGCATGCAAATCATTTTCTCCCTCATGGACAAGACTCCCAGCACCCGGATCAAGTTCAATCCCTATATGCCTATATAGCTGAAATCACCCACTGGGTGAAGACCAACTGCCTAAAGCTGAACAGCTGAAGGGGGAAGTGTGAACTTCAACTTCCACTGTAAACTAGTGAATAACCATCAGTAGATTGGTTTTACAAGAAAAAATACATTTATATTCGAAAATTCAACATTTGGAATCATAAAGTACGAACTCATTAAGATCTGTTATCATGTACAATTGAAATTAATGTGGTGTTCCCAAACAACGCAACGGTAAAGTGAAAGTGAGGTAAGTGAGTAAGAGGTGTGAAAGTGCTATACAATATATCCATAAATAGTGACTGTGGAGGATGGACAGCTGTTTGATCTAAACTCCAACATGAAGTTGTAGGCTCCTACCCAAAGATGCTGAAAATTATTTTCAAATGGCTCCGAATCAGCACCAGGAAAACGTCACAACCGCCCTGGTCACAAGCAAGCAGGACTAAGGGAGTGCCCTCTATGCCAGGATAAAAAAAAAACTCACCGAAGGCTACATTCATAACTCAGTGGCCAGAATCACCCTCAACCTTCCACCCTGCACTCACATCGCACCACACCTGAAGTATATCCACCGGCACCCCATTCACAAACAAGCACAATGCAAACTCTGAATCCACACTTTTAAAGCACTGCATAATACTGGCCAGGCAAACCACAACAATTGCATCTGCTTTCACTAACCTGCCAGACACCTAGGCTCATCTAGCCTCCTACTCACACACAACCCACTCATATGCAATACCAGATCTGGTGGTTGAGCCTTCTTCTACATCACTCCTAGAGCATTGAACGGCCTGCTGTTACACATACAAGCCTCCTCGCTTCTTGAATTTTGCAAGAAGCTAAATACCTGTTCTTTTGAGTAGTCCTCGTATGTAGGCAAAAGCAGAGAGGTGCCCTACTCACGGTTTAGTGACTAAATATCATGGGACATAATATAGAATGCCGAAAATATTGACTAGAAAATATCGAAGGACAGAATGTAGAATCCCTATCTACAAACAGGTTAGTACTAAAATATCGAGTACAAAATATCAATCGTTAAAATATAGTTAACTAAACTATCGAATTTTTTAAACGTATTAAAAATTATATAAAAGTAATTAAATAATAAACACAATTAAATAAAACATAGTTAAAATAGTGTAAAAAAGCTTAAAATGTAAAAATAATAAATGTAATGTAAAAAACTATAATATTTTTAAACATATATTTAATTAATATTATAAAATAATGATTAATCTTAATTATAAAATATTTAAAACATTATTAAAAACATATTTACAGATATATATATATATATATAAATAGCGGGTGGGTAAAAATTACTTTTCCCACTCCAGTGAGTGCAACAGTAGGGAAAGCTTTGGATAGCAGGAGGGTAAAAATTACTATTCCCACTCCAATGAGTGCAACACTAGGGAAAGCGTTGGATAGCGTAGGGGTAAAAATTACTATTCCCACTCCAGAGAGTGCAACAGTAGGGAAAGTGTTGGATAGCGTAGGGGTAAAAACTACTATTTCCACTCCAGAGAGTGCAACAGTGGGGAAAGAATTGAATAGCGGGAGGGTAAAAATTACTATTTCCACTCCAGAGTGTGCAGCAGTAGGGAAAGTAATGATTTAATATTTAAATAAGAACAAATTAAATATCAATACCCATAATAAATTAATTAAAATGAATAACCAATTAATAAGAATTAATTAACAATTAATGATTAATTAACAATAAATTAATTATCAATATATAGAAATAAAAATAAATATTCAGTTAATTACAATTTCTAATTTAAAACATTTCTAAAGCGCAGCGTACACCATGCGGTTTCTTGGCGCTAGTGAGCAGGATCGGCAACTGAGGGAAAAGACAAGAGAAATAGGAATGAAAAGCTAAGCGGGGAAAGCCTGATTGAAGAGGAACGTTTTTAAATCTTTACGGAAGGAGAGATACTGGGTAGCAGAACGGAGATGGTCAGGGAGGGAGTTCCAGAATGTTGGGGCCAAGGTGGAGAAGTTGGCCCCACCCCACTTTTTACGTGTGAAGCGGGGGATCTGAAGAAGGGACTTAGAGGAAGACCGGAGCTCTCTTGTGGGAACATAGGGTTTTATTAAAGAAGAGATAAAAACGGGGGCAGTGCCCTGACGGGCCTGGAAGACCATGCAGCCCGTCTTGAAAAGGGAACGTTCTTTTACGGGAAGCCAGTGAAGCTCCCTAAGAAGGGGGGTGGAATGGTGATAGCGTGGGAGGCAGTAAACCAGCCGGGCCGCCTGGTTCTGGATCGACTGGAGTCTTCGCAGGCTGTATGCTGGAATGCCATGATAGAGGGCGTTGGCATAATCCAGCCTTGATATCACCAGGGCGGCCATGATAATCTTGAGTGCCTGAGGGGAGAAAAAGCGGGAAACAGAGCGGATGGTGCGGAGAGTGAGGAAACAAGAAGAGACCACGGAGCTGATTTGTGAGTGGAGAGTGAGCTGGTGATTCATTTTAACACCCAGTGTTTTGACCGTGGTTGAGGGGGAAGGTGCAGGCCCAAGAGAGGGGGGCCAGAAGAGAGAGTTCCAGGGGCTGGATGAACCACCGGTGAGAACCAATTCGGTTTTGTCCGGGTTCAGCTTAAGGTGGTTGTGGTTCATCCAGTGCCTGATGAATGTCATAGTAGACTGAAAGTTAGAGACAGAGAGGGGAGAGGAGGACAGATCAAAGATGAGCTGGAGATCATCCGCGTAGTTGTACACGGTGACCTCCAGCTGCTGGAGCGCGAAGATAAGAGGGAAGATATAGAGATTGAAAAGTAGGGGGGAGAGAGAGGATCCCTGGGGAACACCACAAGTGACAGGGAGGGGAGTGGTAGAGAAGTTGCCTAGCCGCACTGCCTGGGTGCGGTCCCTCAGCAAGGAGGAGAGCCAAACCAGGGCTGATCCCCCGATTCCAGCCGCCCTGACACGGGACAGTAAGATGGTATGGTCCACCGTGTCAAAGGCGGCGGACAGGTCAAGGAGGACCAGTGCCTGGTATTTGTTGTCATCCATACCCTTTCTGAGGTTGTCTAGGACTGAGACCATTAGATTACTACCCACCCAATTCCCTATAAACCCACAAACCGCTCCAAATAATACATTAATAAAATTAACATAAATATCAATTAATCAAATAATAAAAAATTAATTACCAATTTATAACACGTAATTACCAATTAATAATTAATTATCAATCAATTTGTCAGTCAAATAACTTTATTCGGTTATTTAAAATAACAACCATAAAAGCATTACACACAAACGTATATTGACTCATATTTACATAAAGAAGTTAAAAACGACTTGGTTAAATTGAATATAAATGATTACAAAAAAGTTACAGGCAAGATGTACACTCAAATGTTAAAAAAAACGATTACTCTGCAGACATGAGAGAATTAGTATTTTTCTAAAAATATGTCTGTTACAAGCACAGTTAGCCTTCCATACTTTTCCTAAATTTGAGTGCTAATTTTAAAAAACTACACACAAATAAGGTACGATCCCATCCTAACATCTGAAGATAACATAGTGCTGGTCTAAATTGAGAAAAATTCTGTTTTTTAAGACAGGGTTTTAAATATAACTTCCGTGGTATAATATAAAATGGACAAAAAAATAAAAAGTGTGCCAGGTCTTGCGGAGACTTTTCGTCGCAGCCGCAAGCCGGCAACACTTGCCCACGGTGGGGTCCCTTTGGCACAGCCAGCAATAAATGAAATAAATCCAGCCTAAACCTTGTCAGCAGGAAGCGGTCGTAACTTGTCATTGGCCATGACAGTTACGGTTCCATGAGCAGGGTTGTTTTTAATAGCACATGTTTGCGTACACTTCCTTTCATTATTTCACCGGCCTCCCTGTCTAAGTACCTGGAGGAAATAAAAGCCTTCTTCACATGAATAACATCTGATTTCGTAATGGAATTTGGGTTTAAGAAGAGTTCGGGGCGCCCAATTTCCCTAAAACAGTTGCTTAGATACTTTATCCAAGGAACCTTAAGCCTGTTGTCCCATGTTAACGCTTCCCTCAGTATTAGCTGGGTAAGAGGGATATCGGTATTTATCCAACAGTTTAGCCAGCATACTAAGGGTTTTACCGCTATTTTGTCACATAGAAATGGTACACCTAGCTCTTCGTGTACGGAGAAGTTTGCTATTCCGCCAGGGGCCCTTAGTATCTGTTAGAGGAAGTTATTTTCTGCTATCTCCAGGGCTCCTAGTGGGACATATCCCCATATCTCACTGCCATAGCAAGCTGTAGCAACACTCTTGGCCTGGTAAAGTTGGAGTAATGCAGCCACTGGGCTATTGCCCATTTTTCTTGCAAAATTAAGTATTGCGGCATTTGCCCTAATTACCTCTCCCTTTTTTTTCTGTACTACGGGTCCCCAGTTCAGCTGGTGATCGAACAGGACTCCTAGATAGGAGAATGTTTTTGTTGTAGGGATTGTGACCCCATTAACATTTAAGCGATTTGGCTTTTTGTTACCTTGGCCGACCTTCATTACGAAAGATTTAGAGTTGTTTATACTCATGTCTCGAGATTTCATGAATGTAAAAAAGGAGTTTAATAATGTTTGAAGACCGTTGGCAGTTCTGGACAAAAGGACTGCGTCATCCGCATAAAGCAGAACTGGCAGTCGTTTACGACCAATGTAAGGGTAATCAGCTCCTGTACTTAAAAGATGCTCTTCCAAATCATTTATGTATAAGTTAAAAAGGAACGGGGCTAAAATGCACCCTTATCGAACGCCCCGGTGATTAATTATCAATACATATAAATCAAAATTAATATTTACTTTATTACAATTAAATTACTTCCCACCCTTTTCCCCTAGAAACCCACAACCCGCTACAGAAATAAAACGCAAAATTACATTAAAAATATTTAATAATTAATTAAAATTAATATTTAATTTACTATAATTAATTTACTTCCCACCCTATTACCCTATAAACCCACAACCCGCTATGGAATTAAATTATGCAAAAATTAAATTACATAACATACATTACAAACATAATATATAATTTTAACACATATACTATGATACATCACCCTAATTTTTTTTTATATTATGGAAAACTATATTTTAAATTCGATATTATGGAAATTGATATTTCCTATCTCAATTTTGATATTCTGACCAACTATATTTTGGTAATTCGATATTCTGGCCTCTGTATATTTTCGATTCAATATTCTGGCCTGTCTATATTTTTAATTCGATATTCTGGGCGTTTACTCCTACTAACCCATTGGGACACGGCACCACTATAGACTTTTAGTCAAATTTAATATTCCAGCTGAGTTTCTGTATCACCACTTAAGCCGACTTTCACTCTTCTATTTCAGTCTCATTCCATGTTCTACAATCAACCCTGTTAATATTAAGGTTCAACTCGACACCTTTTTATTCTTCATATGTAAAAAAGAAAAATGTTCCTTTTTTAAGTATTCAATCTCCTTTAAGGGCCAATTAAAACTTGTACATATTAATCTATATAATAAAAATTCAATAATGCAAAGCCAGAGTTACAACAGTTAAAATGCATAAAACATTTACAAATTCATTGTTATGTACATGTTCTGACAAGGAGGAGAAACTATGTTAAAAAAAATACAAGACAGTTACTTATTCAAACATAAAAAAGGGGATGCTTGTAAATATGAAGAAAAAGTTAATAAGAACAAAATTACATGCACATTTCCTAATGGAATATGTGGTCTGGTATTATCCTGATTGGTTTACAAATAAGGAATGAACCGGAATTATTTATAGAAAATAGAACATTTCCAGAGACCTGGGCACAAATAGCAAACAGGTGTAGTAGAACTGGATGCTTCTTATAATGGAAACAGCACAAGAAATAATTGTCATTGAGAAGGAAGCAATAGACAAAGTTGAAACCAGTCTTAAAGAAAACACTGCATTAGATGAGGAAAAGAAGAAAGTAGAGGAGATTAATCAAGATATGGATGGTTACTGAGAATACCTGGTAAATAAAAAAATGATCAAACTTAAAAAGGACATCATAAAGTTTAGCTATGAACTAACGCAACCCTTCCTTAAAGAAAATTACTGCCAAGAGAGAAAGGAACAAGGTTGGGATAGGCAATCGAACTATAGACCCATCTACTCCAGAGGAGGCAAAAAACATGTCACCCTCTCTGATACCTCAGGCTCAAGCATTGAGGAAGAGAACTCAAGCTGAGAAGAAAGTACCAATAGGGAAATTAACAGCAAATATGTATTTTTTTAGAGCAGATACCAAGAAAAGGTCAGAGTTACAACCCTAACCGAGAGAGGGGTCAATTTACACGGAACCAACCCCCACAAGATTATTTGAAAATGAGAAACCAGAGATATAGGCGATAGATAAGGAACCCATTACAAACTTATCAAGTAGGGTGTTAAATCGAGCTGGGAAAGAAGTTCTAGAAAGAGGTTTTAGCTTTGCCCCCACTACTTCTGTCAATAAATTCGAATTAGAAAGGGATTTGAAATCATTTTTCTGGAAAATTAGACTCAGATGATTTTTTGAGGAATGTCCCTCTAAAGAATCCATGAATATATCAGGATTAAAACCTAAATCCATTTTTTCACCATCGATCTCCTGAGTAGGAAAGAACATAGACATGTTTGAGACAGTTCTGGAAACTGGAGTACAAACGATCCTGGAAGAATCACACTTCCATTCCAACAACCTGAACAAATCCCACTGTACAGCCATTGAGTCCCTTAAAAGAGACCCGAATATAATCATAAAGTCTGCGGATAAGGGAGGAGGAATAGTAATATTTGATATAGTAGATTATGGGTACTGTGCTATGAAACTCTTGTCTGTAGTGTGCCATCCACACATGTAGCCTTTCAAATCTGTCTCAGGCCTGTCATTGCAATGCCTGTGGGTGCAGTTTATTGCCACTTTGACTTGGCATTTAAAACCACTTGCCAAGCCTTAAACCCTAAGTAACCCTAAGGGCAGGGTTCTGTGTATCTAAAAGGCAGGACATGTACTTTTAAGTTTTACTTGTCCTGGCAGTGACAAACAGCTAAAACAAATTCAGTACTATGAGGCCAACTCCTTCCATAAGATAGCATTGGGGATTCCTTAAAACACATTTTAAGCTGTAATTCCTGATTGGAAAGGAGTACTACTTCATGTTTAATATCTTTGGAATGGTGGTGATGAATCCTCTTTAATGGTAAAGTTGAATTTGACACCATTATAGAAATACCACTTTTAGAAAGTAGTTATTTCTTTGCTCTTAAACTTTCTCTGTGTGCCTGTAGCCTGTCTCCAATGCATGTTTGGGCTGGGTGACAGCTACATTTTGTGCATTCCCTCTAGACAGCCACAACATAGGAAGAGCTGGGTGTAACAGTGGATTCATCTTCATTCATATGCATGCTAAATGCCTTTCTGGTCAGGAAGGGAAGAGGTGGCTCACACTTACATCTGAATAGGCTGTGTCTTGCCCTCTCACAAAGGGCTGATTAAGTCTGGAGGCAGGGCTGGTTTAAATGGATCCTTGTGCACTTCAGAGAACTCCTTTGAAGTCACTCCCTACATCAAAGGCACTTTTGAGTATAATACCAGGGCTCTGGGCCTCTCAAATAAGTACACTACTGGACCTGGTAATAACTCTGCTGGAGTAAAGACTGTTGTGCTGAAAGGATTACCACTTTGCTGTGACTAGCTGTTATGAGAAACTGCTTCTCTGCTTTACTAAACTGCCTTCCTGCCTGCTGATCTCTGCTCTGCTGAGGACAAGGACTGGACTCTTACTTAAACACAGAGTGACTTCAAGGGCTTGATGACTTGCCTCCTATTTTCAGAAATTTCAGTGTTGGACTTGGCCCTTTTGGCAGGTTTATCCCTGAACTTTTTGCCTTAAGCGCTGACATAGTAGTAGTGATTGTGGGCCTCTGCGCACTTTAGCACTGTGGCCCAGTCTAAAGTGTGTGCACTCTCTGAGTGTGTGTGGTGAGATTGGACTGCCCTTCCATAGGAATGCATGGGGGATAGGTGTGTCTCTGGTAATTCCTGGGGTAAGAGTAGTGCAGGCTCGAGTTTAGTATGTATGAACTCGTGAGAATAAATGCTGCGCAATGGTGTGCGCAGATTTATGGTGACTGGTGGAGAAATGCCACTTTTAGAAGTTGCCATTTCTGTGTACTGTGTGTTTGCCTGCCTGATGTGAATTGCATGTCTGACTTGTGATTGACAGGAGCTGAGAGGTGTGGGCGGCTCCAGGACACAGAGTGAGTCAGCCCAATGGTGAATAGAGAGATCTGCATGTAGATGGGAGGGAGGAATTGCACCTGGGACCTCAATAGGGCTGTGCCTTCCCTTCACAATGCTGGCTCCGCCCCCAGTGGTGCGTCTGATCCCTGAGTCCCCACCTGATAAAGGAGAGAGGAGCTGAGCAAAACAAAGTGCTCCAAATCCCCCCTAAACCAGTTCTGACTGGTATCCCCAAGCTCTGTGCAGTGACACAATGGGATTTTGTACTATAAATATAGGGGCTTTGACCCCATGAAAATATTCACTTCTTGTTTCTGCACAAATGGGGGTGGGGTCGCACACTACTCACACACCGGCGGTGTCGCCCCTAAGGACTCTGGTCAATGTAGTAAAGTGTTTGTGATGCATTATCTTTCGATCTTCTGCTATCTTCGCTGTCTTCGCCATCCCTGGACACGTGTTTCGGGGTATTACCCCTCATCAGCAGGGATAGGCTGTGTACTGGGGTTGCCGATGGCTGCCAATATCTGCCAGGTATAGTACCACTCAGGCGCGTAGGTGCGGGATCCCAGGCTCGTCAGCCCGCTGCTCAAGGGAGCTTTAAAGTTACAAATGGGGGTGGGGTCGCACACTACTCACACACCGGCGGTGTCGCCCCTAAGGACTCTGGTCAATGTAGTAAAGTGTTTGTGATGTATCATCTTTCGATCTTCTGCTATCTTCGCTGTCTTCGCCATCCCTGGACACGTGTTTCGGGGTATTACCCCTCATCAGCAGGGATAGGCTGTGTACTGGGGTTGCCGATGGCTGCCAATATCTGCCAGGTATAGTACCACTCAGGCGCGTAGGTGCGGGATCCCAGGCTCGTCAGCCCGCTGCTCAAGGGAGCTTTAAAGTTACAAATGGGGGTGGGGTCGCACACTACTCACACACCGGCGGTGTCGCCCCTAAGGACTCTGGTCAATGTAGTAAAGTGTTTGCGATGCATCATCTTTCGATCTTCTGCTATCTTCGCTGTCTTCACCATCCCTGGACATGTGTTTCGGGGTATTACCCCTCATCAGCAGGGATAGGCCGTGTACTGGGGTTGCCGATGGCTGCCAATATCTGCCAGGTATAGTACCACTCAGGCGCGTAGGTGCGGGATCCCAGGCTCGTCAGCCCGCTGCTCAAGGGAGCTTTAAAGTTACAAATGGGGGTGGGGTCGCACACTACTCACACACCGGCGGTGTCGCCCCTAAGGACTCTGGTCAATGTAGTAAAGTGTTTGCGATGCATCATCTTTCGATCTTCTGCTATCTTCGCTGTCTTCGCCATCCCTGGACACGTGTTTCGGGGTATTACCCCTCATCAGCAGGGATAGGCCGTATACTGGGGTTGCCGATGGCTGCCAATATCTGCCAGGTATAGTACCACTCAGGCGCGTAGGTGCGGGATCCCAGGCTCGTCAGCCCGCTGCTCAAGGGAGCTTTAAAGTTACAAATGGGGGTGGGGTCGCACACTACTCAGACACCGGCGGTGTCACCCCTAAGGACTCTGGTCAATGTAGTAAAGTGTTTGCGATGCATCATCTTTCGATCTTCTGCTATCTTCGCTGTCTTCGCCATCCCTGGACACGTGTTTCGGGGTATTACCCCTCATCAGCAGGGATAGGCCGTGTACTGGGGTTGCCGATGCCTGCCAATATCTGCCGGGTATAGTACCACTCAGGCGCGTAGGTGCGGGAACCCAGGCTTGTCAGCGCGCTGCTCAAGGGAGCTTTAAAGTTACAAATGGGGGTGGGGTCGCACACTACTCACACACCGGCGGTGTCGCCCCTAAGGACTCTGGTCAATGTAGTAAAGTGTTTGCGATGCATCATCTTTCGATCTTCTGCTATCTTCGCTGTCTTCGCCATCCCTGGACACGTGTTTCGGGGTATTACCCCTCATCAGCAGGGATAGGCCGTGTACTGGGGTTGCCGATGGCTGCCAATATCTGCCAGGTATAGTACCACTCAGGCGCGTAGGTGCGGGATCCCAGGCTCGTCAGCCCGCTGCTCAAGGGAGCTTTAAAGTTACAAATGGGGGTGGGGTCGCACACTACTCACACACCGGCGGTGTCACCCCTAAGGACTCTGGTCAATGTAGTAAAGTGTTTGCGATGCATCATCTTTCGATCTTCTGCTATCTTCGCTGTCTTCGCCATCCCTGGACACGTGTTTCGGGGTATTACCCCTCATCAGCAGGGATAGGCCGTGTACTGGGGTTGCCGATGGCTGCCAATATCTGCCAGGTATAGTACCACTCAGGCGCGTAGGTGCGGGATCCCAGGCTCGTCAGCCCGCTGCTCAAGGGAGCTTTAAAGTTACAAATGGGGGTGGGGTCGCACACTACTCACACACCGGCGGTGTCGCCCCTAAGGACTCTGGTCAATGTAGAAAAGTGTTTGCGATGCATCATCTTTCGATCTTCTGCTATCTTCGCTGTCTTCGCCATCCCTGGACACGTGTTTCGGGGTATTACCCCTCATCAGCAGGGATAGGCCGTGTACTGGGGTTGCCGATGGCTGCCAATATCTGCCAGGTATAGTACCACTCAGGCGCGTAGGTGCGGGATCCCAGGCTCGTCAGCCCGCTGCTCAAGGGAGCTTTAAAGTTACAAATGGGGGTGGGGTCGCACACTACTCACACACCGGCGGTGTCGCCCCTAACGACTCTGGTCAATGTAGTAAAGTGTTTGCGATGCATCATCTTTCGATCTTCTGCTATCTTCGCTGTCTTCGCCATCCCTGGACACGTGTTTCGGGGTATTACCCCTCATCAGCAGGGATAGGCCGTGTACTGGGGTTGCCGATGGCTGCCAATATCTGCCAGGTATAGTACCACTCAGGCGCATAGGTGCGGGATCCCAGGCTCATCAGCCCGCTGCTCACGGGAGCTTTAAAGTTACAAATGGGGGTGGGGTCGTACACTACTCACACACCGGCGGTGTCGCCCCCTAAGGACTCTGGTCAATGTAGTAAAGTGTTTGCGATGCATCATCTTTCGATCTTCTGCTATCTTCGCTGTCTTCGCCATCCCTGGACACGTGTTTCGGGGTATTACCCCTCATCAGCAGGGATAGGCCGTGTACTGGGGTTGCCGATGGCTGCCAATATCTGCAAGGTATAGTACCACTCAGGCGCGTAGGTGCGGGATCCCAGGCTCGTCAGCCCGCTGCTCAAGGGAGCTTTAAAGTTACAAATTACATTTTAAAGTTACAAATGCGGGTGGGGTCGCACACTACTCACACACCGGCGGTGTCGCCCCTAAGGACTCTGGTCAATGTAGTAAAGTGTTTGCGATGCATCATCTTTCGATCTTCTGCTATCTTCGCTGTCTTCGCCATCCCTGGACACGTGTTTCGGGGTATTACCCCTCATCAGCAGGGATAGGCCGTGTACTGGGGTTGCCGATGGCTGCCAATATCTGCCAGGTATAGTACCACTCAGGCGCGTAGGTGCGGGATCCCAGGCTCGTCAGCCCGCTGCTCAGGGGGGCTTTAAAGTTACAAATGGGGGTGGGGTCGCACACTACTCACACACCGGCGGTGTCGCCCCTAAGGACTCTGGTCAATGTAGTAAAGTGTTTGCGATGCATCATCTTTCGATCTTCTGCTATCTTCGCTGTCTTCGCCATCCCTGGACACGTGTTTCGGGGTATTACCCCTCATCAGCAGGGATAGGCCGTGTACTGGGGTTGCCGATGGCTGCCAATATCTGCCAGGTATAGTACCACTCAGGCGCGTAGGTGCGGGATCCCAGGCTCGTCAGCCCGCTGCTCAAGGGAGCTTTAAAGTTACAAATGGGGGTGGGGTCGCACACTACTCACACACCGGCGGTGTCGCCCCTAAGGACTCTGGTCAATGTAGTAAAGTGTTTGCGATGCATCATCTTTCGATCTACTGCTATCTTCGCTGTCTTCGCCATCCCTGGACACGTGTTTCGGGGTATTACCCCTCATCAGCAGGGATAGGCCGTGTACTGGGGTTGCCGATGGCTGCCAATATCTGCCAGGTATAGTACCACTCAGGCGCGTAGGTGTGGGATCCCAGGCTCGTCAGCCCGCTGCTCAAGGGAGCTTTAAAGTTAGAAATGGGGGTGGGGTCGCACACTACTCACACACCGGCGGTGTCGCCCCTAAGGACTCTGGTCAATATAGTAAAGTGTTTGCGATGCATCATCTTTCGATCTTCTGCTATCTTCGCTGTCTTCGCCATCCCTGGACACGTGTTTCGGGGTATTACCCCTCATCAGCAGGGATAGGCTGTCTACTGGGGTTGCCGATGGCTGCCAATATCTGCCAGGTATAGTACCACTCAGGCGCGTAGGTGCGGGATCCCAGGCTCGTCAGCCCGCTGCTCAAGGGAGCTTTAAAGTTACAAATGGGGGTGGGGTCGCACACTACTCACACACCGGCGGTGTCACCCCTAAGGACTCTGGTCAATGTAGTAAAGTGTTTGCGATGCATCATCTTTCGATCTTCTGCTATCTTCGCTGTCTTCGCCATCCCTGGACACGTGTTTCGGGGTATTACCCCTCATCAGCAGGGATAGGCCGTGTACTGGGGTTGCCGATGGCTGCCAATATCTGCCAGGTATAGTACCACTCAGGCGCGTAGGTGCGGGATCCCAGGCTCGTCAGCCCGCTGCTCAAGGGAGCTTTAAAGTTACAAATGGGGGTGGGGTCGCACACTACTCACACACCGGCGGTGTCACCCCTAAGGACTCTGGTCAATGTAGTAAAGTGTTTGCGATGCATCATCTTTCGATCTTCTGCTATCTTCGCTGTCTTCGCCATCCCTGGACACGTGTTTCGGGGTATTACCCCTCATCAGCAGGGATAGGCCGTGTACTGGGGTTGCCGATGGCTGCCAATATCTGCCAGGTATAGTACCACTCAGGCGCGTAGGTGCGGGATCCCAGGCTCGTCAGCCCGCTGCTCAAGGGAGCTTTAAAGTTACAAATGGGGGTGGGGTCGCACACTAATCACACACCGGCGGTGTCGCCCCTAAGGACTCTGGTCAATGTAGTAAAGTGTTTGCGATGCATCATCTTTCGATCTTCTGCTATCTTCGCTGTCTTCGCCATCCCTGGTCACGTGTTTCGGGGTATTACCCCTCATCAGCAGGGATAGGCCGTGTACTGGGGTTGCCGATGGCTGCCAATATCTGCCAGGTATAGTACCACTCAGGCGCGTAGGTGCGGGATCCCAGGCTCGTCAGCCCGCTGCTCAAGGGAGCTTTAAAGTTACAAATGCGGGTGGGGTCGCACACTACTCACACACCGGCGGTGTCGCCCCTAAGGACTCTGGTCAATGTAGTAAAGTGTTTGCGATGCATCATCTTTCGATCTTCTGCTATCTTCGCTGTCTTCGCCATCCCTGGACACGTGTTTCGGGGTATTACCCCTCATCAGCAGGGATAGGCCGTGTACTGGGGTTGCCGATGGCTGCCAATATCTGCCAGGTATAGTACCACTCAGGCGCGTAGGTGCGGGATCCCAGGCTCGTCAGCCCGCTGCTCAAGGGAGCTTTAAAGTTACAAATGGGGGTGGGGTCGCACACTACTCACACACCGGCGGTGTCGCCCCTAAGGACTCTGGTCAATGTAGTAAAGTGTTTGCGATGCATCATCTTTCGATCTTCTGCTATCTTCGCTGTCTTCGCCATCCCTGGACACGTGTTTCGGGGTATTACCCCTCATCAGCAGGGATAGGCCGTGTACTGGGGTTGCCGATGGCTGCCAATATCTGCCAGGTATAGTACCACTCAGGCGCGTAGGTGCGGGATCCCAGGCTCGTCAGCCCGCTGCTCAAGGGAGCTTTAAAGTTACAAATGGGGGTGGGGTCGCACACTACTCACACACCGGCGGTGTCGCCCCTAAGGACTCTGGTCAATGTAGTAAAGTGTTTGCGATGCATCATCTTTCGGTCTACTGCTATCTTCGCTGTCTTCGCCATCCCTGGACACGTGTTTCGGGGTATTACCCCTCATCAGCAGGGATAGGCCGTGTACTGGGGTTGCCGATGGCTGCCAATATCTGCCAGGTATAGTTCCACTCAGGCGCGTAGGTGTGGGATCCCAGGCTCGTCAGCCCGCTGCTCAAGGGAGCTTTAAAGTTACAAATGGGGGTGGGGTCGCACACTACTCACACACCGGCGGTGTCGCCCCTAAGGACTCTGGTCAATATAGTAAAGTGTTTGCGATGCATCATCTTTCGATCTTCTGCTATCTTCGCTGTCTTCGCCATCCCTGGACACGTGTTTCGGGGTATTACCCCTCATCAGCAGGGATAGGGTGTGTACTGGGGTTGCCGATGGCTGCCAATATCTGCCAGGTATAGTACCACTCAGGCGCGTAGGTGCGGGATCCCAGGCTCGTCAGCCCGCTGCTCAAGGGAGCTTTAAAGTTACAAATGGGGGTGGTGTCGCACACTACTCACACACCGGCGGTGTCGCCCCTAAGGACTCTGGTCAATGTAGTAAAGTGTTTGTGATGTATCATCTTTCGATCTTCTGCTATCTTCGCTGTCTTCGCCATCCCTGGACACGTGTTTCGGGGTATTACCCCTCATCAGCAGGGATAGGCCGTGTACTGGGGTTGCCGATGGCTGCCAATATCTGCCAAGTATAGTACCACTCAGGCGCGTAGGTGCGGGATCCCAGGCTCGTCAGCCCGCTGCTCAAGGGAGCTTTAAAGTTACAAATGGGGGTGGGGTCGCACACTACTCACACACCGGCGGTGTCGCCCCTAAGGACTCTGGTCAATGTAGTAAAGTGTTTGCGATGCATCATCTTTCGATCTTCTGCTATCTTCGCTGTCTTCGCCATCCCTGGACACGTTTTTTGGGGTATTACCCCTCATCAGCAGGGATAGGCCGTGTACTGGGGTTGCCGATGGCTGCCAATATCTGCCAGGTATAGTACCACTCAGGCGCGTAGGTGCGGGATCCCAGGCTCGTCAGCCCGCTGCTCAAGGGAGCTTTAAAGTTACAAATGGGGGTGGGGTCGCACACTACTCACACACCGGCGGTGTCGCCCCTAAGGACTCTGGTCAATGTAGTAAAGTGTTTGCGATGCATCATCTTTCGAGCTTCTGCTATCTTCGCTGTCTTCGCCATCCCTGGACACGTGTTTCGGGGTATTACCCCTCATCAGCAGGGATAGGCCGTGTACTGGGGTTGCCGATGGCTGCCAATATCTGCCAGGTATAGTACCACTCAGGCGCGTAGGTGCGGGATCCCAGGCTCGTCAGCCCGCTGCTCAAGGGAGCTTTAAAGTTACAAATGGGGGTGGGGTTGCACACTACTCACACACCGGCGGTGTCGCCCCTAAGGACTCTGGTCAATGTAGTAAAGTGTTTGCGATGCATCATCTTTCGATCTTCTGCTATCTTCGCTGTCTTCGCCATCCCTGGACACGTGTTTCGGGGTATTACCCCTCATCAGCAGGGATAGGCCGTGTACTGGGGTTGCCGATGGCTGCCAATATCTGCCAGGTATAGTACCACTCAGGCGCGTAGGTGCGGGATCCCAGGCTCGTCAGCCCGCTGCTCAAGGGAGCTTTAAAGTTACAAATGGGGGTGGGGTCGCACACTACTCACACACCGGCGGTGTCGCCCCTAAGGACTCTGGTCAATGTAGTAAAGTGTTTGCGATGCATCATCTTTCGATCTTCTGCTATCTTCGCTGTCTTCGCCATCCCTGGACACGTGTTTCGGGGTATTACCCCTCATCAGCAGGGATAGGCCGTGTACTGGGGTTGCCGATGGCTGCCAATATCTGCCAGGTATAGTACCACTCAGGCGCATAGGTGCGGGATCCCAGGCTCGTCAGCCCGCTGCTCACAGGAGCTTTAAAGTTACAAATGGGGGTGGGGTCGTACATTACTCACACACCGGCGGTGTCGCCCCTAAGGACTCTGGTCAATGTAGTAAAGTGTTTGCGATGCATCATCTTTCGATCTTCTGCTATCTTCGCTGTCTTCGCCATCCCTGGACACGTGTTTCGGGGTATTACCCCTCATCAGCAGGGATAGGCCGTGTACTGGGGTTGCCGATGGCTGCCAATATCTGCCAGGTATAGTACCACTCAGGCGCGTAGGTGCGGGATCCCAGGCTCGTCAGCCCGCTACTCAAGGGAGCTTTAAAGTTACAAATGCGGGTGGGGTCGCACACTACTCACACACCGGCGGTGTTGCCCCTAAGGACTCTGGTCAATGTAGTAAAGTGTTTGCGATGCATCATCTTTCGATCTTCTGCTATCTTCGCTGTCTTCGCCATCCCTGGACACGTGTTTCGGGGTATTACCCCTCATCAGCAGGGATAGGCCGTGTACTGGGTTTGCCGATGGCTGCCAATATCTGCCAGGTATAGTACCACTCAGGCGCGTAGGTGCGGGATCCCAGGCTCGTCAGCCCGCTGCTCAAGGGAGCTTTAAAGTTACAAATGGGGGTGGGGTCGCACACTACTCACACACCGGCGGTGTCGCCCCTAAGGACTCTGGTCAATGTAGTAAAGTGTTTGCGATGCATCATCTTTCGATCTTCTGCTATCTTCGCTGTCTTCGCCATCCCTGGACACGTGTTTCGGGGTATTACCCCTCATCAGCAGGGATAGGCCGTGTACTGGGGTTGCCGATGGCTGCCAATATCTGCCAGGTATAGTACCACTCAGGCGCGTAGGTGCGGGATCCCAGGCTCGTCAGCCCGCTGCTCAAGGGAGCTTTAAAGTTACAAATGGGGGTGGGGTCGCACACTACTCACACACCGGCGGTGTCGCCCCTAAGGACTCTGGTCAATGTAGTAAAGTGTTTGCGATGCATCATCTTTCGATCTACTGCTATCTTCGCTGTCTTCGCCATCCCTGGACACGTGTTTCGGGGTATTACCCCTCATCAGCAGGGATAGGCCGTGTACTGGGGTTGCCGATGGCTGCCAATATCTGCCAGGTATAGTACCACTCAGGCGCGTAGGTGCGGGATCCCAGGCTCGTCAGCCCGCTGCTCAAGGGAGCTTTAAAGTTACAAATGGGGGTGGGGTCGCACACTACTCACACACCGGCGGTGTCGCCCCTAAGGACTCTGGTCAATGTAGTAAAGTGTTTGCGATGCATCATCTTTCGATCTTCTGCTATCTTCGCTGTCTTCGCCATCCCTGGACACGTGTTTCGGGGTATTACCCCTCATCAGCAGGGATAGGCCGTGTACTGGGGTTGCCGATGGCTGCCAATATCTGCCAGGTATAGTACCACTAAGGCGCGTAGGTGCGGGATCCCAGGCTCGTCAGTCCGCTGCTCAAGGGAGCTTTAAAGTTACAAATGGGGGTGGGGTCGCACACTACTCACACACCGGCGGTGTCGCCCCTAAGGACTCTGGTCAATGTAGTAAAGTGTTTGCGATGCATCATCTTTCGATCTTCTGCTATCTTCGCTGTCTTCGCCATCCCTGGACACGTGTTTCGGGGTGTTACCCTCATCAGCAGGGATAGGCCGTGTACTGGGGTTGCCGATGGCTGCCAATATCTGCCAGGTATAGTACCACTCAGGCGCGTAGGTGTGGGATCCCAGGCTCGTCAGCCCGCTGCTCAAGGGAGCTTTAAAGTTAGAAATGGGGGTGGGGTCGCACACTACTCACACACCGGCGGTGTCGCCCCTAAGGACTCTGGTCAATATAGTAAAGTGTTTGCGATGCATCATCTTTCGATCTTCTGCTATCTTCGCTGTCTTCGCCATCCCTGGACACGTGTTTCGGGGTATTACCCCTCATCAGCAGGGATAGGCTGTCTACTGGGGTTGCCGATGGCTGCCAATATCTGCCAGGTATAGTACCACTCAGGCGCGTAGGTGCGGGATCCCAGGCTCGTCAGCCCGCTGCTCAAGGGAGCTTTAAAGTTACAAATGGGGGTGGGGTCGCACACTACTCACACACCGGCGGTGTCACCCCTAAGGACTCTGGTCAATGTAGTAAAGTGTTTGCGATGCATCATCTTTCGATCTTCTGCTATCTTCGCTGTCTTCGCCATCCCTGGACACGTGTTTCGGGGTATTACCCCTCATCAGCAGGGATAGGCCGTGTACTGGGGTTGCCGATGGCTGCCAATATCTGCCAGGTATAGTACCACTCAGGCGCGTAGGTGCGGGATCCCAGGCTCGTCAGCCCGCTGCTCAAGGGAGCTTTAAAGTTACAAATGGGGGTGGGGTCGCACACTACTCACACACCGGCGGTGTCACCCCTAAGGACTCTGGTCAATGTAGTAAAGTGTTTGCGATGCATCATCTTTCGATCTTCTGCTATCTTCGCTGTCTTCGCCATCCCTGGACACGTGTTTCGGGGTATTACCCCTCATCAGCAGGGATAGGCCGTGTACTGGGGTTGCCGATGGCTGCCAATATCTGCCAGGTATAGTACCACTCAGGCGCGTAGGTGCGGGATCCCAGGCTCGTCAGCCCGCTGCTCAAGGGAGCTTTAAAGTTACAAATGGGGGTGGGGTCGCACACTAATCACACACCGGCGGTGTCGCCCCTAAGGACTCTGGTCAATGTAGTAAAGTGTTTGCGATGCATCATCTTTCGATCTTCTGCTATCTTCGCTGTCTTCGCCATCCCTGGTCACGTGTTTCGGGGTATTACCCCTCATCAGCAGGGATAGGCCGTGTACTGGGGTTGCCGATGGCTGCCAATATCTGCCAGGTATAGTACCACTCAGGCGCGTAGGTGCGGGATCCCAGGCTCGTCAGCCCGCTGCTCAAGGGAGCTTTAAAGTTACAAATGCGGGTGGGGTCGCACACTACTCACACACCGGCGGTGTCGCCCCTAAGGACTCTGGTCAATGTAGTAAAGTGTTTGCGATGCATCATCTTTCGATCTTCTGCTATCTTCGCTGTCTTCGCCATCCCTGGACACGTGTTTCGGGGTATTACCCCTCATCAGCAGGGATAGGCCGTGTACTGGGGTTGCCGATGGCTGCCAATATCTGCCAGGTATAGTACCACTCAGGCGCGTAGGTGCGGGATCCCAGGCTCGTCAGCCCGCTGCTCAAGGGAGCTTTAAAGTTACAAATGGGGGTGGGGTCGCACACTACTCACACACCGGCGGTGTCGCCCCTAAGGACTCTGGTCAATGTAGTAAAGTGTTTGCGATGCATCATCTTTCGATCTTCTGCTATCTTCGCTGTCTTCGCCATCCCTGGACACGTGTTTCGGGGTATTACCCCTCATCAGCAGGGATAGGCCGTGTACTGGGGTTGCCGATGGCTGCCAATATCTGCCAGGTATAGTACCACTCAGGCGCGTAGGTGCGGGATCCCAGGCTCGTCAGCCCGCTGCTCAAGGGAGCTTTAAAGTTACAAATGGGGGTGGGGTCGCACACTACTCACACACCGGCGGTGTCGCCCCTAAGGACTCTGGTCAATGTAGTAAAGTGTTTGCGATGCATCATCTTTCGATCTACTGCTATCTTCGCTGTCTTCGCCATCCCTGGACACATGTTTCGGGGTATTACCCCTCATCAGCAGGGATAGGCCGTGTACTGGGGTTGCCGATGGCTGCCAATATCTGCCAGGTATAGTTCCACTCAGGCGCGTAGGTGTGGGATCCCAGGCTCGTCAGCCCGCTGCTCAAGGGAGCTTTAAAGTTACAAATGGGGGTGGGGTCGCACACTACTCACACACCGGCGGTGTCGCCCCTAAGGACTCTGGTCAATATAGTAAAGTGTTTGCGATGCATCATCTTTCGATCTTCTGCTATCTTCGCTGTCTTCGCCATCCCTGGACACGTGTTTCGGGGTATTACCCCTCATCAGCAGGGATAGGGTGTGTACTGGGGTTGCCGATGGCTGCCAATATCTGCCAGGTATAGTACCACTCAGGCGCGTAGGTGCGGGATCCCAGGCTCGTCAGCCCGCTGCTCAAGGGAGCTTTAAAGTTACAAATGGGGGTGGTGTCGCACACTACTCACACACCGGCGGTGTCGCCCCTAAGGACTCTGGTCAATGTAGTAAAGTGTTTGTGATGTATCATCTTTCGATCTTCTGCTATCTTCGCTGTCTTCGCCATCCCTGGACACGTGTTTCGGGGTATTACCCCTCATCAGCAGGGATAGGCCGTGTACTGGGGTTGCCGATGGCTGCCAATATCTGCCAGGTATAGTACCACTCAGGCGCGTAGGTGCGGGATCCCAGGCTCGTCAGCCCGCTGCTCAAGGGAGCTTTAAAGTTACAAATGGGGGTGGGGTCGCACACTACTCACACACCGGCGGTGTCGCCCCTAAGGACTCTGGTCAATGTAGTAAAGTGTTTGCGATGCATCATCTTTCGATCTTCTGCTATCTTCGCTGTCTTCGCCATCCCTGGACACGTTTTTTGGGGTATTACCCCTCATCAGCAGGGATAGGCCGTGTACTGGGGTTGCCGATGGCTGCCAATATCTGCCAGGTATAGTACCACTCAGGCGCGTAGGTGCGGGATCCCAGGCTCGTCAGCCCGCTGCTCAAGGGAGCTTTAAAGTTACAAATGGGGGTGGGGTCGCACACTACTCACACACCGGCGGTGTCGCCCCTAAGGACTCTGGTCAATGTAGTAAAGTGTTTGCGATGCATCATCTTTCGAGCTTCTGCTATCTTCGCTGTCTTCGCCATCCCTGGACACGTGTTTCGGGGTATTACCCCTCATCAGCAGGGATAGGCCGTGTACTGGGGTTGCCGATGGCTGCCAATATCTGCCAGGTATAGTACCACTCAGGCGCGTAGGTGCGGGATCCCAGGCTCGTCAGCCCGCTGCTCAAGGGAGCTTTAAAGTTACAAATGGGGGTGGGGTTGCACACTACTCACACACCGGCGGTGTCGCCCCTAAGGACTCTGGTCAATGTAGTAAAGTGTTTGCGATGCATCATCTTTCGATCTTCTGCTATCTTCGCTGTCTTCGCCATCCCTGGACACGTGTTTCGGGGTATTACCCCTCATCAGCAGGGATAGGCCGTGTACTGGGGTTGCCGATGGCTGCCAATATCTGCCAGGTATAGTACCACTCAGGCGCGTAGGTGCGGGATCCCAGGCTCGTCAGCCCGCTGCTCAAGGGAGCTTTAAAGTTACAAATGGGGGTGGGGTCGCACACTACTCACACACCGGCGGTGTCGCCCCTAAGGACTCTGGTCAATGTAGTAAAGTGTTTGCGATGCATCATCTTTCGATCTTCTGCTATCTTCGCTGTCTTCGCCATCCCTGGACACGTGTTTCGGGGTATTACCCCTCATCAGCAGGGATAGGCCGTGTACTGGGGTTGCCGATGGCTGCCAATATCTGCCAGGTATAGTACCACTCAGGCGCATAGGTGCGGGATCCCAGGCTCGTCAGCCCGCTGCTCACAGGAGCTTTAAAGTTACAAATGGGGGTGGGGTCGTACATTACTCACACACCGGCGGTGTCGCCCCTAAGGACTCTGGTCAATGTAGTAAAGTGTTTGCGATGCATCATCTTTCGATCTTCTGCTATCTTCGCTGTCTTCGCCATCCCTGGACACGTGTTTCGGGGTATTACCCCTCATCAGCAGGGATAGGCCGTGTACTGGGGTTGCCGATGGCTGCCAATATCTGCCAGGTATAGTACCACTCAGGCGCGTAGGTGCGGGATCCCAGGCTCGTCAGCCCGCTACTCAAGGGAGCTTTAAAGTTACAAATGCGGGTGGGGTCGCACACTACTCACACACCGGCGGTGTTGCCCCTAAGGACTCTGGTCAATGTAGTAAAGTGTTTGCGATGCATCATCTTTCGATCTTCTGCTATCTTCGCTGTCTTCGCCATCCCTGGACACGTGTTTCGGGGTATTACCCCTCATCAGCAGGGATAGGCCGTGTACTGGGTTTGCCGATGGCTGCCAATATCTGCCAGGTATAGTACCACTCAGGCGCGTAGGTGCGGGATCCCAGGCTCGTCAGCCCGCTGCTCAAGGGAGCTTTAAAGTTACAAATGGGGGTGGGGTCGCACACTACTCACACACCGGCGGTGTCGCCCCTAAGGACTCTGGTCAATGTAGTAAAGTGTTTGCGATGCATCATCTTTCGATCTTCTGCTATCTTCGCTGTCTTCGCCATCCCTGGACACGTGTTTCGGGGTATTACCCCTCATCAGCAGGGATAGGCCGTGTACTGGGGTTGCCGATGGCTGCCAATATCTGCCAGGTATAGTACCACTCAGGCGCGTAGGTGCGGGATCCCAGGCTCGTCAGCCCGCTGCTCAAGGGAGCTTTAAAGTTACAAATGGGGGTGGGGTCGCACACTACTCACACACCGGCGGTGTCGCCCCTAAGGACTCTGGTCAATGTAGTAAAGTGTTTGCGATGCATCATCTTTCGATCTACTGCTATCTTCGCTGTCTTCGCCATCCCTGGACACGTGTTTCGGGGTATTACCCCTCATCAGCAGGGATAGGCCGTGTACTGGGGTTGCCGATGGCTGCCAATATCTGCCAGGTATAGTACCCCTCAGGAGCGTAGGTGCGGGATCCCAGGCTCTTCAGCCCGCTGCTCAAGGGAGCTTTAAAGTTACAAATGGGGGTGGGGTCGCACACTACTCACACACCGGCGGTGTCGCCCCTAAGGACTCTGGTCAATGTAGTAAAGTGTTTGCGATGCATCATCTTTCGATCTTCTGCTATCTTCGCTGTCTTCGCCATCCCTGGACACGTGTTTCGGGGTATTACCCCTCATCAGCAGGGATAGGCCGTGTACTGGGGTTGCCGATGGCTGCCAATATCTGCCAGGTATAGTACCACTAAGGCGCGTAGGTGCGGGATCCCAGGCTCGTCAGTCCGCTGCTCAAGGGAGCTTTAAAGTTACAAATGGGGGTGGGGTCGCACACTACTCACACACCGGCGGTGTCGCCCCTAAGGACTCTGGTCAATGTAGTAAAGTGTTTGCGATGCATCATCTTTCGATCTTCTGCTATCTTCGCTGTCTTCGCCATCCCTGGACACGTGTTTCGGGGTGTTACCCTCATCAGCAGGGATAGGCCGTGTACTGGGGTTGCCGATGGCTGCCAATATCTGCCAGGTATAGTACCACTCAGGCGCGTAGGTGCGGGATCCCAGGCTCGTCAGCCCGCTGCTCAAGGGAGCTTTAAAGTTACAAATGGGGGTGGGGTCGCACACTACTCACACACCGGGGGGGGTCGCCCCTAAGGACTCTGGTCAATGTAGTAAAGTGTTTGCGATGCATCATCTTTCGATCTTCTGCTATCTTCGCTGTCTTCGCCATCCCTGGACACGTGTTTCGGGGTATTACCCCTCATCAGCAGGGATAGGCCGTGTACTGGGGTTGCCGATGGCTGCCAATATCTGCCAGGTATAGTACCACTCAGGCGCGTAGGTGCGGGATCCCAGGCTCATCAGCCCGCTGCTCAAGGGAGCTTTAAAGTTACAAATGGGGGTGGGGTCGCACACTACTCACACACCGGCGGTGTCGCCCCTAAGGACTCTGGTCAATGTAGTAAAGTGTTTGCGATGCATCATCTTTCGCTCTACTGCTATCTTCGCTGTCTTCGCCATCCCTGGACACGTGTTTCGGGGTATTACCCCTCATCAGCAGGGATAGGCCGTGTACTGGGGTTGCCGATGGCTGCCAATATCTGCCAGGTATAGTACCACTCAGGCGCGTAGGTGCGGGATCCCAGGCTCGTCAGCCCGCTGCTCAAGGGAGCTTTAAAGTTACAAATGGGGGTGGGGGAGACAGCGAAGATAGCAGAAGATCGAAAGATGATGCATCGCGAACACTTTACTACATTGACCAGAGTCCTTAGGGGCGACACCGCCGGTGTGTGAGTAGTGTGCGACCCCACCCCCATTTGTTTCTTGTTTCTGTACTCGTGGAGGCTTGCTGCTGCTGGGGCACAGGAGGAACCGCCATAGGGGCTTGCCTCCCTACCAGAGGGCCCTGTGTGCTGGCCTCCTTGCTCCCCGCCATGCCCATGACACCTTAAGAACCTGGAAGACCTTTTACTTCCCCAAGAAAAGCGCAGGGGCTCTGCAGCGCTGAGCTGCAGTCTTTTGTTCTAGAGGGAATCCCAAGTGTAGGGATTCCCTCGTCTGCCTTTTAAAATACAGTGGGTGCCCACCCCACGTTTGGAGCTTCATTGCGGGTGCCCACCTCGCTTTTTGGAATGCTTAAATAGCGGGTGCCCACCCCGCATTGCAGTGGTGTTGGCGGTAGCCCACCCCACGTTCTTATGGCCAGGGAATCACTGCTGCAGCCCAAGTCCGAACAGAAGTTGCCAGGCCGCTGCAAGCGCGACCTAGAAGAGCTCCATGGGTGGCACATTGTTGTTTAAGGGCCGCCGGGGGTGTCCTGAGGGCCAGAGGGGCCCGTGCTTTCCCCCGTGTTGGCCAGATGTTTTTACAGTTGCCCTGCTTGACAGTGGGCAACTGCAACATTTGGGGGCAATATTATTTAAAGAGAAGCCCCAGTGAGGCCCCGAAGGCACAGATGTGCCAGGGCCCCTTCACTGTATTCTCAGCTGCACCACACCAGCGCGGGCAGCTGCAACGTCACACATGTGTTCTAAGGGCACCAGGAGTGTCCAGGCCTCCTTTTTATATTCACAGCTGCCCAGCAAGTAGTGGGCAGCTGCACCGTTTAGGCCATTCTTTCTTTGGGGACATGCCTTTTTAGTTAGGAGTGAGGTGCACTCCTTGGCCCCATACTTTTACAGGTGCACTGCACTTAGTGCCAGCTGCAACGTTTAGGTCTGCGCAATTGCGCACCTTTGGATTCAGCTGCTAGGCAGCGCGCCCTGACTTTTGGACACAGGGCGTTTGAGCCCCTTTGAGATGGCCTGTTGGCCAGGGGGACTGGGAGGTAAATAAGGCGCCAAGCCCTAATGTAATGTATGCTTCTACTATGGACTTTTAGGTGACTATGTGGTAAATATGATTTATGTGGTGCTAGGAAATGTGATTCATGTAGTATGATTTACGCACCCTATTTGATACCTCTAAATGTGGTATGTATGATTATGAGGTTGATTTGGATATTATGGTTTATGCTAGTGAGATTATGTTCCACTGTGATGTATGCCCTTAATGTGAGTTATACTTAGGAGGTTAGGGTCTAATGCGTTTAGACTTATGAGATGATTGCATAATGTGTTTATGCTGGTGAGGTTGGTGCAGAATGTAATTCGCGCCTGATGTGATACAGTGCATAATGTAGTTTATGTTACAAGCTGATGCTAAGTACAGTGATTACCAGTGGTTACTGGTTGTACGTTTATTACATGTTTTACTTTTACTAAGTTCGCTTTGTGATGGTTCTGACAGTGGTCCATTGGGCCCTGTCAGGTGTATATAATCCCTTGTAGATATGACCCAGTGCTAGGTGGTACCCTGTATATTATGTGTTTACTATTCTAATGCGTTATGAGAATACAAAGGCTATTTTTGGTATAGCCTTGTGTGGAGTTCCTTTTGTAGTGTGCCTGGGATGTTGTTGCTGTGTGCGTGCGCAAATGCTTTACACATGGCCTCCGGGATAAGACTGACTGCTCGTGCCAAGCTACCAAGGGGGTGAGCAGGGGTTATCTTTGGTGTGTAACTCCCTTGCCCTGAACTAGAGTGGTGGTCTCTGCCTGGCTTTGGCGCAAGCCTTAGCCAACCAGAGATCCCATTTCTAACACTCAGTGACACAAAAGAGTTCCTGCAATCCTGCTGGTGCTGCTGTACTCTGCCATCTGTGAGTCCTACCCTTGCCTGAGGTGCCCCCTCAGTCCTCGCCCTCAGGAGTGTGTTCTGCAGCTGATTTCTGCAAAAACCAACGCATTGCCTTGACTGTATCAGAATTACTGCTGCATCGCCCCTCCGAAGCAGAAGCTGTTCAACGACAAAGAATCTGCAGCCTGTGCGGCCTGATGACAAAGCTCTGTGCATCTCGATGATGACGCAATGCATCCACTTTCAAGGAGCTCGACGATGACGCGGTGACCCGGCAGCGCGAAACCGACCACCGCATCATGCCCTCAACATCGACACTTTGCTCTATCCAAGATACTTTTTCAGCGGACCATGCATGGGTTGTGTAGCCGACCTGCCCTCCATTGCGGTGGGCCCGATCTTTGAATTTGCACTAGTTCCTCGCAACCTCGTAGTAACCTTTTGACTGCTAGTGCACAGCACGAGGACACACTGTTCTTTGTGTAAGCTTTGGTATTATTATTAGTGACTTCTAAGCACTGTTTTAACACTTTATCTTTAAAAATGCATATCTTGACTTCAACTTATTGGATTTATGTTGTTTTGGTCTTGTTTTAGTCAGATAAATGTAGAGTCTTTTTGAGATGTTTTCATTGAGTTACTGTAATGTAAGTGCTACACAAATACTGTTCACATTGCCTCTTAAATTAAGCCTCCCTGCTCTATGCCAAGCTACCAGAGGGTGAGCACAGATTAATTTAGGGTTTTGTATCTGGCTTACCTTCACTAGGGTGGTTGTCCCTACTTGGAAAGGCTGCATACCTCTGCCGACTAGAGACCCCATTTCTAACATAATGACATTCAAGTATACGGTCATATGCTGAGGTACAGCTTCATATGCTATATAGACAGCCCAATGATACCAGTTGCAGCACCGTACCCCATATATATCCATGGATAGGCTAATACGGCTAGACCTTGACGCATATTTGCAAATACAGTTTCATACACCCGGACACAGGCTAATATGCCTAGGCACAGCCCCACAAACCCAAGTACTGTCATAATATGCCATTCCCAAATCCATATGCTACAGCTCAGCTGCCCACTAATCTCAACAGTTAGCACCATATACGCCCAACACAGCATCATATGCTTGGAGCAGCCTTATGTACCCAAGTATACTGTATACTCAGAAACATTTCCAAATACCCAAGGCAACCTCGTTTGCCTCATCAAATAGCGGTTTCTTAACTGAGAGCGTCTGTTAATGCTTGGAATGCTGCCAATGGCATGAGCTTAGGAGCCAACCGGAGAGCAATGCAGGAGGAAGTTTCATGGTTTCAGTGCTCGGTGACTGAGAAAATAGGACAAAGTGTTGGTTCTATCCTGATATTTCATGCTTCCTGCGTGCTCGACTGTGTAATGTGGTCTGAGTTGCAAGAAGAGGTTCTGTTCCGTGTCCCTCCATAGAACCCCAATAAGTGGGGCTGCTGGGGGTCCTTGAGAGAAACGGGAAGGATGTGTAGGAATTAAATATGTCTCTTTGAGAGATCCGTTTTCTCTCTGTCATGGACCCTGCCCTTCTATTAGCTGAACTAGATACTGCAAGGACAGTGGAAGGAGAAGCAACATTCAGGAACCTATCACAGTTGCAACTCATTGAAGAATGTCCCTGAACCTTTCCCTGCTTCTGTGCACTTCTTCCTGCTATCTCATCCCTTATCACCCCGGACAGGGGATCCTTCTGATTATGCCTAGGCATAGGCCTTTCTGCTGGAAGCGTATGTTTCCAGTACAAATCCTGTGCTAGACTCACCTCTGCACCATGGTGTGAGGCTGTGCATGGCACAAGCCAGCCGTGTTAGAACACAGGCGCACATAATGACAGCAGCAGGTCAATTTTAGTAGATATGGCTCTGTGCTGTATCTTTCCCCTTGCACAACACAGCTCAGTACAGCAATTGTGGGTGCTGTGCTCTTTGGAGTGAAAAACGGGTACATATGGGCCTTAATTTAACTTGTGCAAATAGCACCGTTTATTCTTTATAGTTTCTACTGTGCATGCCATGTCCCAGTTTGGGCTGGAACTGGTGCATTGATGTAGCTGTGCAGTCTAGGGTAATTTGAACAGTATTAACGTTACATGGCAATATCTGATTTCCTTTGCAGACTTCAATATCTTTATAACTGGGGTTACCTTAAATTAAAACAGATGAAATGTCTTCATCTTCAGACATTGTCAGATCCTGTTCAGGGGGCCACTTGGCAAGGGGACCTTTTCTTTGCCACTGGTGTCCAGGCGCTTCGCTACTAGGTCTCTGCAAACTGGGGCAAGCAAAACCCCTTCAGACTCTCAGGGTACTAAGGGCGAGCAGCCACAAGCTTCTCAGGGAGGCAGCGGGGGCGCTCGAGTTCTCAGCTCAACAATCAACTATCAGATACAAAAAAGATAATGCACAGCCTAATGGCAATCTTTGCAAGAAAGAAAGTGCCTTACTTGCACAGTTGTACTAAGTACCACACATTTCAATAAATCAGCCAGTGACTGAGCGCTATCTCGTGTAGGTGCTACATCCACCCACCTCCTCTATGCCCCCCTCCCCCAATCAGGAGTAGCGTGAATGGGCTCAGGTGCAGTTTTGCTTACCCACAGTTCAAACATCCCGTCGTGTCTCACTCCTTTTACAGGCCAGAGCAGTTCTCGAGAGTCCGGTCTGCTGCCACCGTGCACCCAGTGCAGCTTTTCCGCATCCTTGAAAAAGCCACGGAGGCCCTTCACGTCCATCCTTGTCAGAGTTTGTTGAGGCTGGAGACAGCGCGCGCTCAGCAGTGTATCCTCAGCCTCTCCTGTGGCCTCGCAGGCAGCGCTGCAGAAATGAGGCTGGGCGCAGCGCGCGCTCAGCCGTGTTTCCACAGACTCTTCTGTGGCCTCGCAGGCAGCGCTGCAGAAATGAGGCTGGGCGCAGCGCGCGCTCAGCAGTGTATCCGGAGCATCTTCTGTGGCCACGCGGGCAGCGCTGCAGATAGGAGGCTGGACACGGCTCGCGCTCAGCAGTGTATCCGGAGCATCTTCTGTGGCCACGCGGGCAGCGCTGCAGAGATGAGGCTGAGGGCCTGGCTGCAGCAGCCCTGATGCTGAGCCACGTCACAGACGGCCTGTACAGCACTGACCGGGCCAGAGGTAGGTACCGTCCTGGGGGGTCCAGCCATCCTGGCTGGGTCTGTTGTATTTGGCAAATGCAGTCCGGATTGGGCCTTTTCTGGAAATACAATTGCACACACACTTGGGATGTCAGCAAAGAAGACACCCATCTATTTTTACGCTTTTTTGTTTCTCTTCTTCGAGGTGAAATTCAAGGGTCTGTCTCTTTTTGTAAGTAGTCCCATATCATGTTTCTTTGATTTTGCACGTGCCCTTCTCTGGGAAAACTAACAATGTAATATAATTCGATGTATTTTATGAGGCGATGTATTCATTGCAGAACACCACCAAAGTATAAAACTACTCGGAACTATATATTTTTAAAGCTGTAGACATCACAAACATCTCAAGCAACACTCTGCTAAGATCCCGAATACACAAAAGTGTGTAGAGTTGTTATAGATCTTAAAGTAGATAGATTCAGAAGAAAAGGCCAGTGGAAAAATGATAATCAAATGGTAGACCAATGATCAAAACCTATCATGGAAAGGTTTCTGTGCTATTTGTATTTTGTTTTCATTTTGAGGAAATTCAGATATAAAGATATATTAAAATGCAGGACTGCATTCTAAATTGTAGATATAAAAACCTTCCAGGTAGTTTTTTTCTTCCAATTTAGAACTCGATAGGTCTGTCTTGCAATAGCTATTGACATTACATGGTAGACACCAAAGTAGACAATACACACACCGTGCATAAATAAACAAAAATAACTATTAAAAGCCCCTTTCTGCCATTAGTACTGTGGTTCAGCTGGCTTTAACCACTGACCATGGTGGAAGCCTATAGGCACTGGTATCCTCCATCCATAACTATATTTGATGGATGGAAACATCATTAAAGTATTTTCAAACATACTTTTTTCTTTTTTTATATACGTTACTTTCCTTCGAGACCCCGTCCTCTCTCTGTTTACTCAACCCCGGGCTCCTCTTTGCACCATGCCCCTACCTCTCTATTTTCCAAATTCATTTTTGGAGGGCCCTGCAGTTGGAAAGGGCTACTAAGCTTGTTTCTTCCATTTTTATGTTTCTGCACACTCTGTTTTTATTTCTACTGTTCTATGCTAAAATGATCACTATGATAAAACAGTAAAGTAAAGCAGCCAAAATAGCGGCCACGTGCATTGTGATGTAATCATACAGATGTCAGCCATCTTGAAATGCTTTAAAGCCATTACAAGAGGCCACCATGTCAGCACGTGCGATGCACTGGCAGCCATTTTGGCCATTTTGGACCTTCCAACATGGTCAGTGGTCATTTTAGAAAAGAAAAGCAAAGATGAAAAATAAACAAACATTCGCAAAGCCAATAGGTCAGCATTCGCCTGTAAAAAAAGACGCAATATTGAATTTGCCAATGCTTATTATTACTGAGTTTCTGCTCACTTGGCAAAATCAGCTCGCATCTTCATAGTGATGGGACTGTATTGGTGCAGTGACCGTGGTGTCGTTCACACCGCAACCCATTTATTAGAATCACCCTTTGATAAGGTCTCTAACAAAGTTTCCCCTAATGATACTTAACCATAACTACTGAGTGACTGTCAGTGATTCTATAATCAGAGTCAGTATATATGTTACGGTAAAGTTAAATAAGAAAAGGGGTTTTGAAATTCTAAAACTTTTCTCACCATTGAGTGAATCTGCCAAAGTATCTTCAAAAGTGCTAAAGTACACATTCCCCCACCTCTGAATCTTTTTTAGTGTTCAAAGTATTGTATTGAGTGCATAACCATATAGTAATATGCCATGCAATACAACTATAGGGTATGCTGTAATACAAACATTTCCAGTAAATGTTAACCCGTTCCATATAAGTGTTACAAAGAATCCTTCTCACATACATATAATGATACATTAGAGTACATAAGTAAATAAGAATTAAAAGTAGGGTCTACCATCAAACAAACATTTGTGGAGCTAGACAAGACGAGGGTTATGCATGTCAAAGAGTCCCCACATTGTAGGATGTTTGTTATGGAATATGAGTCGACCTACATTATAGCCTTAATGCCCGCCGTAGAGGGCTATACCGGCTATTAAAGGCCCTCTCCATCGTTAAAGGCCCGAGCCAAAGGCGAGGGCCTTTAACAAGGGAGAGGGACTTTAATAGCCTGTATAGCCCAGCTACGAAAGGCTATAAGGCTATTAAAACATTCTACCACTTGAGGGCAGAAAGTTCTAACAAAAAAAAACAAAGCCTTATGGGAGCGTGAGGGGCTTGGAATCCCCTCAGGCTCCCTGAAGCCTTTGTTCACAGCCAGAGCTGTGTACAAAGAAACATTGGAATGTTGGAGCTGAAGGTTATACCAGCCATTATAAGCCCGGAGCACTCCATTGTTTTCAATGGAGCTCCCAACATTCCAATGTTCTAATATCACTTACCTCATAAGAACACACGTAGGAACGAATTATACAACAGTATTGAAGAGGAGGAGAGGGATAGAAAGGGACGATTGCGCCGTGCAAGAGCAGGTGAGTGGTCCGGACAGACCCTAAGTCAGTAGTGTGAGTAAGTCATCCACCTTCAATGTTCTCCTCAATGAAGCTCAATCTAGAGAGCGCCAAACAGCATTAGACTGTGAATGGAGTTGCATAGAATGACCCACGCCCACCAAGTGTGGTGAGAGAGATGATTGAACGATTTCCTCTCAGAAAGAATAACTTTCACTGCAATAGTAAGGAGCAGATCTAAAAGAGCCATATCGTTAGCGTGAAGATATAGGGACCTATTTACTAGAGAGTTGGCGGAGTGTGGCGTCATCCTCCTTGGCTTACCGTCACGCTCTGCCACTTCTGAAGCGCAGGGCTGCACCATATTCACAACAATATGGTGCATCTCTGTGTGTCGCTAAATTTAGCAGTCTAGCGCCAACGTAGGCACCCTTCAACCGTAGTGCAAGAGTGTCTGCATTGAGGGGGAAATTGTTTATGTGCAGGAAGGTGTACCTTCCTGCACATAAACAATCTTTAAATGGTGTTTTGAATCTTTTATGTTTGCTGCTTAATGCAGCACACATAGAAGTTGCAAAACTTCATTTTTTTCATTGATTGTTTTTGTGCAGGAAGGGACCCTTTCCTACACATAAACATTCAAAGGTCTTTTGCTGTTTTTATGTTCGCTGCACAACGCACCACACATGAAACTAGCAGAAATGAGGAGAAATGAAACATTTTTCCTCGTTGCGACTGTTTAAGATCAGGTTTTCCCTGATCTTAATTTTGGTGCTGCACCATATTTACGCTACCCTTGTAAATATGGGGCAGCGTCAAAATGAATGGGTGGAAGGCCCACCGTAACACCCATTGCCCACCCCTTTCACGCTAAGTATAGCATGATTGGGGGCCTTATTTACAAGGCAGCGTTAAGCCGCGCTAAGTTGCTTAATGCTGTCTAAATAAGGCAAAGGACACTACGGCACAGGAATGTCACTGAAGCTGAAGTGATAGGGGCTTGTAAATATGCCCCACAGAGTACTCTCTGTGGCCCAGGGACCTAAAATTATCACAGGAAAGCATGGGGTTCTGGGGAAGTGAAATATCTGTGAAAGCCTGTCCTGGATTGCATACCAATATGGAACCAAAAGTGGACAATCAAAGGACATATGTTGGTGTGTGCCAGAATGCTGGTTACAGTTCCGATATTTATCATAATCCTGTAAACTCAGTTTATGGAGTCTGGCAGGGGTCCCATGAAGTAGGTTCATTGAAAAAGAATTTGGATTGTATGAGAGAGTGGGCTTTTTTGTTGTGCTAAGCGAGAGTACCAATATTTCGCCATTGCTCATCATAAATGTGTTGGAAGACATAGGAATGGAAATTCTGAGTCCATGTGGTGTATAGGATGGAATGTTGTGCTGTGAGTGGGTCTGATAAGAATTTATAAATTCTTGAGGCAAGGTGCCCTGAGTGTTGCCAACTTGCCAAAGTTAATGGTAGGGATGGGTTTTTACTGAGAGTAAGTTTTGAACCTTTATTTTAAGGAAACTATAGAAGACGATATTGGAGAGGGCAAAACCTATCTGCCAAGGTCGAGAAGGGAAGCGGGTTATCATTGGTGTTATATAAATATCTGATCAATGTAATGCCCCAGGAGGGCCATGAATTTACAATCTGACTGTCTACCTCCATTTTAATTTTAGAGTTATGCCACAAAGAAGCCCATCTGGAGTTATGAATAGGTTCTGAAACTTTTTTGTCCACCAATTTCAAAGCATTGACAGAGTCTATAAAGATTTGTTGGGAATGACCCAAAGGGAGTTTTGACATTGTAACCATAAAGCAGGTACTAAAGGGCGAGCATATACTTTCCTCTATCTCCAACAACAGAGGGGGACGTGGCGTTTCCAGGAGTAGCCAAAAGGCTCCTTGGGAAGCCAAGAACGCGGATTGGTGAAGATTCCAATTTGGGAGACTGCATCCTCCAAGGGGCAGAGTTTTACAAAGAGATTTCTAAGGGATCCTTGCCCTTTTATCGCTCCAGAGGAACTTTGAAGTAATTGTATCCATTTTTTGAAGAAAGAGTTTGAACGTTTTAGCGGGAGCATAGAAGATACAAAGCTCACTATTGGAGTGATCATCATCTTGAGGGTTTGAATGCTCCCCCACCAAGATATGAACTTCGGTAATAGTGATTCATCGTATTGTGATGTTACAGTTAGGTCTCCACAAAACTAGATAGCGAGGTATTTGAGACGTTTAGGGTGCCATTTAAGACCAGAGTTGCTCAGATACGAAAGGAAGCATATAAAATTTTAGGGGAAGACATCCGTCTTGTCTCTATTTAATGTGTATCCAGGAACCTCAGAGAAAGAATGAATGATATTGACAATGCTCGGAAGAGTAGTTTCGATATCTTGAGAGAAGATGAGAATAGCATCGGTGTATGCCGCAGTTTTATAGCTTTTGGGGCCAAATCAGATATCTCAGCATTGAGTAAACGGAATAAGGGGTATTGACATAAAGAGTAAGAAAAGCAGAGGGGAAAGGGGGCATCCCTGTCGTGAGCCTTGGTGTAGGTCAAATTATGAGGAGGTAGAGCTGTTTATTCTAGTGTTTGCTCTAGGCCTGGCATATAAAGCCATGACCATGGTAATGAAAGAGTGTCCAAGCTTATGGGATTCCAAAACAGTGAAAGCCATGATACCCTATCACAAACCTTTTTGGCATCAAGAGCGATCGCCGCTGTGGTGAGTGAGGACATATGGGAATTTTCTACTAACTGCCAAAATGTGTTGATATGATCCCTGGCCAGCCGACCCTTTACAAAGCCGGTTTGTAAATTATGTATCAAATTTGGTATAGAATTTTGTAGTGTATTAGCCAAAATAATTATGAATATTTTTGCTTCCATATTAAAGAGAGAGGTGGGACGAAAATGTTTAGGATCCAAATGGTCTTTTCCCTCTTTGTGAATAACCACAATTGTGTCCTCAGATGCTGATCCTGACACTTTGCCCTGGAGCACAAAATAGTGTAACATATTTTTAAGGTGGGTGATGATTGAGGGAGGGTAAGCCTTATAAAATGCAAAGGAAAAGCCATCTTAACCCGATCGCATAGATTTTATAGCTTTAATGGTTTCCTTTGTGTCAAATGGTTGATTCAGCTGTGCCCTATCTGAATCAGAGACTGAGGGCATGGGAAGGGTATTCAGAAATTCTAAATATTTAGATTTATCACATAGTGTCTCTGGGGTATAAAGTTTACTATAGAAATCGTTAAAGAGAGAGAGTAGCTCTTCAGTTTTCAATTTATGTGAGTCATCACAATCCGTAATGTGAGACATTTAGTTGTGTTATTAAATTTAAGAATGGCAGCAAGCATTTTACCACCTTTTTTATGAAACAGAGGGCCATATGTACAAAGGAAGTGGCGGAGTGAGGCGTTAGACGTCATGGCTTAACACCTCACTCTGCCACTTCAGAAACGCATGACTGCACCATATTTACAAGAATATTGTGCAGTCTTGAGTTTCCCCCTGCGATGGCACTAAGTTTAGCAGCTTAGTGCTAACGCAGGCACCCTTGCACCATGGTGTAAAGGTCTCTGCGTGCAGGGGAAGATTGTTTATGTGTCGGAAGGTGTCCCTTCCTGCACAAAAACAATCTTTAAATGTAATTTTGTCACTTCTATGTGTGCATGGAAGGTACAATTTTTTAATTTTTTTTAAAGATTGTTAATGTGCAGGAACGGACACATTCCTACACATAAACAATCCAAGGTGTTTTGCTTTTTCCATGTGTGCTGCACGAGGCAGCACACATGGAAAAAGCAAAAATGAGAAGAAATAAAGCATGTATCCTTGATTCGCCAAGTTAAAACCAGGTTTTCCCTGGTCATAATTTTGGCGCTGCTTCCTCTTTACGCCCCCCTTGTAAATAGGGGGCAGCATCAAAATCAATGGGTGTTGTGGTGGAACGTTCACCGCAACACCCACTGCCCACCCCTTGACGCTAAAATAATTTCAAAAAGGGGGTGGTGATGGACAGAGTATCTGAGTTAATCAGAACACTCCTACCCAGTCAACAGATCAGGGCTTGATCCATCACCGTTTTTTAGCTCACTGCACCATCCCAGTTCAGAACCTGGCTATATGCAAATTAGTCTGTCCCTGGCCCAGTGCATCATGGGAACAGGGCAGACCAAACTACCAAGCCAATTCTTCACTGGAAAGGAAACAAGCTTCCGGGGACCGGTTTCTGGCATTACAGCCGTCTTCGGCCCGGCTTGCTTGAATCCTGATGGTGCAGTGAGCAAGGGACTCATGTCTGAGCATACCCTTCCACACTTATGGTGGCCAAAATAATTTCAAAAAGGGGGTGGTGATGGACAGAGTATCTGAGTTAATCAGAACACTCCTACCCAGTCAACAGATCAGGGCTTGATCCATCACCGTTTTTTAGCTCACTGCACCATCCCAGTTCAGAACCTGGCTATATGCAAATTAGTCTGTCCCTGGCCCAGTGCATCATGGGAACAGGGCAGACCAAACTACCAAGCCAATTCTTCACTGGAAAGGAAACAAGCTTCCGGGGACCGGTTTCTGGCATTACAGCCGTCTTCGGCCCGGCTTGCTTGAATCCTGATGGTGCAGTGAGCAAGGGACTCATGTCTGAGCATACCCTTCCACACTTATGGTGGCCAAAATAATTTCAAAAAGGGGGTGGTGATGGACAGAGTATCTGAGTTAATCAGAACACTCCTACCCAGTCAACAGATCAGGGCTTGATCCATCACCGTTTTTTAGCTCACTGCACCATCCCAGTTCAGAACCTGGCTATATGCAAATTAGTCTGTCCCTGGCCCAGTGCATCATGGGAACAGGGCAGACCAAACTACCAAGCCAATTCTTCACTGGAAAGGAAACAAGCTTCCGGGGACCGGTTTCTGGCATTACAGCCGTCTTCGGCCCGGCTTGCTTGAATCCTGATGGTGCAGTGAGCAAGGGACTCATGTCTGAGCATACCCTTCCACACTTATGGTGGCCAAAATAATTTCAAAAAGGGGGTGGTGATGGACAGAGTATCTGAGTTAATCAGAACACTCCTACCCAGTCAACAGATCAGGGCTTGATCCATCACCGTTTTTTAGCTCACTGCACCATCCCAGTTCAGAACCTGGCTATATGCAAATTAGTCTGTCCCTGGCCCAGTGCATCATGGGAACAGGGCAGACCAAACTACCAAGCCAATTCTTCACTGGAAAGGAAACAAGCTTCCGGGGACCGGTTTCTGGCATTACAGCCGTCTTCGGCCCGGCTTGCTTGAATCCTGATGGTGCAGTGAGCAAGGGACTCATGTCTGAGCATACCCTTCCACACTTATGGTGGCCAAAATAATTTCAAAAAGGGGGTGGTGATGGACAGAGTATCTGAGTTAATCAGAACACTCCTACCCAGTCAACAGATCAGGGCTTGATCCATCACCGTTTTTTAGCTCACTGCACCATCCCAGTTCAGAACCTGGCTATATGCAAATTAGTCTGTCCCTGGCCCAGTGCATCATGGGAACAGGGCAGACCAAACTACCAAGCCAATTCTTCACTGGAAAGGAAACAAGCTTCCGGGGACCGGTTTCTGGCATTACAGCCGTCTTCGGCCCGGCTTGCTTGAATCCTGATGGTGCACCCCTTGACGCTAAGCATAGCGTGAAAGGGTGCCTTATTTACAAGGCAGTGTTAAGCCAAGTTAAGTGGCTTAACGCTGCCTTGTAAAAAAGGTGGAGCCCCTATCGCCACAGGAACAACGGAAAAAGTGACGTTCCCGTGGCGATAGGGGCTTGTACATATGTTGCTTAGATTTTTGGGCATGAACACTGAGATATGCCCTTTTACTGACAATGGTATTATAGGAGTGTTGGTTCTCTAGGACTTCTGTGTTCAGGCACCGAAGTTTGGTCGTCGTTGTATGGGACACTGATTTCACAGTAATGGAAATTGCAGCATGGTCTGAGATAAGGATGGGATGGATTTTGAATATTAGTAGTGTTTTTAAGAAGTTAGGGGCATATTAGCAACAGCCAGCGATAATTATCGCTGGCCGTGCTTAGCGATAATTAGATTATCGCAGGCTGTCTCTGCTTTTTATCACCATGGTAGCGCGTAATTAACAACGCGTTACTCCAGGGCGATAAAAATTCCAGAGATAGCAAGGGATCAGCGCTGGTTTTCCAGCTATGTTCCCTGCAAAAGGGCGATAACCTTGCTGATACGACCCACCCCCTATGTTAGGGGTGGCTAAATCAAGAATTTAGCAGACGTTAGTTTTTGGAGAAAACAGCAGTATTCTCCAAAAACTAACATCTGCTAAAATGCTAGGGCATCCTTGCTGATAGCGCGAAGCCGCGCTATATTTTTTTTCTTTAAAACATTTTTTTTGTATTCCTCATATACCAAAAATGGGCATTCTAGATGAGGAAATCCCCCTCTTCCCTCCTTTGCAACGATGTTCCGACCTCCGCAATTCAAACAGAGGAGAGGAAGAGATATGGATACCCCTCTAGTACCGGAGGGATAGACATCTACTTCCGGTCTCCGTTTCTTGGTTGACTAGCCAATCAAAATGCAGGAGCATTGTTTCCCCTCTGGTCCGCAGTCTAATGAGGCTTGGGAACTAATGCCCCGTACATTCATGTTCTGCACATTCGTGACTTGTCTATCGCATTCAAGCAGTTTACTCATTTACCACTATCAGTAGTTTCTATGACAAGAGCCGAGATCTAACCACCACGTGGGTCCTTTTCACTTTTTAATACACTTGCGAGAACAGTCCCGCCTTGTTGATGTGCCCTCATTCAGCCGCGCTGAACACCGGAGTGTTTTACAGTAACTTCCGGTTTCCTGTTTCCTGTGGCTAACCAATCAGATGAGAGGAGCCTTGTCTCCTCTTTGGTCCGCAGTCTCCAGTTTTTAAACCGCCTCGCTACCTGTGCCGATACCTTCCCCTCGGCTCAGTTTAAGCCGGAGGTACCGACGGACAGGTGGGTGGCTATCCCGGTTGGTGTCTTGGTCGCGTGTCGGACTTTGGAGGATTGCCGTTTAGATTTTTGATCTTTTTGGTGAACTCCATTGCCTCTTCACTTGTGCAGTATGGACTTCCATTCATCCAACCGGAGACTCTTCATCCACCTTGAGTTTCTCTTTGACTTAGAGGCTATTGACTTCTTCCTATCTGTGGTATATACCACTAACGGCATCATTTTCTCATCTTTGATGTATGGACCCTCGTTGAGCGCCAATTGCCAATCCCCCACACCTAGTCCTTCACATCTAGTGTAATTTGCACTAGTATAATTCTGAATACTTTGCAATACTTTGATATATATAACATCTTGAATTGAGGTAATTTATCACAGTCGACCATCAGTCCTGCCGGTTTGCTGAGATCGCCATTCTATTTTGTTCATCATACACAAAAGACAGCCTTAGAGAGATGGTTAAACATAGAAGCTTAACTATTTACGTTATGGATGAAATGAATGTTTCTTTTTCCTCCTCTTTTTCCAACCTCTCTAGAGTGGGGCCTCTCTACCTGAGCGAGTACCAGGCGAGGTGAGGCTTTTCCCCATCAAACTTTTGGGTGAGTTTCCTTTTTTCATAAAAATAAAATGGAAATATGAAAAATATGAAATACAAGAATGAATCTAGTTTTGATCATAGGCCATTATTTGTTTGTGTTCACAAACTCTCTGCTTCTTCTATAAAATTGTATGTGCATGTACTTGTCTTTCTTCTAGGTGAGAATGTTGGTGAACATGTCTTCATTTTCCTACCGTTCAATATTAAACACACGGTAGGTTATTCCCGCATGGTACCTTTTGTTTTTTGGATAGATAACTTCTATTCTGTCCTCACTTGTTGCAGTAGTGTTTTAACATCATTAGGTCCTGAAGAAAGCCATTCGTTGGCTGGAACATGTCGACCAGTTCCATCCATTGATAGTAGTATTTGTTGGCACTATCTACACTCTGTTTTTAACCTTGCCATTGTGGTGGCCTTTTCAATAAAGTCGTTTCTTGGCACCACACTAGGCAATCTTAATTCTCACTTTTCCATTATTGGTTCACACACTTTTTGAGCACTGCAACTTTTTTTCCCTTTTCAGCACCTGTACCACAGCTTCTTGGCCTCCATCACTGGTGGATCTGTTCTTAGGATCTCTCACGATATCTTTAGTGAGTAACCTAGCAGATACTAGTCTGACAAAAAATCCCAGATGATGAGTTTCCGCCACTTGGTGGGCTGTTGGGTATATTTCTACACTGTTTCTCACCTGCTTTTACATGCACCCACTGTTTAGTAAGCAGACATTTTTTAGCCATATTTAAACCTTTAGCATCCCTTGTGTTTTTGTTGCTAGTTAGATTAGGGGATAGGATGCAAATAGGTCTCTAAATATATTTCCCCTGTAGACCCTCTTTTACATTCTGTTTTTTGTTAGTTTTGTTACCCTTCTAGTTCAACTGTTTGCTAGCTCCACTCCAATTCTTACTATCTACATGGCCCTTGGATTGAATTGGAGAGCCGACCTCAACAGTGCCCAGGTGAAATCATCGAAATACAACCAAAGTAGTCTCATCGGTTCTGCCAAGCCACTAGGGCCGCCCAGATCTTATCCTGGCTGGAGCTGTCACAGGCCATATCAGATTCGCTTATATATATAATGTATTTTAGGCAATCAGAAAACGTGGGGGGCATAGGGTCCTTCCAAACCTTACATATTTCCCGCCTCGCTAAGACCATCACATAAAAGATAAATTTGGTTGCCAATTCATTGGGCTGATAGTCTGAGACTAAACCAAACGGAATTGTTGAGGGGGTGATGAAAAATTGTATTCCCAATACTTCAGTTATATAATTCTTCTATTCTGGACCAAAAATCTGTAAGTCTGGGACATTCCACAAACATATGAAGGTCGTCAGCGTCGAGAAATTTACATCTTGGACAGCGATGTTCTAAATTAGTGATCTTAACCAATTTTTTGGGAGAGATGTAAACTCGATGTAGAGTAAATAGATGATTTCTTTTGAGGGGTGCCACCTTAACTACTGCGTTTAACACGTATAAGAATCGGCCCACAAGATTTTTAGGTTGCCCTCTTCCAAGACTGTTGTCCCTCCCCACAACTTTAGAAGTTCTCGTTCTGTAATTTCATCCGACTCAAGCATGGCCTCATACCAAAAAGATACCTCTTTCTTCCATCTCCCCTTTCTATTTACTAGATCTAACTTGGGTTCAAAAGCTTCTGAGGCCCATGATATACTAGATCACCAGGCTGACAACTGGTAATATTTGAACCTAGTAAGGGTTCCTCCCGTCAACCTAGAAATGGAATCCCAATCCATTAACTGTGTATTGTGTTGTAGGTCCCCCCAATGTGTGATCCTGCCGCTTTGAGGGGATTTGATAATTGATCTTTAAGGCATTCCGGTGTCCCTGGGGAATCCCATATTGGTGCTTGGGACACAAAATAGGGGATTCCCAACTTTTTTCTAATGAATACCCAGTTCTTCAGTGCAGTCTCTAGGATCTTAAATCTTACTTTCTTATAAAATCTGGGATCACCAAACTTGTAAAGAAAATATTCACGCCCTTGGGGGATGCCCTGCAATAATGCCTGAAATAATCGGCCCAAAGATGACATATCATCTTTATCTGCCAGCAACCGAAAATTTTAAAAATGGAATGAATGGCAATAGAGGAGTAAGTCAGGCAATACCAACCTCCCCACTTTGAGTTTTCTCCTCAGCTTTTTCCAGGATATTCGTGGAGATTTCGAATTCCAAATAAAGGTGCCGATTTTACCCTGTATTTTTGCTATTTCATTAGGGCTAAAACTTAAGGGAATAGCGTTGAACAGAAAAGTAACTTTGGGTAAAATAACCATTTTTACTAAATTAACTCTACCAAAAATGTTTAGAGGAAGACCAGACCAACGCAAAAGAAGCCCACAGACCTCCTTAAGGATTCTATTGAGATTAATTTTTGATATATCTAAGATATCTTGTGTCAGAAGTACTCCAAGATATCTCATCTGTGGTTTAGCTAAAGGAGATATTACTTCCTGATTTCACTGCATAACCTCTGTTTTTTCCTTATTTATTTTATATCCAGAGATTTCACCAAAGGCCTGTTCAAAAAGTCGGGGAATTGCAATCTCCGGATTAATAGAAAACATTAAAAGATCGTCTGCATATAATGCACATTTTAGAGCTAATTCATGTAAAAAAAAGGGTTTAATCAATGGATCGGATCTTAACTGTGTAACCAAGGGTTCAATATATAAATTAAACAATAAGGGGGAAAGGGGACACCCCTGTTTTGTACCGCGAGATATCTGAACCCAATCTGTAAGGGTTCCATTGACCAGAATCCTAGCCCTTGCGTTTAGATATAGTGCTTGTATGGATGTTATGAAATGTTTTGGGGAGACCGAATCCAGCTAATGCCTCCCATAGATATGACCAGCTGACCTGGTCAAATGCCTTAGCGGCATCTATTGCTACAATTGTTAGCGGGAGTTTCCTGTTTGTAGTGCATGTCAGGAACGCCCACTTTGCATCTCATTAGAGATGCAAAGGTAGGCATAGTGCAAAAGGGTGCTAACATGCGATTATGCATGTTAGCACCCTCTTGTAAATATGGCGATATTTTTATCTACGCTTTTTGGGCTTTTTATGCCAAGAAAGCAGAGCTAAAGCCCTTGTAAATATGCCCCCAAGCTTTTATTACTTTGTGTGTCAAATTTCAACAATCCAAGAGTCTTGTGTTGTCCTGGGAAAGCAAAGTGCTAAAATGAACAGGAGGTTGTGCAACCTCCTCAATGCGACCAAACGCGTACTGTGTAAATGGCTTAACCGTCTTCTACGTCCAAGACTAGGAATGCAACAGAGAACCTTGTAGAGGTGAAAGGGTCAGCACACGTAAAGGAGCCAACCGGTGAAGAGAGCCCGCCAAGCTGGATCTGAATCCATACGAGTTAATCTAACATGTTAGAGTGTAGGCGAACGCTGGTTAAGCGATAGTACATGATCATGTGATTCAAAAGGTGATCATGTGACTTCAGAACTGAAAACACTGTTGCGAGTGAAGAAGCTGTAGCTGTAGCAATACAAGAAAAGATACTTCAGAAGTCTAAAGTAACATTAAATGGCCTATTTAACAAGGTTGAATGAAGCTAATTCACTGATTTAAATCAATGTGAATCCATAAACAGTTAGTAATACTTCATCATTGGTGACATAAATGTATCAATACAATGCTTCTGTTCATGTCACACCGTCCTTTATAGTATGTGTTGAAAGGCAAAAAAACTATCTACATTTATTTTGTGTCACCATCCAAGCAAACCTTGGGTTTTGATGTATAATTGTAAGATTCTTATTGAGCGATCTAGATGCCAGAAACATCCAGAGCAACAAATTTATGAAACTGAAAGTTCTCATAATAAAGAGGTTCACATAATGAAAATGTTCACAAGATAAAGGTCACATGTCTCATGAATAACTATCACTCATATGACATTGATTTAAGTAACGGAAGATCTACGTTTCATTTAAAAGCAAAATGGAGCAAATACATATTTTTAAGCTTCAATTGATCACATTCCCTGAATGCGTGTATTGGTAAACATTGATAATGTATGTAAAAAATATGTGTAAAATATATGTGTGTACACACCCATATAACTGGTGGATCCTACTAAGAATGATTAAACCAATCTAATTTTGTTTAACTGTGAGAAAATGAAATATGACTGGATGATGTGGGGAAAAGTAAAATGAGATTAATTGCAGATAAACAGATGTGTAGATTGTAATGTATCAGTTTGTGTGTGTGTGCTTATAAAATACATGTCAGCTCAAATCTATCATTAAGACCCTTTGGAACAAGGGTTTCCATGTATTTAATCGAGTGTGCTTCTCTTTGTGAGAGATATTTAGTAGTGTCTCTTCTCTGTTTTACAATAACTTTTTCCAAAACGGAGAAACCTAGTTGGGCTATATTATGCCTTCTCTCATGCCAGTATTTCGCCAATGGAGAATTCAAGTTATTCACTCGTATTGTACTCTTGTGTATTATGATACAAATGTTAACCTTGCGCTCCGTCTTTCCCATGTAATGTAATCCACAAGGACACTTTATGACATGAATTACGCAATGAGTATTACAATCAGCAGTGTGTCCCAGTGGGATAGATTTATCAGTCCGTGGTTGCGAAATGTTAGCTCCCTCCATAATATTATTGTAATGTGTGCAATTATGACATTTCCTCATTCCTTTGTGAACTACAGGTACATCTATGGAACACCAAACAATATGCGGTTTGAGTGGCATGAATGTCTGACATGCCTTCCCTCAATTAGACTGTATCAAGGTTGGTAGGGCGGAGTACAGTAATCTGCAGGCATGTGCTTGGTATGATGTGAACACAAAATAGGAGGACACATAAATTAGTAAAATATCTATTGTGCACATGTCAACATCAGATGTGCTGTTGACTATTGGAAGTATGGTCTGGGATATGTGTTACACCCCTACCACCCCTGTGTCCTGCTCAGATGTGGACCAGGGCAGACATACTGTGTCAGGGAATTCAGAGCATATCTCATAAAAAAAATGGTGTCATAATTCGGGTAACATGTTGGCAATTTCTGCCCATACAATAGTTTAGAGACATTAGAACTAATTATTAGTTAATTTTGGGGCAGGTGATGGTACATGTGCCATAGGTATCCAAACCATAGCTGCCACAGTGTTAGCATAGCATATTAAGAGGCATCTATCATTAGGTCCTGCATAGATTGCTAATGATTCCATATGGCAAATTGGCCCTGCCATTTGCACATGCTACTTTGTCCTACTTCTGTTGTAAATTCACACATAAGGTGCAGCTTGTTTCCGCAGAGTGATGATACCCCTTGCACATCTCACCGCAAACACACACAATCCTTACAGGTCACAGAAAGAATAAGGTGACACTGGGATCTAAGAGGTCCACCACCTCACCAATGAAGTATGGGTTTGGTCCACTTAAAAGTCAAACAAATGGTACAGAGCTCTGTGAATGCTGAACATGTACACTGTGCATATATGAAGCACAGAACATTGACTTCACAAATGCTTGGTATTGTCTGTATGTTGGACTGGTAGCATAACACTTGGAATGCCCTAATAAGAGACATATGTATACCATGTTGCAATGTATTCAGATGATAGTAGGTGCATCACATATGAGGTGCTCAGAGTGCAGACAAGGTACAAGACCAGCCTAGCTTGCAACTTGGTGCAAGGGGCCATGCTTTGATGCCTATCTGAACAGTCCCATTTGATTAACTGCACTCTGCATAGTATGACAATGTTGGGGCTTTCTCAAGTTAATACGTGTATTTTAACGTGCTACACACTTCAAACAGTACCCATGCTTGTTTAACTCCTTCATTTAGCATTTTACATGTGACCAGTGCCTTGTATATGAACAATGACCAATCAAGGCCCATACGGACTCATAGAGGTATGTTGACCTTTTTTTTGTAACAGTGACACACGTGTGAACATTTTGGGGGAAATAAACACTCTGTCTGTGTGGCATGATGACATGGGAGTGCGCACATACATGGTGAGTGGATCTCACAGTTCTGAGTCAGTAATGACCTAGCAGACCGGTTGACAATACTCCCTGCACAGTGTGGGATGAGTCCCACATCACCTATGGGCCCCGCCTGCTCTTCACGATATGTTGTGGCTGTTGTAATATCCCTGTGAACAGGCCCCTATGGCATGTTTAGTGTTTGTAATGGAGTTAGCCCGTTTTATGCCATAGTAACCTATATACATATCTGGTCCTTCCAGAATAACCGTTTTTTGGTAAAGCTACACAGCTACAAGCTCATGGTATATATGAACCTACTGATAGCCCCACCAACTTCTATCCCCCAGGTGATCCAGGAGATCCTTATCCCGGCTGATGATATCTCCCAAACCGTGCTTGTATTGGTGGGCAGTCCCCTCAACACTAAATACTCTACTCATATGGACCCGCACCTTCTCCCACCAGTGCTGCCGCTCACGGATTGGGTAGCCTTGGCTAACCCTGGCCTGCCTCCATTTCCGGTCATGTAGGGCAAATAATTGAACAACAGCCACAGCAAGCCCCCAAACTCTTCCTCCGTCAGGTTCCTGGCCCTGCCCCAGCCAGACATCTCCCTACCCCACTAGCCACCCTAAAGCCAGTAGCAGAAACACTATCCCTTCCCCCTACCCCTATAACTATTAAGCCCTAGTTAAACAAACACCCCACAATACACTACACAAAACAACACAACATACAATTAAAAGACACATTTGACAGTTTAGGGACACAACAGGGACAGCACAGACATCAACAAGAACAAGAAACAGCACCAAACTCTCCAGTTAACAACAAACACCTCCACCAGCCAGCACGGACAAAAAGTCAGTAAGTGAAAGGAACATCACACTTCCTGTTTGTAGCACATCTGAGCCATTGCATTATATCCAGTGAGGATACGTCATGTTTCCTACATATGCTTCATGTTTCCAACAAACGCATCGCTTTTCCTAACAATTCGCTAGAGAAATAGCCAAGTCACAAGTTACACAATGCCCAATGCATTGTTTTTGACACTCTGGCATTGATGCATGGCCTCCGCCAGACGCTCTTTCCACTAAAGCGTCAAGTTTTCTGCTACAGTGTGACCTTACCTACAAAAGCATCACTAAAAAGTACTTTTCCTAGAAAACTGTCACCTTTCCTACTAGAGTTAATGCGTACAACACCAGAAAGGACGCAGCATAATACCTCCGCACTCTGCTACAGTTCCACAAAGTAGGTGCTCACTTCCAGGGTCAACCGTCCAGAAAACCTCAATAATGATAAGTTTCAAAACAGTAAGGAGAAGCACTCTAATTGAAGAACCTTTACAAAGGGCCTCATATCCAAATTTCTATAGGTTCTTCAAATTGTACACTTGCATTAGAGTGCTTCTCCTTCCTGTTGTGATTTCCTACTTGAGTGTCACCTTTCCTACTCAAGCACCATGTTTTGTGATAAAGCGTCAGTTTTACTTCTAAAAATTCACCTTTCCTAGAATAGTATCACGTTTCCTATTTGAGTGTTCAGCTTTCCTACTCATATGTCATGTTTTTGGTAAACCATCACTTTTCCTACAAAAGCATCAAGTTTATTACTAAAAAGTCACCTTTCCTAGAAAAGAGTTACCTTTCCTACTAGAATGTCACATTTCCTACTGAAGGGTGTTTTATCACTAATGCATTGCTAGGGAAATGGGCAAGGTGCAAGTGGCAGACAACACATAAAATTGCACAATGCATTGTTTCTGACGCTTTGACGTTGATGCCTGGCTTCCGACATGATTGTAGTGTTCTGAGGGTACTTCTAAATGATGAGATGTGTGTAAGTAGATGTTTCCTGGGACTTTGACATAAACGCCACGACAACTAAAACTTTCATTTATTTTCATGTTGAACCTTTATAACATGTTGGTTAATGTTCCATTCCCAAACTGTGGATCAAGTAAAGAAATGTTGCAAAATGTGTGTGTGTCTGTGATTCTCAGCAGCAGTGTTTAGGATGCCTCCACCATCGTCATCCTTCTCCATCAGTCCTGCTGTTGTTGGTCCCCGTCCCAGGGGACTTTAGTCTGCACACATATATTGTGCAGTATGGTACTCACCAGTATTAATTGGCACACAATTGGAGAGGAGTAGAGCAATCTATCCCCTGAAATATCCAGGCAGCGGAACCTGGCCTTGAGCAGGCCAATGGTTTGCTCAACAATATTCCATGTCTTGCTGAATGCCTTGTTGTAGGGCTTCTCCGGCTCAGTATGGGGGTGTGTATATGAGGTCATGACCCATGGCTGAAGCCCATATCTCTGGTCAGCTGAAAGTGAAAAGAAAGGACAACTGACAATATGTTTTCTTACTGTTACTGTTACATGCCAGTCAAAGAGAAGAAAATTATGATGTACAGAGTGCTGAAACTTTTGAGACCGTCACCCCCAGTCACAGATCTGGGTTGAATCCTTCATCGTACTTTAGCTCACTTCGTCAATCCAGTTCTGACCCAGCACTATACAAATCAGTCTTGACCCTGTCCATGTGTGTTATCTGTAGTTACATTGTTAGACACATTTCTTACATTGTTTTCACTATCCGTGTTAGTCATGCAGTTGTTCATAGGTTAGCACATTTCTCTTCCTTTATTCTGTGTAATAGTACATTGTACACTTCTACATCCTGACTGTCATGTTGATCATGTAGTTTTATGTGATGTCTATTTGGAGATGCTCCTAACCAATCTGTGTTATTAGCTTCCACTTTATGTGTGAAGGGGCCGATTGTAGATACAATATTTGGGTAGCCGTAGTTGGTTCTTCCTAGGTAGGTAATGACATAGAAGACATGCTTTACACTGACACATATTATGTCCATGGAAAACCACAGATGTTGGTGGTGGGATACATGGTTTATGAACCATAGAAGTGGCATGTAGGCACCCCTACAACCACCATGGAACCCCTTCTTTGCACACCATGATGCCGCACTACATTTGTCCCAGCAATGCATTGCTCTGTACCCTTCCACCATTAAACGGCAGGCGTAGTGGCTTTGCGTGTCTTGATATGTGTTACTTGGGGCTTTGCATGACACATGTGCCATGATGCAAGGTTCATGTATGTGGCATATCCCTCATAAATATGCCCCTATCTGGGTCAACAGACACACAGTGATGGGTATTATGTTATCCATTTCTAACTGTTAGTGGGTGTGTTAGGTTTTTGAGTTTTGTCTACCACAGGTAGGTCATTCCCATATCGTTCATTCTGGAAGTGGTCATTTACGATGGAGTGCTTGAATATGTATGCGGCATGCACACTCCTGGGGTATTTTGCCAGCACGTTAGTGAGCAGGCCCTCATGGTCCATGATGGCCTGGGCATTGATAAGTGGGCGCGTTTCCTGTTCTGGTAGAGATGGGATGTTGCAGCAGGGGGCACCAATTGCACATGTGTTCAATCCATGGCACCCACCACATGTGGGAACCCCGCAAGGCAATACCACCCTTGCTTTTTCTCCAGCTGCAGTTTGGGTGTGCTGGGGAAGAGGAGGTGGCAGATGATGGCATCCAGGGTGGAGGTAAGGAATACGGAGAAAGATGGCTAGGAGATTCCGGCCACGCTGGCTGCTATTATCTGGAAAGACCCCGATGCTAGCATGTGTAGTACCGCCATAAGCTTCAACAGTGGAGGGATGTTGGTACACCTGTCAGATGTTGGCTGGAGCATTGGCGTAATCAGGTGTAGCAGCTGTACAATGGACTCCCTCCTCAGCCGATAATAGGTGATGACCTCATCCTTCCTGAGTCCTATTAGGGTAGTTCGCTGGCGATAAACATGCTCCCTTCTCCTGCGTTGCCTTAGTGGTGATGGGGCGGGTGGCATCGGTGGTTGGGGTAGGGGGGTGGTAGTCATCTCCTTGTGACTTCCAGCCACAAAATGAGCCCCTCCATTGTATAGTTGTGCTTGCAACACAGTCCTGTCCAGCTTGTCTTTCTGTGGTAATGTCAATTTTGTCATTTCCTATAAGTGGGTTTCGAAGGCACAGGTAAAAGAAATAAGACTTACCTTGACTGCGGCGTCCCCGGGCTGCTGTCCTCCTCTTCCTCACTTCTCGGGTGATCTGTGCAAGCACGCGCACGTGCGCATGCGCATTCCTTACGATAAATGCGTGGGCGTGCGAGAAATGCGCATGCGCAGGCACGCGTGCATACGCAGGTCACCCTGAGACATGAGGATGAGGAGGACGGCAGCCCGGGGATGCCGCAGTCAAGGTAAGTCTTTTTTCTTTTACCTTTAAATGTATTTTTAATTAATTCTTCATAGGCAGGGTGGAGGCAGGGGCTGGTCAACTCTGCTCCGCTACAGAGTGTGCAGAGATTTGCCTACTCCGCGCTCCCCGCGGAGTAGGCAAATCTCCGCACACTCCACGGGCGGAGCAGAGCTCAAGATGCCGCTGAGTCACTTTGGTAAAATATCGTAAATATCCATGCATCTGTTTTACAGAGGAAATTACGACGATACACCTACGTTGCATATTTTGAAACTTATGTGACGTAGGCAGTTCTGATGTAGGTTCCTTTTGGTGCAGGACTCAAACAAGTGATGTATCTTCCAAAATACGTCACCTTGTAAATGAGCACCTTAGATTGCACCCATGCTTTGTTCCTTCACCTTTGTTGTTTTCCTCCTATTTGGGTCATGGGTATTCCCAGTCACTTTAATCTTATTAGTTTGTTGTTCTGTACCTTGTTTCACCTAGTTTACTCCTCACAATTGGACTGGTGTATTGTCAGCAGCATCCTAGCCGGTCAGGTCGTATCCAGGCTGGCTCGTGCGCACTAGAGCTTCACCCGCCGCTGAGACTGATAAGCCTAATATTTGTTCACCTTTTTTATCTGGTGCTCCTATCTTTTGTATTATACGTACCAATCCCATCCTCTTGTCCAGCTGTATCAACTCCGCAAACTCCATTAACAACTGTCTGTGAGGTAAGGCCCCGTAGGAGAATCACTGAGATTCTGAAAGAGACTCTGATGTTCGGTATTTACACCCCTCTCTCTTTTCCTTTCCCTTTCCCCTGCATTCCTATTTAAGACAGCAAGGGTGTGTATCTGGCTAACCCTAACTAGGGTGGTTGTCCCTACTTGGAAAGGATGTATGCCTCTGCCAACTAGAGACCCCATTTCTAACAAAATGACATTCAAGTATACGGTCATATGCTGAGGTACAGCTTCATATGCTATACAGACAGCCCAATGATACCAGTTGCAGCACCACATGTGCACCGTAACCCATATATATCCATGGATAGGCTAATACGGCTAGACCTCGACACATATTTGCAAATACAGTTTCATACACCCGGACGCAGGCTAATATGCCTAGGCACAGCCCCACAAACTCAAGTACGGTCACACTACGCCATGCCCAATTACATATGCCACGGCTCAGCTGCCCACTAATCTCAACAGTTAGCGCCATATTCGCCCAACACAGCATCATATGCTTGGAGCAGCCTTATGTACCCAAGTATACTGTATTTCCAAATACCCAAGGCAACCTCGTTTGCCTCCTGAAATAGCTGTTTCTTAACTCGAGAGCGTCTGTTAATGCTGGGAATGCTGCCAATGGCATGAGCTGAGGAGCCAACAGGAGAGCAATGCAGGAGGAAGTTTCATGGTTTCAGTGCTCGGTGACTGAGAAAATAGGACAAAGTGTCATTTCTATCCTGCTATTTCATGCTTCCTGCGTGCTCGACTGTGTAATGTGGTCTGAGTTGCAAGAAGAGGTTCTGTTCCGTGTCCCTCCATAGAACCCCCATAAGTGGGGCTGCTGGGGGTCCTTGAGAGAAACGGGAAGGATGTGTAGGAATTAAATATGTCTCTTTGAGAGATCAGTTTGCTCTCTGTCATGGACCCTGCCCTTCTATTAGCTGAACTAGATACTGCAAGGACAGTGGAAGGAGAAGCAACATTCAGGAACCTATCACAGTTGCAACTCATTAAAGAATGTCCCTGAACCTTTCCCTGCTTCTGTGCACTTCTTCCTGCTATCTCATCCCTTATCACCCCGGAAAGGGGATCCTTCTGAGTTTGTCAAGGCATAGGCATTTCTGCTGGAAGGGTATGTTTCCAGTACAAATCCTGTGCTAGACTCACCTCTGCACCATGGTGTGAGGCTGTGCATGGCACAAGGCAGCCTTGTTATAACACAGGTGCACATAATGACAGCAGCAGGCCAGTCTCAATATGACTGTGCTGTATCTTTCCCCTTGCACAACACAGCTCAGTACAGCAACTGTGGGTGCTGTGCTCTTTGGAGTGAAAAACTGGTACATATGGGCCTTAATTTAACTTGTGCAAATAGCATCTTTCCTTCTTTATAGTTTCTACTGTGCATGCCATGTCCCAGTTTGGGCTGGAACTGGTGCATTGATGTAGCTGTGCAGTCTAAGGTAATTTGAACACTATTTACTTTCCATGGTAATATCTGATTTCCTTTGCAGACTTCAATATCTTTATAACTGGGGTTACCTTAAAATAAAACAGATGAAATGTCTTCATCTTCAGACATTGTCAGATCCTGTTCAGGGGGCCACTTGGCAAGGGGACCTTTTCTTTGCCACTGGTGTCCAGGCGCTTCCCTACTAGGGCTCTGCAAACTGGGGCAAGCAAAACCCCTTCAGACTCTCAGGGTACTAAGGGCGAGCAGCCACAAGCTTCTCAGGGAGGCAGCGGGGGCGCTCCAGTTCTCAGCTCAACAATCAACCATCAGATACAATAAAGATAATGCACAGCCTAATGGCTATCTGTGCAAGAAAGAAAGTGCCTTACTTACACAGTTGTACTAAGTACTACACAGTTCAATAAATCAGCCAGTGACTGAGCGCTATCTCGTGTAGGTGCTACATCCACCCACCTCCTCTCTCCCCCGCCCCCCCTATCCCCCCCCAGGTTCTGTATTCATTCTGTCTCTTAGAGCAATCAGGAGTAGCATGAATGAGGCTCAGGTGCAGTTTTGCTTACCCACAGTTCAAACATCCAGTCGTGTCTCACTCCTTTTACAGGCCAGAGCAGTTCTCGAGAGTCCGTTCTGCTGCCACCGTGCACCCAGTGCAGCTATTGAAAAAGCCACGGAGGCCCTTCACGTCCATCCTTGTCAGAGTTTGTTGAGGCTGGACACAGCGCGCGCTCAGCAGTGTATCCGCAGCCTCTCCTGTGGCCTCGCGGGCAGCGCTGCAGAGATGAGGCTGGACACGGCGCGCGCTCAGCAGTGTATCCGGAGCATCTTCTGTGGCCACGCGGGCAGCGCTGCAGAGATGAGGATGAGGGCCTGGCTGCAGCAGCCCTGATGCTGAGCCACGTCACAGACGACACCGCCTGTACAGCACTGACCGGGCCAGAGGTAGGTACCGTCCTGGGGGGTCCAGCAATCCTGGATGGATCTGTTGTATTTGGCAAATGCAGTCCGGATTGGGCCTTTTCTGGAAATGCAATTGCACACACACACTTGGGATGTCAGCAAAGAAGACACCCATCCCTTATTACGCTTTTTTGTTTCTCTTCTTCGAGGTGAAATTCAAGGGTCTGTCTCTTTTTGTAAGTAGTGCCAAATCATGCTTCTTTGATTTTGCACGTGCCATGGCACAGGTCCCCTTTTCTGGGAAAACTAACAATGTAATATAATTCGATGTATTTTATGAGGTGATGTATTCATTGCAGAACACCACCAAAGTGTAAAACTTCTCGGAACTATATTTTTTTAAAGCTGTAGACATCACAAACATCTCAAGCGACACTCTGCTGAGATCCCGGATACAGAAAAGTGTGTAGAGTTATAGTTCTTAAAGTAGATAGATTCTGATTAAATGGACAGTGGAAACATGATAATCAAATGGTAGACCAATGATGAAAACCTATCATGGAAAGATCTCTGTGCTATTTGTATTTTGTTTTCATTTTGAGGAAATTCAGATGTAAAGATATATTAAAATGCAGGACTGCATTCTAAATTGTAGATATAAAAACCTTCCAGGTAGTTTTTTTCTTCCAATTTAGAACTCAATAGGTCTGTCTTGCAATAGCTATTGATATTACATGGCAGACACCAAAGTAGACAATACACACACCGTGCATAAATAAACAAAAATAACTATTAAAAGCCCCTTTCTGCCATTAGTATTATAGTTCAGCTGGCTTTAACCACTGGCCATGGTGGAAGCCTACAGGCACTGGTATCCTCCATCCATAACTATATTTGATGGATGGAAACAACATTAAAGTATTTTCAAACATACTTTTTTCTTTTTTTATATACGTTACCTTCCTTCGAGACCCCGTCCTCTCTCTGTTTACTCAACACCGGGCTCCTCATTGCACCATGCCTCTACCTCTCTATTTTCCAAATTCATTTTTGGAGGGCCATGCAGATGGAAAGTGCTACTAAGCTTGTTTCGTCCATTATGTTTCTGTACACTCTATGCTTTTATTTCTACTTTTCAATGCTAAAATGATCACCATGATAAGACAGTAAACTAAAGCAGCCAAAATAGCGGCCAAGTGCATTGTGATGTAATGATTCAGATGTCAGCCATCTTGAAATGCTTTAAAGCCATTACAAGAGGCCACCATGTCAGCACGTGCGATGCACTGGCAGCCATTTTGGCCATTTTGGACCTTCCAACATGGTCAATGGTCATTTTAGAAAAGAAAAGCAAAGATGAAAAATAAACAAACATTTGCAAAGCCAAAAGGTCAGCATTCGCCTGTAAAAAAGACGCAATATTGAATTTGCCAATGCTTGTTATAACTGAGTTTCTGCTCACTTGGCAAAATCAGCTCGCATCTTCATAGTGATGGGACTGTATTGGTGCAGTGACTGTGGTGTCGTTCACACCACAACCCATTTATTAGAATCACCCTTTGAAAGGTCTCCAACAAAGTTTCCCCTAATGATACTTAACCATAACTACTGAGTGACTGTCAGTGATTCTATAACCAGAGTCACTATATATGTTACGGTAAAGTTAAATAAGAAAAGTGGTTTTGAAATTCTAAAACGTTTCTCAACATTGAGTGAATCTGCCAAAGTATCTTCAAAAGTCCTAAAGTACACATTCCCCCACCTCTGAATCTTTTTTAGTGTTCAAAGTATTGTATTGAGTGCATAACCATATAGTAATATGCCATGTGATACAACTATAGAGTATGCTGTAATACAAACATTTCCAGTAAATGGTAACCCGCTCCATATAAGTGTTACAAAGAATCCTTCTCACATACATATAATGATACATTAGAGTACATAAGTAAATAAGAATTAAAAGTAGGGTCTACCATCAAACAAACATATGTGGGGGTAGACAAGACGAGGGTTATGCATGTCAAAGAGTCCCCACATTGTAGGATGTTTGTTATGGAATATGAGTCGACCTACATTATAGCCTTAATGCCCGCCGTAGAGGGCTATACCGGCTATTAAAGGCCCTCTCCAGCGTTAAAGGCCCGAGCCAAAGGCGACGTCTATGTGTGCTGCTTAATGCAGCACATATAGAAGTTGCTATTGCAGCACACATAGAAGTTGCAAAACTTAATTTTTTCATTGATTATTTTTGTGCAGTGTGGAAAAGTAAATTTTGCCATGTTCTGTGTCCCTACGTGTCCCCCATCTTATGTTATGTGTGCATGATTAATATGCATATGTATTCCCATGATCGATTAAAGACGCAATTACAGTTGTGTCCATCTCTAGTATGTCAGTTTCCAGTTCTCGTGAAAGCTACGAGTATTAGGCCTATGTAAAGTTACGTTGCCACGTTTCTCAGTGTGCACGTTATTTCATTGAAAAGTCCCCGTTTCTAGGCCTCAAAAGGGCCCGGACATCAGATTCAGCTCCTGTCTCCTGAGCCCTCGCTGAGGAGCGATACAGCCCCCACCTGTATTTCTGACCCTTCACTTACTTCCTGCCTCACAGTGCCCGGCTCGGCCTGGCTCTGCCTGCCAGTCTGCCAAGAGTATGTTATGATTCTAGTTATCAGTCCGGCTCTCCTTCTCTGCATTCCTAAGCTACTGAATCGCATCAATAGTTTCAGTCATCGTCTAGCCTTTACGTCTCCATGTAAGAGAAATACTGTATTAACGGTCATTTAATATTCTTCAACACGCACTACATGTAGAATAATGCATGCACCAGTCTTAGAATCTGTTAGCCTTTACCCCGATAACTTCTGGATTCTATCAACATGTTCTCTAAACATCAGATACTAGATAGTGTTTAGGTACATGTCGCCCTGACTCTCCAGACTTCAGTCTCTGCTCCTAGCGCAGAAGTCATAGCCCCCAGCTTCTCCTAGTAACACGTCATTGTCAGTTTACGCGCACCACTAGGTTAGAGGTCCCGGCTCCTTAGGTAGCCCCCTCCATGTCTCCGCCCCATTTATGACATATTCTGTTACGTTTACATCACATGTCTATGTTCACGCCTCTTGTTACACCTACTTTCACCCTTATCTTTCGCGACTGCTATTGACCACACCCACTGCTCCGCCTATCGTATGTATTGTAATGCAATTGTTTTAGTATATATACTTGTGCACTGTTATTAAATGTTACGCCGTCGTCCCGATTCCGATCCTGCCCCCGGCAGCGCTGCCATCCTATTCCTGTGCAGGTTGTCCTGTTCCTGTCCTTATGCTGTATTAAACCTGCAAACTCCTACTACCTCGAATCTTGACTCTTATTTATTGAGCTATCTGTTATTACTATGTCCAGTCAAAAATAGATCCGGTATTATTTATTTATATACCACATAATGGCGCCCGAACAGGTACTTGCCCTTTCCCCACGCGCCGGTGAAGCCACGCAAGCCCCCTGATCCTCTGCAGCCGTGACGGAACCATACCGTGCACGTGCAGATATTTCTGCTTCAAGTATCCCTCAGGCCCACGGAGGAGACGGAGGTTGCGGTCCAGCATCCAGACGAGGCGGTGGAGGAACGCGGCGAGTCCCGACCAGAGCCCAAGCCGAGAGTCCAAGGTCCGAGGTATCCGGAGGCCCACCTGTAACTGAAGTCCGAAGTTCGTCCGTCCGGCGTCGAAGCAGTCCAGTCCAGTCCGAGGCCTTCCGTTCTTGCTGCCCGGTGAGTACCGTTGCTGGGGTAGTATCTAGACAGGGTCAATCTAATTGACTCTGGTCCGTGGGTTTGGTGGTACACAGACCCAACACGAAGTGTCCACTTCGGTGGATGCGGGTCCTGACGTGTCTCTTTATGAGACCGGTAAGTTTCGTACTGTTTCAGCAGTGCATCTAGTCTCTGTTCTAGTCAGTTCTGTTCTCAAGAAAATTAATGTATTTCTGTTCTCAGTATTCCAGGTAGTATTTTGTCAGAACTGTTATTTTAAATGTCATTCATGTACTTTAATGTCGTGGTATGAAAGTGGTGTAATTATCGTGTTCATTGTGTATTGTATTGTGTCTAGATTACAGTCCAGTCATGCCTTTGTTTTCCAAACTACGTCAGTTAAGAACTAGAAAAGGTCTGTTAGAAGAAGCAGTTCCTGTCCCGCCTAGGGACAGTCCAGGTCACTTTATGTATCAAAAGCATGGCATAAGTGCCATATTGTATCTAGATTTATGGGTCGAGTACACCAAGGAATTAGAAGAAAAGTATAGATGGCCTGTATCAGGCACATGGGATGCCGAGTGCATCATGCGAGTAGAAGAAGCATTATGGAAAAAGAAAGCCAGACAGTCACAGAAAGACGCCATCGAGTTATGGCGCAAAGAATCTCATAAAAGAACCGAAAAAGAAATCAGAAAGTCAGAATTAAGTAGAGAATCCCTAGAAAGAGTGCAAGAAAAGGAACTAATCGAAATAGGTGAACGAGTTAAAACCGAACAGTCAGACAGACAGAGGAATGCCCTCATTAAGGGTATGTATCCTCTTCTTGCCGAGGGCTTGCCAAAAGCAACCCCAGAGGCATCCAGTAATTTTCCGCCACCCTTAGTTCCGACCAAGCTACGTCACAAACCGACCGCAGCTGACATTTTTATTTCGTCCTATTTGGATGACACAGTCCCAGAATATGCAAATCCTGTTCCGCCAGTTCCTGTAAATCATGTAATTCCTGCTCCTCCAGACACCGGGGCACCTTTTGCAGTACCTGCTACGGTACCCCCGGTCCAGCCCATAGTACAACTTCCCGCCAAATCAGCCACTCTGCCAGCACGAAGAGTATCAGTCGACGATTCTAGTTTAGGGGCCGCAGGAGGAGGTCCTCCTGGTACCCCGCCACCACACCAACGTGTAACGATAGTCGAGTTACATGAACGTGCGTTACAGCGTACGCCCAAATATAAGTCCGTTGCAGACATCCGACGAGCTCTTACTGAATGCCGCTATGATCCAGTCACAGGCGATGATAGTACGGTTATATACTCCATACGTGTAAGACGGGTGACCGGGTATTTGGACACCCTACCAGATATGAAAGAAGATCTAGACAGAATATATCGTTTCATCCGTACAGGGGATGATCCAGAAAGCATTGGCGAAGCCATGTCTCAAAGGAAAGCTGAGATCCAGCTCATGATATTAAAGTTTCTGATTAATTGTTTAATAAGGGAACAAGATTATCCGACCAAAGATCCGGCCGAAATGAGAATACTAACAAGGTGGAGTGATAATATAGCCGAGGGTAAGCACAGAACCATCAGTAGTATCGAGAGTATGTACAAGAAAATTCGTAAGGAAATAATAAGGTTACACGAACAACGTAAAGAAGCACAAGTAAGCGAGAAAGAGAATGACTCTCCTACAGAAGAGGTAGAGGACGAGAATACCGCCAGAATAGCGTATGTAGGAAAATCTAGATTTCCAGACCGACATTTACGCCTAGAACACAAGAAAATCTTTCATCATCCAGCACCAGAACAAGTATTTCAAGCTACCGATCACATTTTGAAATCACGAATCGGTTATAGTGAATTAAGTACTATGCATGAACAAGAACTAGTCCGATCAGCAGTCCGATGGATTACTGATTCTACCACTTTTCCAGACGAAATAGTGGCACAAATGTTTCTGAAATTGCCCCCAGCCGAGCAACGACTGGTGGGTATGTATATGATTCAGCACCTCATCACATTATATGAGGGTCAACATTCTGATCCAGGTCCGTTACATGATGTCCTGAACGAGTTACTCCAGTATAGATGGAAAGGTTTAGGTACCGATTTAATTAGTGTCATTCTAGAACAGCGCCATAAATATTGTATGTTTTTGAACCCGCGTTTTGTTCATGTCTCACCTCCAGAAAGTAAACCGTTTTACATAGATAGACAGCATCCGCTACGAGAAGTACACCCAGTCAGGACAGCAGATGGTGAAATGCAACGAGTATTTGTTTACACCCCGATTACAAAAATGGAACTCTTAGAGATGAAGAAATTAATTCCTTGTCATGACAAAGATCCAGCAGGGTTCCACCGAGAATTAAAGGACATGCTCCGTATGGGAGAATATACGTATCCAGATATTATTAAAATGTTAAAGGTCCTGTTGCCCGCAGGGGTATATGAAAAACTCAAGGAAAAAGAATGGGAGGTGGGAGAGAAAAAGATCGATTGGGCAGTTCTAGAAGCTGAAGATAAGATACGAGTACCAGGTACCGGTCTTGGAGACAAATGTAAAGAATTACCAGGATTATTAATACAAGTTTTACCTAGATTATTAGCCACTAAAAAGGAAGACTGGGATGCAATCTCAGCCTGTAAACAGAAACAAGATGAAGACACTAGTGATTTTTATTCTAGATTTGAAAAATGTTTTATTATAAACAGTGGCTTGAAGACGAGTAGCGAGTCATACCCTCATCTTTTTGTTACTAAATTAGTCGAGAATTCAAGTCCACAAGTTAAGAATCGAGTTTTGAAAGTCGAAAGTACATGGCAAGCTAGTACCCCGTCGCAGATGTTACAGATGCTCCAGTATCACCAGAATAGAATCAGAGAAGAGCAAGAACACGAGAGAAAACGTATGAAAGACACGAAAATGAAAGTACTAGTTGCACAATCTGTTCCTCAAGACAGTCAGAAGAGGGGTCCGAATCAAGCCAGTCATCCTGCAGTTCCCGTTAAAGGGACATGCAATTATTGTAAACAGCCAGGTCATTTCATAAACGAGTGTGCAGTTCTGAAACATAATATAGCCACTGGTAAAACTAAAGAAAGACCACGTCCGCCTAGACAAGAACAAGTTTCACAGACTTCTCAGCCACAGAATGCACAACAGACAGTTCCAGCACCGCAGCCTATCGCTGCAACACAGCATGTTACACAGCAGATGTATCAGTATGCTCAGACAGAGTATCCAGAGTATCAACAGTACTTATGAAACAGCCTAGAGAGGGAGGTAGGCTTGCCTCTCATCGAGATTCCTGTAGATCAAGAAGGTCCCTATGTTCATAGTCAAGTACTAGGGAAAGACAGAAAGTTTCTGATTGATACAGGGGCAAGTAGGACTACCATAAGTCACGCCGAAGTTCCAGGGGCTCCGCTCTCAGGCTCTAGAAATGTTTCCCTTGGATTTTCAGGAAAGCCTATTGTAAACGAGATTTCAAAGCCAGTTACTCTAGAAGTAGGTCCATTGTCCCGCACTACTGATCTATTACTTACGAAGTCATGTCCAGAAAATTTGTTAGGCATTAAGACACTGAAAGAATTAGGTGCAGTCATATGTTGTTCCCCCGAGGGAATACGTTTGTTTTTACGTGACTTCAAGGGTCACTATGTATTACGAGATTTTGATCCGAGATTGTCTAATGTTCCGCAGCATCTATGGGCGCAAGGTCCAACTGATGTTGGTTTCATGCAGATCACACCTCATCGTGTGACTCTCAAGCAAGGTGTAATGTTACCACGAATCAGACAGTACAGATTACCACCTGAGGCTGTAGCAGCCTTATCCAAAATTATTGACGAGCTCATGGCTCAAGGAGTAGTTGTAGAAACTGACTCCAATGTATGTAATTCTCCGATCATTCCAGTCATGAAACGTACTGATCCAAATGCACCCCCAGTATATCGATTAGTGATTGACCTTCGAGAACTCAATAGATGTATTATTCCCCAGTACCCAGTTGTCCCAGATATCTCTTCCCTATTGACAGCCATTGATTCCGAAGCTACATTTTTCACAGTCATAGACCTCAAAAACGCATTTTTCAGTGTTCCAATTCATCCAGATAGCCAGTACCTTTTCGGATTTTGTTTAAATGGAAGGAGCTATAAATTCACACGAGCTCCTCAAGGTTTCACAGAAAGTCCTAGTATTTACAGTCAAGCACTTAAGAGACAACTAGACAACATTCACATGCCAGCTGACACTGCCCTGCTCTAGTATGTCGATGATCTACTGATCACAGCCCGTTCTGAACGTGCTTGCGAGCAAGCATCACTTACAGTTCTGTATTTCCTTGCCGAGATGGGGCACAAGGTGTCCCCTTCAAAGCTTCAATTCTGTGTCCAGCAAGTGATCTACTTAGGCCACTTACTGTCCAAGTGGGGTAGGCAGTTGACACCAGACCGTATCCAGTTAATAGCGAGTCTTCCTCAGCCCAAGACTCAGAAGGAGGTACGTGCTTTTATCGGCCTTACTTCTTATTGCAGACAATGGATTCCTCAGTATGCATTTCTAGCCAAACCACTGATACAGTTAACGACACAGGAGGCAGCCGTATCGACTGTCCTCCCTTGGACATCTGAACATACACTTAGTTTCAATGAGTTAAAGAAAGCTTTATGCCAAGCTCCTGTTCTAGCTACACCGAACTACAGTAAGCCTTTTACACTTTTTGTCACAGAACGTGATGGTACAGCATTATCTGTTCTCACGCAAGATCAAGCAGGACAATACAAGCCCTGTGCTTATTTTTCGAGCACATTAGATCCAGTAGCCCAGGCTCTGCCTGCGTGCCTTAAGTCAGTTGCAGCCACAGCACTAGCTATCAGACAAAGTGATTCCATAGTATTAGGACATTCCTTGACAGTACAAGTTCCACACTCCGTGGAAGTTCTTTTAAACCGAACACAGACTCAGCACTTGACAATAGCACGTTTAACAGTTTATGAATTGACACTGTTCCAGCCACACATAGAAATCAGACGCTGCAACGTTCTAAATCCCGCTACACTGTTACCGTCAGTTAATTCGAATCCTGCCACACATGACTGCGTGGAAGTAGTCAACATTATGACTAAGCCAAGACAAGATCTGACAGATATTCCATTACCAGATCCTGACCTGACACTTTATGTGGATGGTTCATGTATGAGAACAAGTACAGGAGAACTAGTAGCCGCGTATGCAGTGACTACTGACACTGAAGTTATAGAAACACACCGTATTGACACCCTGTCTGCTCAAGCAGCAGAGCTAGTTGCTCTGACACAAGCCTGCATACACGCCAAGAACCTGAAAGTTAATATTTACACAGATTCACGCTACGCATTTGGAGTTGTACACGACTTCGGAGTGCTCTGGCAGGAGAGAGGTTTCATGACTTCTCATGGAACCAAGATTCAGCATGGTCTCCTTATTCAGGCTCTGTTAGATGCCATACATTTACCAACATCTATTGCTATCATGAAATGCAAAGCACATACAAAAGTTACAGACATTGTTTCTCAAGGTAATGATCTAGCAGATCGCACAGCCAAGCTTACAGCACAGACTCCAGACATGTCAGTGAATCCAACACAGACACATACTCCAAATCCGACTACTAGTATGACAGTTAAGGACCCTACTCAAGATGTCATAGATATCCAGTTACATGCTACTCCCGATGAAATCAAGAAATGGTCCGAACAAGGAGGGGTCCAGACAGATCAGGGATGGGTAACGAAGGGAAAAGCCACATGGTTTCTCCCCGACTCAATGGTTCAAGTCATTATCAATACCGCACATAGTCCAGCACATTTAGGAGAAAAAGCTATGTTAGACAGTATCCAGAATATTTGGTTTAACAAGCATTTACGAGCTGCAGCCAAGCAGAAAGTCCGTACCTGTATGATATGTTGCCAGTTTAATCCAGGTAAAAGTGTCCCGGTGGAACAAGGTGGATTCCAACCCCCTGTCCACCCTTTTGAGGTCCTCCAGATGGATTATATTCAGATGGAGCGATGTCGAGGTTTCAAGTATGTCCTTGTAGTTGTATGCGCTTTGTCCAGGTGGACAGAAGCATATCCAGTCCCAGATTACACAGCCGCGACCACTGCCAAGCAGTTGGTTCGTGAGTTCTTCCCCCGTTATGGACTCCCTAGGGTCGTATATTCTGATAACGGCCAGCCATTCTCATCTGAACTGATGAAACACGTTTCCCTGTTGTTAGGGTACCAGTGGAAGTTCCATTGTGTACGCCATCCTGAAGCAGCCGGTCTAGTAGAAAGACATAACCAAACCCTGAAAATCCGCATTGCTAAAATCTGTCAAGAAAAAGGTGTAGACTGGTTAGTAGCTCTGCCAGTCGCTCTGTTTTATATGCGCATGGTCGCACATTCTAGATCAGGTCTGTCCCCGTACGAGGTCGTATTCGGCCGCCCCCCGAATATGTGGGGTACACCTAGACCTCGAAGTATTACAGATGTTTCAAGTAATATGCTGACAGATTACCTAGCTTCCTTGATGTCTGCCCTACACTCTTGTCGTTCACAGGTTGCCGCCGCATTTCCAGACAATACCGAGGTGGCACCGCATGAAATCGTTCCCGGAAATCTGGTTCTTGTAAGGAACTTTGATCGTTCAAGTCCGCTGGAGCCCCGCTGGAAGGAGCCCAAGCAAGTTCTCCTGGCCACCCGTACTGCCGTCAAGCTGGAAGGCAGGAAGGGCTGGGTGCATTTGTCGCATGTAAAGAAATTTTATGGACTAAAGACTGTTTCCAAGAACATTTCCAAGGATTTTAAAGACTGCCAAAGTACTATTCTCAAGGACTGTCCCGCAAATGACAATGATACAAAACCCTCCCTGTTAGAGAAAACTCCGCAGCAGGAGTATAAGTTAAAATTAAGGTCTAGTAAAATAAGTCAGCCAGTTTGATTGTCTAAGTCCTCCCCTAGGTGAAACGGTTAGACCGGTTTCTGACATGTATAAAATAGACCCCCATAGAGAGAGAGTTAGTGAGAACTCTAAAAGTTGCATTATTATTTTATGTTTTCTGCTATATCTCAGCCTTATGATTACCTGCACGAGTTATGCATTTTATTTATGTTTTCCAGTTTCTCATGTAAATAAGTCTTCTAATACTACAGTAGAGCATACGTTTAGTGATCTGCCTCCTCATGAACTATCTTATCGTCTTGCTATGCGAAATAATTCCTTTATCCGCATGTTACATTATTCACACCAGACCAGCAATGCCACTAATTGTTGGGTGTGTGGTCGACTCCCCCCTTTCCAGACACCGAAGGGAGTTCTGCCACTCTTTCCTTATCCATTTTCACATAACGGTTCGTGTGGAGCATGGTCCACGTTAACGTCATCCTTAACAGATATGTCTTTTCTTAACAGTACATGTTTTCCAGACAAGCAAGGTCTTCCCCACAGAACAGGGTTAGATCTAGAAAATGAAGTTTATAATTTGGGTAATTATTCTTCGAATTTCATGGTCCTGAATGTTCAGTCTGATACTACTCCAGACTTACCTGCTATGTCAGTACTACCAGTCAAAGGTGAATTATGTGTCAGAAAGAATGGTTCCGTACATGTAGGACACAGTGATTGTACTACTATTGTCAAGTATAGTGACAGTGGGAACTCTATTTTCAAAGCTTCACGTCATTCTTATTTTGTTTGTGGTCAGACCGCATATGTTCGTCTGCCCCTCGATTGGGAGGGAACCTGTTACATTTTAACCAGAACACTTGAAGCAGTAGTGATTGAGACTACCTCTGCTCTAGGTAACTTAACCGAAGAGCAATCTTTTATGAGAATTGTCGTGCTCCAGAATCGTCTCGAACTTGACGTCATACTGGCCGATAGGGGCGGGGCATGTAGAGTCATCGGATCTAGTTGCTGCATTTTCATTCCTAATAACGCGCCGTCTGTTTATTCAGCTATAACCAGACTCCATAAAATTGCCCATCTGTTACACCAAAATCCAGGCACCTGGACATGGTCCGGTTGGTTCTGGAATATAATTTCCGCCTGGGGATGGAAAGTAAGCATGGGCGGATTTTGCGGATCCACGATTCACGAATTTGCGAATTCACGGATCGTGGATCCGCAAAATCCGCGGATTTTGCGGATCGGCGGATTTGGGGGCGGGGCTTCGTCGAGTGTGTGGGCGGGGCCAAACGGACGGGGCTTCCATGCGAGTGCACATGCCTCTTGTGTGTATAAAAGGTCAGAGACTGATCAGAGCAGTAGATGTAGAGACAGAAGCTCAGTGGTCACATAACAGCACGGGGATTGCGCTCATGAAGGTCAAAGATGCAAAGGCCTTTGTCCAGCGTCACAGCTGATTTTCTACGGTATATTTGGGAAGAGGGCACAGCTGCCCAGCCTCCACAACGCTCACAGTTATATGGCAATGTCATATCTTGCAAATTCTCCAATATAAAGAATTATTCGCCCATGTCCTTACATAATCACGCCGTGAATGGGCAATCAAAGAGTACTCGCAGAAGGTGAGGAAGAGCGTATGGGTATGTAGGGTGTTCTCTAATGTTAAATAGCAGTGTTCTAGAACCCATATAACCCCATGTCTTGCATTAGATAATGCCCTGAATGGGCAATACCAATATTTTGGGGGGAGGTGTATACGTGCTCGTGGACGCTTCCCCAGCCCTATCTTTTCCAGTGTATCAAAGTCAAATACTACAGGTACCACCGCACACAGAATAGGTGATTTCGGCCCTGACAATTTCGTGACAAATGCAACGGCGCCTGAGAGAGAAACTTTTGAGATATGCGAATTTAAAGCTCAACAACACAATCTGCATTCATACTTCCATTTCGTCTCCGCTGTGAGTCCTCTCTTCCCCCTTGTGTTAGATCTGAAAACTCCTTTTCTGCTAAGGCTTTCTTTTTCTGAATCGAGGTTCGTTTAGATTTACTGAGAATGAAATGCATGAGTTATATCGTCTAAATCTGTCAGCCAATTAATCCTCGGTTAAACAAATTGAACCTTCCTAGAGTGTGCTGCAGCCTTTCTACACTAGAAGATGCATAAAATTAATAAGTTATTTTTCCTGGCATACTTTAAGGCTGTTAAGAGATTTGCGATTGTGGAACAATTATGACTTGCACTGGAGGTGAAAAGGGTTTGAATTGGAAATCTCTCATGTCTTTTAGCTACAATTTCAGCTTATTTGCCTTTTGCTGGCATCTTATTGTCATTTTCCAAAAGAGGCCAGAAAAGAAAATCAATTGGTATTGAAGGGTAAATTTCATCCCATTGAACTGACACTCACGATTGTTTTTGGGCACGTGCTGTACTGATATCTGTAAGTGCTTCCTGTTGAGGTTTAATTTTTGTGCCGGGACCATCGTGCCAGAATGAACCCTGCCCTTCATATTTATTCAAGAAGACACCACCGTTTTGTGCCCCTGCTGTAAATAATTTACGATGGCGCCGGCAAGCTGCCAGCGCCATCGTAAAAAAGTTACTTAATTAGCTTCAACAGGAAGCTTCAATTGGTAAAATAAAGCAGGCGCTCGAGCCCCTGCTTTATCTTATCTATTAGAGCTTCCTGTTGAAGCTAATTAAGTAACTATTTGAGGATGGCGCTGGCAGCTTGCCGGCGCCATAGTAAATTAGGCTTCAACTTTTGACCCAGGAATCCGCCGCTCGCGGATTGCGGATTTTCGGTAAATTCGCGAGAGTTCGCGGATCGCGAATTTACCGAAAATCCGCAAAATCCGCGATCGGAGCGGATTTTGCGCTCATGCTTAATGGAAAGTGTTGTCCTTTCTAGGTATTGCAGTAGCGATCATATTCAGTTGCTGCCTCTGTATACAATGTGGCCCTGCGATTTGCGGCATTTGTGCTACCTCTTGTATTCCTAGTCCCGAGTCCCGTTCTAAATCCAGTTCCAAGAAAATTCGAGACGAGCAAATGATACTGTATGAAATAATAGATGGTATCATGAATATTGATGTTTCCTGATGGAAACGTAGTGACAAGGAGGGAATGTGGAAAAGTAAATTTTGCCATGTTCTGTGTCCCTACGTGTCCCCCATCTTATGTTATGTGTGCATGATTAATATGCATATGTATTCCCATGATCGATTAAAGACGCAATTACAGTTGTGTCCATCTCTAGTATGTCAGTTTCCAGTTCTCGTGAAAGCTACGAGTATTAGGCCTATGTAAAGTTACGTTGCCACGTTTCTCAGTGTGCACGTTATTTCATTGAAAAGTCCCCGTTTCTAGGCCTCAAAAGGGCCCGGACATCAGATTCAGCTCCTGTCTCCTGAGCCCTCGCTGAGGAGCGATACAGCCCCCACCTGTATTTCTGACCCTTCACTTACTTCCTGCCTCACAGTGCCCGGCTCGGCCTGGCTCTGCCTGCCAGTCTGCCAAGAGTATGTTATGATTCTAGTTATCAGTCCGGCTCTCCTTCTCTGCATTCCTAAGCTACTGAATCGCATCAATAGTTTCAGTCATCGTCTAGCCTTTACGTCTCCATGTAAGAGAAATACTGTATTAACGGTCATTTAATATTCTTCAACACGCACTACATGTAGAATAATGCATGCACCAGTCTTAGAATCTGTTAGCCTTTACCCCGATAACTTCTGGATTCTATCAACATGTTCTCTAAACATCAGATACTAGATAGTGTTTAGGTACATGTCGCCCTGACTCTCCAGACTTCAGTCTCTGCTCCTAGCGCAGAAGTCATAGCCCCCAGCTTCTCCTAGTAACACGTCATTGTCAGTTTACGCGCACCACTAGGTTAGAGGTCCCGGCTCCTTAGGTAGCCCCCTCCATGTCTCCGCCCCATTTATGACATATTTTGTTACGTTTACATCACATGTCTATGTTCACGCCTCTTGTTACACCTACTTTCACCCTTATCTTTCGCGACTGCTATTGACCACACCCACTGCTCCGCCTATCGTATGTATTGTAATGCAATTGTTTTAGTATATATACTTGTGCACTGTTATTAAATGTTACGCCGTCGTCCCGATTCCGATCCTGCCCCCGGCAGCGCTGCCATCCTATTCCTGTGCAGGTTGTCCTGTTCCTGTCCTTATGCTGTATTAAACCTGCAAACTCCTACTACCTCGAATCTTGACTCTTATTTATTGAGCTATCTGTTATTACTATGTCCAGTCAAAAATAGATCCGGTATTATTTATTTATATACCACAGCAAGAAGGGACCCCTTCCTACACATAAACAATCAAAGGTCTTTTGCTGTTTCTATGTGCACTGCACAACGCAACACACATGGAACTAGCCGAAACGAGAAGAAATTAAACATTTCTCCTCGTCGCGCCTGTTTAAGATCAGATTTACCCTGGTCTTAATTTTGGCACTGCCCCATATTTCCTCTACCCTTGTAAATGTAGGGTAGGGTCAAAATGAATGGGTGTTGTGGTGGAACGCCCACTGTAACACCCATTGCCCGCCCCTTTCATGCTAAGTATAGCATGAGAGGGAGGCTTATTTACAAGGCAGCGTTAAGCCACTCTAAGTGGCTTAATTCTGCCTTACAAATAAGGCAAAGCACATATTGCCACAGGAATGTCACTAAAGGTGATTTTCCTGTGGCGATAGGGGCTTGTAAATATGCCCCATAAAGTAGTCTCTGGGGCCCAGGGACCTAAAGTAATCATAGGAAAGCATAGGGTTCTGGGGAAGTGAAATATCTCTGAAAGCCTGTCCTGGATTGCGTTCCAATATGGAACCAAAAGTGGACAATCAAAGGACATATGTTGGTGTGTGACGGAATGTTGGTTACAGTTCCGGTATTTATTATAATCCTGTAAACTCAGTTTATGGAGTCTGGCAGGGGTTCAATGAAGTAGGCTCATTGTAAAGAATTTGGATTGTATGAGAGAGGGGGCGGTTTTGTTGTGAAAAGCGAGAGTACCAATATTTCGCCATTGCTCATCATAAATGTGTTGGAAGACATCGGAATGGAAATGCTGAGTCCATTTGGTGTATAGGATGGAAGGTTGTGCTTTGAGTGGGTCTGATAAGAATGTATACATTCTTGAGGCAATGTGCCCTGAGTATTGCCAACTTTTGGTGAGAGTACGTTTTGAAAGTTTCACCTTTATTTTAAGGAAACTATAGTAGACGATATTGGAGAGGCCAAAACCCATCCGCGAAGGTTGAGAAGGGAAGCAGGTTATCATTGGTGTCATATAAATGTCTGATCAATGTAATGCCCCAGGAGGGCCATTATTTTTCAATCTGACTGGCTAGCTCCGTTTTAATTTTAGAGTTGAGTTATGAAACAAAGAAGCCCATCTGGAGTTATGAATAGGTTCTGACAATCTTTTGTCCTCCAATTTCAGAGCATTGAGTCTATAAAGATTTGTTGGGAATGAGCGAAAGGGAGTTTTGACATTGTAACAATAAAGCAGGGACTAAAGGGCAAGTATATACTTCGCTCTATCTCCAACCACAGAGGGGGATGTGGCGTTTCCAGGAGTAGCCATGAAAACTCCTTGGGTAGCCACAAACGCATATTGGTAAAGATTCCATTTTGGTAGACTGCATCCTCCGAGGGGGAGAGTTTTACAAAGAGCTTTCTAAGAGATCCTTGCCCTTTTATCGCTCCAGAGGAACTTTGAAGTAATTTTATCCAATTTTTGAAGAAAGAGTTTGAACGTTTTAGCGGGACCATAGAAGATACAAAGCTCCCTATTGGAGTGATCATCATCTTGAGGGTTTGAATCCTGCCCCCACCAAGAGATGAACTTCGGTAATAGTGATTCATTGTATTGTGATGTTACAGTTAGGTCTCCACAAAACCAGATACCATGGTATTTGAGACGTTTAGGTTGCCTTTTAAGACCCGAGTTGCCCAGATGCGAAAGGAAGCATATCGGATTTAAGGGGCAGACGTCTGTCTTGTCTCTATTTAATGTGTATCCAGAAAACTCAGAGAAAGAATGAATGATATTGACAATGCTCGGAAGAGCAGTTTGGATATCTTGAGAGAAGATGAGAATAGCATCGGTGTATGCCGCAGTTTTATAGCTTTTGTGGCCAAATCGGATACCTCAGCATTGAGTAAACGGAGTAAGGGGTCAATAGCGAGTAAGAAAAGGAGAGGGGAAAGGGGGAATCCCTGTTGTGAGCCTTGGTGTAGGTCAAATTATGAGGAGGTAGAGCCGTTTATTCTATTGTTTGCTTTGGGCCTGGCATATAAAGCCATGACCATGGTAATGAAAGAGTGTCCAAGCTTATGGGATTCCAAAACAGCATGGAGAAAAGGCCATGATACCTTATCACAAACCTTTTTGGCATCAAGAGTGATCGCCGCTGTAGTGAGTGAGGACATATGGAACTTTTCTAGTATGCAGCAAAATGTGTTGATATGATCCCTGGCCAGCTGACCCTTTACAAAGCCGGTTTGTAAATTATGTATCAAATTTGGTATAGAACTTTCTAGTCTAATATACAAAATAATTGTGAATATTTTTGCTTCCATATTAAAGAGAGAGGTGGGCAGAAAATGTTTAGGATCCAAATGTTCTTTTCCCTCTTTGTGAATAAGCACAATTGTGTCTTCAGATGCTGATCCTGACACTTTGCCCTGGAGCACAAAATTGTGTAACATATTTTTAAGGTGAGTGATGATTGAATGGAGGGTAAGCCTTATAAAATGCAAAGGGAAAGCCATCTGGCCCCGGTGCTTAACCCGATCGCATAGATTTTATAGCTTTAATGATGTCCTTTGTGTCAAATGGTTGATTCAGCTGTGCCCTATCTGAATCAGAGACTGAGGGCATGGGAAGGGTATTTAGAAATCCTAAATATTTAGATTTATCGCATAGGGTCTCTGGGTATAAAGTTTACTATAGAAATCGTTAAAGAGAGAGACTAGCTCTTCAGTTTTCAATTTATGTGAGTCATCACAATCCGTAATGTGAGACATTTAGTTGTGGTTATTAAATTTAAGAATGGCGGCAAGCATTTTACCACCTTTGTTATGAAACAGAGGGCCATATGTACAAAGAAGTGGTGGAGTGAGGCATTAGACGTCATGGCTTAACACCTCACTCTGCCACTTCAGAAACGCATGACTGCACCATATTTACAAGAATATCGTGCAGTCTTGAGTTTCCCCCTGCGTTGGCACTAAGTTTAGCAGCTTAGTGCTAACGCAGGCACCCTTGCACCATAGTGTAAAGGACTCTGTGTGCAGGGGAAGATTGTTTATGTGTTGGAAGGTGTCCCTTCCTGCACAAAAACAATCTTTAAATGTCATTTTGTCACTTCTATGTGTGCATGCAAGTCACAATTTTTTTTTTTTTTAAAGATTGTTAATGTACAGGAACGGACACCTTCCTACACATAAACAACCCAAGGCGTTTTGCTTTTTCCATGTGTGCTGCACAAGGCAGCACACATGGAAAAATCAAAATTGAGAAGGAATAAAGCATTTATCCTTGATTCGCCAAGTTAAGACCAGGTCCTCCCTGGTCATAATTTTGGCGCTGCTTCCTCTTTTTACGCCCCCCTTGTAGATAGGGGGCAGCATCAAAATCAATGGGTGTTGTGGTGGAACGTCCACCGCAACACACACTGCTCACCCGTTTGACGCTAAGCATAGCGTGAAATGGTGCCTTATTTACAAGGCAGCGTTAAGCCAAGTTAAGTGGCTTAACGCTACCTTGTACAAAAGGTGGAGCCCCTATCGCCACAGGAACAACGGAAAAAGTGACGTTCCCGTGGCGATAGGGGCTTGTACATATGTTGCTTAGATCATTGGGCATGAACACTGAGATATGCCCTTTTACTGACAATGGTATTATAGGAGTGTTGGTTCTCTAGGACTTCTGTATTCAGACACCGAAGTTTGGTCGTCGTTGTCTGGGACACTGATTTCACTGTCATGGAAATTGCAGCATGGTCTGAGATAAGGATGGGATGGATTTTGAATATTAGTAGTGTTTTTAAGAAGTTAGGGGCATATTAGCAACAGACAGCGAAAATTATCGCTGGCCGTGCTTAGCGATAATTAGATTATCGCAGGCTATCTCTGCTTTTTATCACCCTGGTAGCGCGTAATTAACAACGCGTTACTCCAGGGCGATAACAATTCCAGAGATTGCGAGGTTATCTCCCTTTTGCAGGGAACATCGCTGGTTTTCCAGCGATGTTCCCTGCAAAAGAGCGATAACCTTGCTGATACGACCCACAGGGTCGTTTTCTCCAAAAACTAACATCTGCTAAAATGCTAGGGCATCCTTGCTGATAGCGCGAAGCCGCGCTATTGATGTCCTGACATGTAGTGTATGTCAGGAACGCCCACTTTGCATCTCATTAGAGATGCAAAGGTAGGCATAGTGCAAAATGGTGCTAACATGCGATTGTGCATGTTAGCACCCTCTTGTAAATAGGGCGATATTTTTATCTACGCTTTTGGGGCTTTTTAAGCCAAAAAAGCAGAGCTAAAGCCCTTGTAATATGTCCCCAAGTTTTTATTACTTTGCGTGTCAAATTTCAACAATCCAAGAATCTTGTGTGGTCCTACGAAAGCAAAGTGCTAAAATGAACAGGTTGTGCAACCTCCTCAATGCGACCAAACGCGTACTGTGTAAATGGCTTAACCGTCTTCTACGTCCAAGACTAGAAGTGCAACAGAGAACCTTGTAGAGGTGAAAGGGTCAGCACACATAAAGGAGCCAACCGGTGAAGAGAGCCCGCCAAGCTGGATCTGAATCCATACGAGTTAATCTAACATGTTAGAGTGTAGGCGTACGCTGGTTAAGCGATAGTACATGATCATGTGATTCAAAGGGTGATTATGTGACTTCAGACCTGAAAACAGACTGTTGCGAGTGAAAAAACTGTAGCTGTAGTATGAGCAATACAAGAAAAGATACTTCAGAAGTCTAAAGTACCATTAAATGGCCTACTTAACAAGGTTGAATGAAGCTACTTCACTGATTTAAATCAATGTGAATCAATAAACAGTTAGTAATACTTCATCATTGGTGACATAAATGTATCAATACAATGCTTCTGTTCATGTCACACCATCCTTTATAGCATGTGTTGAAAGGCCAAAAAACATTCTACATTTATTTTGTGTCATCATCCAAGCAAACCTTGTTTTTTATGTATAATTATAAGATTCTTATTGAGCGATCTAGATGCCAAAAACATCCAGAGCAACAAATTTATGAAATTGAAAGTTCTCATAATAAAGAGGTTCACATAATGAAAATGTTCACAAGAGAAAGGTCACATGTCTCAAGAATAACTATCACTCATATGACATTGATTTAAGTAACGGAAGGTCTACATTTCATTTAAAAGCAAAATGGAGCAAATACATATTTTTAAGCCTTAATTGATCACACTCACTGAATGCGTGTATTGGTAAACATTGATAATGTATGTAAAAAATATGTGTAAAATATATGTGTGTGCACACCCATATAAATGGTGGATCCTACTAAGACTGATTAAACCAATCTAATTGAGTTTAACTGTGAGAAAATGAAATATGACTGGATGATCTGGGGAAAAGTAAAATGAGATTAGTTGCAGATAAACAGATGTGTAGATTGTAATGCATCAGCTTTGTGTGTGTGTGTGCTTATAAAATACATGTCAGCTCCAATCTATCATTAAGTCCCTTTGGCACAAGGGTTTCCATGTATTTAATCCAGTGTGCTTCTCTTTGCGAGAGATATTTAGTAGTGTCTCTTCTCTGTTTTACAATAACTTTTTCCAATACGGAGAAACCTAGTTGGGCTATATTATGCCTTCTCTCATGCCAGTATGTCGCCAATGAAGACTTCAACTTATTCACTCGTATTGTACTCTTGTGTTCTATTATTCAAATTTTAACCGTGCGCTCCGTCTTTCCCATGTAATGTAATCCACAAGGACAATTTATGACATAAATTACAAAATGAGTATTACAATCAGAAGTGGGTCTCAGTAGGATAGATTTACCAGTCCGTGGTTGCGAAATGTTAGCTCCCTCCATAATATTATTGTAATTATGACATTTCCTCATTCCTTTGTGAACTACAGGTACATGTATGGAACACCAAACAATATGCGGTTTGAGTGGCATGAATGTCTGACATGCCTTCACTCAATTAGACTGTATCAATGTTGGTAGGGTGGAGTACAGTAATCTGCAGGCATGTGCTTGGTATGATGCGAACACAAAATAGGAGGACACATATATTAGTAAAATATCTATTGTGCACATGTCAACATCAGATGTGCTGTTGACTATTGGAAGTATGGTCTGGGATATGTGTTACACCCCTACCACACCTGTGTCCTGCTCAGATTTGGACTCGGGCAAACATACTATATCAGGGAATTCAGAGCATATCTCATAAAAAAATGTGTCTCATAATTCGGGTAACATGTTGGCAATTTCTGCATACAATAGGTGAGAGACAATTGACCTAATTATCAGTTAATTTTGGGGCAGGTGATGGTACATGTGCCATAGGTATCCAAACCATAGCTGCCACAGCATTAGCATAGCATATTAAGAGGCATCTATCATGTGGTCCTGCATAGATTGCTAATGATCCAATATGGCAAATTGGCCCTGCCATTTGCACATGCTACTTTGTCCTACTTCTGTTGTAAATCCACACATAAGGTGCAGCTTGTTTCCACTGAGTGATGATACCCCTTGCAGATCTCACCGCAACCTGTTACAGCAAACACACACAATCCTTACAGGTCACAGAAAGAATAAAGGGACACTGGGATCTCAGAAGTTCACCACCTCAACAATGGTGTATGGGTTTGGTTCACCTAAAAGGCAAACAAATTGTACAGAGCTCTGTGAATGCTGAACATGTGCACTGTGCACATATGAAGCACAGTACATTGACTTCACAAGTGCTTGGTATTGTCTGTACGTTGGACTTGTAGCATAAGGCACACTTGGAATGCCCTATTAATAGACATATGTATGCCATGTTGCAATGTATTCAGATGATAGTAGGTGCATCACATATGAGGTGCTCAGAGTGCAGACAAGGTACAAGACCAGCCAAGCTTGCAACATGGTGCAAGGGGGCATGCTTTGATGACTATCTGAACAGTCCAATTTGATTAACTGCACTCTGCATAGTATGACAATGCTGGGGCCTTCTCAAGTTAATACGTATACTTTAACATGCTACACACTTCAAACAGTACCCATACTTGTTTGACTGCTTCATTTAGCATCTTACATGTGACCAGTGCATTGTAAATGAACAATGACCAATCAAGGCCCATACGGACTCATAGAGGTATGTTGACCTTTTTTTTTAACAGTGACACATGTGTGACCATTTTGGGGGGAATAAACACTATGTCTAACCTGTGGCATGATGCCATGTGAGTGCTCACATACATGGTGAGTGGATCTCACAGTTCTGAGTCAGTAATGACCTAGCAGACCTGTTGATAATACTTCCTGCACAGTTTGGGATGAGTCCCACATCACGTATGGGCCACGCCTGCACTGCATGATATGTTGTGGCTGTTGTAATATCCCTGTGAACAGGCTCCTGTGGCATGTTTAGTGTTTGTAATGGAGTTAGCCCGTATTATGCCATAGTAACCTATATACATATCGGGTCCTTCCAAAATGACAACCGTTTTTTGGTAAAGCTACACAGCTACAAGCTCAAGGTATATATGAACCTACTGATATCCCCACCAACTTCTATCCCTCAGGTGATCCAGGAGATCCTGTTCCCGGCTGATGATATCTGCCCAACCGTGCTTGTATTGGTGGGAAGTCCCCTCAACACTAAATACTCTACTCATATGGACCTGCACCTTCTCCCACCAGTGCCGCCTCTCATGGACTGGGTAGCCTTGGCTAACCCTAGCCTGCCTCCATTTCCGTTCATGTAGGGCAAATAATTGAACAACAGCCACAGCAAGCCCCCAAACTCTTCCTCCGTCAGGTTCCTGGACCTGCCCCTGCCAGACATCTCCCTACCCCACTAGCCACCCTGAATCCAGTAGCAGAAACACTATCCCTTCCCCCTACCCCTATAACTTATAACCCCTAGTTAAACAAACACCCCACAATACACTACACAAAACAACACAAAATACAATTACAGGACACATTTGACAGTTTAGGGACAAAACAGGGACAGCACAGACGTCAACAAAAACAAGAAACAGCACCAAACTCTCCAGTTAACAACAAACCCCTACACCAGCCAGCACGGACAAAAAGGCAGTAAGTGAAAGGAACATCACACTTCGTGCTTGTAGCATGTCTGAGCCATTGCATTATATCCTGTGTGGATGCGTAATGTTTCCTACATATGCGTCACGTTTCCAACGAACGCATCGTTTTTCCTAACAATTCACTAGAGAAATAGCCAAGTCACAAGTTACACAATGTCCAATGCATTGTTTTTGACACTCTGGCATTGATGCATGGCTTCCACCAGACGCTCTTTCCACTAAAGCGTCAAGTTTTCTGCTACAGTGTGACCTTACCTACAAAAGCATCACTAAAAAGTACTTTTCCTAGAAAAGTTTCACCTTTCCTACTAGAGTTAATGCGTACAACACCAGAAAGGACGCAGCATAATACCTCCGCACTCTGCTACAGTTCCACAAAGTAGGTGCTCACTTCCAGGGTCAACCGTCCAGAAAACCTCAATAATGATAAGTTTCAAAACAGTAAGGAGAAGCACTCTAATTGAAGAACCTTTACAAAGGGCCTCATATCCCAATTTGTATAGGTTCTTCAAATTGTACACTTGCATTAGAGTGCTTCTCCTTCCTGTTGTGATTTCCTACTTGAGTGTCACCTTTCCTACTCAAGCACCATGTTTTGTGATAAAGCGTCAGTTTTACTTCTAAAAATTCACCTTTCCTAGAATAGTATCAACTTTCCTATTTGAGTATTCAGCTTTCCTACTCATACGTCATGTTTTTTGGTAAAGCATCACTTTTCCTACAAAAGCATCACGTTTATTACTAAAAAGTCACCTTTCCTAGAAAAGAGTTACCTTTCCTACTAGAATGTCACATTTCCTACTGAGGGGTGTTTTGTCACTAATGCATTGCTAGGGAAATGGGCAAGGTGCAAGTGGCAGACAACACATAAAATTGCACAATGCATTGTTTCTGACGCTTTGACGTTGATGCCTGGCTTCCGACATGATTGTAGTGTTCTGAGGGTACTTCTAAATGATGAGATGTGTGTAAGTAGATGTTTCCTGGGACTTTGACATAAACGCCACGACAACTAAAACTTTCATTTATTTTCATGTTGAACCTTTATAACATTTTGGTTAATGTTCCATTCCCAAACTGTGGATCAAGTAAAGAAATGTTGCAAAATGTGCGTGTGTCTGTGATTCTCAGCAGCAGTGTTTAGGATGCCTCCACCATCGTCATCCTCCTCCATCAGTCCTGCTGTTGTTGGTCCCCATCCGAGGGGACTTTAGTCTGCACACATATATTGTGCAGTATGGTACTCACCAGTATTAATTGGCACACAATTGGAGAGGAGTAGAGCAATCTATCCCCTGAAATATCCAGGCAGCGGAACCTGGCCTTGAGCAGGCCAATGGTTTGCTCAACAATATTCCATGTCTTGCTGAATGCCTTGTTGTAGGGCTTCTCTGGCTCAGTATGGGGGTGTGTATATGGGGTCATGACCCATGGCTGAAGCCCATATCTCTGGTCAGCTGAAAGTGCAAAGAAAGGACAACTGACAATACGTTTTCTTACTGTTACTGTTACACGCCAGTCAAAGACAAGAAAATTATGATGTACGGAGTGCTGAAACTTTTGAGACCGTCAAAGATCTGGGTTGAATCCATCATCGTACTTTAACTCACTTCGTCAATCCAGTTCTGACCCAGCACTATACAAATCAGTCTTGACCCTGTCCATGTGTGTTATCTATAGTTACATTGTCAGACACATTTCTTACATTGTTTTCACTATCTGTGTTAGTCATGCAGTTGTTCATAGGTTAGCACATTTCTCTTCCTTTATTCTGTGTAATAGCAAATTCTGAGCATGGGCTGATACATTGTACACTTCTACATCCTGACTGTCATGTTGATCCTGTAGTTTTATGTGATGTCTATTTGGAGATGCTCCTAACCAATCTGTGTTATAAGCTTCCACTTTATGTGTGAAGGGGCCGATTATAGATAAAATATTTGGGTAGTTGGTTCTTCCTAGGTAGGTAATGACATAGAAGACATGCTTTATACTGACACATATTATGTCCATGGAAAACCACAGATGTTGGTGGTGGGATACATGGTTGATGAACCATAGGAGTGGCATGTAGGCACCCCTACAACCACCATGGAACCCCTTCTTTGCACACCATGATGCCACACTGCACTTGTCCCAGCAATGCATTGCTCTGTACCCTTCCACCATTAAACGGCAGCCATAGTGGCTTTGCGTGTCTTGATATGTGTTACTTGGGGCTTTGCATGACACATGTGCCATGATGCAAGGTTCATGTCTGTGGCATATCCCTCATAATTATGTCCCTATCTTGGTCAACAGACACAGTGATGGGTATTATGTTATCCATTTCTAACTGTTAGTGGGTGTGTTAGGTATTTGAGTTTTGACTACCACAGGTAGGTCATTCCCATATCGTTCATTCTGGAAGTGGTAATTTACGATGGAGTGCCTGAATATGTATGCAGCATGCACACTCCTGGGGTATTTTGCCAGCACGTTAGTGAGCAGGCCCTCATGGTCCATGATGGCCTGGGCATTGATAAGTGGGCGCGTTTCCTGTTCTGGTAGAGATGGGATGTTGCAGCAGGGGGCACCAATTGCACATGTGTTCAATCCATGGCAACCACCACATGTGGGAACCCCGCAAGGCAATACCACCCTTGCTTTTTCTCCAGCTGCAGTTTGGGTGTGCTGGGGAAGAGGAGGTGGCAGATGATGGCATCCAGGGTGGAGGTAAGGAATACGGAGAAAGATGGCTAGGAGATTCCGGCCACGCTGGCTGCTATTATCTGGAAAGACCCCGATGCTAGCATGTGTAGTACCGCCATAAGCTTCAACAGTGGAGGGATGTTGGTACACCTGTCAGATGTTGGCTGGAGCATTGGCGTAATCAGGTGTAGCAGCTGTACAATTGACTCCCTCCTCAGCCAATAATAGGTGATGACCTCATAGTTCCTGAGTCCTATTAGGGTAGTTCGCTGGTGATAAACATGCTCCCTTCTCCTGCATTGCCTTAGTGGTGATGGGGTGGGTGGCGTCGGTGGTTGGGGTAGGGAGGTGGTAGTCATCTCCTTGTGGCTTCCAGCCACAAAATGAGCCCCTCCACGGTATAGTTGAGCTTGCAACACAGTCCTGCCCAGCTTCTCTTTCTGTGGTAATGTCAATTTTGTCATTTCCTATGCGTCGGTTTCGGAGGCACAGGTAAAAGAAAAAAGACTTACCTTGACTGCGGCGTCCCCGGGCTGTTGTCCTCCTCTTCCTCGCGTCTCGGGTGATCTGTGCAAGCACGCGCGCCCGTGCATGCGCATTCCTTACGAGAAATGCATGGGCGTGCGAGAAATGCGCATGCGCAGGCACATGTGCAGGTCACCCTGAGACGCGAGGAAGAGGAGGACGGCAGCCCGGGGATGCCGCAGTCAAGGTAAGTCTTTTTTCTTTTACTTTTAAATGTATTTTTAATTAATTGTTAATAGGCAGGGTGGAGGCAGGGGCTGGTCAACTCCGCTCCGCTACAGAGTGTGCAGAGATTTGCCTACTCCGCGCTCCCCGCGGAGTAGGCAAATCTCCGCACACTCCACGGGCGGAGCAGAGCTCAAGATGCCGCTGAGTCACTTTGGTAAAATATCGTAAATATCCATGCATCTGTTTTAGAGAGGAAATTACGACGATACACCTACGTTGCATATTTTGAAACTTATGTGACGTAGGCAGTTCTGATGTAGGTTCCTTTTGGTGCAGGACTCAAACAAGTGATGTATCTTCCAAAATACGTCACCTTGTAAATGAGCACCTTAGATTGCACCCATGCTTTGTTCCTTCACCTTTGTTGTTTTCCTCCTATTTGGGTCATGGGTATTCCCAGTCACTTTCATCTTATTAGTTTGTTGTTCTGTACCTTGTTTCACCTAGTTTACTCCTCACAATTGGACTGGTGTATTGTCAGCAGCATCCTAGCCGGTCAGGTCGTATCCAGGCTGGCTCGTGCGCACTAGAGCTTCACCCGCCGCTGAGACTGATAAGCCTAATATTTGTTCACCTTTTTTATCTGGTGCTCCTATCTTTTGTATTATACGTACCAATCCCATCCTCTTGTCCAGCTGTATCAACTCCGCAAACTCCATTAACAACTGTCTGTGAGGTAAGGCCCCGTAGGAGAATCACTGAGATTCTGAAAGAGACTCTGATGTTCGGTATTTACACCCCTCTCTCTTTTCCTTTCCCTTTTCCCCTGCATTCCTATTTAAGACAGCAAGGGTGTGTATCTGGCTTACCCTAACTAGGGTGGTTGCCCCTACTTGGAAAGGCTGTATACCTCTGCCAACTAGAGACCCCATTTCTAACAAAATGACATTCAAGTATACGGTCATATGCTGAGGTACAGCTTCATATGCTATACAGACAGCCCAATGATACCAGTTGCAGCACCACATGTGCACCGTAACCCATATATATCCATGGATAGGCTAATACGGCTAGACCTCGACACATATTTGCAAATACAGTTTCATACACCCGGACGCAGGCTAATATGCCTAGGCACAGCCCCACAAACTCAAGTACGGTCACACTACGCCATGCCCAATTACATATGCCACGGCTCAGCTGCCCACTAATCTCAACAGTTAGCGCCATATACGCCCAACACAGCATCATATGCTTGGAGCAGCCTTATGTACCCAAGTATACTGTATACTCAGAAATATTTCCAAATACCCAAGGCAACCTCGTTTGCCTCATCAAATAGCGGTTTCTTAACTGAGAGTGTCTGTTAATGCTTGGAATGCTGCCAATGGCATGAGCTGAGGAGGCAACCGGAGAGCAATGCAGGAGGCAGTTTCATGGTTTCAGTGCTCGGTGACTGAGAAAATAGGATAAAGTGTCATTTCTATCCTGTTATTTCATGCTTCCTGCGTGCTCGACTGTGTAATGTGGTCTGAGTTGCAAGAAGAGGTTCTATCCGCGTCCCTCCATGGAACCCCAATAAGTGGGGCTGCTGGGGGTCCTTGAGAGAGACGGGAAGGATGTGCAGGAATTAAATATGTCTCTTTGAGAGATCAGTTTGCTCTTTGTCATGGACCCTGCACTTCTGATAGCTGAACTAGATACTGCAAAGGCAGTGGAAGGAGAAGCAACATTCAGGAACCTATCACAGTTGCAACTCATTGAAGAATGTCCCTGAACCTTTCCCTGCTTCCGTGCACTTGTTCCTGCTATCTCCTCCCTTATCACCCCGGAAAGGGGATCCTTCTGAGTAGACATTTCTGCTGGAAGGGTATGTTTCCAGTACAAATCCTGTGCTAGACTCACCTCTGCACCATGGTGTGAGGCTGTGCATGGCACAAGGCAGCCTTGTTAGAACACAGGCGCACAGAATGACAGCAGCAGGACAGTCTCAATAGATATGGCTCTGTGCTGTATCTTTCCCCTTGCACAACACAGCTCAGTACAGCAACTGTGGGTGCTGTGCTCTTTGGAGTGAAAAACTGGTACCAGTGGGCCTTAATTTAACTTGTGCAAATAGCATCTTTCCTTCTATATAGTTTCTACTGTGCATGCCATGTCCCAGTTTGGGCTGGAACTGGTGCATTGATGTAGCTGTGCAGTCTAGGGTAATTTGAACAGTATTAACTTCCCATGGTAATATCTGATTTCCTTTGCAGACTTCAATATCTTTATAACTGGGGTTACCTTAAATTAAAACAGATGAAATGTCTTCATCTTCAGACATTGTCAGATCCTGTTCAGGGGGCCACTTGGCAAGGGGACCTTTTCTTTGCCACTGGTGTCCAGGCGCTTCCCTACTAGGTCTCTGCAAACTGGGGCAAGCAAAACCCCTTCAGACTCTCAGGGTACTAAGGGCGAGCAGCCACAAGCTTCTCAGGGAGGCAGCGGGGGCGCTCGAGTTCTCAGCTCAACAATCAACTATCAGATACAAAAAAGATAATGCACAGCCTAATGGCAATCTTTGCAAGAAAGAAAGTGCCTTACTTGCACAGTTGTACTAAGTACCACACATTTCAATAAATCAGCCAGTGACTGAGCGCTATCTCGTGTAGGTGCTACATCCACCCACCTCCTCTATGCCCCCCTCCCCCAATCAGGAGTAGCGTGAATGGGCTCAGGTGCAGTTTTGCTTACCCACAGTTCAAACATCCCGTCGTGTCTCACTCCTTTTACAGGCCAGAGCAGTTCTCGAGAGTCCGGTCTGCTGCCACCGTGCACCCAGTGCAGCTTTTCCGCATCCTTGAAAAAGCCACGGAGGCCCTTCACGTCCATCCTTGTCAGAGTTTGTTGAGGCTGGACACAGCGCGCGCTCAGCAGTGTATCCGGAGCATCTTCTGTGGCCACGCGGGCAGCGCTGCAGATAGGAGGCTGGACACGGCTCGCGCTCAGCAGTGTATCCGGAGCATCTTCTGTGGCCACGCGGGCAGCGCTGCAGAGATGAGGCTGGACGCAGCGCGCGCTCAGCCGTGTTTCCACAGACTCTTCTGTGGCCACGCGGGCAGCGCTGCAGAGATGAGGCTGGACACGGCGCGCGCTCAGCAGTGTATCCTGAGCATCTTCTGTGGCCACGCGGGCAGCGCTGCAGAGATGAGGATGAGGGCCTGGCTGCAGCAGCCCTGATGCTGAGCCACGTCACAGACGGTACCGCCTGTACAGCACTGACCGGGCCAGAGGTAGGTACCGTCCTGGGGGGTCCAGCCATCCTGGCTGGGTCTGTTGTATTTGGCAAATGCAGTCCGGATTGGGCCTTTTATGGGAATGCAATTGCACACACACTTGGGATGTCAGTAAAGAAGACACCCATCCATGTTTACGCTTTTTTGTTTCTCTTCTTCGAGGTGAAATTCAAGGGTCTGTCTCTTTTTGTAAGTAGTGCCATATCATGTTTCTTTGATTTTGCACGTGCCATGGCACAGGTCCCCTTCTCTGGGAAAACTAACAATGTAATATAATTCGATGTATTTTATGAGGTGATGTATTCATTGCAGAACACCACCAAAGTATAAAACTTCTCGGAACTATATTATTTTAAAGCTGTAGACATCACATGTCCCTGATACAGAAAAGTGTGTAGAGTTGTTATAGATCTTAAAGTAGATAGATTCTGAAGAAAAGGGCAGTGGAAAAATGATAATCAAATGGTAGACCAATGATCAAAACCTATCATGGAAAGGTCTCTGTTTTCATTTTGAGGAAATTCAGATATAACGATATATTAAAATGCTGGACTGTATTCTAAATTGTAGATATAAAAACCTTCCAGTTAGTTTTTTTCTTCCAATTTAGAACTCGTTAGGTCTGTCTTGCAATAGCTAATGACATTACATGGTAGACACCAAAGCAGACAACACACACACCGTGCATACATAAACAAAAATAACTATTAAAAGCCCTTTTCTGCCATTAGTACTGTGGTTCAGCTGGCTTTAAGCACTGGCCATGGTGGAAGCCTTTAGGCACTTGTATCCTCCATCCATAACTATATTTGATGGATGGAAACAACATTAAAGTATTTTCAAACATACTTTTTTGTTTTTTATTTACATTACCTTCCTTCGAGACCCCGTCCTCTCTCTGTTTACTCAATCCTGGGCTCCTCATTGGACCATGCGCCTACCTCTCTATTTTCCGAATTCATTTTTGGAGGGCCCTGCAGTTGGAAAGTGTTACTAAGCTTGTTTCTTCCAATGTTGTGGTTCTGCACACTCTATGTTTGTATTTCTACTTTTCTATGCTAAAATTATCACTATGATAAGACAGTAAAGTAAAGCAGCCAAAATAGCCGACAAGTGCATTGTGATGTAATCATACAGATGGCAGCCATCTTGAAATGCTTTAAAGCCATTACAAAAGGCCACCATGTGAGCACGTGAGATGGACTGGCTGCCATTTTGGACATTCCAGCATGGTCAATGCCCATTTTAGAACAGAAGACCAAAGATGAAAAATAAACAAACATTCGCAAAGCCAATAGTTCAGCATTCACCTGTAAAAGACGCAATATTGAATTTGCAAATGCTTGTTATAACTGAGCTTCTGCTCACATTGTCATAATCAGTTCGTATATTCATAGTGATGGGACTGTAATGGTGCAGTGACCATGGTGTCTTTCACAAAACAACCCAATTATTAGAATCACCCTTTGATCTGGTCTCAAACAAAGTTTCCTCTAATGATACTTAACCATAACTCCTGAGTGACTGTCAGTGATTCTATAATCCGAGTCAGTATATATGTTATGGACAAGTTAAATAGGAAAAGGGGTTTTGAAATTCTAAAACTTTTCTCACCATTGAGTGAATCTGCCAAAGTATCTTCAAAAGTCCTAAAGTGCACATTCCCCACCTCTGAATCTTTTTTAGTGTACAAAGTATTTTATTGAGTGCATAAACATATAGTAATATGACATGCGATATAACTATAGGGTATGCTGTAATACAAATATTTCCAGTAAATGGTAACCCGTTCCATATAAGTGTTAGAAATAATCCTTCTCACATACATATAATGATACATTTGAGTAAATAATTAAAGAAGAATTAAAAGTAGAGTCTACCATCATACAAAAATATGTGGGAGTAGACAAGACGAGGGTTATGCATGTCAAAGAGTCCCCACATTGTAGGATGTTTGTTATGGAATATGAGTCAACCTACGGAGGGCTATAAGGCTATTAGAACATTCTGCCACTTGAGGGCAGAAAGTTCTAACAAAAAAAAACAAAGCCTTATGGGAACGTGAGGGGATTGGAATCCCCTCCGGCTCCCTGAAGCCTTTGTTCACAGCCAGAGCTGTGAACAAAGAAACATTGGAATGTTGGAGCTGAAGGTTATACCAGCCATTATAAGCCCGTAGCACTCCATTGTTTTCAATGGAGCTCCCAACATTCCAATGTTCTAATATAGCCGTATAGCCCGCCGTAGAGCCTATTAAAGGCCCTCTCCAGTGTTAAAGGCCCCGAGCCGAAGGCGAGGGCCTTTAACAAGGGAGAGGGACTTTAATAGCGGTATAGTCCATCTACAAAGGGCTATAAGGCTATTAGAACATTATGTCACTAGAGGACAGAATGTTCTAACAAAACAAATAAAGCCTTTTGGGTGCTTGAGGGGATTGGAATCCCCTCAGGTTCCCTGAAGCCTTTGTTCACAGCCAGAGCTGTGAAAAAAGAAACATTTGAATGTTGGAAATCCAGGCTTATACCAGCCATTATAAGCCCAGAGCACTCCATTGTTTTCAATGAAGCTCCCAACCTTCCAATGTTCTAATATCACTTACATCATAAGAACACACGTAGGAAGGAATTATACAACAGTATTGAAGAGGAGGAGAGGGATAGAAAGGGGCGATAGCGCCGTGCAAGAGCCGGTGAGTGGGTCCAGACAGACCCTAAGTCAGTAGTGTGAGTAAGTCATCCAATTTCAATGTTCTCCTCAATGAAGCTCAATCTAGAGAGCGCCAAACAGCATTGGAACGTGAATGGGGTTGCATAGAATGACCCACCAAGTGTGGTGAAAGAGATGATTGAACGATTTCCTCTCAGAAAGAATAACTTTCACTGCAATAGTAAGGAGCAGATCTAAAAGAGCCATATCGTTAGCGTGGAGATATAGGGACCTATTTACTAGAGAGGTGGTGGAGTGTGGCATCAGCCTCCTTGGCTTACCGCCACGCTCTGCCACTTCTGAAGCGCAGGGCTGCACCATATTCACAACAATATGGTGCATCCCTGCGTTGTCGCTAAATTTAGCAGCCTAGCGCAAGTAGGCACCCTTCAAGTGTAGTGCAAGAGTGTCTGCATTGAGGGGGAAATTGTTTATGTGCAGGAAGGTGTACCTTCCTGCACATAAACAATCTTTAAATTGCGTTTTGAGACTTCTGTGTTTGCTGCTTAATGAAGCACACAGAGAAGTTGCTATTGCAGCACACATAGAAGTTGCAAAACGTAATTTTTTCATTGATTGTTTATGTGCAGGAAGGGACCCTTTCCTACACATAAACATTCAAAGGTCTTTTGCTGTTTTTAGGTTCGCTGCACAACGCACCACACATGAAACTAGCAGAAATGAGGAGAAATTAAACATTTTTCCTCGTTGCGACTGTTTAAGATCAGGTTTTCCCTGATCTTCATTTTGGCGCTGCACCATATTTACGCTACCCTTGTAAATATGAGGCAGCGTCAAAATGAATGGGTGTCCCGGTGGAAGGCCCACCATAACACCCATTGCCCACCCCTTTCACGCTAAGTATAGCATGAGAGGGGGCCTTATTTACAAGGCAACATTAAGCAGCACTAAGTTGCTTAATGCTGTCTAAATAAGGCAAAGCACACATCGGCACAGGAATGTCACTGAAGCTGAAGTGATAGGGGCTTGTGAATATGCCCCACAGAGTACTCTCTGAGGCCCAGGGACCTAAAGTTATCACAGGAAAGCATAGGGTTCTGGGTAAGTGAAATATCTCTGAAAGCCTGTCCTGGATTGCATACCAATATGGAACCAAAAGTGGACAATCAAAGGACATATGTTGGTGTGTGCCAGAATGTTGGTTACAGTTACAGTATTTATCAGAATCCTGTAAGCTCAGTTTATCGAGTCTGGCAGGGGTCCAATGAAGTAGGTTCATTGTAAAGAATTTGGATTGTATGAGAGAGTGGGCTTTTATGTTGTGCAAAGCGAGAGTATCAATATTTCACCATTGCTCATCATAAATGTGTTGGAAAACATCAGAATAGAAATTCTGAGTCCATGTGGTGTATAGGATGGAATGTTGTGCTGTGAGTGGGTCTGATAAGAATTTATAAATTCTTGAGGTAATGTGCCCTGAGTGTTGCCAACTTGCCAAAGTTAATGGTAAGGATGGGTTTTTGCTGAGAGTAAGTTTTGAACCTTTATTTTAAGGAAACTATAGAAGACGATATTGGAGAGGCCAAAACCTATCCGCAAAGGTCGAGAAGGGAAACGGGTTATCATTGGTGTCATATACATGTCTGATCAATGTAATGTCCCAGGAGGGCCATGATTTTACAATCTGACTAGCTCCTTTTTAATTTTAGAGTTATGCCACAAAGAAGCCCATCTGGAGTTATGAATAGGTTCTGACAATCGTTTGTCCACCAATTTCAAAGCATTGACAGAGTCTATAAAGATTTGTTGGGAATGAGCGGAACGGAGTTTTGACATTGTAACAATAAAGCAGGTACTAAAGGGCGAGCATATACTTCACTCTATCTCCAACCACAGAGGGGGACGTGGCGTTTCCAGGAGTAGCCAAAAGGCTCCTTGGGAAGCCAAGAACGTGGATTGGTGAAGATTCCAATTTGGGAGACTGCATCCTCCAAGGGGAGAGTTTTACAAAGAGATTTCTAAGGGATCCTTGCCCTTTTATCGCTCCAGAGGAACTTTGAAGTAATTTTATCCATTTTTTGAAGAAAGAGTTTGAACGTTTTAGCGGGACCATAGAAGATACAAAGCTCACTATTGGAGTGATCATCATCGTGAGGGTTTGAATGCTCCCCCACCAAGAGGTGAACTTCGGTATAGTGATTCATTGTATTGTGATGTTACAGTTAGGTCTCCACAAAACCAGATACCATGGTATTTGAGAGTTTAGGTTGCCATTTAAGACCAGAGTTGCTCAGATGCGAAAGGAAGCATATCGGATTTAAGGGGAAGACATCCGTCTTGTCTCTATTTAATAAGTATCCAGGAACCTCAGAGAAAGAATGAATGATATTGACAATGCTCAGAAGAGCAGTTTCGATATCTTGAGAGAAGATGAGAATAGCATCGGTGTATGCCGCAGTTTTATAGCTTTTGGGGACAAAACAGATATCATAGCATTGAGTAAACGAATAAGGGGTATTGACATAAAGAGTAAGAAAAGCAGAGGGGAAAGGGGGCATCCCTGTTGTGTGCCTTGGTGTAGGTCAAATTATGAGGAGGTAGAGCCGTTTATTCTAGTGTTTGCTTTAGGCCTGGCATATAAAGCCATGACCATGGTATTGAAAGAGTGTCCAAGCTTATGGGATTCCAAAACAGCATGGAGAAAAGGCCATGATACCTTATCACAAACCTTTTTGGCATCAAGAGCGATCGCCGCTGTGGTGAGTGAGGACATATGGGACTTTTCTAGTATGCAGCAAAATGTGTTGATATGATCCCTGGCCAGCTGACCCTTTACAAAGCTGGTTTGTAAATTATGTATCAAATTTGGTATAGAACTTTCTAGTCTAATATACAAAATAATTGTGAATATTTTTGCTTCCATATTAAAGAGAGAGGTGGGCTGAAAATGTTTAGGATCCAAATGGTCTTTTCCCTCTTTGTGAATAACCACAATTGTGTCCTCAGATGCTGATCCTGACAATTTGCCCTGGAGCACAAAATGGTGTAACATATTTTTAAGGTGAGTGATGATTGAATGGAGGGTAAGCCTTATAAAATGCAAAGGGAAAGCCATCTGGCCCCAGTGCTTACCCCGATCGCATAGATTTTATAGCTGTAATGATTTCCTTTGTGTCAAATGGTTGATTCAGCTGTGCCCTATCTGAATCAGAGACTGAGGGCATGGGAAGGGTATTCAGAAATTCTAAATATTTAGATTTATCGCATAGTGTCTCTGGGGTATAAAGTTTACTATAGAAATCGTTAAAGAGAGAGACTAGCTCTTCAGTTTTCAATTCATGTCAGTCATCACAAGCCGTAATGTGAGACATTTAGTTGTGGTTATTAAATTTAAGAATGACGGCTAGCATTTTACCACCTTTGTTATGAAACAGAGGGCCATATGTACATAGAAGTGGCGGAGTGAGGCGTTAGGCGTCATGGCTTAACACCTCACTCTGCCACTTCAGAAACGCATGACTGCACCATATTTACAAGAATATCGTGCAGTCTTGAGTTTCCCCCTGCGTTGGCACTAAGTTTAGCAGCTTAGTGCTAACGCAGGCACCCTTGCACCAAAGTGTAAAGGTCTCACTGTGCAGGGGTAGATTGTTTATGTGTCGGAAGGTGTCCCTTCCTGCAGAAAAACATTCTTTAAATGTCATTTTGTCACTTCTATGTGCGCATGGAAGTTACAATTTTTTAATTTTTTTGTAAAGATTGTTAATGTGCAGGAATAGACACCTTCCTACACATAAACAATCCAAGGCGTTTTGCTTTTTCCATGTGTGCTGAACAAGGCAGCACACATGGAAAAAGCAAAAATGAGAAGGAATAAAGCATTTATCCTTGATTCGCCAAGTTAAGACAGGGTTTTCCCTGGTCATAATTTTGGCGCTGCTTCCTCTTTACGCCCCCTTGTAAATAGGGGGCAGCATCAAAATCAATGGGTGTTGTGGTGGAATGTCCACCGCAACACCCACTGCCCACCCCTTTGACGCTAAGCATAGCGTGAAAGGGTGCCTTATTTACAAGGCAGCGTTAAGCCAAGATAAGTGGCTTAACGCTGCCTTGTAAAAAAGTTGGAGCCCCTATCGCCACAGGAACAACGGAAAAAGTGACGTACCCGTGGCGATAGGGGCTTGTACATATGTTGCTTAGACTTTTGGGCATGAACACTGAGATATGCCCTTTTACTGACAATGGTATTATAGGAGTGTTGGTTCTCTAGGACTTCTGTATTCAGGCACCGAAGTTTGGTCGTCGTTGTCTGGGACACTGATTTCACAGTCGTGGAAATTGCAGCATGTTCTGAGATAAGGATGGGATGGATTTTGAATATTAGTAGTGTTTTTAAGAAGTTAGGGGCATATTAGCAACAGCCAGCGATAATTATAGCTGGCCGTGCTTAGCGATAATTAGATTATCGCAGGCTATCTCTGCTTTTTATCACCCTGGTAGCGCGTAATTAACAACGCGTTACTCCAGGGTGATAGAAATTCCAGAAATAGCGAGGTTATCTCCTTTTTGCAGGGAACATCGCTGGTTTTCCAGCGATGTTCCCTGCAAAAGGGCGATAACCTTCCTGATACGACCCACAGGGTCATATCAGCACAATCCACCCCCTATGTTAGGGGTGGCTAAATGAAGAATTTATCAGATGTTATTTTTTGGAGAAAACAGCAGTTTTCTCCAAAAACGAACATCTGCTAAAATGCTAGGGCATCCTTGCTGATAGCGCGAAGCCGCGCCATTGATGTCCTGACATGTAGTGTATGCCAGGAACGCCCACTTTGCATCTCATTAGAGATGCAAAGGTAGGCATAGTGCAAAAAGGTCCTAAAATGCGATTATGCATGTTAGCACCCTCTTGTAAATAGGGCGATATTTTTATCTATGCTTTTTGGGCTTTTTAAGCCAAAAAAGCAGAGATAAAGCCCTTGTAAATATGCCCCCAAGCTTTTATTACTTGGCGTGTCAAATTTCAACAATCCAAGAATCTTGTGTTGTCCTGCGAAAGCAAAGTGCTAAAATGAACAGGCTGTGCAACCTCCTCAATGCGACCAAACGCGTACTGTGTAAATGGCTTAACCGTTTTTAGGTCTCGCGACCTATCGATGCGCGCATGCGCATCGAGCGGAGCGAGAATTCAAGTGGCGAAAATTCTCGTGAAACCACCAGCTTTTTGCTGGCGTTTTCATCAAGTTCACGTGAACCACGTGTTCAAACATGAACGCGCATCAGCCTCCCTCCATTTGCCGCACAGCACATGAAAGGGCTTCGCCCAGCGTGCGCTCTGCGGCTTCTCGGCTTCTCCTCCCCTAATTACGCCGCACACAGCCTTCCTTGCATTTCTCCTCCCCCTCCCCAGCCAGCTTCCCCCAGGCCGTGTTCCCTCATCCCTCGCACCCCCTCCTCCTTCAGCTTTTTATCGAACAGGTTTTCTCAAGCTTTGGAAAAATAAACATGCGTGTGAGTAGTTTCATAAGCACAACTTCCTTGGGTTAAATGACAATATTTCGTAAGAGGGTACAATACAAAAATGTCAATTTCATACAACCAGTATGCACGTAGATGGCACTAGCACATAAGACTGATTACCAGGACACTGTCGCGTTCCAGAACAGAGGAAATGAAGCAAATAAACTTTAAGATGCCTTATTCAACAGTGCGGACTTTAAATTCTAAACAGCTCGCTAACTATTCAAAGTCCAAGCACCATGCACGTTTACTTGAGCGAGATATCAGAGCAAACACACGGCGTCAAACCCATATGGCAGACAAATGAAAAATACAAAAGCTTGGGGGAGATCTGAAAATGACTTCCTTGGCTATTAACCATATTTTGCAGCAGTCAGCGCACTTCTCATTTGTGCACACACGTATTAGTGAACACGTGCGATGCTTGACTATTAAGATGTGCTTTTACAACAAGCAACAATGACGGGAGGGGAAGAAACGATGGGAAGGGTGGCAAACAACAGCTAGAATAGGGTAGGCAACGACACCAGGGGTAAGAGGTGCAAACAGCAATACGAGGGCAAGCAACAATGACGGAAGGGGGATAAACAACAACGACATGAGGTGGGTAGGTGCAAAAATGATGACATGGAAACAGCGAGAAAGAAAGAAGAAAGAACAAGCATTGGCATTGCCAATAGGTCTCGCTTGTGGGACCTTATAAGTATTTAGTTTTGCAGCACAATATCCTTGTTGCATAATCGGATATTGTGCTGCAAAACTAAATACTTATAAGGTCCCACAAGCGAGACCTATTGGCAATGCCAATGCTTGTTTAGTAGTGCCGCTTCTCTGTTTTACAATACCTTTTTCCAATACGGAGAAACTTAGTTGGGCTATATTATGCCTTCTCCCATGCCAGTATGTCTCCAAAGGAGAATTCAAGTTATTCACTCGTACTGTACTCTTGTGTTCTATGATACAAAATTGAACCTTGCGCTCCGTCTTTCCCATATAATGTAATCCACAAGGACACTTTATGACATAAATTACACAATGAGTATTACAATCAGAAGTGTGTCTCAGTGGGATAAATGTACCAGTCCGTGGTTGCGAAATGTTAGCTCCCTCCATAATATTATTGTAATGTGTGCAATTATGACATTTCCTCATTCCTTTGTGAACTACAGGTACATGTATGGAACACCAAAGAATATGCGGTTTGAGTGGCATGAATGTCTGACATGCCTTCACTCAATTAGACTGTATCAATGTTGGTAGGGTGGAGTACAGTAATCTGCAGGCATGTGCTTGGTATGATGTGAACACAGAATAGGAGGACACATAAATTAGTAAAATATCTATTGTGCACATGTCAACCACAGATGTGCTGTTGACTATTGGAAGTATGGCCTGGGATATGTGTTACACCCCTACCACCCCTGTGTCCTGCTCAGATGTGGACTCGGGTAAACATACTGTGTCAGGGAATTCAGAGCATATCTCATACAAAAATGTTGTCTCATAATTCAGGTAACATGTTGGCAATTTCTGCCCATACAATAGTTTGGAGACATTAGTACTAATTATCAAATAATTTTGGGGCAGGGATAGTACATGTGCCATAGGTATCCAAACCACAGCTGCCACAACATTAGCATAGCATATTAAGAGGCATCTATTATGTGGTCCTGCATAGATTGCGAATGATTCCATATGGCAAATTGGCCCTGCCATTTGCACATGCTACTTTGTCCTACTTCTGTTGTAAATCCACACATAAGGTGCAGCTTGTTTCCGCAGAGTGATGATACCCCTTGCACATCTCACCGCAACCTGTTTCAGCAAACACACACAATCCTTACAGGTCACAGAAAGAATAAGGTGACACTGGGATCTCAGAAGTTCACCACCGCTACAATGGTGTATGGGTTTGGTCCATACCTGACTTCTAGGATAATGTTGGGGGGTCAAGAGGGACACTAAGTACCCACAAAGCTTTTAAAAAATATCCAGATTTTCTCGTGCTATACATGTATCGAAATTTAAGCCTGCAGATCAGCAAACATTCCAAGGTAAATAAGTGAATTTCAAAAAAGAGTTCAGCATATTTTTTGTAAATTCAGAAAAAAGTTTAGTCAACAAAATCCATAATGCAACTATGCATAGAAAAGACCATGGGCAGTGGCACAACGGAGATGGCTCGGGGTCTGGCAAACTGCCATCCACAGCTGCTAGTTCAGTGGCATTAGGGTCAGTGCAGGGCTGCACTACAGACCAGGCCCTGGTCCCAGAGTCTACCTCACACAGATAAAGACCATGCATACCTGGTTCGGTGGCACAGAGGCTGGCACAAAGCATGGACTCAGCTCAGCTGTGCCCCAGGTAGGCATGAGCACCAAAATGGTCACATGGATTTGCTTTGTGGCGCAGAGGTAGATGACACAGTGGCGTCTGCCACTATCAAAGGGTGGTGGGGTGGTGGGGAACGAGTGGGTGGGAAGAGCGCGCACTGGGGGTGCGTGTTAGTAATCATAATTTAAAAAAAATAACTTACCTGAAGCGGCCAGCCGCCTCCCCCCGTGGCGTCGCTCCTGCTGTCCTCTTCCTGGTCCCAGCAGCCCCTGGGAAAGACTACAAACCAATCCCCATGCTGCAGAGGAGTGCGGTGATTGGCCTGAGTGGGCTGAAAAGATGCTCTGCTCAGGTCATTGAGTCTGTGGGGTTTCTCCATCCTGGCTGCTCAATCCAGCTTGGCTGGAGAAACCTAAGTGCGCATGTGTGATTTGGTTGGCCTGAGACGGCTGGCCATACACATATGCGCAAGTAGGGAGTGCCCATCTTCCTCCCCATCCCATGCACTGCCCCTCCCTGCACAAGCTGGTTCAGAGCCAGCAAATGAAAAATAAAACGATGCTAGAACATCGTTTTATTTTTCATTTGGCTAGACAGGTGGGTGACGCTCTCCCGCCGTTGTGGGGGAGCCACCACTGAGATTACATGTTCGTACCCAGAGTCCACTATACTTGGACGAATGCCATTCGCTCCACCACACTTCAAAGAGTGGGTGGACAGGAGATTGCGGGGTTGGCTAGGAACAAAGCCATGTCCTGCAGCTAACTCCTGCTGCACACAGCCGAAGGCCATGTGCAGTGGAGGTTGATGCACAGGAATTTATTTGCTTAGCAGCAAATTCCGACTACAACAGCTGGAGGCAGTGAGATGTTGGGTGTGGCCTACTGAAAAGCTGAGCACAGATTCTGGCCGCATGCCAGCCCTGTGGTTCTCCAGCACATGAATAAAAGATAAAAGCCATCCACAGCAACGTTTGGTTGGATACTTTGTGGATTTAGTACATCAAAAAATAAAAGTTCAAAGTAAAAACTTTGTTAAGGGTGAATTATAGTTTAATAACGTGAAAAACTACAGTTAAAGGAAAGTTATGGCTATGAAAAAAAAATCCCCTGATACTGTCTAGTTGGCACTAGCTAGACAAATCATATATTATGTTGTTATTTACATGTATAAGGCACTCAGCTACTCAAAAAAGTGCATTCTTGCACCGCAACTAAAAGGAGATGGGGAAAAGAGCTTCAGAAATTAGCAGTAACTAGTCAGTTTTCAGTTTCTTCTTGAATAACAAGAAACTGCCTTCTTGTCTTGGGTGAGAGGGCATCTCATTCCATCTTTCTGGAGCAAAGAAGAAAAAACAAGGCACGCCCATCACTGCTGGTGCAGTGGATACACTGAACCGCTTGCAAGCCAGAGTTGGATGATCTAAGTGGCCTGTGAGGTGCATAAAATTGGATAGATTCCTGAAAATACCACCAAGGGATTTAAGTGTCCGGCAGAAAGTCTTAAAAATGCCCCTTTTTAGGTCGAGCTGGTACAGCTGGAGACCTAATGTTGCCCGTCACGAGGGGAGGAGGACAAGAGGGTGTTACGAGCTTGAAAGCGGCCGGATTTGGGTGCGCGAACGCGCACGTCGCGTCCCGCGCCGTACACATGCGCGCGCATACAGACAGACACTCGCTCACACACACACACCCTCCCCCACAGTCATACACACGCACTCCAAGACACATACACACACGCACACACACACATACACAGCCCCAGCCCCCCCGCGCGCGCACACACACACATGCCCCCCCCCCGCCCCGCCCTCGCAGCTCAGCAACCCACTCACCGGCTTCCTTGGTGCGGCGGCTCTCCTCAGCTGCAGGGCCCGGCAGCAGGACTCTTCTTCCCTCCTTTGGCACCGGGGCGCAGGGTAGGCTCCTGCCTGCTCCGGTGCTCCAAACAATCGCGGCTCTTCCGTGGGAGGCGGGGTAGGCTCCCGCCCTCCTACTTCCTGTTTCCGGTTGTCGCGCCGGCCTGCCTGACATCCTGGTCGCAGGCCGGCTGAGTGCCAGTAAACACGAGACCGCTGGACGCGGACATGCCTGCTCGAGTTTGCATGTAGTGCATGAGGGAAAGGCGGCATTCTGCACCGGATGGAGTGAAGCAAAAGAGCTTAGGGGTGACTTCAGCAAATAATTCGGGGGTTGCGGCTGGGTCTAAACCTGCTAGTAAGCGAGGGTAAGGCTGCAGCACAGCTCTGTTGGTGGTCTCGGGTTGAAGGTCTCTGCTCAGTCTTCCCTTTCTGGCTCCAGGGTGGGCTGTAGGCCCGGTCCCTGCCCGGGTGAAGGTTCTCTCCGTGCCTGTGTGGGTTTGTGAAATCCCGTCTGTCCCCTGTGTCGGGTTGTCGCTGGTGCGTGGAGAGGTACAGGCAGCACCGTGGAGAGGCAGTGACTACACCCCTGCTGCGGGGTGGCAAGTGAGCCGTGCTGCCCGGTAGCCTCGTTGTCCTCCGCCCAGGGCCGTCCGCCCAGCACAGCCTCTGATAACCTGGCTCGGCCGGCTGGCTCGCTCGAAAGCCAAATACTTATTACTCCAGTTTTGGGGCGTGGAGCTCACAACATCCCTGTGTCTGAGGCCCGGCCCGGCTCCTCACGGCGCTCCACTGCTCCCCGCGGCTTATCGGGGACTGAGGGTAAATACAAACGCGTCCGGAGCCTTCATATCTTATCGGGTATATTTGTATAGCACAGCGTTCGCCAGTTATTGGCCTTCTTGGCGCTTTGCGCAGGTTGTATTCTGGAGCTGTGACTCTTTCTAGCACAGATTCTCTGTGTGACGGGTTCTGTTCATTATCCAGGTTGTCGTGGGCGGGAGGATTGGGAGGGATGCGTGTGACACTGTCGTGGTGTTGGGTGGGGGCACTGGTCCGCCCTAACCCGTGCGCGCTGGGTTGGCTGTGCAGCGGCTCCCAGCACGTGTCAGCTGCTAAGGCCTCATGCTAGTTGGCTACTTGTCTGTTTGGTTCTTTCCCGATGCGACTCAAGTGAGGTCCAGCTAGATATTCGATCCCGGGAGGATGCGCCGCTGCTGTCCTTTATCCTGCTGTTATCGGGTCCTAGTGCTTGTGTGATCGCTCGTCACAGCGCTTTAGCGAGAGGACAAGGCCGCAGTATTGAGTCTCCATCGAGGTCTTAAAGAGAAGACTTGCAACGCCGGAGAGGTCGCTGTCCGTAGAGCAAGGCCACCTTCATGCCATCAGCATTGAAGCCCCCACAGCCATGGTTTCCCCACTAAGACGGCATGACGTCATCGTAGGCCCTCACACCCCGCACTCCTGTCCAAGAGGTCGGCTAGCACCGGAGGGTCCTCCTACCCCCTTGTTGTTATTGTTATTGTTAGTGAGGTTTTATATTGCGCCTAATCACCTGCAGGTCTCTAAGCGCCTGGAAAGATGGTACAGACAATAACTTAGCAAGATGGAAGCTGAGGTCATAACTGGATTATACTGTGCTCATGCTATTGCTGAACAGAACTGTTTTTAGGCTCTTCCTGAATCGTAGTAGATTCCCTTCCCGGCGCAGCACCTCCGGCAGTCTGTTCCATAGCTGAGGAACTAGCACTGAAAAGGCTCTCCCTCCCTTGGTCACTAACCTGTAACGAGGACAGACCAGTAATTGGGAGTCTGAAGATCGAAGTGTTCTCATAGGGCAATAGAGTTGCAGACGATCTTTGATGTAGGTTGGGGCTTTGCCGTAGATTGCCCTATGGGCCGTGCATAAGTTCTTAAATTCAACTCTTTCTTTCATGGGGAGCCAGTGCAAACTTTGTAGTAGGGGAGTGGCTTTAGATCTCCTCGGTAGCCTGAAGATCAGCCGGGCAGCGTCATTCATTATGACCTGAAGTCTACTGGTCAGAGTTTTAGGTAGGCCAAGGTAAAGGGCATTACCGTAATCAATTCTGGAGATGATGGTGGCCACTACTATTGATCGCATCATGGATTGTGAGAGGACAGGAATTAATTTCCGCAGTTGCCGAATGATGTTTGTGCAACTTCCCACAACCGCAGAGATCTGAGGGGCCATTGACAGATCATCATCCAACTTGATCCCCAGGCTCTTTACAAACGGGCTTGGTTTTGGAGCCGGGCCTAACTCTGTGGGCCAATAGAGATCACACCAGGGTGAGGCAGTGGATGGAATCACTAGTACCTCAGTCTTGTCAGGGTTAATTTTTAACAGGTTATCCGTCATCCATTGCACAGTGAACCGCAAGATGTTCTGGGCTTGGAGTTGTGCGGCCATAGTGTCATCGACACTTAACAGCAATTGCGTGTCGTCCGCGTAGTTAAAGACTTTACAGCCCATGGTGGCCAAAGAAGCAATCAACGGTTGCAGGTAGAGATTAAATAGAAGCGGGGACAGGGCGGACCCCTGTGGCACCCCGCACTCTAAAATCCCTATCTCAGATGTTTCGTCCCCCAGTTGTATCTTTTGGGTCCTTCCTGTAAGGAATGATTGCAACCATTGAAAGGCCAGGCCCTTAATCCCAAAGTCCCTGAGTCTTTCCAAAAGCAAGGCATGGCTGACAGTATCGAACGCCGCTGATAAGTCCAGCAAAATCAGGGCGCTCGGTTTCTTGCAGTCAGCCATGCCTCTTAGTTCATCCAACACCGAGAGCATCACCAACTCGGTGCTGTGATGAGCTCGGAAACCTGCCTGTCGCTCATGGAGTAGATGATGAGTTTCCAAATAGAGGGACAGGGATTTTAATACATGCTGCTCAAGAACTTTTGAGAGAAAAGGCAGCTGGGAGATAGGTCTGTAATTCTTTAACACCGCAGGATCTGATCCAGACTTTTTCAGTAAAGGTCTTACACGCGCCTCCTTAAGCTCAGCTGGTAAGTACCCCATATCTAATGATCTATTGAGGAGGGAGATGATAACTTCCTCCAACAAGGGGCGCGCAACACGGAAGATCTCGGGTGGGCATGGATCAGCTGGGGAGCCAGATTTAATTTTACTCATCAGCTGTTCTAGGATCAATACATCCATCTCTGGAAACATTTCAAGGGAACAGTCGGTCAAGATCTCAGGTGCTGATGTTATAGCAGTCCCCAATACCACCCCGTTCTTTATCTCCTGGATGATTATCTTCACCTTCTCTAAAAAGTAAGCCTGAAAGGTGTTACAGTCAATAGGGGCCTTGGAGTTATCTGTTTTTTTGCTCAACTCTGCCAGTATTTTAAAGGTTTCTTTCTGAATATTCGCTGCCTTACTTAGGCGGGACTCAAAATGGTCCGCTTTAGCTTGGGTCATAAGCTTTTTATATTGTTGAAGGGAGGCTTTATAGAGTTTCCTGTCAGTGTCCTGTTTGGTTTTCCTCCACACTCTTTCCAGGGCTCTAAGCTTTCTTTTTGTTTCCCTTAAGGCTGGCGTAAACCAGGGAGCCCCTTTACCGGATCGCTTTATTTGCTGCGTTCTCACCGGCGCTATTTGATCAATGGCCCGGGTCATGCTCCTGGTTAGATCAGAATATTCATGGTCCAGGCTGCGTCCCAGATCTACGACCTGGGATGTTACCGGGAGCACCTTAGTCAGGGATGCTAGATCAACCTCGGCCCATTTCCGGGTTTTCCTGATACCAGGCGGGCAGCTAGTGGTACAGCCTTTAATGCGGGCCTCACAGGATATCAGGTGGTGATCAGACCAGATGCAAGGGGCTACGTCTTTAAGGGTTAGACTGGCATCTGTGGTCCACACAAGGTCAAGAGTGTGGCCTTTTTCGTGTGTGGGGACATCCACAATTTGTTTAAAACCCACCGCAGACATTAAGGTGTCTAGCTGGCGCGTGGGCAGGTCCCAGTTGGGTTTATCCCAATGTAAATTAAAATCTCCAGTTACCAGGATTTTCTTATATCTGGAACATAAGTCAGATATAATAGGGCAAAATAAATCATAGAAGAGTGGAGTTGAATTGGGAGGACGATAGACTGACAAGATCACCCAGCACACATTGTGCACCGTGACCTTTATCCCAAGCAAATCAGTCAGGTCAATTGTCTCTGATAGCAGCTTCTCAACTAACAGGGTCTTCCTATAGAGGATAGCTACCCCTCCTCCCCGTGAGCCACCTGGGCGGTTGTGCCACATTACATCATATCCGCTAGGGAGAGCGGCGATGATATCCGGCAACGAATTCTCACCCGTCCAGGTCTCTGAAAGAGTCAGGACATCGATGTCATTGTCCTGAAGCATGCTGTAGACCTCCAAATGATGGCGATGGAGCGAACGAGTGTTCAGGCTGACTATCTTTAATCTAAGGAACTGAACCGGAGGGGGCGTGACCTTATCGGGATGCAATATTGTGTATTTCTTGAGCGTCAGTAGGACTGCCTGATCTACAAGCGGCTCACCTCTATTCAAGGTGTATAGCTCCTCCGAGGAGTAAATGCGCCGCTGGCCAGTGGTCCCAGCCCCTGCGCCCGTCCGTACGCGGATGGGAGCAGACGGGCTGGACTCTGGCGTGACTCCGGCGATGCTCCGGCGAGCCCGCCGCGCGAGCCCGCTGCGCGTCAACATGGCTGCTTCATATACCGGTCTAGCGTCCTTGTGACGACTAGACCGCTCCAATCCCCAGCCCCCACCCAGATGTCCGCCGCTCTGGTGGCACAGTACAGCCCCGAAGGGGAAAGGGATCCGCTCCAAACACGGTGCTCTAAACAATTATGTGCAGGTATGCGGCCGTTAACAGAACATTTAAAACAGTTACATCAAAATATAATGTGCACGAAGATTTATCAGTGAGCAGGTAAAAAACGAAGAAAAATTTTTTTTTTTAAAGCTATAATGCTATAATGCTCCTAATGAGCACGCTGCGCTCCACAAGCTAGCAGAGCCTCTCAATGTCGCTAAAATCGCCAAAGTACTTTCCAAGTGATTGGCCGCCTAATTTGCCTGCATTATATACCGGTCTAGCGTCCTTGTGACGACTAGACCGCTCCAATCCCCAGCCCCCACCCAAGATGTCCGCCGCTCTGGTGGCACAGTACAGCCCCGAAGGGGAAAGGGATCCGCTGCAAACGCGGTGCTCTAAACAATTATGTGCAGGTATGCGGCCGTTAACAGAACATTTAAAACAGTTACATCAAAATATAATGTGCACGAAGATTTATCAGTGAGCAGGTAAAAAACGAAGAAATTGTTTTTTTTTAAAAGCTATAATGCTATAATGCTCCTAATGAGCACGCTGCGCTCCACAAGCTAGCAGAGCCTCTCAATGTCGCTAAAATCGCCAAAGTACTTTCCAAGTGATTGGCCGCCTAATTTGCCTGCATTATATACCGGTCTAGCGTCCTTGTGACGACTAGACCGCTCCAATCCCCAGCCCCCACCCAAGATGTCCGCCGCTCTGGTGGCACAGTACAGCCCCGAAGGGGAAAGGGATCCGCTGCAAACGCGGTGCTCTAAACAATTATGTGCAGGTATGCGGCCGTTAACAGAACATTTAAAACAGTTACCTCAAAATATAATGTGCACGAAGATTTATCAGTGAGCAGGTAAAAAACGAAGAAATTGGTTTTTTTTAAAAGCTATAATGCTATAATGCTCCTAATGAGCACGCTGCGCTCCACAAGCTAGCAGAGCCTCTCAATGTCGCTAAAATCGCCAAAGTACTTTCCAAGTCCTTTCCTTGTTTGGCTGCCCCCACTTCAGACTGTTAATGACTCGCTGTGGACTCGGCAGTGGTCGCTAGATGGACCAGTCTCATTAGCTCTTGGACAGCCGATATCAATTGAGGGGTGCATAAACACCCCAAGACATCGGCACCAGTCTCACTCAACAACCATTTTTTTAGAGGGGGGCTTAGGGGCAGGGTGGGGTTCAAAAGTGCCTTTAGGTAATTCTCGACCCAATTTTGCGAAAGTTATAACTATTGGCATTGTAAATGACAAAGCTATTAATTTAGCTATTTAAAAAAAAAAAACATAAATAAAAACTTTGCCATTTACAATACCAATAGCTCAAACTTTCCTAATGCGAGACCTATTGCATTGCAAATGCTTGTCCTGATAGGAAGTGAGTGACGAGCCTGAAGGTCCGATGATATATGGACTTGGCATGGGAAGCTAAGTATGGATCTGGCTGCTACATTTTGGATTATTTATAATTGAGCAATAAGTGTGCTAGGATGCCCAGATAAAGTGCATTGTCATAATCCAGCCTGGCAATGGTCAATGCATGAATAAGATAGCCTCAGTATTTTTAGAGTGAGAAAACAGGTTGAGGCATTGCGGTTAACCAGAGAACCTGTGAACAACTCATTATCGAGGATAATACCAAGATTTTTGACTGCTATAACTTGGTAGGGGGCTTCACATAAGCTGGCAGGCCACCATTTGCTAGACCAAGCATGATGATGATGATGATGACCTAGTAGAAGCAGAGTCCAATTTAAGAAAGTTTGTGTGCATCCATCCTGAAACTGCTTGCACACAGGCGTGAAAGTTAGTTTGGATCATGGTGGCCTTCAGGCTCGTCACTCACTTCCTGTCAGGGAAAGGGGCATTTTGAAGACTTTCTGCCGGACAATTAAATCCCAAAGGAATTGACGTGACTCTGCTAGAATGTCACACAGCAGAAGACACCAAGTTACGTTGTGCAGTCTGTCCACGCACTGCAAATAGATAAAATCCTCATGTGCTTTCCACAACTATTCCAGGGGCTAGGATGCTCGAAGGGAGGTCCTATGAACCTACACATCAACAAGTCAGTCAAGCCACTGGCGATTTGATACCGGGAATTACATTTTCATCTCACACTGATGGTGGAGCAGGAGCTAGAAGAACTTGAACACCTTGATGTGATCAAAAAGGTTTCTGGGACCACCCTGTGGGTCTCCCCAATGGTGATTGTAGAAAAGCCCAAGCAGCCAGGGGCAAGGAGGTCATGTATTGACATGCGCCTCCCCAACAGGGTGATCAAAAGGGAGAAGCACATCACCCCAACCATGTATGACATGATAGCAGCTCTCAACAATGCCCAGTGGACCTGAAAGCCAGCTACCATCAACTGCCTCTAGACCCGGAGATGTGTTGCACCAAGATGTTTTACACACCTAGGCTTACTTCAATACCAACAGCTCAATTTTGGAATCTCATCAGTGGCAGAGGTGTTCAAAGGCCCTATCAGACATGCAAGAGGTGATGAACATCAGTGACTATATCTTAATCTACTCGGCTACTCTCCAGGACCACTGCCATTTCATATTAACCTCCATGCAGTGCCTCAATGATCACAGACTCACACTGCACAGGGACAGGTGTTCATTTGTTGTGTCTATATTGAGTTGTTTAGATATGTCTTAACGAAGGATAGAAGCCATCCAGCACATTCCAGCACCCGGTAACACAACAGAAGTGTGCAGTCTCCAGGGATGGCCACATACTGTTGGCAGTTCCTACCAAATCAGGCTGCCCTATCAGAGCTGCTGAGGGCGCTAACGAAGACTGCGGCCAAGTGGGAGTGGGGCCCCAAGGAAGAGCAGCATTTGAGAACATCAATTGGACTTTGCTGACCAACACTTCGATGGACTTTTTGACACCAAAAAGGCTACAGAACTGATTGTCGGTGCCAGTTCCGCTGGCCTATGGGCAGTACTCGCAGAAGAACAGGAGCCGAGCATGTGAGCTCCCCTAGCATTTGCAAGCAGAACCCTCAAGGTAAAGGGGGCCTAGTATGCCCAAATCGAGAAGGAGGTGCTGGCCCTCAAATGGGGCTGTATTTCATCAGTATCTTTGCGGGAGGGAGTATAAAGTGGTTATGAATCACAAGCCGATGGTCATTTTACTCAGGTGGACTGTATCTCACCCTCCCCCTTGCCTCAAAAGATGTACCACGCAGCTGCAACAATACTGGTGCACAGTCATGTACTGTCATGGATCAAACAATGTACAACTTGCTGTCCCATCACCCAGTGAGTCCACAGGACAGTTGTCCTTTCACTGACAAGGAATATATGTGCGGATGGTAGCCTGCAGTGCATGCCTGAAGTCACTGACCACAGAGAAGATATGCAGGGCCATGAAGAATGACATTGGTATTTAGAAAGTCTATACCACATTCTGACTGTCCTGCAGACTGCCAATTAATGGACGGCAGAGGACAAAGACCCCCTGTCCCAGTGATTAGGAGTAAGGGACAAGCTGAGCATGTCACTGGGCGGCCTGCTGCTGAGAGGTAACTGTATCATAATCCCTGGCTCTGTACGACGCATAGTAGATCTTGCACACAAGGATCATCAAGGAACAGCTAAAACCATGACACAAGAGAAAGTGTGGTTTCTAGGACTTGATGATACCACCAACCACACTGTGGTACAATGCACGGCATAGTAGCTGATTGGTAAAATTAGTGTGCCGGCCCCTGTGACCACAGAAAATCCCTATATAACACCCTGGACTTTAGAAGCTTTCCTGGTGGATGCCTAATCTATGGTAATAGTTCATAGGTGTTACAAATACCTGGTTGGGAAATTGACACAGTCCATGGAGGGAATCTTTGCGACTTTTGGTCAATCAATCAATTTGTAAAGCGCACTCTGTCACCCTTAGGAGTATCTGAACGCAGTGTATCTGTCAAAGAGCAAGGTCTTGAGCCTCTTTCTGAAGACTGCCAGCGAGGGGGGCCACACAGAGCTGGAGGGGGAGGTTGTTCCAGGTTGTTTCAGGTCATGACTGTGATGTAGGAGAAGGAGCGACTGCTGCTGCGGGGTGTGTGTGTGAGGGTGAGTGTAGATGAGTGTAGGTATCTAGCGGGTTCGTGGTAGTTCAGTCGATGGTTGAGGTAGGCCGGTCCTAGGTCGTGGAGCGTAAGTGTGTTTGAGGATTTTGAACTGGCATCTTTACTGGATGGGGAGCCAGTTGAGGTCTCTGAGGTAGGGGGCGACGTGGGTTCATTTGGGGAGGTCCAGGATGAGTCTGGTAGCAGTGTTCTGTATGGTCTGGAGTCTACTGAGGAGCAGGATGGGGATGCTGGCATAGAGAGTGTTGCCGTAGTTGAGGTGGCTGGTGATGAGGGCCTGAGTGACAGTCTTGCTGGTGTTGGTTGGGATCCATCTGAGAGATTCTGCGGAGCATGCAAAGTGTGTGGAAGGAGGAGGAAGTGACTGTGTTAACTTGTTGTTTCTTGGTCAGTTGGCTGTCACGGATGATCGGTAGGTTGCGTGCTTGGTTGGTCGGTGTGGATGTGGGTCAAGGTTCTGCAGGCCACCAGCTGTGGTCCCATGCAGAGGTATTCTTCCCAAAGATCAGTGCTTCAGTTGTGTCAGAGTAGAGTTGGAGGCAGTTGTCTTTCATCCATTTGGATACATTGGTCATGGCATTGCAGAAGTTGGTTTTGGCATTTGTAGGGTCCTCAGTGAGTAAGAGGATAAATTGAGTGCTGTCTACATAAGAGATTATATTGAGTCTGTGGGATCTGACGACGTCTGCAAGGGGGAACATATTGTTTTTGAACAGGGTGGGGCTGAGGGATGATCCTTGTGATACGCCGCATATGATGTCTTTGGGTGCGGAGGTGAATGGAGGCAGTTGGATGCTCTGTGTGCATCCAGAGAGGAAAGAGGTGATGCACTTGAGAGCGTCTTGCCATATGCTTGTGTTGTAGAATGTTGATGAGGGTGTTGTAGGAGACTGCGTCGAATGATGCGAAGAGGTTGAGGAGGATCAAGGACACCATTGTCCCTGGTCGAGAATTGTTCTGATGTCTTCAGTGGCAGCAATCAGTGCAGTCTCGGTGCTGTGGTTGGCACAGAACCCTGATTGCGAGGTGTCCAGTAGATGGTTGTGTTCCAGGAATTCAGTGAACTGCTGGTTGATGGCTTTCTCAAGAACTTTGCTCAGTTATGGGAGCAGGGAGATCTGACGATAATGTTTTGTATCGCTGGGGTCAGTGGAGACTTTCTTTAGGAGGATTCTGACGTCTGCGTGTTTCCATTAGTCCAGGAAGGTTGCTGTGGCGATGGGGGTGTTGAGGATGCTGAGGAGTTACTTGCTGATTGGGTACATTGTGTGGCTGTAAAGATGGTGGGGGCAGGGGTTGGTGGGTGCCTTGGAGTGGATGGAAGACATGATGGCTGAGTTGGTCAGGGCAGTGAGTGGAGACCAAGTGGTGATGGTTTTGCTGGTGTTTGCTGGTTGATTGCTGTTGTCGGGGTTTATGGTGGAGGGTTGGCTGTTGAAATTGTTGTAGATGTTGGTTTTTTTTTGTGGAAGTAGTCTATGAGGGTGTCACAGAATTCTTGGGAGGGATGGAAGGTGTTCCCTAAGGCTGTCTGGTTGGAGAATTCTTTGACAGTTTTGAAAAGTTCCTTTGTGTGGTTGGCTGTGGAGTCGATACAGGTAGTGATGGCTGCTTTCTTGGCTTCTTTGACGTACCAGTGGTAATTGCTGAGGGTTGTTTTGTGAGCTGCTCTGTCAGCGGGGTTCTTGGTGGCGTGGCATAGTTTCTCCACTTGGTGGTTCTGAGTTCTGGGGTGTACCAGCTGGCATGTTTGGAGCTCTAATTGATTTTTGTAGGTTTCAGGGGGTGACTCTATCGGATATCCAAGCAGTGTACTTCTGGGCGGCGTGGTTGAGGTCTGATGACGCCTCGAGTTGGGAGATGGTGAGGGTTTGTGACAACTGAGATTCAGTCACCTTGCTCCAGCTGCAGTGGGAGGGGATCTGCTGCCTGGTGGTGGTGGGCAGGGCATCGGTGATGGTGAGGTGTACGATGGTATGGTCGGTCCAGGTGACTTCTGTGGTGTGGCTGAACTGGATTCTGTCCCTGGAGGTGAATATGGGGTCGAGTGTGTGTCTGGCACTGTGCGTGAGTTCGGCGACCAGTTGGGTGAGACCGATGTTCAGGTTCTCCAGGAGGGTCATGGAGTTGGTGTCGTTGGTGTCGTCAATGTGGAAGTTGAGGTCGCCGAGTAGGATGTAGTGGTGTGAGTCAGTTGCTAGGGGAGTGATGAGGTTGGGGATGGTGTCGCAGAATGTTGCTCAGGGTTCCGTGGGTCTGTATGCGAGGGTACCTCTTATCATGGTCTTTGCGTCAGTTTGTAGTAGGAAGTTGAGGTGTTCCATGGGAGGGGTGGGGACGTCATTGGTGATGGTACATTTGATGGTTTCCTTGAAGATGGTGACAATGCCTCCGTCTTGTTTCTTGGCGCAGTCAGGGTGTATCATCTTGTAGCCTTCTGGAGTGGTGGTGGTGGTGCCACAGTTTGAGGAGGGGTGGAGCCACATGTGGGTGATGAAGACAACATCCAGGGAGAGGGAAGGGATGTTGTCCCAGATTTCCGTGGCGTGTTTGCAGAGTGAGCGGGTGTTGAGCAAGATACAGTGGAGCTGTTGCAGGGTGATTTTGGTCTTGTGGGCGCGAGTGGTGCGGGATCTACCTTGGTTGTGTCGTAGGAGAAGTGTCAGTGTCAGCATGTGAAAGGTCCTTTGGTGGATTGTGGGGAGGAGGAGACACAACTGATTCGGCATCCGGGGTCCAGGTCCAGGAGTTCCTTGGCCATGTAGTGTCAGGTGGCCAAAGGTCCAGGGGTCCTGGCGCTGGGTATTGTACAACCGGCAATGCATTGGCAGCGAGCCTGTTGCGCGTGTCCGATGTGTGGTCGTGTTGTAGCCTACATTAGTAGTCCTATTGGTGGTCCTAGTGCAGGCGGCGCAGGAAAGCTGGCGATGCACGAACAGCATGCAGGGACAGGGACAGCAGGCAGTGCAGGGACAGGAACAGCAGGCGGCGCAGAGTCAGCAGGTGGTGTAGGGACAACAGGTGGCACAGGGAGAAAAGGCAGCTCAGGGACAGCAGGCAGTGCAGGGACAGGGACAGGAAGCAGCGCAGGGACAGCAGGCAGTGCAGGGACAGCGTGCGGCGCAGGGACCACAGGCGGCACAGCAGGCATCGTAGGGACATGGACAGCAGGCAGTGCAGGAACAGAAGGCAGCATTGGGACAGGGACTGCAGGCAGCCCAGTCTGCCCCAGGCTCTGACGGGCACCGCCCAAACGTGTCCCTCGATGTAGGAGCTGCAGGCCCACTAAATCCTGTGCAGGAGGTGCGAAAAAGGGCTTCCCAGCTCGCCCCACCTCCCGGGCCACTGGAAAATGTAGTCCAACCGGTCGCTGCTGGTTGTGAAGTCGGGAGGAGGAAAGGGATCTCCGGACGTATGTAGGAGAGCAGACACCTGATTTACTGAAGCAGAAGGCGGCTTCCCCTGATGCAGGAACTGCAGGCCCGCTAAATCCTGCACTGGAGGCGCGAAAAAGGTCTTCTCAGCTGGCCCTGCCTCCGGGGCTGCTGAGAAATGTAGTCTTGACTGGCTTTGCCGGCCGGTGAAGTCAGGAGGGAGGGGGTCTCCGGGCATAGGCAGGAGGGCACACACCTCTTTCAACAAAGCAGAAGGTGGCAGATAATGGACCTCTCTCTCAGTAAGCAGAGTTCAGGGAATTTCCGGAACATCTAGGGCACCGTCACAGGAAGATAACACCCGAATGGCCTCAAGCCAATGGGTCCATCGAACGATTCAATCAAACTCTTAACAAGACTATGTGCTTTGCTGCTGATGACAGAGCCAAGCCAGAGGTCAGGTTACACTGATTCCTGTGAGCAAACAGGAGCCCACCACACTGTACAACAAGGTGCTCGCCGCTTGCTATGATGCTAGGGAGGCCTGGACGTGACACCACTCCAATGAGCCCTTAGTAGTGCGCCACAGTGTTAGATCCAGCTGGCAGTCAAGAAAGACGGAGGGACACTCACAACTGGGCCAGCGGCCATCAGCGAGCCAGAGTGTCTGACTTGGCTCCAAGGACCGCGACATCATCCAAGAACTCTGGATGAAAGTTTGCACTCCTTATGAATAAGGGCTATGAACTGTTACTGATGTGAAAGGGACTCTGGTCTTAGCACGTTGAGGTCTCGATCAAGTGACCAGGAATGTGTACTGGTTCAAGAAGATGCAAGGCTGAGCTGTGTGAGGAGGAACTCAGTGAGAATTATCAAGACAACTAGGGGAATGTGCACAATAGGTTTTGGGGCTAGCAGAGAAATCCAACACCCGTAACATGATACCCCAAATGATGCTACTTACATCACAGACTCTTTGCCTGCATGGGAGTTAGTTGTGATACCATCTGAGGGCCCTGATGCAGCTCCTGTGACAGAATGCACTCTGGGGTTCAGTATGCACCCCAATCCTGCCCCCAGCCAAGGGCTTCAAGACTTTGAGTGTGCCACAAGTTTGGCTGAAGACGGCATCCTGAACTAACGTTGAAGGGGATGTAATAAGCCACCCAGCTCGACGCAGCAGTTTGCATGATCCCACACAATCGAACGGCCAGACACTGCCTGAGGGTATAAATAAATATGGCATGAGTCGCTAGGGGCTCAGTCCCGGTACAGATATCTCCAGTGAGCTGTGTGTTATTTCAGTGCCGCTGGCCACCAGAGTGGGCATTTAGCCAGCTGCTGACCCACTCTACACCCCCCTGAGTTTCCCTTATCTCATAGATTTTCAATGGCCTTGTGCTGAATGGTTTCTGTGATGGAATAGGCCACACCTCGACCCATCATTAGCTGCTCTCATTTACTTTGCAGAGGTGCCGGCATCTTAGCCCATGTGGCCACTGACAATATTTTTGTTGAATGAGATTCCTAAACCTGCCTCAGTAGAGCTGGTTGGAGAGAAATATCCTATTCCTCGTCCACCAATCTTAGTTAGGCCTTAGCATGTCCCAAAGCATCAATGAGAATTACAACATTAGAAAATTCATCAATCACCGATAAAGATGTAATAAGTTATTAACCCTTTCAGCACCTGTGCCTTCCTTGCCGCTCTGACTTCCCTTACAATGTACTAATCATATTAAAGCATTTTGTGCTGTTGCAGGAAACAATTCCTCTTATATTTGTGACAGGAAAAAGCAACAATTGCCTTTCCCTCACGCTCCTTCCCCCGTCCCACTTAAAACTTTGGTTCAACTTAGCCAACGTGCACAAAATTTGTCAAAAAAGATTCCGAGAATAATGTAGTTTGGCGCTTGGACAAGATGGCGGCTGAGCTTAGCCCTGTTACATCCCCGGCATGTTAAACAGACTCAATTAATTTATATAGCAACTCTTCATTTCTACAAGTGTCTGAAGGTGAGCTGAGCATGATCGTTGTAACGAAATCCATTAGACTCAATAAATGTAATTAATTAATATCTCTTTATTGGAGCTTGTAAGTCAGCTTCCATATCTGTCCTAGTGCATCCTATGAATGTCCCCTGAACATTCTTTTATCTTTGACATTCTTTTACATCTCACATTATGGTGTCATACATCATTACAATCGTATGACTACGACACCTTAAAAATATCGTGAGAACGCCTACGAGGATGTCTTTTGCTGTGACCGTTTTGCACAAGATGGCGGCGTCCAGTTTCCTCCTGACGAGACTGGCGCACCGCGACTAAGACACTGAGGTATTTACGATCCAGATACCCGTCTGCAATCTTTAAGGACAATCCCCAGCAGCGGTCGGAGTGCTGGCGTGCTGAACAGTCTGCAGCACCCTTACAGGTCACTGGGAGGGCTTTTTTTGTTCGCTTCATACTCGTGACTGGCTTGTGCAAGATGGCAGCATCCATCTATATCTTAGTAAGTGCTGTGCTCCGCATTTGACTATACTGATACGCATTGCGGGGATCACTGCAAACATTTTCTGAATTTCCTGTGCTTCCCTTCAGATAGCAGTAAAAGTGGTAGCAGTGAGAGCACCTCTTTACCCTTCTTCATGGCGCGATGTGCAATACATCTGTTGCCTATACTTACCATCTATGTGCAGTTTTTGCTCAATACATCTATACACTGGCCTCACAAGCACCGGTTCTTGTCTGCCTCCAAGGTTGAGGTTGCAGTGTCTTCATGCTGCCCTTAACTCTGCAGTAGTAGCACCAGCTCCTGGAGTTAGTTTGAAGCCTCAGTGTGCCCTAGATGAGGCTTGCAATCAGTTGATGACAGTACTTTCCCTCCAACTGTAGCCATCCTTATTCTCTTCTGAGTCCTTCAGTGTGCTGCCCTCTTACCTCTGCGCTCCACCAATAAATGTTCCACTAATGTGTCCTAATATGAGCTCACCATACACCAACAAGGACTCAAAGGTCTCTGTCTTTAAGATCCATACCATGCCTGTCTTTATTGTATTGAGTTTGTGAAATGTCTGACTCCAGGGGCAGTACAATGAAAGAAAGGGACATCAAAGCTAACCTAAAATGCTCGAAACAGTCACTGCCAGTTCCTGAATCCCCGGTGAAAGGAAACCCGGACTCCTCTCCTCATCTACTCCAGAGGCCATACTCCTTAAGCTAAATTCAGGTATATGACATCGCTCAAAGCACCAAGACAAATACAGATCTGCTTCAGGTAGAGGTTGCTGGTATTTGCAAGGACCTATATGATCTAAACATTAGGATTACTAATGCTTAAACGAGAGTAAGTATGGCTGAGGACTACTCTAATAAGCAAGCCAAGCAAATTCATACTCTTGAACGTTCCATTTCCGCACTGAAAAGAGAGCTCACAGAGCAGGAAGATCGTAGTCGCAGGAGCAATCTTCGCATTTTCGGAGTGCCGGACGGTCTTGAAAATTCAGCCAACTCAGTTGCTGATGTTTTTATTTTCCTGGATACCTAATCTTCTTCAAATCATCTTTACTAAGGACTTGGAGATTGTAAGAGCACATAGGGTCCCGTCTTTTAAACCCAAAAACATGACCGCCCTGAGACCTCTCATTTTCAAGCCACAGTGACATCAACATAGTAAATAAATGTTGGCGCACATGTGGAAAGAACGGACAATAAAATGGCAAGATCACCACATTCTATTTCACAAGACTTTGTACGCAACACATTTATTCGTCTTAAAGGCCTTCTGAATCTCAGGAAAAGGTTGACAGATATGAGTATTCCCTTCTCATTTACTGGCCCATGAAAATTCCGTATAATTTTCAAAGGGCAACTGAAAATCTTCACAGAGCAACTGGATCTAGAAACTTTCTTGGACAACAACTTGGAGCACCATATGGACTTTGAACCAATTCCCAATACTTCGTTGCGGCCCCACTTGTCTGCTTCCCCCTGAGGTTATCTTTAGGATACATCTGTTTTTTGTATCATCAGACCGCTGTATCCACTTTTGGTGACTAGTTACTTGTGCGTCCCCCTGCTTCTCCTAACATTTTGTAGGTATCATTTGTAACACTGGATTGAATGTACCTTTGCCTGTGGGTTTCTACTGTAGTATATCCAGAGCCTGATTATTGTCTCCAATTTGGAGTAACCAACTTTGTTTTCGATAGGTCTCTATGCTTCTGCATTCATATATTGCTATTGTTTTGCTCGATATGCCATGTGTACCGACTTTTTTCTTCTTTTGGAATATCCATAGGGGCCCTATATCAATGATCTCATTGTATGTACCACGTGTTCATGTATTTTTGTCCTTAAGCGCCTTCCCTTTATTGGTCTAATACATTTCACTCAGATTTTGCTTAGCATCACCCTACTCTAGGTGCTCCAGGCTGTTTTGAAATCTGTACCTACATTTTAGCGCTCATATGCTCCTGTTTCCTATAAGGGCTATTTTTTTGTTTTTTTGCCTGGGTTATCTGTTATTACTGATCTTACGGTATGTATTACATACTTTTGCATTTACCCTTATAAGTTTCACCTCTGTAATGTTCATATTCACTGATGCTTGTTGTTACCATTCATGCTATTAGTTTTATTGATAACTCTGACAATCAGGGCGGGACTGGCTACCGGGTGTTTTGGTGTTCTGCCAAGCTTGGGGCTGATTTCACTGTGGTGGGGGCTGATTTAGTTTTTGGGGACCTGCGTGTGCTTCTAAATAAACAATGCAAAACGAATAGTTTTAAGCACACACACAGGTCCCCATCCACAAAATCAGCCCCCAGCTTGGCAGAGCACCAAAACGACAGGTAGCCTGCTGACAATGGCCCTTATGGCCATGTAACTGTCTGAATAGGGGCACTATTTTATAGTACACTCCATTGTACCCCACTATGACACTTACTTTCCAAGTATTCCATGTCATATTGCAGACAGTTTGTTAATATGTTTTGTTTTCCGCTCAGTGCAGTAACTTCCTGCTTGTTGCTTATTTCCAGCCGGTCAGAGATGCTGGGTCCTGCCGCTGCCTTTTGTGTCCAATCACGATCTTCCCCCAATCATCATGCCTTTTATAGACAGCCCGGATCTCCCCCATGCATCATGTCTTTCATAGACAGCCCCTGGTGGGATGGGGCCCCTTCCTAGCTTTAGATCTCTTTACAGTCTATATGGGCCCCCTAAGGCTCTGATTACCTTTCCTTACACTTTTCTTTGTTTCCCCTTTGAGCTATTCGATTGATCCCAAGGTGGGTTATCCAACTTATCCTACACCCCTGTGTGCATCTGTTATACATGTTTTCTTACCAGTGTATAAAATGATGTCAATTTATGTTGTCCTTAAGTGTTGTCCTTAAAGGAAGACCTTCCTGCACAGAAACAATCATGAATGGCGTTTTGCTGTTTCTAAGTGTGCCGCACAATGCTGCACACATAGAAATAGCAAAAACGAAGAGAAATAAAGCATTTCTCCTCGTTTCACCATGTTAAGACCAGGTTTTTTTGTCTTAATTTTGGCGCTGCCTCCTATTTACGCCACCCTTGTAAATAGGGGGCAGCGTTAAAATCAATGGATGTTGCAGTGGAACGCACACCGCAACACCGATTGCCCACCCCTTTCACACTAAGTGTAGCATGAAAGGATGCCTTATTTACACGGCAGATTTAAGTCATGTTAAGTTGCTTCACACTGCCTTGTAAATAAGGCGAAGCCCATATCGCTACAGAAACATCTTGAAAATGGCATTCCTGTGGTGATAGGGGCTTTTAAACATGCCTCAGTAACAAAGATTTACCAAAGATGTAATTGTTCTAATGGTTCCATGGTGCCACTTGCCAACTCTTCTTATTTGTTACTGCAGCAATTTTACATTTCTTTGTTAAATTGTTATGCGTTTAAATAACTAGAAACAATATTAATAAAAATTACATCACCTTACCTCTGGGAGCTTGGCACAAAGGAGTCAGGTTTAACTTAGAGGCAATGTGTAAAGTATGTATGTAATGCTAAAACAGTAATACAGTCAAAATGCAAAACAATTTAAAAATCCCCCCCAAATTAGAAAAGTAGAGTGAAATTGTATAAATAAAATGACACCAAATTATAGAATTCCAAAGAGGTACCAAAGTTATGATTTGTGAAGGTTTATATTTAAAATAGCATCAAGAAACACAAATGCCAATGATAGTCAATGGTCACGGGAGAGCAGGACCTAGACTCAGTTTGACACTTTGATGGAGTTTAGCTCAGATTCTACCTTCTAACTTTAGTCCTTTGGGCAGTTGCAGTAAAAGGCCTTTTACAGTTTACAGCTTGTTGAATTCTTGTAGCTTCAACAAGAGGTCAGCATTCTGAACCTCGGAGTCCACTTCTTTGTCCTCCTGGGTGCAAGAGGTAGTGCAGGTCCAGACATCAGTGCTTTTCAGTTTCATAGAAGTGGGTCCCCAGTGGTGTCATATTTATGCCTTGCACGAGCTAGTGGGTGAAAATTACTTCTGGGAATGACCTAATCAATGAGGTAAAGATTCCTGGGGCTACCCCTACTAACTTTGGGCATTTTCAAGATTGTGTACGTCTTTGGCCATACTAAACTTGGGCTCTTAGCAGCCCACTGTGATTGGAGGCCGACAGTGTAGCTTGTCAAAAGAGAAGGCAGGGCTGGCTGTCAGTTCATCTACTTGTGGCAGAGGAGGCATTGTTGAAGTGCAACTAGTCCTGCTCCACAGCTCCCTGGCCATCCTGTCAAGGGAAGGCCAGCACCTCCTCACACCTAAGCCCTTTGTCCACTGCCTGGGAGCAATACACATTCACCCCAGGGGAGCCAATAGGGCTCAACTGACACTGGACACTGGATGTAAAGCCTTTCGGGTTTAGGAAGGAAAATGAAACCTTTCTAAAATTGTAATTTCCAAAACAGTAATATAAAAATCCAACTTTACCAATAAGTTGGATTTTAAAGTACTATTAAAATGGGTGTTTGAAATATTCCTAGCCTCTCCCAAACTGAATGTAGCCCTTATTATATGTAATTTGGTAGACCAGTGTTAGTCTATTGGATGCCAGCCTTGCCGCAGTGAAAAATGATCTTGGAGATTTTCACTGCTAGAACATGTAAAACATACATCTTCTACTTTTTTAATACAATGCGTCCTGCCCTATCGACTTTTAAGGCCTGCCTATGGGTTTATTTATTAAAAATTAAGGTTTAGGTTTGTCTAGGGGTTAATTTTGCCAAACTCGAAATGGCAGTTTCAAACTGCACACTTAGGCTGCAAAGGCAGACCTGAGACATGTTTTACTGTGCTATTTTAGTGGGTGGCACGAGTGCTGCAGCCCATTGCTAGCATTTAATGTACAGCCGATGGATACATGTAGTACCATTTACTAGGACTTTATAAGTAAATTACATTTTCCTTGTAGAACTCGGGGCGCACAGACTCATCGCAGCTAATGGGTCTGGCCTGAATGGTGGCGTGTTGCGCGAGCTAGGTCAGGCCCATGCTGGGCGCACGTGGCCCCGGTTCCTTGTGGCCTGATTTAGCACAGCCATCAAGGTTTCCAACCGCCCCTGCACCTCACCCCATCAAGCAGCAGACACCCTTTGAAGGCCGTCAGGATGGGGCCTAAGCAGCCAAGAAATTGAACTTTCCAGGACTCTTTTCATGCCCGGCTCACTGATGCCTTCCCCGTAAGACCTGTGACTAATGCGCCCTGACCTCTGCTCATTTTTAGGTCGTTATAGTCAAATGTATTGCTAAAAAGTCACACCCGGCCCATTGTGTGGGGTTTATAAAAGTTGAGGAAATAGTTTGAAGTCTGCGTCAGGCGTGGACAAGAGGCAGAGGAAGGTCTTTAAATCTGCTAAAATATGCCGCTATTTCTCCAGTTTTACTGATTTGCACTAGTTTCTAAACTTAGCTCTATTTACATGTACAAGGGAGATAGATGCTTGTTATTGGTGGAGATAGCGGTGACCTCACACTGTGCACTTGAGCCTATCCAGTGTTGTTTTTTCTGATATCAATAATCACTTTCCATATAGGAAGCCGCTCTCAAGAAACGTGCCCGTCGTCTAACAAGCTCTGCGTCATCTCTGTGCGCCCCGCCCCCGGCCACGCTCCACCCCTGCGGATATGAGGTTCAAAGGAGAAGAGGACACCTGCATGGTCACAGGGCGGAGCAGTCGTCTCAGCCTTCCAACTCCCGACTTTGATAACACGAGTTACTCTGAGGCGAACTTTCGTCACTTCTATAACGTATATACACCAAGAAACAAATCTGTGCGTAGCCCTTACTGTAGCGCTATAAATCATCAGGATGGCCCTTTAATTTATTTTTGTAGTTATTATCATGTATCGGAGCATATTTTATTAACATTACCGTTTTAATTACTAATATTACTAGCGCTACAGATAAAAATACTAGCATTGGAAACAGTACTATTATAAATAAAAGTAATAATAATGGTGATAACAATAACCATAAAAATCATTATCATGCGCTGTTAATATGGCTCTGGCCTTTATCAGTGATAGCAACATGCATAATGATACTAATGTTAGTAATATAATAATACATTAGATAAATTGTAATATTCGCCTCCTTTTTATATTCTTATTATTGTTGTTACTATAATACTATGAAAGACTATCTTTTATTAATATTACTATTTTGATCGACAATATTGTGACGATCATTACTACTGTTAGTGCTAGTAATAAAAAGACTATCAGTACAAACATTATTACTATTATTACTATTATTTTTATTATGGTAACACTAATCATACCAGTATTATGGTTAACTTTGCTATTATTATTAATAGGAATAATAATACAAAATATAAATCTAAAAGGAATCCTGTTTATTATTACCATTATTAATAAAAAATAATAAAACGGGATAGAGTTTATGAGTATTATTAATAATGTAAAATAATAATATAAAAGGGATGGAATTTATTGTTAATAATAATACGAATAATAATAATAATACAAATAAGAATATAAAAGGGGATATAATGTATTATTATTATAAATAATAATTATAATACTGAAATAATATAAAAATGAGGGGATTTATTATTATTCATAATAATAATAATATTAAAGGGATTAATGTATTATTAAAATACTCATAATAATAGTACTAAAAATAAGTATACTATAAACGCGATAGGCTGTATTATTATTATTAATAATAATAATAATTATTAATAATAATATAAAAGGGTTGACATATATTATTATTAATAATAACAAAAATAATTTACATTAAATGAATAATAATGGTAATAAATTCCATGCTTTTTAAACTGCTCAACGGATTATTAATAAGCCCGCCAAACCTGCGCCCAGCGTGCGTGTGTTTAAAAGCGGGTGTTTAAAAGATGCTGTTAGTGCAGACCGTTGTGACGTTTATGGGTGTGGTAGAGGTGGGGAAACCGCTGGTGCAGAGCTGCGGGTCCTCTCGAAGCGCCCCTGAAACCTGCCCCAGACATGCGGCTACAAGCAGTTGTCCTGCAGCGCCCTCCATTCCTCAGTGAACCCACCCGGCCCTGCAGTCATACGGCTCTTATTAAAAGATGGCCGGGAAGGAACGGGGTTTCATTCTCGGCGGGCGCCGCCTTGAAAGCGGTTTTGTCATATCCCAGGGCCCCCTGGCGGGAGCGAGCGATGAAAAACTCTTTAAATAAAAAAAACCGCTACATTATGGCATCTAAGGGGTGCACCTTTAGAAAACCGCGAAAGACACAGTAGCTGCCCGGCTTTCAAAGCACCGGAGTCCTTTTTTATACCCCACCCGCCCCGATGGAAATCCCTCTATTGTGCCAACCGGGCAGATGGCTTGCAGGAAATATAGCTTGGCCTCACTGACCGAAACTAATTTTAACTAGCTTTTCCAGGCCTGGCACGTTTGTTTTCCCCTTTACAAAATAGCAGGGGAAAAACAGCTGGCGAGGGTGAATTAAATCCATTAAAGGCGCATTTATAAGAAATTATATTCACATAGATCGCCGAGCCCCCCTCGCTGGCTTAAGAGGCGGGGGCAGGGAGGGTGGCGGGTGCATTTAGATGGAAATGTTCCCAAACAGTGCCCTCCTTAACACAGCCCGCGAGACTCCAAACATTTTACTAAACAGATTAACTCCCACATTGTCCGCCGTCACATTTATCAGCTCCATTAAGTGAATGGCTGAACAAATATATTACCCATGCATGGAGAGCTCTTTTGGGGCCGGCTGCATTGTGTCCCCGGCCTGACAGGTGGTTAACTGTTTTTTTTCTGGCCCGAAGAAAGGGGACCTGGGACGAGGGCGCACAGTCTTGGCACAGACCCGTGCACCCAGCTATTCCCCCTCCCCTTATCACCCCCCCTTTAACTCCAACGCTCACATCTACAAGTCCTCCTCCCCATGGATTTGCCTCTTCTCTGCACTTTGCCCAAATTGTTTTTTAATTTGCTCTCATGATGTAATATGCAAAATCATTTTCACACCGCGCTCTCGTTTCCCTCTAACACTTATATCTTCCTTCACATTTTTAATTCGCGCCCCAACCTCTCGCTATCTGTTTCACCTAATCCGTCACTTTTTCCTGTGACTTATATAGACGCACATTGCTCTCCTCTCTCCTTGCCCTTGACTGCTTCTCATCTTTCTTCTTTCTTGTCTTTTCTTTCTTTCTCACAGGTTCACACGTCATCCTCGGTACTCCACTATTACCCAATATCCACCAGATGCCAAAAAGTATCAAATGATATGATAAAGCCTGAGATAGAGAAATATAGGTGAGAAAGCTCACTTTTGCACGGAGCCCTCCGAAGATGGTGCCCCTGGGCACTTGCCCACTTTGCTCATACCATAAAACGACTCTGTGAGGAAAAAAGGGGTGATGGGTCCCAATCCCTTATGTGCCGTATATAGTCTATTTTTTGGTACTTGTCCTGGAAAGGGGGAAACCCCTAACCCCCTAATCGCACAGTAGTTCCAGAAGGATATGTCTGGACAATTTTAGGTAGTCGTTCTGATACAGGATACCATTTGCAGGTTTCATGGTGAAACATCTTTATATGAAGGTGATTTAAGAATTCTGAATTAGATTTGCAAAAGGTGACAAACAGTCAACACGTGTTTCACCCCCTTACATAGCCATCCGTCCTGGGGCTTCTTCAGGGCGTCGTAATAGGCAAACAAGCTCAAATCTTCTTTTAGGCTACGCGTCTGCGATGTTGTGGAGGGCCTGTATGCGTGCGGTGGGTGGCGGGAAAGGGCGATTAAACACTTCCTATGCTTATGCTCCAAGCTTAGGGCCTATTTGGCAAAGCAAAAGGCATACACAATGGGCTGTGATGACGTAGCAGACATACGTTTGCAGAAAGGACATATCCTGTGGCAGCAGCGGCGGCTCCCTCGCTAAGGCGGAGGTGCGTTGCCCCACTGCTCTGTGAGCAGTTCAAAAAGGAAAAATAAAATGATAATAACACAATGTTAATATCATTTTATTTTTCCATCCTGGTTCAGCTGATTTACATTGTAGGTGCGGGCAGGGATGGGCTGTCACAGGAGCAGGGGGAGTGGTGGGCTCTCTCTTAAGAGCGCTTGACCGGCCGTATTGGGACGTCCAAACAGTCATGTACACTTAGCATGTTCTCCACCTGGCTGTATTGCACTGCCAGATATGAGAACATGCACAGGTTCCCAGTCCCTCTCTGAGCGCCGAACCACGGCGCTCAGACCAACCACGTTGCTGCTGTCATGCTGGTGACAGCAGCGTCGTGATTGGCTAGGGGAGTTTGGGAGCCTGTGTGCTTCCTGCCTGTGCTATTTTTTTTCATCCCTGCCGCACCAATCTGTTTAGTACCAGCCGCCACTGCCTGTGCCCATGGCCCACTGGCAATGCCCAGTTGGTAAAGAGAGTAGGCTTACCAGCAAATTCCAGGTACTTTAAGAATATCATAACAAAACTCAAAATACTCACTGGTAAAACTTACAGTAAGTGGCGCAGTTGTTAGGCATTAACACCATAACTGCTATGGAACGTCCAGCTCCAGTGCTGGACGTTCCATTGCGCAGGTGCAGTTCGAACGTTCAACGGCCAACGGCAGCACTACGGAGGCAGCACTTAAGGGGTTAAGATCATTGATTAAACCATACTAATTTGAAAAAAAAGTATCTTTATTTTTTTAAGTAGAAGTCAAATTATGCTTACAATTCATCCCCTTTGGTATCGCTTTGTTCGCCCTTAGTTGGCAGGGTATGCCCAGACGTCGGTCCCTTGCTCACTTTGCCACTGGATTCAAGATAGCCTGGCTGATGAAGGTTATGAACCCGAAACTGGTCCCAGGATGCTTGTTGGATTAAACCCAGATCAGTTGACTGACGGTGAGTGCTTGCATTGTTTAACACTCCGTCCATCATCACCTTTGGTATTGCTTTGTTCGCTCTAAGTTGGCAGGGTATGCCCAGAGCTGGGTCCCTTGCTCACTTTGCCACTGGATTCAAGCTAGCCTGGTTGATGAAGGCTGATTTGCTAGAAACCCAGGATGCATGCTTCCGGTCCAGGGAAGACATGGCTTGGCAGTTCGGGCTGGACTGTTCCCATTCGGCACAGGGTCAGATTGATTTGCATATGGCCATGTCTGAACTGGGGTGGCGGAGTGAGCTAAAGAATGATGACAGATTAAACCCAGATCAGTTGACTGGGGGTGAGTGCTTGCTTTGTTAAACACTCCGTCCATCATCACCTTTGGTATTGCTTTATATCTGCCAATATCAATCAATCAATCAATCAATCAATCAATGCATTTATAAAGCGCACTACATACCCGCTGGGGGAGGGGTCGGGGGGGAGGGGACCTGCTACTGGTCGAAGAGCCAGGTCTTGAGAGGTTTTCTGAAGGCCAGCATGTCCTGGGTCTGTCGTAGGTTGGTAGGGAGAGTGTTCCATGTCTTGGCGGCGAGGTAGGAGAAGGATCTGCCGCCGGCGGTGGTTTTCCGGATACGGAGAACTGTGGCGAGGGCAAGGTTGGCAGAGCGGAGGCAGCGAGTCGGTCGTAGAGGTATGCGGGGCTGGCATTGTGAAGGGTTTTGTGTGCGTGGAAGAGGAGCTTGAAGGTGATCCTCTTGTTGACTGGGAGCCAGTGCAGGCCTCTCAGGTGGGGTGTGATGTGGCTGCGTCGGGGGATGCAGAGGATCAGTCGTGCCGAGGCATTCTGGATTCGTTGTAGTCGTCTCAGGAGCTTGGTTGTTGTTCCTGAGTAGAGGGCGTTCCCATAGTCGAGTCTGCTGGTGACGAGGGCCGGGGTGACGGTTTTTCTCGTGTCAGAGGGGATCCATTTGGAGATCCTGCATAGCATTCGGAGGGTGTTGAAGCAGGACGCGGAGACAGCGTTGACTTGCTTTGTCATGGAGAGGGCGGAGTCGAGGATGACCCCCAGGTTGCGTGCGTGGTTGGTGGGTTCCGGGGCTGTGCCTAGCGATGTGGGCCACCAGGAGTCGTCCCAGGCTGATGGGGTGGTCCCGAGGATGAGGACCTCCGTCTTGTCTGAGTTTAGCTTCAGCCTGCTGTCCTTTATCCATTCGGCGACGGCCTTCATTCCTCTGTGGAGGTTGGCTTTGGCGGTGTTGGGGTCTTCGGTGAGGGATATGATCAGCTGGGTGTCGTCGGCGTAGGAGATAATGTTGAGGTTATGTTGTCGAGGGGTGCCATGTAGATGTTGAACAGCATCGGGCTGAGGGAGGATCCCTGTGGGACGCCCCAGATGATCTCGGTGGTTTTAGAGCGGAAGGGTGGGAGGCAGATGCTCTGGGTTCTGCCGGAGAGGAAGGATGTGGTCCAGGCCAGGGCCTTTTCTTGGATTCCGGTGTCATGGAGGCGTGCTGATAGGGTGGGGTGGCAGACCATGTAAAAGGCTGCTGACAGGTCCAGGAGGAGGAGGGCGGCTGTTTCTCCTTTGTCCATTAGGATCCTGATGTCGTCGGTGGCGGCGATGAGGGCGGTCTCGGTGCTGTGGTTGCTGCGGAAGCCGGATTGAGAAGGGTCCAGGATGTTGTTGTCTTCGAGGTAGCGGGTTGGCTGTTTGTTGACAATCTTCTCCGTGACTTTCGCCGGGAAAGGAAGCAGGGAGATGGGCCGGCAGTTCTTGAGGTCCTTGGGGTCCGCCTTTGGTTTCTTGAGTAGGGCGTTGATCTCGGCGTGCTTCCAGCTTTCCGGGAAGGTTGCTGTCTCGAAGGAGATGTTGATTGTTTTCCGGAGGTGGGGCGCGATGGCTGAGCTGGCTTTGTTGAACACGTGGTGAGGGCAAGGGTCGGATGGTGATCGGGAGTTGATGGAGTTCATGGTTTTGATGGTGTCTTCGTCGCTGACGCTGGACCAGGTGGTCAGGCGACTGGTGCGGGTGGAGGTCGCAGGAGTGGTGGTCTTGGCGGTGGGTGTGGGGGTGTCGGAGTTGAAGCTGTCATGGATGTCGGTGAACTTGCGGTGAAAGAAGGTGGCCAGTGAGTCGCACAGGTCTTGTGATGGTGGGATGTCGTTGGTGTTGGAGAGTTCTTTTACGATGCTGAAGAGCTCTTTGGTGTTGTGTGCATTGTTGTCTAGGCAGTCCTTGAAGGCGGTCTTCTTGGGGGTCTTGATGAGTCGGTGGTGCCTTCGGATGGTGTTCTTGTGGGCTGTGTGGCTTTCTGGTGTTTGGTCGTGGAGCCATTTCTTCTCCAGCTTCCGACAGGTGTGCTTGGAGGTACGGAGGTCTTTGGTGAACCAGGCGGCTTTCTTGTTGGTGTGGTTGGTGGTGGAGGTCTTGAGAGGGGCGAGGGTGTTGGTGCAGTCGTTAATCCACTGTTTGAGGTTGGTAGCGGCGGTGTCGGGGTCGATGGGGTCCGCGGGTCGTCTCAGGGCGAGTGTGGTGGTCAGTTGGTCTTTGGTGACCTTGCCCCAGCTGCGGCGTGGCAGCTGTTGGGTGCGGTGGTGTGTGGTGGGTTTCCTGAAGGTGAAGTGGACACATCTGTAGTCAGTCCAGTGGGGTTCGGTGGTGTGGATGAAGGAGACGTGGGGGCTTGCGAAAAGATGGGGTCAAGCGTGTGTCCAGCGGCGTGGGTGGGTGTCGTCACGAGCTGTTTGAGTCCGAGGTTAGCGAGGGAGGTGGAGTTGGCATCATTGTTGTTCTCGAGGTGGAAGTTCAGGTCCCCGAGGAGGATGTAGTCTGTGGAGGTGAGGCCGTGGGTGCTGACTAGGTCGGTGATGGTGTCGCTGAACTGTGGTCGGGGTCCGGGTGGTCTGTAGACGAGTGTTCATCTGAGGGTCGTGTTGGGGTCGGTGTGGATTTGGAAGTGCATGTGCTTGGCGGTGGTGAGGGTTTCGTCAGTGTTGGTCGAGACTATGAGGGTGTCTTTGTCGACGATGGTGATTCCCCCTCCAGCTCCGTTGGTGCGGTCTCTGCGGGAGATCTTGTAGCCCTGTGGGATGGCTATGACGATGTCCGGCGCTGAGGTGGCGTTCAGCCAGGTCTCCGTCAGGAAGGCGACGTCAGGGGCGGTAGAGTCTAGGAGGTCCCAAAGTTCGATGGCGTGCTTGCGAGCGGAGCGGGTGTTGAGGAGGATGCAACGGAGGAGGTTGGGTTCTCTGGTTGGTGGTTTGGCAGGCTGGATGCTGGTGAAGTTGCAGTTCCGGCAGTAGAAGGGCCCTTGGGTGTGCTTCGGGATGGCCTGGTAGCAGGGATGGTCTCGTCCGGGGTTGAGTATGTGGAGGGTGCTGGATTCGTAGTGCAGTCTGGTGTTGTGGCGGCCTCGGGGTCCAGGGGTTCTGGCGCTGGGCGCGGTCCGGGCGTGGACAGGCGCAGACGGGCTTGCCTTTGGCGCGACAGCAGCGCGCCCGCTGCGCGCGCCCACTGCGCTTCCGCGCAGTTGATTCCCCCCGTATCCAGACCTGGACTGACCATTTACTGGTCCCCTTTAAACTGACTATAGAAAGGAAAGGGATCAAAACGGACCATATGAAAATCGAAGTCCATACGAAGATAGACTGGAAAAAGATTAGGGATACTCCTAATTTGCACTTAATTGCCGAGGAAAGTAAACCCCCTTTGACTGACGACACGGAGACAGATTATAATAGCTTCTGTAAGTGGGTCACAGGATTCTGCGGGCCAGTGGATACCAGTAAAGTGAGCAAAAAGCGGAATAAAAGGTCCGCTCCCTGATTATCCCTCCCTCTAAAGGAAAAACAAAAAGAGGTCAGAATCCTGGAAAGGAAATGGTGTCGTGTATATGGAAAGGAAGAACTCATCATCTATAAAACATCTAGAAGGCAGTACCATGCAATTATTAAAATTGCTAAAAAAGACCACTTTTTAGAAGCCATAAACTCCTCAAACAACCAACAAAAAGAAATCTTTAAAATAGTTGATGATTTCATGAATCCTAAGATTCTTAGACAAGATATCCCCCCCTCGCTCCCATTATGTAATTTAATCGCTAATTACTTTGAACAGAAAATATCTGATCTTACCAAAGATTTCCCAGATCCGCCAGCACTCCCCCTCGTAGTGGCCATAAGACTTGACATTGAAAAGACCCAGCTTAACAAATTCGCCCATGTTAGTCTGGAAGAAACCTGCCAGGCTATCCTATCCAGCAAATCCGGCTCCCCATTTGATCCCTGCCCTCCCATGCTGCTACATGCTCTAGTGGACACAGTAAACCCGAACATAAATGCCATCATTAATTCATCCCTGGCTACTGCCGTCATTCCATCCGAGTGGAAATTAGCCGCTGTCAAACCTCTGCAAAAGAAATCCCTAGTAGACCCCACTACGCTTTCAAACCTCCGTCCTATTTCGCTGCTCCCAATTCTCTTTAAACTTACGGAAGCAGCAGTGAATAAACAACTGACTAGGTATCTGGAGGAAAATGACATCTTGCATCCCAACCAAGCGGGGTTCAGGGCTAAACACTCCACGGAGTCGGCACTATTGCACACTGTGGAGACCCGGAAGACTGCTATGGATCAAGGAAAAAAGGCTGTTCTGGTTCTGCTTGACTTATCGGCGGCCTTTGATACGGTCTCACAATCCGTATTGATTGGCCGCCTAGCAGAATCAGGAATAGCAGGAGTTGCTCTTGAATGGCTAAAAAACTTTCTCAGCCACAGGAAGCAAGTCACGGTACTAGGGAAATACCGCTCAGAGGAGAAAGCATTAAAAACAGGGGTACCACAGGGCTCAAGCCTGAGCCCAATACTATTCAACCTTTACATGACCCCCCTGATAGAGGTCATTACATCTTTTCACATCAGCAATATATGTTATGCTGATGATACTCAGCTTATCCTCGTATTAGACAGCAATACAACAAAAGCAGAGGAAAATCTAAGAGATTGTCTTACCGCCACATTCGACTGGATGAGAAAACACCATCTCAAATGTAATTCGGGTAAGACTGAAATTTTACCATTCGGACAACAAAACCTTTTTTCCCCCAAATCATGGTGGCCACAAGATGCTGAAGTCCCCCCAAACACCATTACTACGGCTCGCAACCTTGGGATCAGGTTCGATGAGGCCTTGTCATTTAGGCAACAAGCAGGTGCTGTGGCAGGGTCCTGCTTTAGCATAATCAAAGGCCTCAGTAGATTCTTCGACCTTCTCCCATTGACAGCCAGAAAGACGGTGGCGGTGGCTCTTATTACATCTCGTCTAGACTACTGCAACAGTTCATATGCAGGCTCTAGTAAAGCAGTACTGCATCGACTGCAGATGGTCCAGAATGCCACCGCCTGCCTCGTACTGAGATGGCCCAGGAGGTCGTCGGAATCAGCAGCACTTAAGACCTTGCACTGGCTGCCCATTCATAAAAGGGTGCTATTTAAAATCCTAGTAATCACCTTTAGGTCCTACTATCAGATGGGTCCTACCTACCTGTCAAAAAGGTTCAGAAGATACGTACCCTCCCGTTCGCTAAGATCTTCCAACCTGAACCTGCTGGTGACTCCCAAATTCAGACTAGCCACGAAAGGAGGAAAGTCCCTTGGAGTGCTGGGTGCCAGGGCCTGGAATAAACTACCACTCCAATTGCGCCAGATCCCGTCAGAGTACCTTTTTCGAAAGGCTCTAAAGACATGGATTTTTAAACTCACCGACTCAGCCTGTTTAGCCCTAGTCTAACCCCAATTCCTAGAGATATCAGATACTGTCTTACCGGTGCCCCACTAGCTCCCCGGCCAAATACCTTCTAGGCACGGGTGGTCAGCGCCAAGATGCTCCGTGGAGTGTAAGTCGCGCTTTACAAAAATAAAATTACATTACATTACATTACATAAGAGGCGAAGTGGGAGGGAGGAGCAGCTGGGAGGCGGGAGCGGGGCGGCCAATGGGCGATGGGGACGGGACACAGAAAGCAAAGGGGAGGGGCCGCAGGCGAGCAGCGGCGGGAAGCGGGGAGCGGGGAGGGCACGGAGGGCAAGGGGCGCAAAGGGACCGACTACAATGAAAGAAAAAAATACAGAATACAAATGCAATAAGAATTAGAGCAGCACTGTACAGAAAAAAGAAAACAAAGACAGTCACCAGACCGCGGGAGCACACCAGCGGCGAAATCCTGGCAGCGGCAGCAGTGGGGCAGAGTCACGGTTGCACAGGAGGAGCCGTGCGGCGTGGGGAGTGACCTGACCCGAGATCAGGGTCAAGGGTCACACTCACTGCCGCGCGGCGTCCTCCATAAGAGGCCAAGTGGGAGGGAGGAGTAGCTGGGAGGCGGGAGTGGGGCGGCCAATAGGCGATGGGGACGGGACACAGAAAGCAAAGGGGCGGGGCCACAGGGGAGCAGCGGCGGGGAGCGGGGAGGGCACAGAGGGCAAGAGCCGCAAAGGTACCGACTACAATGAAAGAAAAAAATACAGAATAGAAATGCAATAAGAATTATGGCAGCCCAGTACAGAAAAAAAAACCAAAGACAGTCACCAGACCGCGGGAGCACACCAGCGGCAAACTCCTGGCAGCAGCAGCAGTGGAGCAGAGTCACGGGTGCACAGGAGGAGCCGTGCTGCGTGGGGAGCGACCTGACCCGAGATCAGTGTCAAGGGTCACTATGCCACATAGCGCATCATAGTGCAGCACAGCAAGTTACCCTGCTGCACTGTGTGATACGGAAAAAGCAAGAATGCACTGTATCAAACATAATATGCTATAGTACAACCTTTTCCCAGCTCTGGCGCACAATGTGCTGCCTTGCCCCAATGCAGGCACTCTGCACCTTAGTGTAAGGTGGCCCGCATTGCAAGCAGGATTGTTTTTGTGCAGGAAGGTGTACCTTCCTGCATAAAACAATCCCCTGAGGCATTTTCCTTGTTCATTCTGCAACACATAGAAAGAGGAAAAAATGAGGAGAAATAAACATATTTCTCCATGTTACGCCTCCCCTGGGGAGGCGTAGCAATTTTGGTGCATTCCCAGATCTACCATTTATGGTCAATCAATCAACTAATCATGTATAGCGGGACTACTCACCCGTGAGGGTGTCAAGGCGCTAAGTGGGGGAGAGGGGCTGCTGATCGGTCTGGACGCTGTAGTTCAGTCGAAGAGCCAGGTCTTGAGATCCTTCCTGAATTGGGTCAGCTACGGGGCTTGCCTGAGGTGGAGAAGCAGGGTGTTCCAGGTTTTAGCGGCAAAGTAGGAGAAAGTTATTCCTCCGGTTCAGGTCTTGTGGATCCATGAGACGGCGGCCAGGGCCAATTGGGCGGAGTAGAGGTGTTTGGTGGGTACGTGGAATGAGAGGCGGCAGTGCTTAATTTGAGCCGGTGCTCAGAACCAGCACTTAATTGGTTTCGGGTGCTCGGCACCGGTACCTAATTGTCAACACCATACTTAGAACAATCTACCACATGGTGGCGCTGCTCATCTAATTTTGAGATGAGCAAAACAACGACGCAGGAATACGTGACAAAGCCCTGGACTGGACCACCTCATTCCTCACCGACAGAACCCAGAGGGTCCGCCTCCCCCATTCCATTCGGAAGCCACCAAGATCATCTGCGGCGTGCCCCAAGGATCATCCCTCAGCCCCTCTTCAACGTCTACATGGCACCGCTCGCTAACATCGTCCGCTCACACAACCTCAACATCGTCTCCTACACCGACGACACTCAACTGATCCTCTCACTCACCAAAAACCCCACCACTGCCAAAACTAACCTCCATGAAGGAATAAAGGCCATTGCCAGCTAGATGCAGACCACCAGCCTGAAACTCAACTCGGACAAGACAGAAGTCCTCATCCTCAGATCCACCCCCTCTGATTGGGACGACTCTTGGTGGCCAGCCCTCTATGCAGGAAACACGGCCAAACTCCAAAAGAGACTCCAACGCATACAGAACGCCTCCGCACGCCTCATCTTCGACATACCCGACCACACGCACATCTCTTCCCACCTGAAAGACCTGCACTGGCTCCCAGTCAACAAGAGGATCACCTTCAAGCTCCCCACCCACGCCCATAAAGCACTCCACAATGCCGGAGCAGCATACCTCAACAAACGTCTCACCTTCTACAGCCCGACCCGCCAGCTTCGCTCTGCCGACCTCGCCCTTGCCACCGCCCCACGCATCCGCAGGACCTCCACTGGCAGCAGATCCCTCTCCTACCTCGCCGCCAAGACATGGAACACCCTCCCCACACAGCTGCCACAGACCCAGGACCTGCTGACCTTCAGGAGACTTCTCAAGACCTGGTTGTTCGAGCAGTAGCTGCACCCCCCTCCCAGCGCCTTGAGACCCTCACAGGTGAGTAGCACGCTATACAAATTCTTGATTGATTGATTGGTTGTTTAGGAATACAATATACATTAAAATTGCTAATACCTGGCTCCCTAGCCATTCCTTTAGCTTTGGGAACCTGGAATAACCTGAACTGTCGCATTTACATGCAAATGAGATGGTTAGTGGTTGTTTTGGCAGTAATGACGAGGCCAATGGGTGGTGCAAGCTCCAGTTGCATCCTGGTCAGAGCCCTGGCACTTAATATTTTACAAATTAAGCACTGACTGAAGCGGTGGTTCAGATATGCTGGTCCTGCGTCATGGAGGGCTTTGTAGGCTTGTGTGAGGGAATTACAACGTGACGCATCTAGGGAGATGTGTCACGTTGTAAAGCCCTGCTCCACATGAAACCTGCGTCAAGTTTCATGTGGGTGTTCTGGCGCAGGGTGGGCGTTCCGTCGCCGGAACGCCTCGTAAAAGTGCCTGAGTAAAATCTACAAGATTTCACTCAGTCACTGTTCCGACTCCGCTGCGTCAAAACCTTACGCCTGCTTGAAGCTTGACGAACCATGTTGCAGATTGGCTGGGTTGTAATGCGTGTCGCAAGTTTCCTGGAGCATCCCAGCTGATTTTCAGGGATGCACCAGGAATTGTAAATCTGCCCCTGTGAGTTTTACCTGCGAACACCCACACAACACCTATAGAACCCCTCTCAGGGGAAGAGTAGCTCAAAGCAGCGATTTGAGCTGCGCTGCGTTACTCTGGATTTATCAAGCCACTCAGGGCCACGCACAGTAGCCTTGCATGGCTTGATAAATTGCATTTAAGGGTTGCATCACACATGCATCCTGTTGCGTGGTGCAAAAGCGACACAACCCTTTCGTAAATATGGCCCTTATTCACCAAGTGCAAGTGGGACCAACGGGAGAAAGTTCAGGATAAAACTGTTCTCTCATTCAAACCATCACATACAAATGGCTTAACAGATTAACACATGTAACACTTAACCCTCCATTGTGGAGCATGCACCTCATTCCGCCTACATGTTCATTCTAGCGCTTCACTTCTACAGAATTACATAGGACCTAACACATCCATCCTCCCCTTTACACTTAACACCAACGAATATACAGGAACACTAGTAATCACCACATGACAAAATCCTGAAACTTCTTGGGCATAGATTTCTCATGCAGCGAAGTTTTTTTGCTATAGAGCATGCCAAACGGCTCAGTGCTTCTGCATTTGCCTTTTTTCACAGATATTCCCTTCTCCATTGGCTGAATAGGTCTCCACCAATAACTTATACTTGTTCCACCATTTTCCATCTTCTACTCTCACAGCAAATCATTTACTTAAATGTGGGAACCAGTCTTTGGCACACTCCCTGGCACACAAAATTACCCACTTACACTATCACCGTTCTCCACATCCTTCCTAAGAACCGAGACTGAGCCTGATCCACTTATCTAGACTGTGCACTTGCTCTTCTCTCGGTGACTTATCAGAACTTCTGTTCAGGACACGTAAAATATCCCATACAAGATTTTAACAGCTTGGATGAAGGTACTTGGGGGCATATTTTCAACGGGCAGCGATAATTATCACTGGCAGTGCTTAGCGATAAATATTTTATAGCAGGCTATCTCTGGAATGTATCTCCCTGGTAGCTCGTTATTAACAACGCATTACTCCAGGGCGATAAAAATTCCAGAAATAGCAAGGTTATCGCCGTTTTGCAGGGAACATCGCTGGTTTTCCAGCGATGTTCCCTGCAAAATGGCAATAACCTTGCTGATACGACCCTGTAGTCGTATCAGCATAATCCACCCCTTACATAAAGCATAGGTAAGTCTGGATTTTAGCAGACGTTTGTTTTTGGTGAAAACCGCAGTTTTTGCCAAAATCTAACGTGTGCTAAAATCCTGTGGGCTGCCTTGTAAATATCACGATGTGAACATCAGCGATATTTGCAAGGTAGTTAATCCAGGGAACGCCCAGTGACGCCCACTTTGTATCTCATTAGAAATGCAAAGGGAGGCGTTGGGAAAAAGGGTGCTAACATGCGATTATGCATGTTAGCACCCTCTTGTAAATAGGGCGATATTTTTATCTCCGCTTTTTTGGCTTTTTACGCAAAAAAGCGGAGATAAAGCCCTTGTAAACATGCCCCTCTGTCTCGTAGTAGCTAGAAAGGAGAAACAAACCATGTCATCGTTGTGGGTAGTCCTTACAGTCGACAACAGCTTTCTCACTTCTCGCACACTGTTCAAATGATTATCTCTACTAAGTTGTTAATTGTCGTAATGACCCTGATGAACCTCTGGACAAAGCCAATACTTTTGGGATTGTACTACACTGTTGTTGTGGGCCTTAAACGGAAACGTCACAAAAACTCTTCAAACTCAACAGAGACAAACTGCAGTCCATTGTCTGATCTGATTTCATCGGGAATTTCCTCTCAAGCGAACACTGTTTCCAGGGACTCAATAACGTTTTCAATGTTTAAACAGAAGGGGAATGCGAGCACACTGCTTCACCTCCCAGCCCAGTTCACCCCTTAGCATCCTGGTAAATGCAGTTCAGTTTTAATTGCTTACTTGAAATTTTGCTGAAGTGTTTCAACAAAGTGCAGGTTAGTGCCGGTAATCTCTAGACACATTCTTTCTGGATAGCATCGTTCTTCAGTAGTGATAAAAACGAATTTCATCTGAGATCGCTGAGAACAATTTCACTGTTGTTTACTGATAAAAAAACGTACTCTCAGGCCATCAAGGTTAATGTTCTGTTGTGAAAATGACATACTACAAAATGCCCCCTTCAACACGTATTGACATCTATTATATACAAACCCAATCATCCCCAAGAGACTCATCAAGGTAAAATTCCTGAGCATCCAGTTTAAAAATTCAGGGCCTCATTTATGAGAAATGACGCATCACTGCGTGAAAGCAGCGATGCGTCACTTCTCAGTGCACACTCCTTGCATCATGATTGATGCGTCATATTTATAATATGACGCATCATGTCGCAAGGAGTTACAGATACGTCAGTATTTCTGACGTATCTGTAGGCGCAAAAGTGACGCATTGCTGGAGTGTGTCACAAAAGTGATGCAACTCCAGCAATGTGTACTTTCACATGGGCAAGTCCCATGTTGTTAGTGCCTGCGTCAGTCTTACGCCTGCCATGAAGCAGGCGTAGGATTTTTACGCATTAGCGGCCAAGAAATGGCGTGTCTCTTCCATGACCCTTTCTTGCATCAAAACGCCCCCTTGCATACATTATACCTGGCGCCGGTATAATGTGGCTCAGGGGTTTACAAAGTGACGCATCTATCTAGATGCGTCACTTTGTAAATATGGCGCAACGAGGCGCATTTTTTACGCCACTGGTGCGTCACAAAAAGTGACGCACCGGCAGAGTAAAAGTGACGCATAGCCTCATAAATGAGGCCCTCAGTCCCTAAGATAAGCACTTAACACAACCACGTGTGTGAAACAAGCTATACTGTGTGCATCAATACACCAAAAGGATTAATATATATATATATATATATATATATATATATATATATATATATATATAATATATATATATATATATATATATATATATGTATATATATACATATATATATATATATATATATATATATATATATATATATATATATATATAAATAACCTACTGGCGGTCGCCAGTAGGTAGTTATAGTTAGGATCGTTTTCCATAGGAAATCCGCAACATTCTATTGGGAATAACTTTGGCGCCGAATGAGGGATCTGCCTGTAATTTTCCTTAACTTTGCCTCGCTGCGCTCCACTCCTTCCCTGGAAGTTTCGGGGGGCTCCGTCAAGCGGGGACCGAGATAAAAGGGGGGTCCCAAAACGTGTTTTCCCCATGTTAATTTCCATAGGGTGGTTGGACTCACTTTTAGCCCGAACAGCTGAATGGATTTCCACCAAACTTGGCAAAATTGTAGGGACTGGTACCCTGATGTGCCTTTGCTATGTCTCAAGATATATGCTCCAGTGGTTTTTACGAAAATTTACTTTGAAAAAATATATATTGGGCTATATATATGTTAGAGCCCAAATGTAGCCCAATGTAGCCCAATGTAGCCCAAAGATGACCACCAGAGACAAAAAAAAACAAATGTAGCCCAAATATCAGCCAGATGTAGCCCAACTATAGCCCAATGACAGAATGTCCCAGAGTGTTCTAAAGGACAACTAGAGCGCTAACTGTCTTACTTATTACAAAAGTATGGCACACCTGAAGTCATCTTGATTGGAATAAAGTGTTAACACTTAAAACATTTAATGTGCAAAGGAACAAAATGAGGGGCTTCATTTTGCCATAGAAATTATGATTAGTGCTGAAGAAAGAAAAATTAGGGCACATTTTGAGTGACTTCTCAAATCCTCTTATATTTCATTAAAAAAATTCTGATATGCAGTCTCCCAAGATGGCCACCAGAGACAAAAGAGCCCAAATGTAGCCCAAATATCAGCCAGATGTAGCCCAACTATAGCCCAATGACAGAATGTCCCAGAGTGTTCTAAAGAACAACTAGAACGCTAACAGTCTTACTTATGACAAAAGTATGGCACACCTGAAGTCATCTTGATTGGAATAAAGTGGTAACACTTAATACATTTAATTTGAAAAGGAACAAAATGAGGGGTTTCATTTTGCCATAGAAATTTTATATATATATATATATATATATATATATATATATATATATATATATATATATATATATATATATATATATATATATATATATATATTCACTGAAAAAACCATAGGTTTCACACCAGTTATAGTTAGGAATTAGCATTTAAAAAACCTATTAAATTCACTGAAAAAACCATAGGTTTCACACCAGTTATAGTTAGGTGGAAATTTTACTCGCATAAAACCATTGAAATTCCCACGTTATAGTTAGTTGGACTCACTATAACTTGCGCGTGCAATGCACTGCTGATGACGTCACATATTACATCACTCATGACATGGTCAGTGACATCACTCATGACATCACTGATGACATCTCAAATGACATCACTGATGACATCATCCAGTGAATGTGTATCTTTCTGAAAAATAAATATTTTTTATATATGTATATCTAAAGGTTGATGGAAGAATAAATGAGTAAATAAATGTCTAAATGGATGTTTTTTTGTGTAAAATTGATTGGTTAACTGACTTATTAAATGTATCTTAGTGAATACATATATTAGCGAGTAATGTTTAAATATTTAAATATCTGTATCTGTGTCTCATTTTGTGTATAAGTGGCTGCATGGGTTGGTGAGTAGCTACATGAGTGTGTATATGAGTTATTAGTTGTTTTTTTGAGTATCAGTATCAGTGTCTGTATGGTTCGGTGGGGGATATTACTTAGAGCACAGATGCATGAATGAGTGACTCACTATTTGTATGTATTTTGAAGACAGCATGTGTGCAAGACTGTATGGGTGGATGATTGTGTGTATGGGTGGGTTAGTGAGTATGTGTTTTTATAATTGATTGTTTAAGAAAGTAAATATGTTTCCGTTTCTATAGAAGTATGTGTAGTGGTGTGTATATAGCAGTATAATCAAGTAAATGTTTTTTGATAGTTTATTTGCATGTGTGAATTTGTGTGTGAGTAACTATAAGGATGAGTATTAGTGTGTAAAAGGATGTATAGGTGTATGAGTACATATGATGAGTAAGTACTTGCATGAGTGACTATATAGAACTGTTGGTGAATGAGTGGATGTGTATGTAGCTGTTGGAATTACCTAATAAGTTGTTGTAATTGGTATTGGTTTCTCCTTTTTTAAGAAAATGTTAGTTTCTATTTTTGAATGTGTGTGTCAAAGGTTATTTTATGCTTATAGGAGGTCTGCCACTTTGTCACAAGGATGTTGTCATCAGTGATGTCATTTGAGATGTCATCAGTGATGTCATGAGTGATGTCACTGACCATGTCACGAGTGATGTAATATGTGACGTCATCAGTGCATTGCACGCGCAAGTTATAGTGAGTCCAACTAACTATAACGTGGGAATTTCAATGGTTTTATGCGAGTAAAATTTCCACCTAACTATAACTGGTGTGAAACCTATGGTTTTTTCAGTGAATATATATATATATATATAGATATATATATATATATATGTGTGAATATATCAGAAGTTCAAACTTGACAGAAAGGCAACAACGTCTAAAAAGTCACCCCTATATGCGTTGGCGTCCTAAGGCCAACCCACAGTAAAGTGCCATTCGAATTGTGTAAGGACGAAAAGTAGAGGTAAATTATATAATATAGGTAAGTTATCCCATTTAGACATTACACTAACGTCTGTAATAGTTCTATTAAGTAAATTACCTTATATCAGCAATGTAGCATGACGTGGAACTTAATATTTCATTTTCCAAGATCCACGAATAACGAAGGACAAATTCCTAATCTAAGGAGGAATCAAATACAATATTAGTATATCACCCAAAGGCGATCCCACTTACATAACAAATACAATAAAAAATGAAGAGTACCGCAATCTACTCGAAGTGAATGCATAATAAGAAGTATACCTAAGGTACAGGCCAGTCCAAAATATTACAATATTTATGCTTCATTGCGGGAAAGAGAGTACAAATGCACCATTTCTATAAAGATATGGCACATTCCTGCTTCCCCATTGCAATTTTATATAAATAACTTATATCAAGAAAAACATTAATGCATGTGAAAATGTAACAATGTAAGTTGAAAGAAATTGGCAGCTATTATATGCTGAATTACCAATCCTAGATTGTGGGTTAATGGTTTAGTCTATTTTTTAATGGAAATAAACAAGGAATCTTTGCACTTAGTCACTTTAAATAGACAGTTTAGACGGTGGGACTCAATGGTCCAGTTGAAGGCATCTGCAGAAACGCGTCGACTGTCCTTCCTGTTTTGCACATGGTGTTAGAGACACACACACACACACACTCACACACACACACACACACACACATATATATATATATATATATATATATATATATATATATATATACACATATATATATATATATATATATATATATATATATATATATATATATATATATATATATATGAAAAACTCCACTCCTCCTCTGCACGCTCTGCGCTCGCAGCCCACGCTTCCACGCCAGCAAGTAGAGGACCGGACCAACAAGTCAGCAAGATGTAATTTTTATTACTACATCACCCACAGAACCATATATATATATATTTAAAAGCTCCCTTGGTTACACCAGCTTCACGCACTCGAGAACGGGTGCTTTCGCGGGTGGTGTCTCCCGCTTAAATGATTGCTCCAAACTTGCCTCGTGATGAAGAAAGAGAAAGCACTCTCAGGGGCGAGTTCAAGTTTTTATTTAAGAATTCACAGTGTCCAAACGCGTTTCGGCAGTCGCCTTTATCGATGGTAAATTGGCGTGCCCGAAACGGCCATTTTTATGTCATTTCATTTCCGACAAACCACATGCATAGAAAGAGGACTGCGCGTATAAATACATGGGCGCCATATTCAAACATGTTTACGATGTTAAAACACATTATGTACTTATTCAAAATACATTGAACCCATAAATGGGTATTTCCAATACTTGATTTGCAATTACAATACCATTAGTCCTGCAAATTACATCGTTCGTGGCGCTAATCTTCCTTAAAGCCCTGGATGGGCATTCCCTCCAAAACTATACATGTGTACTCCAAAAAACATACAGATTCATGTTCAATACATTTAATGCTGATCCTGCTAGTATACATTTCATTATCCTCTCAGTTCCCCAAATGTACTGCTAGTTCCTCATGAGTGTTAAGACCTTCGGGGTTTTTTGTTTGCAGGTCAATAATATATCTAGACTCTAGTCTTCTTAGTGTCTTCAACATATCTCCTCCTCTAGGGTGTAATGGGACATGGTCTAGTGCAAAGAAAGACAAAAGATTCCTGTCACTGTTGTGTTCTTTCTGGAAGTGGCGGGCTACCGGATAATTCATCTCACAGTTCTTTATAGCCCTAGTGTGTTCTAGAACCCTCTTCTTCGTTTCATGGATGGTACTTCCAATATATTGGAGTCCACAGGGGCAGACCAAACAGTAAACCGTATATGGTGTGCTGCACGTTAGAAATTTCTTTATTGTCCTAGGTTTATCTGTGCCTGGAATCTTATATGATAGAACCTTTTTGCTTCCAGAGCAGGCCATGCATTTTCCGCAGGGATAAAATCCCTGCATCCTGTTAGCCAACAGGTTCGGCACTTCCTTGCTCTGGTAGCTACTGGTAAGGGAGTCTCTCAACGACCTAGCTCTTCTAAAAGTGAGTAGCGGTTGACTCGGGATATCCATCCCTATGACTGGATCCAATTTTAAAAGGTTCCAGTTCTTTTTGAAAATCTGTCTCAAGACCCCTGCATCGTCTGAAAATGTGGTGATCATACGAAACGTGTTCTCATCAGCTACTCTGGTCTTTTCTTTCAACAATTGACTTCTGGGGATTTTATTCACTCTTCTCAATACATTCTGGAGTGTAGATTCCTCATATCCCCGTGCTCTGAATCTATTCATACATTTCATAGCATGTACTTCAAAGTCCACTCCCCTGGTGTCATTCCTTTTGATACGTAAGAGCTCCCCATAGGGGATGCTCTGTATCAGTTTCACGGGATGACTACTCTGCTCATGTAATATTGAATTATCCGCGGTTGGTTTCCGGAAGAATTTAGTGTTCAAAATACCATTTATTACACCCACCTCTAGGTCTAGAAAATGTACTGATGATGAGCTTATATCTGCACTGAATTTAAGATTTAAATCATTTGTATTTAATTTCACGATGTACTCTCCAGCAGTCTCTGGAGACCCTCTCCAAATGATGAAGAGGTCATCTATGTACCTATGCCATGCAACTATCCTCTGTGTCCAATCGCTGTTTTCCACCGCCCAGGCCACCTGCTCCTCCCACCAGCCTACGAATAAATTTGCATAGCTGGGGGCGAAGCAGGTGCCCATCGTGGTCCCAGAGGTTTGACGGTAATATTGACCTTGGTACAAGAAGATGTTGTGTTTTAAACAGAAATCTAGAAATTCCAACACCATGTCATTATGGTGTGCGAATTTGGCTGGCCTGTTCCGCAAGAAATATTTCACAGCCTCCATACCATTGTGATGTGCAATGCATGTATATAAGCTAGTTAGATCGAGAACAATCATTTGGTCTCCATCCTGCCAATGTACATTTTCTCTGATCTTCAAAAAATCCTTAGTGTCTTTTACATAGGATCTCAATAGCAACACAAATTTAAACAAAAAATTATCAATGTAAATAGAGATATGCTCCAGGAGACTCGATTGTGAAGAGACAATCGGCCTACCCGGCGGTGTGACTGTGTCCTTGTGGACCTTGGGCAGATGATAAAAACATGGTGTGATGGGGTTGAACATTCTTAAACACAAATACTCCTCTGTGATAATCAAACCTCTTTCATACCAACTTTTCAACATTGCATCACACTTGTTGATGCTTGCAAGATACACACTTTTATTCGATTTCTCATAAAAAAACTCATCGGACAGTTGTCTCAGGGCTTCCTTATTGTATGCTTCATACGTCTGAAGCACTACGTTACCGCCCTTATCAGAGGGCTTACACACAATCAATTTATCGCTTTTGATACTCTCTACAGCTTGGGATTGTGCGTAATTAAAATTATGTCTCTTTTTTCGTCCCTATTCCTTGCATCTCATTTAAGTACGTTAATAATTACATCCGAGAAAGTATCAATAATGTCATTCGGCACCTGTGGCAGAAAGGTCGATGCCGGTTTGAATAGGGTCACTGCATTTTGTTGGACTATGCCAACCACCCCTCCAATTGCCTGTTGTGTATTCGGCACCTCACTTTCTTGTAATAGATCTTCCATTACCTGCATACCTGGTAAGTCCTGTTCCACTAGGATATCTGTTGACAAATGCTTCTCTTTCGTTTTCCTACTCTCTTGTTTGGGCTTCAATTTAAAGAACTTATGAAGTTTAAGTTTCCTTGTAAACTTAAAAAGGTCTATCCGAGTCTGTGTGTATTCTAGATTCCTTTTGGGGAAAAAACGTGAAGCCCAATTTTAATACTTCCTCCTCGGCAGCTGTTAATACGCACGGGGTCAAATTAATTATAGTTAAGGTCTCACCTCTTATCTCGTTCTTCTTTATCTGCGTTTGAAGAATTTCTTTTTGCTCCTGGTGACAAGTGGTGAATGCCGACCTTTTGCGCCATTGGCCGCCCCTCCTTGTTGGCCTGCGCCTCTTTGGTCTGGCGGTTTGCCCCAGATCCTTTGGTAAGATTGGCGCATCACACGGAATTCATCTTGAAAAAGGGATCTATTTGACGAGGCCCCTGACACGTCCGCATTTTCGTCTCCCGACTGTTCCGGGCTTGTAACCTCCGATTCTGAGGTTTCCGGTTGTACCGGTGGTTGTGGCTTTGATTTATCTTAAAGGGCCCTCCGTGGCGCATCATACCTCTTGGCAAATGTAATGACCCTGCCTTGCGCATAATCGCGCTCGTCGCGCTCAAATTTTTCTTGTTTCCTCTGCCTGATCTTTCCTTCGTAATTCTTCAAACGTTTCATCATCTGCTCCTGTAAATCCAGTTGTTTCATTTTATCTCCTTCCTTAGCGATTTCCACCTCTAAATCATCGATGGCCTTCCTCGCCTTTTCATGATCACTCCATGCGAACTTAATTAGGATAATCAGCATCCCTTTACATGAGTGAGCCGTGTGTTCTGCCCACTCTTCAAGTAACAGGGGGTCCGGGTTCTCGCAGGCAGGTATTGTATAGATACGGAGACCCCTTGGTACTCTCTCTACCTCCACATAGTTTTGTAGAGAGGTACCCTCCCACCATTTACGGATCTCCCGTTTGTGTAGTCTCTCCAATGCGACAAACTGCGTCGCTAGCGTAGTCACAGTCGTACTCCGGTCCTCTCTCTGTACGTTTGGCGTACTCGATGTCGGTCTTTTCTTAAAAACATCTAGTACATGTATGTAGTAATTTGTTAGATTGGGCCATATATAAAAGGGAATCAGGTCATGAGTATGCGGTGCCTCTTTTAGCTTAATAAATAACGGTGCTCTATATATATAGATAGAGATGCAAATGCAAATAGAAGCAATAATATAGACATAAACTGGAATGGAATAAATGGTACATGCATGTCTCTATCTCCGTGATTGTATAGATTCACTGTGATCATGTTTATCCTTGCTGTAGCCGCTAGACTTAAATAGAATTTATGTTTTTTTAGGTGAACTATTGATACAACTATATTATTAAATAAAGAGAGTGAAGAATTGGTCTTGATAAATATGGAATAACCTTTGGAAACCATCGAAACGCGTCGACGCCAACATAAAATACACAATCCATCTTTCTCACATTGTTGGAATAAAAGGAACTGTCAATGTTATCAAGCAATGATTGTAACACTCTATGATATGGATGTGTAGTCTTTCAAGACTAATTGAATTGGTCTGTTTGCACAACTCTCTAGAATTTTATTGTATATATTTGTATAATTTGTGACTGTAACTATGTTTGGATCTTGTTTTTAATTTTTTTCAATTGTAGCTGATGTCCAGCTGTCTTTTTTAATATGTGATTTTAAGCAACGTGTAATCAATAAACTACGTATAAACTTAATTTAGTGGTCTTCCAGTTATATATGGCACAAGCTACTGCAGTATGTAGAGAGAGAGAGTGATCGGTGTATAGCCTACAGGTCTCAAGATTGAGTAGATTATATCTATTCGATCGGAACTTACCCCTTGGGATTTTTTGATTACACCTTTCAACTTGTAACCATCTATGTGGTATCCCTATATTCATCTATAGATCATGAAATCGGCCTCAAAGCAGTGGAGTATTTCTTACGTCAAAGAAGTATTCAAGAAGTCAAACATACTAGGATGCTACTAGAAATGCTAAAAAGATGCCTATACAACAACATCTTTCTTTTCAACCGCAAAATTTACAATCAAAAAAGTGGTAATGCTATGGGGATTTCATTCTCACCCAGCTACGCGAACATCACTATGAACTGGTAGGAGAAACTCATAGCATGGAATGAAGAAAATGAAACACATACCGCCAAGATTGAATTATGACTAAGGTACATTGACGATCTTTTTATAATCTGGAACGGAAGTCAAAATGATTTCAAGAAATACTTTGACATTTTGAATACCAACAATGTAGGATTAAAATTCACCTACAATATCAGTTCCAGACAAATACAATATCTAGACGTCCAGGTGTACATTGAAGATGGGCAGATACAATCAAGAATTTACCAGAAACCTACATCTTCCAAGAAGCATCCTTCATGGAACTAGTTTCCATCCGTCAAAACTGATTAAAAGCATCCCATATGGAGAGTTTATCAGGATGAGAAGAAACTGCTCCACGGACGAAATGGCAGAAAAAAACTTTGAGGACAGCAAACAACGATTTCTAAAGAGAGGATACAAACATTGTGATGTGGAACAAGGGCTAACACGAGTGAAACAAATTTCTCGAGAAGAAACCCTCATTATTAAAGTAAAACAGCTGATGACAACGCCACAAGATTGATCCTAGCATACAGCAAGGAAAGTTTCAAGGTCCGCAAAATTCTCTCAAAGTATTGGAATGTATTAGCAAATGATCCTGATATAGGAAAAATGCTTGGAGGTCAACCACAGATAACATACCAAAAAGTTCCATCTCTAAAGGATAAACTGGTGAGAAGTCAATTCACAATGTCAAAACCTACAACATGGCTGACAACGAAACAAACTGGTTTCATACACTGTGGGAAGTGCAAAGCCTGTAAGATCGGCAAATCAGTATCCAACATCAAAGACTTTAGAGGTAAAACTTTTGATATCAAAAGCGAGATAACATGTGAAACTATATATGTGGTGTATATGATCGAATGTACTTTTGGAATGCGCTATATCGAAAGCACCATCTGCCCGCTCAAAAAGCGAATATTGGAACATCTCCGAGCAATCCACAATAAAGACATGACATATGCCATCTCCAAACAACTTCACCAGACACACAAAACCAACTGGGAAAACATCCGATACTTTGGCATTGCAACAGTACCTGCACACGAAAGAGGCGGAAATTGCACAATGAAATTGAGAAAATTGGAATCGCGCCTCATAATTCGATTCAAAACTAAGATCCCGTTTGGGATGAACGGCGATGAAGAAATGTATGTTCACCTATAAACACATGACAGGAACACTAAAGTGGGTACTAAACCCTTTATGATCTAGAGAATCGGAATGCCACAGAAATGGGATTGTGATGACCGTGTGGTACTATACCATAACAAGCACAACTGTGGACGCTGTCTGTTAATCAAACATCACTTAGATTTTTATAAACAGTCAAGTCTCACCACGGAGTGAAAAGAGAGAAAAAAAAAAAACCATGAAATGTGCATCAATGTAAACTACGATTAGACAAAGCTTTTAATTGCAACATATAAGTGAATGATGGACTCTGAAACTACAATTACCAGAAGACAATGCTCTGGCTTTAACACTGCACAAGATAAATAGGTGACACAAACAACGGACTCACTGCACCGTGAGAAAGAACATCTCTTGTTCGAAACGTTGGTGGGTGGTGGATGGTGGCGTTTCACTTTATGCTTGAATAAAAACAAGCTTCACTAAAAGTTCCTGATTTCCAGAGTGCGGTCATTTGAAGAATTGTTTTTGAATATACATATATATATATATATATGTATATATATATATATATATATATATATATATATATATATATATATATATATATATATATATATATATTACCTTATACCTTAGTTATTCTATTGGGAATAACTTTGGCGCCGAATGAGGGATCTGCCTGTAATTTTCCTTAACTTTGCCTCGCTGCGCTCCACTCCTTCCCTGGAAGTTTCGGGGGGCTCCGTCAAGCGGGGACCGAGATAAAAGGGGGGTCCCAAAACGTGTTTTTAACATTGAGTTTTCCATAGGGCGGTTGGCCTCACTTTTAGCCATACGGCTGAATGGATTTCCACGAAACTTGGCAAAATTGTAGGGACTGGTAGCCCGATGTGCCTTTGCTAGGTCTCAATATATGTGCTTCAGTGGATTTTGAGAAATTAACGTTTAAAAAAAGATATATATCTGTAAGCGCGCTCTGGGCAGCGCTCCGGTTCGCGGACTTTACGCGTAACGGAACTTCGCGAAGCGAAGCTGATTGGCTCTCCGGTGTCTGTCAACATTCTAAACAGTCCGGAGCGGCCGCCATCTTGTCTCTCGGTAGGATCGAGAGACAAGAGGAGGCCAAAACAAAGGGGGAAATGACCATAAGGGGGCATAGTAGATCCTCCCTGACCCCCTAGGTTTAATGTGGAGGCTTTAAAAGGGCCCCGCGGGGCAAAAAAAAATAATATTTTTTTTGTTTTTTTTGCGTGGGTAGCGCCCGGTTCGCGAACCGGGAAGCGTTCTGGGCAGCGTACTATAATGAAAAAAGAATGATAGACTTTTCAAATACTGTATGTTAATTGATTGTTGGTTTTGTTGATTATTTTTTTATTTTTTTATTTTTTAAGCAATTATTTATTATTGTGATTGTGTTTGAAAACGTAATAAAATTTCTAACATTTAACTAGTTTATGAATTACATATAAAAATGATTAAAGACTCAAACAATTTTTTAATATTACATACAATTTTATTTTTCGGATTGTTTTTCAAAATTTAATAGAACGTCTAGCATTCTTCTTTTTTAAAAAATTTTTGGTTCGCTCCCGGTTCGCGAACCGGGAAGCGAACTGGGAGCGAACTAAAAGAAATAGAGCTTGCTAGAGTGCTAAACATTCTAGCAATTTTTTTTGAAAGGGGAGGTAGTTCTGAAAAGAACTTTTTTTTAATGTTTTTGTTGTTTTATATTTTTTTTTATTTTTTGAACATTTTTTGTTTTTTTTGTATTTTTTGAACAATTTTATATTTTTTTTGGTTTTTTGGGGGGGAAACAACAAAAAACAGGCATTGAAAAGGGCTCAACAGGAGCAAAAAAAAAATTACTGTGTGGGGCGGTTAGGGCAATTATGATTGTTGTAAGCTAGGTTTATTGAATTGATACTCATGTTGCCACATGATATCAATGCACCGCAGTGCAGACAAGTAAACTTCATATGCCCAAAATTATCCTGGATGTTTGGCACGGTTTCCCGTGCCTCTGCTGCTGTCAAAGAAATCAACGAAGTTGACCTGGCCACAGGAGTTGCTGTTGGGTTCTGTTCCATGTCTCTTATTTCCGCCCGGCTGTAATTGAGTGGATGCCACCTGCTCATGTGCCTATGCATGGTATAGTTCCCATAGCTATACTTTTTATCAGTCCCTCTTGATAATTTTTCTTTGCAAATGAGGCAGGTGACATACCTCGCATTCACTTTTTTCTGGCCTGGAGGCATTGAAAAAAACTGCCAAATGAAACTGGCTTTCCTATGGGAAACCCGGGGCACCTCTTCCAAGAACTGTGGTCCTTCTCTCTCCTCTTCCTCTATTTCTTCCTCTTCCTCCTCTGTGTTGGTGATGACCTGGGGAGGTGGTCCTCTCTTCCCATGAGGAGGTGGTGGTGGTGGTGGGGGTCCACCAGCTGAAGCTACCATTGAAGCCATTGCTCTAGTATGAAATAATAGTTATGAGAAACAAGGGTACCCCTTTAGTCAAAACCTGGGGTCAACGTATGGTTAAAAAGAACAATGGTCATGGGTGGCCTAAAAGGTCCTGGTTGAAACAATTATTTCTAGGTGGCCTAGAAAGGTCCAGATAAGAGAAATTATTTCTGGTAGATAAGTTAGACTTGGGAGACAGTTTTGTAAGGTTACAAACAAAGGACTTTATTAATGCTTACACAGTTAAGTTTTTTCGAATGTTTCAGGTGCTCACACATGTGACAAAAGTGCTTATAGTGACTGAGTGAAATATTAAAAAGCTATATACAAGGTGTCACAAGCAAGGGTATTCCCCGAAAAAATATATATACACAGTAGGGAAGGGGAGTTTTCCTTGCAAGGGTCGACGGCGTTTCGATCTAACATGACTTTAGATCATCATCAGGACGTGAGCTTTCCTGAAACGATTAAATTAGAATTTTACTACTATATCCTTACAAAAACATAGCTTCAAACAATGGAGTGAAGGGTGCTCCCAGTGGCATATAATTCATGCACATTTCTATACATATAGAAATAGGGCCAACCGTGAATGTAGCGCGCTTTTATTTTTATTCAAGGAAAACTTTTGGTGGGAGTTTATTTTACGCGCTTTTTTTGTATTAAGCAAATTGTCTTACTTTGCACGTTGTGATAGATGTATTATCTGACTAAACGGTCAAGTTGTAGATACTTTGAGGTACTTTGAGGTATACGGTCCAACTGTATAAAGCAGGAGGATCATAAAAAATTAATAAATATAACGTATACACAAATATTCAAAACTTGTAGCTGTAGTGGGCTGTATTTTTGAAACTTACTTAGGTTTTATTGTGCCAAGAAATATTAGTTATTCATACTTCTAGGCTAGTTCTAGCTCAAGAAAGGGGGTTTCTTCAGAGTCTGGAAGTGAGAAAATTCAGGTTTTTTGGCCTGCTTTAACACTTTTTTAACTGGGTTAAGTTAAAGCAATTAAAAGGTAAAAAACGTTACCAGTAATGGTCCATTTACTCGTATTGCAGAGGTAGGGATATTCAATGGGAGCGGGTTTATTTATCTGTAAACAATTAAGGGGTAAAGATTACAATTACGAATTCAGTTTGTACATGCTGATCCTATCTGGGTTTTAGAAGGAAGTTTTTACAATACCCGGTATCATTTGATGTCCTACGTTCCGACGGGAACTGCAAGAAACAAAAAGCGGGAGGCATTTTAGCTGTAGATTAATGGTCCCATCATATGCCAAACGTAGTGCGTAGGCAAGGGATACCGATCTGGAGGGCGCATTCACTTACTTGATCGCCGCGGTCCGTGGCGCGACTACCTCTGCTTCAGTGCTACGGCGAATGCGAGCGCTGCAGCAGTTATTTCCTGGTTATGTTTTTAACGCATGCGCAGACTCGTTATTGCTAGCGTCATCCTAATTTGAGTAGCCAACGCGCATGCCTGAGGGTACAGTGTCTTTTACGCGCCTGCTCATTGGGGAATTGCTTGCAGAGTATACATGGGTGATTGCGGTTGCCCTTAACATAAAATGCTATACATTTTGAATTATAGGAGCTTCGCGTTATAAAAAACATTTGTGTTCCATACTCTTAAGAATAAAAGTCTGTAGTTAGGTATAGCTATTCCACTCATCCAGAGTGTTGAGTCCTTTCTCAATACTTTTGCAAAGAAAGATCCATTTACACTCAAGGCGATTCAAGATTGTCTGTTGGTTTCCTCCTCTGGTATTAGGCAAAAGCTGGTCCACCACTTGCCATTGTAGATCGTTTTCTGAATGTCCTTTTTCAACATAGTGTTCCACCAAGGGTGCAGATAAAACTTTGCAACGAATTCTGCTCCTGTGTTGCGAAATCCTAGTTTTTATCTGTTGGGTAGTTTGGCCAATATACAGTTGTTGGCAGGGGCATTTGACACAGTATATAACATTCTTAGAGTTGCAATTAGTGAAAGTTTTTAATGTGTGTTTACAGTTCTCATATTCAAACACCTTAGTATTTATCGTGAATTCGCATGCAGTGCAGTTGTTGCATTTGCGGTGCCCTACAATAGGAGGTAGATTTAGACATGTCTCTATTGTTGTGTTTTTTTTGGCGATGGTGGCTGCTCGTACTAAATGATCTTTTAAGTTACGGCCTCTTTTGAATGAGAAAAGGGGCAGTCCTGTATTAAGTTCCAGGGGGGACAGTACAGGCCAATGTTTCTTAATCGCTTTGCATAGTTTATTACTGATTGTGCCAAAGGTTGTCACACAGGTTATTCTTTTTAGTGCTTCTCTCTTTTTTGGTTGTAGAAGATGTTCTCTATGGGCGTACCAGGCTCGCTTCATAGATCTTCTCACCAGTTTTCTGGGGTAACCTCTGTTCATCAGTTTTGAACATAGAGTTTCTGCCTCTAGGAAAAAATCTTGTTTGAATTTGCAATTACGCCTGATTCTCAGGAATTGGCCGTAGGGAAGGCCATCCCGTAGGGCCCTAGGGTGCGAACTGTGGTATTCTAGGAGCGTATTGCGCTCAGTGGGCTTCCTGAAGAGGGTGGTGTATAGTTCCTCCTCATGACACTTGATGGTGACATCTAGATAATCAATACGGTTTTTATCAAAATTGAAAGTGAATCTTAGGTCAGGTTGGCTGTTGTTCAGCCACTCACAGTATTTTTTTAGGGTATCCTCATCCCCTTTCCAAATCATAAGCACATCATCTATGTACCTTCGCCAGCTAAGTATGTTATCTCTGTACGGGTTGCCCCTATTTAGAATGATGTTGGATTCTAGATCATCCACAAAGAGTATGGCAAAGTTGGGGGCAAAAATAGCCCCCATGGATGTCCCCTTACATTGTCTGTAGTATGAGTCTTTAAAGAGGAAATAGTTCCTGGTAAGGGCAATCTCAAGTAGATTCATGATGAAATCTGTGGGCACTTGATGTGGTGCTGGGCGCTTATTGAGATGGTTACGAATTACATCCATTCCTTTTTGTTGAGGAATATTCGTATATAGTGACTCGATGTCAAGGGTGACAAGGAGTTCTGACTCAGGGTGGTAAGGATGAGATTCAATAAGGTTTATTAGATGTGTGGTGTCTTTAATGTATGTCGTTGTGTCTTTAACCAAGTCTTTTATGAAGAAGTCTATATACTTCCCTAGGGGTTCCAGAATAGAACCACATCCCGAAAGGATAGGTCTCCCTGGTGGTTTACTCAGGTCTTTGTGTAGTTTGGGAAGGGTATACAGTACTGGAATGCGGGGTTCCTTGTTGTTTAAGAACAGGTATTCATTCTTACTGATGTAACCTTCTTCTAAGGCATTCTTAGTGATCTGTTGGATCTTTTCACTTATCTCTTTTGTGGGGTTTTGTCTCAGTTTTTCATAATGTGCTGTATTGTTTATCTGTCGCTCAATTTCAGCTTCATAGATAGTGCGATCCTGAATTGCAATCCCACCGCCCTTATCACAGGGTTTGATCACAATAGTGTCATTCATTTTTAGTTCAATGAGACTATTTCTTTCTTCTTTACTGATATTATATGGTGTATATCTGTAGTCTTTCTTCAAATTGTCTAGTTCACGAAGGATTAGATGTTCAAAAGTAATCACTTCAGGGGGCATTATACTGGTCGCTGGATTAAAGGAGGAATTTGGGCGTAGGCCCGTTGTATCATGTTTTAAGGCAGCCTCTCTGTCTTTGAAAAAAGTTTGTAATCTTATTTTTCTGAAAAACTGAAACATCTCTGACTGAATGTTGAACCAGTTGGGCTTTTCTGATGGGACGAAGGATAGTCCTCTACTCAGTAGGGAGATGTCGGTAGAGTTTAGCTGGTGACTGGAGAGGTTAAATATGGGTATACTTTCCATATTAGATTGCATGTTGGGTTGCTGGGGAACTTCAGTATTTAATATTGGTAGCCCCATTGGTAGAAGCGATTCCTGGTTTGTCGCTCTCCCGGGGGGAAGTTGTACCTCGGTTTGGTTCTGCCTGCCCCTCTCCCCCTCCCTCCGGGGTTGTCTATGTTCCTCTGTTGGCCCCTGCCTAAAAAATGAGGAGGTGGTGGTGGATTGCCGTGGGATGAGGTGCTAGGACCCTCTGTCAACTCAGCGCCGTCTGATTCGGCTGAGGAAACTGAGAAAGTTACGGGGGCTCTGTTTCGAAAACGACCCCAAGTACCTGAAGGAAATTTTTGTTGTTCCTGATGGTTTTCAGAAAAGAAATCTTCCTGGAGGTAGGGGTAAGTTTTTTCTTTGTTATAATTCTTAATATCTTTTGTCACTTTGGTTGTTTTCTTGTGGATTTCAAAAGCTTCAAAATCCTGGATAGTTCGTTCAATCTTTTCAAGACACGTTTTTGCGTCTGCCAGAGTGTCTAAACTTTTTATCGCCTCTTCTAGGGCTTTGATCTCTTCTAGTTCCTGTTTACTATGTTCTATTGCTGTGTCTATACCGAGCACCATCCAGTGGCGTGAACAGGTGGTGCCGATATGGGCAAACCCTGTTTTGAATTTTGGGTCTTGGATGAAGATCGCAGGGACGTTTCTCACCTGGAGTCCAACTGGTATAATTTCTGCTCTTAAGTAATCAGTTAGCATACGGGCATGCAATTCTGTCCTTACATGCTTTTTCTTCAGACGTTCAAGCTCAGATAGTTTGTCACTAGCTGGGTCTGAAGTTGTTCTTGTGTTTAAAGCAGGGCCCTGAAGTAGAGATGGCCCGGTCAATTTACTTGCTATGTATTCTTCTGTGTAGGTAATGCCTACTTGTATAGACATCTCCAAGTTAGTTGGTGTCTATGGTGCACGATTTAATCATGAATACCACTCGATGAGCGGAACCCTTGCAGTGTAGCCACTGCGCGTAGAGTAGTTATGAGAAACAAGGGTACCCCTTTAGTCAAAACCTGGGGTCAACGTATGGTTAAAAAGAACAATGGTCATGGGTGGCCTAAAAGGTCCTGGTTGAAACAATTATTTCTAGGTGGCCTAGAAAGGTCCAGATAAGAGAAATTATTTCTGGTAGATAAGTTAGACTTGGGAGACAGTTTTGTAAGGTTACAAACAAAGGACTTTATTAATGCTTACACAGTTAAGTTTTTTCGAATGTTTCATAGATGATGTGCTTATGATTTGGAAAGGGGATGAGGATACCCTAAAAAAATACTGTGAGTGGCTGAACAACAGCCAACCTGACCTAAGATTCACTTTCAATTTTGATAAAAACCGTATTGATTATCTAGATGTCACCATCAAGTGTCATGAGGAGGAACTATACACCACCCTCTTCAGGAAGCCCACTGAGCGCAATACGCTCCTAGAATACCACAGTTCGCACCCTAGGGCCCTACGGGATGGCCTTCCCTACGGCCAATTCCTGAGAATCAGGCGTAATTGCAAATTCAAACAAGATTTTTTCCTAGAGGCAGAAACTCTATGTTCAAAACTGATGAACAGAGGTTACCCCAGAAAACTGGTGAGAAGATCTATGAAGCGAGCCTGGTACGCCCATAGAGAACATCTTCTACAACCAAAAAAGAGAGAAGCACTAAAAAGAATAACCTGTGTGACAACCTTTGGCACAATCAGTAATAAACTATGCAAAGCGATTAAGAAACATTGGCCTGTACTGTCCCCCCTGGAACTTAATACAGGACTGCCCCTTTTCTCATTCAAAAGAGGCCGTAACTTAAAAGATCATTTAGTACGAGCAGCCACCATCGCCAAAAAAAACACAACAATAGAGACATGTCTAAATCTACCTCCTATTGTAGGGCACCACAAATGCAACAACTGCACTGCATGCGAATTCACGATAAATACTAAGGTGTTTGAATATGAGAACTGTAAACACACATTAAAAACTTTCACTAATTGCAACTCTAAGAATGTTATATACTGTGTCAAATGCCCCTGCCAACAACTGTATATTGGCCAAACTACCCAACAGATAAAAACTAGGATTTCGCAACACAGGAGCAGAATTCGTTGCAAAGTTTTATCTGCACCCTTGGTGGAACACTATGTTGAAAAAGGACATTCAGAAAACGATCTACAATGGCAAGTGGTGGACCAGCTTTTGCCTAATACCAGAGGAGGAAACCAACAGACAATCTTGAATCGCCTTGAGTGTAAATGGATCTTTCTTTGCAAAAGTATTGAGAAAGGACTCAACACTCTGGATGAGTGGAATAGCTATACCTAACTACAGACTTTTATTCTTAAGAGTATGGAACACAAATGTTTTTTATAACGCGAAGCTCCTATAATTCAAAATGTATAGCATTTTATGTTAAGGGCAACCGCAATCACCCATGTATACTCTGCAAGCAATTCCCCAATGAGCAGGCGCGTAAAAGACACTGTACCCTCAGGCATGCGCGTTGGCTACTCAAATTAGGATGACGCTAGCAATAACGAGTCTGCGCATGCGTTAAAAACATAACCAGGAAATAACTGCTGCAGCGCTCGCATTCGCCGTAGCACTGAAGCAGAGGTAGTCGCGCCACGGACCGCGGCGATCAAGTAAGTGAATGCGCCCTCCAGATCGGTATCCCTTGCCTACGCACTACGTTTGGCATATGATGGGACCATTAATCTACAGCTAAAATGCCTCCCGCTTTTTGTTTCTTGCAGTTCCCGCCGGAACGTAGGACATCAAATGATACCGGGTATTGTAAAAACTTCCTTCTAAAACCCAGATAGGATCAGCATGTACAAACTGAATTCGTAATTGTAATCTTTACCCCTTAATTGTTTACAGATAAATAAACCCGCTCCCATTGAATATCCCTACCTCTGCAATACGAGTAAATGGACCATTACTGGTAACGTTTTTTACCTTTTAATTGCTTTAACTTAACCCAGTTAAAAAAGTGTTAAAGCAGGCCAAAAAACCTGAATTTTTTCACTTCCAGACTCTGAAGAAACCCCCTTTCTTGAGCTAGAACTAGCCTAGAAGTATGAATAACTAATATTTCTTGGCACAATAAAACCTAAGTAAGTTTCAAAAATACAGCCCACTACAGCTACAAGTTTTGAATATTTGTGTATACGTTATATTTATTAATTTTTTATGATCCTCCTGCTTTATACAGTTGGACCGTATACCTCAAAGTACCTCATAGTATCTACAACTTGACCGTTTAGTCAGATAATACATCTATCACAACGTGCAAAGTAAGACAATTTGCTTAATACAAAAAAAGCGCGTAAAATAAACTCCCACCAAAAGTTTTCCTTGAATAAAAATAAAAGCGCGCTACATTCACGGTTGGCCCTATTTCTATATGTATAGAAATGTGCATGAATTATATGCCACTGGGAGCACCCTTCACTCCATTGTTTGAAGCTATGTTTTTGTAAGGATATAGTAGTAAAATTCTAATTTAATCGTTTCAGGAAAGCTCACGTCCTGATGATGATCTAAAGTCATGTTAGATCGAAACGCCGTCGACCCTTGCAAGGAAAACTCCCCTTCCCTACTGTGTATATATATTTTTTCGGGGAATACCCTTGCTTGTGACACCTTATATATAGCTTTTTAATATTTCACTCAGTCACTATAAGCACTTTTGTCACATGTGTGAGCACCTGAAACATTCGAAAAAACTTAACTGTGTAAGCATTAATAAAGTCCTTTGTTTGTAACCTTACAAAACTGTCTCCCAAGTCTAACTTATCTACCAGAAATAATTTCTCTTATCTGGACCTTTCTAGGCCACCTAGAAATAATTGTTTCAACCAGGACCTTTTAGGCCACCCATGACCATTGTTCTTTTTAACCATACGTTGACCCCAGATTTTGACTAAAGGGGTACCCTTGTTTCTCATAACTACTCTACGCGCAGTGGCTACACTGCAAGGGTTCCGCTCATCGAGTGGTATTCATGATTAAATCGTGCACCATAGACACCAACTAACTTGGAGATGTCTATACAAGTAGGCATTACCTACACAGAAGAATACATAGCAAGTAAATTGACCGGGCCATCTCTACTTCAGGGCCCTGCTTTAAACACAAGAACAACTTCAGACCCAGCTAGTGACAAACTATCTGAGCTTGAACGTCTGAAGAAAAAGCATGTAAGGACAGAATTGCATGCCCGTATGCTAACTGATTACTTAAGAGCAGAAATTATACCAGTTGGACTCCAGGTGAGAAACGTCCCTGCGATCTTCATCCAAGACCCAAAATTCAAAACAGGGTTTGCCCATATCGGCACCACCTGTTCACGCCACTGGATGGTGCTCGGTATAGACACAGCAATAGAACATAGTAAACAGGAACTAGAAGAGATCAAAGCCCTAGAAGAGGCGAAAAAAAGTTTAGACACTCTGGCAGACGCAAAAACGTGTCTTGAAAAGATTGAACGAACTATCCAGGATTTTGAAGCTTTTGAAATCCACAAGAAAACAACCAAAGTGACAAAAGATATTAAGAATTATAACAAAGAAAAAACTTACCCCTACCTCCAGGAAGATTTCTTTTCTGAAAACCATCAGGAACAACAAAAATTTCCTTCAGGTACTTGGGGTCGTTTTCGAAACAGAGCCCCCGTAACTTTCTCAGTTTCCTCAGCCGAATCAGACGGCGCTGAGTTGACAGAGGGTCCTAGCACCTCATCCCACGGCAATCCACCACCACCTCCTCATTTTTTAGGCAGGGGCCAACAGAGGAACATAGACAACCCCAGAGGGAGGGGGAGAGGGGCAGGCAGAACCAAACCGAGGTACAACTTCCCCCCGGGAGAGCGACAAACCAGGAATCGCTTCTACCAATGGGGCTACCAATATTAAATACTGAAGTTCCCCAGCAACCCAACATGCAATCTAATATGGAAAGTATACCCATATTTAACCTCTCCAGTCACCAGCTAAACTCTACCGACATCTCCCTACTGAGTAGAGGACTATCCTTCGTCCCATCAGAAAAGCCCAACTGGTTCAACATTCAGTCAGAGATGTTTCAGTTTTTCAGAAAAATAAGATTACAAACTTTTTTCAAAGACAGAGAGGCTGCCTTAAAACATGATACAACGGGCCTACGCCCAAATTCCTCCTTTAATCCAGCGACCAGTATAATGCCCCCTGAAGTGATTACTTTTGAACATCTAATCCTTCGTGAACTAGACAATTTGAAGAAAGACTACAGATATACACCATATAATATCAGTAAAGAAGAAAGAAATAGTCTCATTGAACTAAAAATGAATGACACTATTGTGATCAAACCCTGTGATAAGGGCGGTGGGATTGCAATTCAGGATCGCACTATCTATGAAGCTGAAATTGAGCGACAGATAAACAATACAGCACATTATGAAAAACTGAGACAAAACCCCACAAAAGAGATAAGTGAAAAGATCCAACAGATCACTAAGAATGCCTTAGAAGAAGGTTACATCAGTAAGAATGAATACCTGTTCTTAAACAACAAGGAACCCCGCATTCCAGTACTGTATACCCTTCCCAAACTACACAAAGACCTGAGTAAACCACCAGGGAGACCTATCCTTTCGGGATGTGGTTCTATTCTGGAACCCCTAGGGAAGTATATAGACTTCTTCATAAAAGACTTGGTTAAAGACACAACGACATACATTAAAGACACCACACATCTAATAAACCTTATTGAATCTCATCCTTACCACCCTGAGTCAGAACTCCTTGTCACCCTTGACATCGAGTCACCATATACGAATATTCCTCAACAAAAAGGAATGGATGTAATTCGTAACCATCTCAATAAGCCCCCAGCACCACATCAAGTGCCCACAGATTTCATCATGAATCTACTTGAGATTGCCCTTACCAGGAACTATTTCCTCTTTAAAGACTCATACTACAGACAATGTAAGGGGACATCCATGGGGGCTATTTTTGCCCCCAATTTTGCCATACTCTTTGTGGATGATCTAGAATCCAACATCATTCTAAATAGGGGCAACCCGTACAGAGATAACATACTTAGCTGGCGAAGGTACATAGATGATGTGCTTATGATTTGGAAAGGGGATGAGGATACCCTAAAAAAATACTGTGAGTGGCCGAACAACAGCCAACCTGACCTAAGATTCACTTTCAATTTTGATAAAAACCGTATTGATTATCTAGATGTCACCATCAAGTGTCATGAGGAGGAACTATACACCACCCTCTTCAGGAAGCCCACTGAGCGCAATACGCTCCTAGAATACCACAGTTCGCACCCTAGGGCCCTACGGGATGGCCTTCCCTACGGCCAATTCCTGAGAATCAGGCGTAATTGCAAATTCAAACAAGATTTTTTCCTAGAGGCAGAAACTCTATGTTCAAAACTGATGAACAGAGGTTACCCCAGAAAACTGGTGAGAAGATCTATGAAGCGAGCCTGGTACGCCCATAGAGAACATCTTCTACAACCAAAAAAGAGAGAAGCACTAAAAAGAATAACCTGTGTGACAACCTTTGGCACAATCAGTAATAAACTATGCAAAGCGATTAAGAAACATTGGCCTGTACTGTCCCCCCTGGAACTTAATACAGGACTGCCCCTTTTCTCATTCAAAAGAGGCCGTAACTTAAAAGATCATTTAGTACGAGCAGCCACCATCGCCAAAAAAAACACAACAATAGAGACATGTCTAAATCTACCTCCTATTGTAGGGCACCACAAATGCAACAACTGCACTGCATGCGAATTCACGATAAATACTAAGGTGTTTGAATATGAGAACTGTAAACACACATTAAAAACTTTCACTAATTGCAACTCTAAGAATGTTATATACTGTGTCAAATGCCCCTGCCAACAACTGTATATTGGCCAAACTACCCAACAGATAAAAACTAGGATTTCGCAACACAGGAGCAGAATTCGTTGCAAAGTTTTATCTGCACCCTTGGTGGAACACTATGTTGAAAAAGGACATTCAGAAAACGATCTACAATGGCAAGTGGTGGACCAGCTTTTGCCTAATACCAGAGGAGGAAACCAACAGACAATCTTGAATCGCCTTGAGTGTAAATGGATCTTTCTTTGCAAAAGTATTGAGAAAGGACTCAACACTCTGGATGAGTGGAATAGCTATACCTAACTACAGACTTTTATTCTTAAGAGTATGGAACACAAATGTTTTTTATAACGCGAAGCTCCTATAATTCAAAATGTATAGCATTTTATGTTAAGGGCAACCGCAATCACCCATGTATACTCTGCAAGCAATTCCCCAATGAGCAGGCGCGTAAAAGACACTGTACCCTCAGGCATGCGCGTTGGCTACTCAAATTAGGATGACGCTAGCAATAACGAGTCTGCGCATGCGTTAAAAACATAACCAGGAAATAACTGCTGCAGCGCTCGCATTCGCCGTAGCACTGAAGCAGAGGTAGTCGCGCCACGGACCGCGGCGATCAAGTAAGTGAATGCGCCCTGCAGATCGGTATCCCTTGCCTACGCACTACGTTTGGCATATGATGGGACCATTAATCTACAGCTAAAATGCCTCCCGCTTTTTGTTTCTTGCAGTTCCCGCCGGAACGTAGGACATCAAACGATACCGGGTATTGTAAAAACTTCCTTCTAAAACCCAGATAGGATCAGCATGTACAAACTGAATTCGTAATTGTAATCTTTACCCCTTAATTGTTTACAGATAAATAAACCCGCTCCCATTGAATATCCCTACCTCTGCAATACGAGTAAATGGACCATTACTGGTAACGTTTTTTACCTTTTAATTGCTTTAACTTAACCCAGTTAAAAAAGTGTTAAAGCAGGCCAAAAAACCTGAATTTTCTCACTTCCAGACTCTGAAGAAACCCCCTTTCTTGAGCTAGAACTAGCCTAGAAGTATGAATAACTAATATTTCTTGGCACAATAAAACCTAAGTAAGTTTCAAAAATACAGCCCACTACAGCTACAAGTTTTGAATATTTGTGTATACGTTATATTTATTAATTTTTTATGATCCTCCTGCTTTATACAGTTGGACCGTATACCTCAAAGTACCTCAAAGTATCTACAAATTGACCGTTTAGTCAGATAATACATCTATCACAACGTGCAAAGTAAGACAATTTGCTTAATACAAAAAAAGCGCGTAAAATAAACTCCCACCAAAAGTTTTCCTTGAATAAAAATAAAAGCGCGCTACATTCACGGTTGGCCCTATTTCTATATGTATAGAAATGTGCATGAATTATATGCCACTGGGAGCACCCTTCACTCCATTGTTTGAAGCTATGTTTTTGTAAGGATATAGTAGTAAAATTCTAATTTAATCGTTTCAGGAAAGCTCACGTCCTGATGATGATCTAAAGTCATGTTAGATCGAAACGCCGTCGACCCTTGCAAGGAAAACTCCCCTTCCCTACTGTGTATATATATTTTTTCGGGGAATACCCTTGCTTGTGACACCTTGTATATAGCTTTTTAATATTTCACTCAGTCACTATAAGCACTTTTGTCACATGTGTGAGCACCTGAAACATTCGAAAAAACTTAACTGTGTAAGCATTAATAAAGTCCTTTGTTTGTAACCTTACAAAACTGTCTCCCAAGTCTAACTTATCTACCAGAAATAATTTCTCTTATCTGGACCTTTCTAGGCCACCTAGAAATAATTGTTTCAACCAGGACCTTTTAGGCCACCCATGACCATTGTTCTTTTTAACCACTAGTATGAAATAAGGTCTTCCTCTCACAAAGATGAAAGTCAGAGTGAGGAAAGAAGGAGGGGTTTTCATCATTTCGGAAAAACAATAGTTCTAAACCAATGAAAAGTGTTATTTTTAGGTCACCTGACCTAGCCTTACATGATTATGAAACCAAAAGTTAAATGAACCAATGAAAAGTTTTATTAACAAGTCACATGACCTCTCACGCTTATGTTACGCGCTGCGGAACGCGCCCCGGATCGCTTCCGGGTCGCTGCGCTTCGCGCCTCGGTTCGCGTACCGGAGCACTTCCGGGTGCGCTAACGCAGCGCGTCATAAGACGCATTACGCGACAACGTGATACGTCGCGCTTCCGCGACGCGTCACGATGTTGATTTCTAACGCGGCAGTTGCGCTAACGGAACGTTTACCGGTTTGCGGACCAGGTCGCGGCATCAAATTGAGCTAACGGAAAGCTTCCCGGTTCGCGAACCGGGAGCGAAACAAAAAAAATATTTAAAAAAAAATTATTAATAAACATATAAAATATATTTTTGGATTTAAAGAAGAATACATTTTATAGCTATAGATATTAGCTTTTCAAAAACCAATGAAATTCACTGAAAAAACCATAGGTTATAGACCATATATAGTTAGGAATTAGCATTTACAAAACCTTGAAAATTCACTGAAAAAACCATAGGTTATAGACCATATATAGTTAGGAATTAGCATTTACAAAACCTTGAAAATTCACTGAAAAAACCATAGGTTATAGACCATATATAGTTAGGAATTAGCATTTAAAAAACCTTATTTTACTCACACAAAACCATTGAAATTCCATATATAGTTAGTTGTACTAACTATATATCGCGCACCCGCAATCCACTGCTGATCATGTTACATATTACATCATTCATGACATGGTCAGTGACATCACTGATGACATCACTGATGACATCTCAAATGACATCACTGATGACATCTCAAATGACATCACTGATGACATCACTGATGACATCTCAAATGACATCACTGATAACATCACTGATGACAACATCCAGTGACTGTATTTTTCTGTAAAGTTAAAATATGTCTTGAGTGGATGTATAAGTGTCTGGATGAAGGATTTAGTAGGGGCATGACTGACTGTATGAGTGACTGATTAAATGTGTCTCACTGAGTGCATGGGTTAGTGACTAAACTGTCTTAATTTGTGCATCATTATGTCTGTTGTTCTGTAAACTGCTGCATGTGTTGATCAGTAGCTATATGATTAACTGTATGGGTTATTGATTGGTTGCCCAAGCATTTGTATGGGAGACTGAGTGTGTGTGTGGGTGGCTGGGAGGTGTATGACTCTCTGCATAGATGTGTGAGCAGTTGATTGACTAGATGTATGGGTTCAAAAGTGCATGTGGAAACAGCTGTATGGGCAGTTGACTGTGTGCATGAGTGTATTGGTGAGTGAATGGATATCTCAGTGCTACATGTTAAAGTAAGTACATATGTAAAATACAGTACATGTGAGAGTTGACATATATAAATAACTGTGCATAAGAGCCAGTGAATGTGTGAGTGGCTGTATGGATCATTGTGAACTTGTATCCAGGATTGTATAAGTGAGTAAATATGTTTTAGTATATGTTTGAATAAGTAAGGTGTGTATAACTGTATAGTTGAGGAAATGGAGGTGTGATTGATTCTTTGTATGACTGACTAAGTGTCTGAGTAACTCCATGGATGAGTGACAGTCTATGAGTGTCTGTTTACACTGATTGTATCTAAGGTTATATTAGAGTCTGAAGAGGTTCATCGTATTATCACATGAATGATGTCATCAGTGATGTGATCAGTAATGTCAAATGAGATGTCATCAGTGATGTCATCAGTGATGTCATTTGAGATGTCATCAGTGATGTCATTTGAGATGTCATCAGTGATGTCATCAGTGATGTCATTTGAGATGTCATCAGTGATGTCATCAGTGATGTCATTTGAGATGTCATCAGTGATGTCATCAGTGATGTCACTGACCATGTCATGAATGATGTAATATGTGACATGATCAGCATTGGATTGCGGGTGCGCGATATATAGTTAGTACAACTAACTATATATGGAATTTCAATGGTTTTGTGTGAGTAAAATAAGGTTTTTTAAATGCTAATTCCTAACTATATATGGTCTATAACCTATGGTTTTTTCAGTGAATATATATATATATATATATATATATATATATATATATATATATATATATATATCACGCTCTTGGGGTGTCCCACATTTCGAGCTGCACTCAACGTGCGTGTGCTTTCCCCCAAAGCATTTCATCTGGTATGGGGAGCTTCGTGAATTCGTGTCTTTAAAAGCATCTGATTGGCCAGACGCGTTTCGCAATTAGCTTCCTCAGCGGCCATCAGACAGAGTGCATGGTGGTGACTCATTAACCACATTAAAGCAATATCGTGCGTCCTGGATGGGCGGGTCATATGACTCAACACGTTGCATCATGGTAAAATGAGTTCTTTATTTCCTCCTGTATGGATGCACCCAAAGTTTTTTTGCTCGATGAAGGCTCTCACATGAGCCCCGAATGCGGCAACTCCCCTCAATCCATCACGCATGTTCCACATCCGGAACTCCACTTCTCTCAGAGTCCCGTGGCCCCCCATTTTCTTTTCCGGGGCGGTGCAGCCCCGGAAATGTGGGACACCCCAAGAGCGTGATATATATATATATATATATATTCACTGAAAAAACCATAGGTTATAGACCATATATAGTTAGGAATTAGCATTTACAAAACCTTGAAAATTCACTGAAAAAACCATAGGTTATAGACCATATATAGTTAGGAATTAGCATTTAAAAAACCTTATTTTACTCACACAAAACCATTGAAATTCCATATATATAGTTAGTTGCACTAACTATATATCGCGCACCCGCAATCCACTGCTGATCATGTCACATATTACATCATTCATGACATGGTCAGTGACATCACTGATGACATCACTGATGACATCTCAAATGACATCACTGATGACATCACTGATGACATCTCAAATGACATCACTGATGACATCACTGATGACAACATCCAGTGACTGTATGTTTCTGTAAAGTTAAAATATGTCTTACATATTGAAGAATGAGTGGATTTATAAGTGTCTGGATGAAGGATTTAGTAGGTGCATGACTGACTGTATGAGTGAGTGATTAAATGTGTCTCACTGAGTGCATGGGTTAGTGACTAAACTGTCTTAATTTGTGCATCATTATATCTGTTGTTCTGTAAACTGCTGCATGTGTTGATCAGTAGCCATATGAGTAACTATATGGGTTATTGATTGGTTGCCCAAGTATTTGTATGGGAGACTGAGTGTGTGTGTGGGTGGCTGGGAGGTGTATGACTCTGTGCATAGATGTGTGAGCAGTTGATTCACTAGATGTATGGGTTCAAAAGTGCATGTGGAAACAGCTGTATGGGCAGTTGACTGTGTGCATGAGTGTATTGGTGAGTGAATGGATATCTCAGAGCTACATGTCAAAGTAATTACATATGTAACACACAGTACATTTGAGAGTTGACATATATAAATAAATATGCATAAGAGCCAGTGAATGTGTGAGTGGCTGTATGGATCATTGTGAACTTGTATCCGGGATTGTATAAGAGAGTAAATATGTGTTAGTATATGTTTGAATAAGTAAGGTGTGTATAACTGTATAGTTGAGAAAATGGAGGTGTGATTGATTCTTTGCATGACTGACTAGGTGTGTGTGTAACTTCATGGATCAGTGACAGTCTGTGAGTGTCTGTTTACACTGAGTGTATCTAAGGTTATATTAGAGTCTGAAGAGGTTCATCGTATTATCACATGAATGATGTCATCAGTGATGTGATCAGTAATGTCAAATGAGATGTCATCAGTGATGTCATCAGTGATGTCATTTGAGATGTCATCAGTGATGTCATTTGAGATGTCATCAGTGATGTCATCAGTGATGTCATTTGAGATGTCATCAGTGATGTCATCAGTGATGTCACTGACCATGTCATGAATGATGTAATATGTGACATGATCAGCAGTGGATTGCGGGTGCGCGATATATAGTTAGTGCAACTCACTATATATGGAATTTCAATGGTTTTGTGTGAGTAAAATAAGTTTTTTTAAATGCTAATTCCTAACTATATATGGTCTATAACCTATGGTTTTTTCAGTGAATTTTCAAGGTTTTGTAAATGCTAATTCCTAACTATATATGGTCTATAACCTATGGTTTTTTCAGTGAATTTCAATGGTTTTTTAATAGCAAATATCATAAGCTGTCGAATGTCAAGTACGTGGTAAGTGAAAACATTTTCGTGTTTATGCACACTGATCTGCTTTGAATGGTGCCCCCCCCCTCATTTCTATTAGGAGTACTCTCTCTTTGCAGATAGTGAAAGGTAGTTAACGCAGGCCTTTGCCCCCGTTGTAATCCGTCGTGCCTGCTTCTCTCTCCATTTGATTGATTGTTATCCAAGTATTTACTGTTTTAGAATTAGTTCTCTTTGGTTCATTCTCTATTTACAAACAAACACAGAGTCGCAATACTCTGTTTAGTCTTTGCAGATAACGAAAAATCGTGTAAAAAAAAAGAAAAGGAATCAAGCAAAATCAGTAGGCCACTAATGGGATCTCTTTTTGACCTCGCTAAAATAGAAACATTAGGAACAACCCCTCATGACAAATACAAAACTAGTGAGATGAACTGAACTCCACACAATGATGGCTGCAAAACAGCTCGGCTCCGCCACCCACCCCGCCCAAAATAACGATAAAGAGCGGCTGCCATGATTGGTTGCGGAATGGCCACGACGGAGCTACGAAATGGTGCTGCTCTCATGCTAACCCCAGCTTCAGTCTGAAACATCCAGAAACACTGTAGACTACCAATTCGATCAGTTCCGGTAGCGCCCCAATGTAACCCGGTAGAGAAGAACTAGCCCTCCCCTCTTTGACTGATGGTTCTTGTTGCCTGTCCCTTCTGTTGTCATTTAACAGAACTATTTAGCCTGCTGAAAGGGGTTGTGTTCCGACCGCTGGTTGGTGGAGACATTTTGACTATATTCTGGACCTGCGTTGTCGCGTAATGCGTCATATGACGCGCCGCGTTAGCGCATCCGGAAGTCATCCGGGGCGCGCAGCGCGTAACGTAAGCATAACAAGTCATGTGACTTGTTAATAAAACTTTTCATTGGTTCATTTTACTTTTCTTATTGTAATGATGAAAGGCTTGGTCATATGACCTAAAAATTACGCTTTTCATTACTTCCGAACATTATTTTTTCTTAAATATATGTTATAATGTTCCAGGCTAATGTACTTTCCCGGAAATTTTACAACTGTCCTGCAAGTAAAATATATTCTTTTTTCGAGAAAAAGAGCGTTTCTTCGTCCCATGACGGAGCCGTTGAGCAAAAGAGGGTCGACCTGCTGTCTTAGTCGCCGATACGCCTGAATATGAGATTCTTATCGATCACTTTATGTTGCAGGAATAGAAAACACAACAGCCCTTGACCATTTATCTTTACTGCGTTCCTTCGTATTATACCTTTTACCCTTCATGTAATTGGTCTGCTTTATTTCACTTGCCTTTTAATGATTCTAAAACAGTGACTATTATTAAAAACTTTACCAATGTATATACTACTACCATGTTTTCTTTTAAAAACCTTTCTTGTGAAAATTTCATTATACAAATACGAGCCTATAACCACGTGGGCCTGCCACGGAGCAAACTGTAATCGTATATGATGAATAGACATTTACACTGTAGAGGAACGTACCGGGCGGGCCATTAGGTTGCAAGAACTAAGGTGTCTAACAGTTACGGAATCGGTGGACGTACATTTTATAATTAAAATACGACAGGGCCAGTTACAATAAAATTATCTAGATATACATTTGCGGGCAAGTACCATGGGTGACGTTAATTCGAACTTTCAACAGTACAGTAATCAATAACACATCAGAACTTAATATCAATAGGGATGTCGAAATATTCAATCAATTCTCGTCCCCGCCCGCCATGTGCTTCAAAACTGCATACGTATCTCGTGATTTCAAGGTTCTGCAACCAGTACACAACAAGGAGTTACGAGTTCCATTTATTCCGGCGCCATTTTGGGCGAGGACGGGCAGGTCCAGGATATAGTCAAAATGTCTCTACCAACCATCGACTATGATGATGTTCATATGCTGTATTTATGAGAGTAACACTCATCTGTCCACATGAAATTAATTTGCCACAATCTAAACATGTCATTTTAATCTTTCCAAAGTTCTTCTAAATATTTGGGACCGTTTCCCTTGCCTCTGAAGCTCTCAGTGCCACTTCTTTGATGAATGTACTAGCAGGTCAGGGGTTCTCCTCCAAATCTCTCTTTTATGCAGCACTATAATTAATTGGTGCCACCTCTCCATATGACGATGCATGGTATAGTTACCACAACTATATTTTTTTTCGGTTCCTCTGGAGAGTTCATCGTGGCAGATGAAGCGTGTAACGTACCGGGCATTTACCTTTTTTTGCATGTACAGGAAAGGAAAAAAAAATCGAGCGTCCGAGTTCTAAGGTGTCCCAGGGCCATTTTAGTGGACCAGGCCCAAATCCAAAGAACAGGCCGCCATTTTGAGAGTCCTCTTGCAGCCGCCTGTCGCTGTAGCATCAAGAGCAGCCGAAACTCAGCTGAATGGCAACTGAAACGGTAAAGGGGCGCCCCACTACAGCAGACGAGCCTCCACCTAGGAAGGCCCATTCACGCCGCCTCCCCCCCCCCCTTCGGGCACCCCACGCCGTTATTTGGAGCAGTATTGTAGGATGGCCACACCAGTGCGGCAACTTGCTAGACATCACCTCGGTGGTAACCGAATCTCAACGCCTTGTGGTGTCTTCTATTCAGAAAACATTGTTATGCTGCCTTCGACCTATTCGCCGCAAGTGCGCACACAACTCAACTGCATAGCTTGCTAGACACCACCTCGGTGCCATCCGGATCTTGGAATGTCAGCGCCTTTTGGTGTCTTCTCTTCAGAAAATATTGTTGCGCTGCCTTTGGCCCCATTCGCACTTCAGTCCGCTACTGACGCCATCTCACAGGCTAATGGGGCGCCCCACGCCGACTTTCAGCATTGTAGGATGACCACACCAGTACAGCAACTTGCTAGACATCACCTCGGTGCCATCCGGATCTCGGCGCCCCACTGCAGATGAAGTGCCTCTCAACTATGAAACCACCACGGTGACATCCGGATCTTGGCGCGTTGTGCTGCCTTCGGCCTATTCGCACATCGGTCCGCTACTGACGCCATCTCACAGGCTAATGGGGCGACCCACGCCGAGTTTCAGCATTGTAGGATGACCACACCAGTGCACTTTACTAGACACCACCTCGGTGCCATTCGGATCTTGGCATCTCAATGCCTAGTGGTATCTTCCATACAGAAAATATTGTTACGCTGCCTTTGGCCCCATTCGCACATCAGTCCGCAACTTAGACATCACCTCGGTGCCATCCGGATCTTGGCATCTCAGCGCCTTGTGGTGTCAGTCAGAAAATATTGTTGTGCTGCCTTTGGCCCCATTCGCACATCAGTCCGCTACTGACACCATCTCACAGGCCAACAGGGCGCCCCACGCCGACTTTTACCATTGTACGATGGCCACACCAGTGCCACAACTTGCTAGACACCACCTCGGTGCCATCCGGATCTTGGCATCTCAGCGCCTTGTGGTGTCTTCAAATCAGAAAATATTGTTGCGCTGCCTTTGGCCCCATTCGCACATCGGTCCGCTACTGACGCCATCTCACAGGCCAACGGGGCGCCCCACGCCGACTTTCAACATTGTAGGATGGCCACAGAAGTGCGACAACTTACTAGACACCACCTCGGTGCCATCCGGATCTTGGCGCGTTGTGCTGCCTTCGGCCTATTCGCACATCGGTCCGCTACTGACGCAAACTCACAGGCCAACGGGGCGCCCCACGCCGACTTTCAGCATTGTAGGATGGCCACACCAGTGCGGCAACTTGCTACACACCACCTCGGTGCCATCCGGATCTTGGCATCTCAGCGCCTAGTGGTGTCTTCTATTCCGAAAATATTGTTGCGCTGCCTTCGGCCCCATTCACACATCGGTCCGCTACTGACGCCATCTCACAGGCCAACGGGGCGCCCCACGCCGACTTTCAGCATTGTAGGATGGCCACACCAGTGCGGCAACTTACTAGACTCCACCTCGGTGCCATCCGGATCTTGGCGCGTTGTGCTGCCTTCGGCCTATTTGCACATCAGTCCGCTACTGATGCAAACTCACAGGCCAACGGGGCGCCCCACGCCGACTTTCAGCATTGTTGGATGGCCACACCAGTGCGGCAACTTACTAGACACCACCTCGGTGCCATCCGGATCTTGGCGCGTTGTGCTGCCTTCGGCCTATTCGCACATCGGTCCGCTACTGACGCAAACTCACAGGCCAACGGGGCGCCCCACGCCGACTTTCAGCATTGTAGGATGGCCACACCAGTGCTGCAACTTGCTGGACACCACCTCGGTGCCATCCGGATCTTGGCGCGTTGTATTGCCTTCGGCCTATTCGCACATCGGTCCGCTACTGACGCCGCCTCACGTGCCAACGTATATTTTCTCGGAATTTTATACCCTATGCCGCATAACAGGTCATGTGACTTGTTTATAAAACTTTTCATTGGTTCATTTTACTTTTGGTTTCCTAATGATGGAAGGCTTGATCATATGACCTAAAAACAACACTTTTCATTGGATGAAAACTTTTTTTTTTTCCCAAACGATGAAAGCCCCACCTTGTTTCTGGATGTTTCAGACTGAAGCTGGCGTCAGCATGAGAGCACCACCATCTCGTAGCTCCGTCGTGGTCATTCCGCGAGCAATCATGGCAGCCGCTCCCCACCAGAAGCCTGCAGGAGTCGGGCCCCCAAAACTTTTGATGAATTCTCAAGGCGGAGGGGACGCTTTCGAGAATGGGGTCCAAGACCTAGCAGACAAGCGTCCGATTTCCAAGGTGTCCCAGGGCCATTTCAGTGGACCAGGCACAAAAAGGAAAGAGCCTGCCGCCATTTTGAGAGTCCTGTGACAGCCGCCTATCGCTGCACCGCAAGAGTGGGCGCAACTCAGCTGAATTGCGGCTTTTGACACAGTGGACCAAAAACGGACGGAATGGCAACTAAAACGGTAAAGGGGCGCCCCACTACAACAGATGACACTCCACCTGGAGAGGCCCGTTCACGCCGCCTCCCCCGGGGCGCCCCACGCCGTTATTCGGAGCAGCATTGTAGGATACCAAAACCAGTGCGGCAACTTACTGGACATCACCTTGGTGCCATCGTTCTGCTGCCTTGGAACTATTCGCACAACAGTTTGCTACTGATGACCCACCCCCGCGACGCCCCACGCCGTTATTTGCTGGGTGGCAACTTACTAGACATCACTTTCGTGTCATCTAGATTTCAGCGCGTTCTGCTGCCTTGGAACTATTCGCACAACAGTTTGCTACTGATGACCCACCCCCCGCGACGCCCCACGCCGGAAATCTGGACGATGTGCTGCGTTGGGACTATTCGCACAGCCGACCGCTACTTCGTTGTTTTTCTCTAAAAATGTTTATATGTTATTACTATTTTTGTTTTCTTGTATATATTTATAAATTATTAAAGTTTTATAATCTTACTACTTTGTCGGAGTGCTATATATTTTTAATGTGACACATAATTGTAAAAACTTTGATGTACAAAGAGTCATCCCTGGAATCTTCCGCTTCAGGCTCGGTCCCCTCCCCAATCACAATACAGGATGGTTTTCAGATAATAGCAACGCTTCTGCTGTGACGGATCTCATCGAGTGTGGGCCTTGATCTACTATAACTCCTTTGAAGAGGGGTGATTCTTTACAGCTGTGGCCATAAACTACATCTGCAGGGCTAGCTGATACCCTAGGACCAGCCTGGACAATCGGACACAGAGGAAAAGGAGTGTCAGAGGGTGCGGTAGTGAATAGGGCGAAAGGGAGGTGTCGGGCGGGCACAGGGTGTGATTCTCAGGGAAGAGCAGCGCAGATGGGGGGAGGTTTATTACCCATGCATAAGACAGAGAGCGGGGGTGACCACTGCCTGGGGGAGATGCTTGCGAGGGTGGGGAGCCATGCTAAGGATCGACAGCGTGCACAGAGTGGGTCTGGTCAAGGCATCTAAAATGGCTGCCGTGCACGACAAAAGTGTGGCATTTGAAAAAAGACAAGATGGCGCAGACAATGTTTTTCAACACTTCCTGATTTCCTTCGAATCGAACGTTAACAGACGTTGGGGCATATTACCAAAGTTAAGCGATATTTATCCCTAACGATGCTTAGCAACGATTTTTTTACCGTCAGAAATTATCGCAGATAAACCTTGCTATTATCAAGGTTTATCGCAAATACGATAAAAAACGACCGCAATGCATTAATATCGCTGAAAACTCAGTGATATTCATGCATTACCGAGCTAATGCTCTTAGCCATGTTATCCACCTCCCATTGGATAACATGGCTAAGAACTGCTCAGGGCAGGTGCTAGCTTTTGGAGATATTCGCGCTTATCTCGAATATTTCCAAAAGTTGATAATAGGAGATAGCGATGTTAGCGACTGTTTCCAGTCGCTAACATCTTGGCATGCCCACTTTGCATGTCATTAGTGATAAATATCACTCACATGCAAAGTGGGGCCCAAGATGGTCGCTATCTCCTACTAGCCGTCGCTAACTGGTGTTAGCAACAGCTAGGTAATACAGATATAATTTTATCTCCGCGAAGCGGAGCGCTGTTACAGATATATATCTTGTTTTTGAACGTTAATTTCTCAAAATGCACTGAAGCACATATATTGAGACCTAGCAAAGGCACATCGGGCTACCAGTCCCTAATATTTTACCAAGTTTCGTGCAAATCCATTCAGCCGTTCGATTATTATTATTATTATTTTTTTTTGCCCCGCGGGGCCCTTTTAAAACCTCCACATCAAACCTAGGGGGTCAGCGAGGATCTACTATGCCCCCTTATGGTCATTTGCCCCTTCGCTTTGGCCTCCTCTTGTCTCTCGATCCTACCGAGAGACAAGATGGCGGCCGCTACGGACTGTTTGGAATGTTTACAGACACCGGAGAGCCAATCAGCTTCGCTTCGCAAAGCTCCGTAACGCGAAAAGTACGCGAAGCGGTGCGCTGTTACAGATATATATCTTTTTTTGAACGTTAATTTCTCAAAATCCACTGGAGCACATATATTGAGATCTAGCAAAGGCACATCGGGCTACCAGTCCCTACAATTTTGCCAAGTTTCGTGCAAATCTATTCAGCTGTTCGATTATTATTATTATTTTTTTTTTTGCCCCGCGGGGCCCTTTTAAAACCTCCACATCAAACCTAAACGGTCAGGGAGGATCTACTATGCCCCCTTATGGTCATTTGCCCCTTCGGTTTGGCCTCCGCTTGTCTCTCGATCCTACAGAGAGACAAGATGGCGGCCGCTACGGACTGTTTGGAATGTTTACAGACGCCAGAGAACCAATCAGCTTCGCTTCACAAAGCTCCGTTGCGCGAAAAGTACGCGAACTGGAGCGCTGCCCGGTCCGCTGTTACAGATATATATCTTTTTTTAAACGTTCATTTCTCAAAATCCACTGGAGCACATATATTGAGACCTACAAAAGGCACATCGGGCTACCAGTCTCTACAATTTTGCCAAGTTTCGTGCAAATCCATTCAGCCGTTCGGGCTAAAAGTGAGGCCAACCGCCCTATGGAAAACTCAATGTTAAAAACACGTTTTGGGACCCCCCTTTTTTCTCGACCCCCCCTGGACGAACCCCCCCCCAATTTTCAGGGGCTGCTCAGAAACAAAATGTGCCATTTTCCTGAAAATTTCAGCCAATTCCGTCCACAAACGCCAAAGTTATTAGACATAGAATTTTCAAAAAACCCATAGAGAAAAAAATCCTAACTATATATACCTACTGGCGACCGCCAGTAGGTAATATATATATATATATATATATATATATATATATATATATATATATATATATATATATATATATATATATATATAGATTACCTACTGTTGGTCAACAGTAGGTAGTTATAGTTAGGACCTACTTTCCATTGGAAAAGCATTTTTTGACTAGCCTATGACTTTGGCGTTGTTTGACCAACCATCATGACATTTTCCAAAACAAGTGTCACAGCCACTCATGTACCTACTCACCAACCCATTCAGCCACTTAGACACCAACTGACAGACTGATAAAGTCATTCACACAAGATAGTCACTCACCCATACATTCACAGAGACATGTATAATCACTCACATATACAGTCAGTCACGCTTCCAATAAATCATCCATACAGGTACTCATGGACCCACTGATTCATCAATACACCTTGGTGTATATAAATTTAACACTCTTAAATGTTTTAGAAACACTTACAGTCACCCAATGAGGTCATCAGTGATGTAATATGAGATGTCATCAGTGATGTCACTGACCGTGTCAGGAGTGATGTAATATGTGAGGTCACAAGCAGTGCATAGCGGGGGCGTGAGTTATAGTTAGCTCGGCTAACAATAACTCCTGTATTTCTCTGGTTTTGTATGAGTGAAACATCAGCCTAACTATAACATCCCTGTACATTTTTTTTTCCAGTAAATATATTTATATATACACTGAAAAAACCAAAGGTTGCAGGAACATTTTAGTTGGGCTCCAGCCCCCCTCCTTCTGCTTGCACGGGCTGGCTCTGGGGAGGTGGCGGTCCCAAACGCGGTATATGGCCTGGGCGTGGGGTTGCATGCCCCCCTTCCCTCTTTAAAAAAAATAATTGGCCACAGGGTGGTGGTAGTCCCGGTGCCAAGGGTTCTTGCGGACCGCCTCTTTTAATGATTATTGTATCCCCGGGGAGGTGGTGGTCCCCAGGGCCCTGGGTGGTCTGCTTGCCCCCCCCCTAGTATTTAATAATTTGAGCCCAGGGAGGTGGTGGTTCCCGGGGGTCCGCGCGGCCCCAAATCACAATTACGTTAGCCTCAGTGCGATGGTGGTCCCTGGGGCATTATGAAGCCCTAGGATGGAGGCCCTGGGCACCCGCCTCCTTTTAGTTCTTAAATGAACTCCACATGTCCCCAGGACCTGGCCCACCCGGTGGCTGCAAGTATGTGTGCAGCAGGCACACCTTCACCCAGAAGCATAGTGTCTGGGCACAGGGCATTGGGTCCGGTTACACTCTGTACCCTGTCTTTGGGTCTTTCACCCCACTATGCACAGGCTTTGGCTTTGCACTGTGACCACTGACATCGAAGCATAGCCACCAGCCATGCACCCAGCACCCGAATGAGTACAAGCTAACACCATGCACATTGGGTGCTGGGTGCAAGGGTAACAAGACAAAATATCGAATTCAAAATATAGAATTACCAAAATATCGAAGTCAAAATATAGAATGGACAAAATATCTAATGGACAGAATATAGTGGTGAAAAATATCGAATTGAAGGTAAGTAATTTAATATAGAGTAGTAATTTTTACCCCTATGCTATCCAAAGCTGTCCCTACTGTTGCACTCTCTGGAGTGGGAATAGTAATTTTTACCCCTACGCTATCCAACGCTTTCCCTACTGTTGCACTCTCTGGAGTGGAAATAGTAATTTTAACCCCTACGCTTTCCAACGCTTTCCCTACTGTTACACTCACTGAAGTGGTAATAATAAATGTTATATTTCTTATTTCATTAATTTTACATTATTTTTAAGACATTTTAAAAAAATCGATATTTTGACTAACTATATTTTTTAAAACTATATTTTTGATTCGATATTTTTGTACTTACCTGTTTGTAGATAGGAATTCGATATTTTTGCATTCTATATATTTTTTTCGATATTTTGGTAATTCTATATTTGTGAATTCGATATTATGTCAGTGATCCGGGTGCAAGTCATAGCTTTAGGCCACATTATGTACCCAGTCCTTATATTTCCAGAACCACTGTAAAATGCCTTTGTCCATGCATAGGCCCCACTGGGAACAAGCCATAGCCGTCAGCCATTCCTCCTCCCACAACCCACTACGCAGAGCCTGGAGCTCTGTGAAGACAGCACTAGGAAGAGGTACTTTGGCTATATACTGCATCTATTTATCATAGTATAAAAAACACCATTGCTTGAGGTGTGGCTGGGAAGATGGCCGAACTAGACAAAACAAGCATTTACAATGCAATAGTCTCGGCATTATCATTATTAAAGGTAGAGCTATTGGCATTGCTCATGATTTTTTTTTTATTTTTTTTAAACATAAATAAATGGTATTGTCATTTACAATGGCAATAGGTGAGCATTAGAGAGTAGTAGAGAGTATTCGCGGACATAGAGCCACACACACAGAACGCCACACACACAGCGAGCCCCACACACAGCCAGCCACACACACAGCCAGCCAGCCACACACACAGCGAACCCCACACACAGCCAGCCAGCCACACACACAGCCAGCCAGCCACACACACACAGCCAGCCACACACACACAGCCACACACGCACAGCCACACACGCACAGCCACACACGCACAGCAACACACACACAGCCAGCCACACACACACAGCCAGCCACACACACACAGCCAGCCACACACACACAGCCAGTGCACAATGTATCCAATTGTGGTCTAAGACCACAGTAATAGAGGGGAAATTATCTTATGGTTCGTGGTCCTGCCCCTTGTGTTGTCCGGTGTTTTTGTTTGGGGTTGCGATCTCAGTATGGACTCGACTCGGCGCACTTCAAAGAGAGTGTTAGAAGCACTTACCTCTCAGGCAGAACATCCCGCACGGCTGCACGGAGAGCGATGGAGACAAGCCACGAAAAGGAGTTGGTGCTTCATTCCTGTCTTCTCGCGATAAAAGAGTTGATAAAAGGTCTTGAGATACCATTCGCAGTATGTATCTTTTCTGCAGCAAATGTTCTCCTTTTAAAAATGTTTCAAATAAAAGTGAATGTTTCCTGGCTTCTTGGATGACGCATACTAGAGCCGCCTTTTGCACTTTTCAGACTACATTCAAACTGTTTATGTCTTACTGCCCTGTTTGTACTTCGCTTGCTGCCGAGCGTCATCATTATGGCGCACATGAAACCTTTTAGTGTGGTTTCCATGACGAGCGCTACCTTAGGGGGTCTTGAGAAGGCTCTCACCGCGACCGCCTGAGTGTACTCGACCATCTGAGATGGTTTTGTTTGCTGCCAGATATTTATTTCCAACTAAGTTATTTCCTTCGAAAACCACTGGGAGGAAGCACAATACACATGCACGTGCTCAAAAATAGTAAGACACTAACTGAAAGTGACTCCGTGAGTGCCCGGCTTGCGTAGATTTGTCGGTCCCGTGCGCCTGGATTCGGTTCACAGGAAATAAACCACGTCTATCTATTAGTTCTCTAGTCTGTTAAGTAGAGAGAACGCTGTGCAGTCACGCCGCCCATTAAAGAAGAGCAGGAAGGTGTGTTTGTCTGGGTTTTTTGTAGACTCTCTGTGCTGAACTGGTCGGAAGAGTAATCGGCGTGATTAGTAGCTCCGGTGGAGAGGGGTTAGCTAGTTCCTGTGGGCGCAGGCCCGAAGGCATGAGATCCCGAATAAAGGGCACCGGTGAACTGCCTCAGGTCAGTTTTAAAGAAACAAGGCAGTGACGTGTCAGAGGAATCGTTAAACCTGTAATTTGAAACAAGCAACTAGAATTACCGGCACTGCAGAGTTTTGGGAAAGCCTGTCAAAGTGGCAAATCCCGCTGGGGCGTAGTTGGGTGCCATAATGTGATCAAAGAAAATGGCTACTCTGCTATCCTGTTATTGAGTATACTCGGCGAGAGGTCTGGATCCGGGTCCTGGAGAGCAGCACTTCCGGGTCGCCACGGGCAGCACGGCGGCCCCTTCAGGTCACTGCAGGCGGTGCGTCAGAGCGCTTCACAATAGGAACAGAAATGATCCATGAGACGAGTGAACACGTTACAAAAGCAGACGTTAAGTTACATTAGGCAAAAGTGACAATTGTGAGCAAACAAAACACAAGAGGTAGCAAAGGCTACATTACAGGAGAAATGGACTGGGACCTCGGCGAGAGGGAGGGTGTAACGCCCATCACTAGAAATGGGGTGGGGCTTAAAAAAGAGACAAAAACGCCCCCGATTCGCGTCAAGGCGGGGCATGAACTGAGTGACGCCCCTCTCCTCCAATGGCTGGCCAGCATTTACGAGGCCAGCCAATGGAAAAGATGGGTGAGTTCAAGCCCCCATACTGCAAAAACATAAAATCTCGGACTCTGCCCACTTCGTGGGACGCTAGTCCGAGACCTAATGAGCAAAGCTCGGCTGATGCTCTTCAGAATTCAGACTTTTGCCTACGGTTGTGCCCCCATCCGAAGCCCTGTAAAAGGCATATTCTGCTGAAGATTGCACTCCCTGTGTTTTATTTTTATTTTTTGGACAAGAACATTGGCAAGATGAAAGATCCAACAACAACCCCAGTTCTCTTGCAGAACTCAAGAAGAGTGAGGAGGAGGCTCTGAAGTGTTGAGGGAGATCGTTCTCTGTCTTGGGTGCAGTGTAGGAGAATGAGCAACCTCCCGTTTTGCCTAGAGCTTTATATGTGTGTGTGAGAAGCTTGAGTTGCCTGTGCTTGTGAATGGGGAGCCAGTGAAGCTTTCTGAGGTGCGGAGTGATGTGAGTGCAGCTTGGGACATCGAGTATTAGTATTTCAGTGCTGTTCTAGATGGTCTGGGGCCGGTGTAGGAGTTGTTTATAGATTCAGGCATATAGAATGTTGCCGTAGTCCATCCTGCTGGTGATGAGTGCTTGCATGATGGTCCATCTGATGCTCTGAGGCAATCACTTGAAGATTTTGCATAGCATGCATGGGATATTAAGCTGGAGGTGCCTATTGCATAGACTTGAGCTGTCATTTTGAGCTTGTCGTATAGGATGAGCCCTAGATTTCTTTCGTAGACTGTGGGTGTAGGTGTTGGTTCTAGCTCTGTGGCCACCACATGGAGTTCCATGGGTAGGTCTTGTTGCCGGTGATGTCTTGTGATTGGGTGATGTTGGCAATGTCTATGTTGAAAAGGGTTGAGCTGACAGACGATCCCTGTAGGTCTCTGCATATCAATTTCTTGGTCTCAGATGAACAACAACCTGCGATGATCCAACAGAGCTAGGAATAGTTCTAATTAACATCAGCTGGTCCACCCTTCTTGCTGCTAAGTAAGATAAGTACTTTGTCTTTTCATCTATCATTTAGACAAATGTTACAGTGATATTTTCTTTAATTAAGGTCTATGTAGACAATGTTCATGCTTAACTTCATAACTTAGATATTAATTTAAGCATTTTTTATTTTAGAGCACTTGTTCAAAAAACAATTACATTATTACAGTCACATTATGGTAAACATCTTTAATTTTTTTTCTTCATATTTCTTTAACAATTTGTACTAGACAGAGACGGTATCTCTTCTCCATGTGCCTGGGCACTTCCTTCAAATGGTTGGTTTTGTCTGGGATTGTGCGGAAGTGTGACACACATTTATCTCACATCCTTTCTTCAGGCATTTAGCCTCCCTACTCAATCAGAACATTGATTCATCTCTGTAAAAAAGTGCCTTTTTTTGACATGGTCACGCCTCACTTTTTGCCTGGTACATGATGTGATTCGACTGGAAGTGCGCTGGGTTCCTGCTAACCAGTTCCACAGTGGCAAATCTCTTTCCCCAAACTTTGCAATTGTTTTTCCCAATTGGCAACACCTTTAGTACCTTCTGTAAATCCCTAGTAAATGGTAACCTTAAACCTAGGGCCTGAGGCACTAAGGAGAGTCCATAAGGGCTGCAGCACCAATTTTCTCACCCTAAAGAACCCTCACCAAGCTCATGCAAACTGCCACTGCAGGCTGCGTGTCTTGGTGCAGACAAAAGTGAAAACACGACATGACTCACATCCCTGTGTGCCATGTACCCTAACACTGCATGTTATATTTACAAATCACCCCTACAGCAGGCATTACAGCCCTAAGGCAGGGTGCCTTATATTACATGTGAGGACATATCTGCTTGAGCAGATCTGCCCCTGTGCTGACCAGTTCCATTACTGCCAGTACAAGAGAACAAGGAAGTCCTTTTAAAACATGCTCTGGACACTGGTGAAGACAAGTTCCTCAGCTACATGATGGCTTCACTGAAAAGAGGAATGTTTGGTATCAAGCATCTCATATTAATAAACCCACACTGATGCCAGTGTCGGATTTAGTCATTCATGCACACAGAGGGAACCTTAGTGGTGCCACCTGAAAACCTACCAGCCCTGGTGCTGACTGACTGGCTTTCATCAACCTGTCATCAGAGGGTGAGGTACTCTGCTCTCCCAGGGCCATAAACCAAGCCTGCTCGAGCAGGGGGAGACTTGCACCCCTGCCCACAGGATGACCTACGGATTAGCATTCCAAGGTCGGGGAGCTTCGAAGAGGCCCCCCCGACTTTGGTATGCATATCTGGTTTCTCACATAAGAGGAAACCCACCCCCTTGTCCAGAGCCCTTGACACCTGGGCAGATGGATAAATTAACGAGGCAAGAAAGGCGTGTCCACCCTCAAACGAGCACCACTCCTGAAGTGGGCTATCTGTAGTGGATGTGACTTTACAGAAGTGAATATCTTTGGGATGGCAAATTTAGGATCTCTGGGATAGGGTTGTGCCACCTACCCCAGGAAGTGGTGATATAGGGGGAGTAGTGGCCCCAAGGGGAACCAGCCCATTGGCTACTAACACTCCTAAATGTAGGTTACCATATCCTGATGACCTACAAAGAAGAAAGGCACTGAAGAGCTGCCAAAGCAAAGACTAAGGAAGAGCATCTGACTTGGCCTCGTCTCATCCTGCAAGCTGTCGTGCCTCAAAAGCCTTGGAGGAACTACCTGCCTTGAATAAACGCTCAAGGACTCCTGTGGAGCAGCAGCGCTGCTTCCCTGCCTCCTTCAGCACCCCAAATAACACTTAGAGACTCTAGAACCGCAAAAGTCCACCGCTTCAAAGCACCACTAGGCCTGTGCTTCCCAGCCCAAGCTGAAGTGGGCCAACAGTGTCAGTATGGTCTCCAAGCCCTCAAGAGATAGAATCCACTTTGGTTTTGCCTCTCGTGAACTCTCCAAAGCCCCCTGAGTGCTACCACCTGAGTGCTCTACTGCGAGTGCTCCCGGTGATGAAAATCTGACGCTTGTAGACACCTCTTCACCCATCGCCCCTGGCCCATGGAGAAGAGCACCAAAGGTGTCCCCAAGCATCGGGAGACCTGAACCCCCCTTTGGAGTTCAGATCGACTGGTTTCCCAGTCCAAGCCTGCAGCCTTTCTTTGACTGGACCGATCCCCGTAGGGCAACATTGGGCACGCGTCACTGGAAAGCACCTCTGTACCCGGCCGCCCCGTGCCGCCAAAGGTGACCTGTTGGTGCCGCCAATAGGAGAATGTAGGAAGCCACCTCTTTATATGGTAAACCAAAAAGAGGTATACCGCGTAAAGAGTCCAGGTATTCCCTCGCTAGTGGACAGGGGCTTGCTTTAGCAATCCCAAGGTGCTCTTCCAAGGGGTAGTGTGGTCGAGCATCCTTAGGCTTATCAGAGAGGCAGTTTTCACGTGCCATAAAGTAGTGCAGAGGGTTACTGTGCCTGCTTCGAAGAACAGATCTGTATTTTACGTGGATAGCTGAATGGAGTAGTGAAGCCAGCCTTTACCAGCACTTTAAAACAAATGAAATGCATTTGCGAGGGGGTTATGGAGAGATGAGGGGCACTTTTGCTGGGTCGAGAGAAATGGAGAAGAAGGTCATATGAGGGTGGGGCCCCAAATAAAGATTGTTGCACCCGGCGCCATCAGCACTACAGATGGCCCTCTCTACACTCCTCAAGTATGATTTACCAGTAGTGTGAGAGAGTGTGTGCTATACATACTTCAACCCAAAAAGCTGACAATGTATGGTTAGTTCCTCTGGTAGATAATTGACCATTTCCTCTGGTAGATAATTGGGAACTTATCTCTATGCCTTCTTTTCTGAATCTGCTGGCGGGGATCAAATCCGGTTCTCCCATGGATCCTATGCCCCCCCAGATTCTCTGTACCCTAGACACCTCCTCGCTTTATCCCATTTTGGCTCTCTTGAATGCCTCTCTCATTGAGGCTATTGTCCCTAATGTTTGGAAGCATGCGATGGTGGTCCCACTTTTAAAAAAAGCGAATGCTGATCCCAGCAACCCAGCCAATTTTCGACCCATCTCCTTGCTCCCCTGCCTCTCGAAAGTGCTGGAGAAACATATTAATCGTCACTTAACATCTCACATCGAATCGGCGAACGCCCTTCATCCTTCCCAGTCAGGTATTAGGGCAGGCTTCTCCACGGAGTCCACACTCCTGGGAGTCACGGAGACCGTCAGACGTCAGGTAGATGGTGGGGAGACGGTGGCACTCATCCTTTTGGATTTGAGTGCCGCTTTCGACACCGTCTCCCACTCCATCCTTCTTTCTGCCCTGAAGTCGGTCGGTATCGGTGGCTCCGCACTTGCTTGGATTTCCAATTTTCTTTCTGATCGCACTTTTCAGGTTTTCTCCCCCTCTTCTGTGTCCTCTGTTCATAATTCCCCCCGTGGTGTTCCCCAAGGTTCTATTCTTAGTCCTTTGTTTTTCAACCTCTATGTTAGACCTCTTGCTTTTCTTGCTGAGCAATCTGGGTTATCTATTTTTTCTTATGCAGATGATACTCAAATCATCTTCTCTCTTTCTTCCAATCAACATTCCCCCTCATCTTCTCTTCATTCTGGGCTTATTGATATCGCCAATTGGATGCTGACTAACAAACTGAAGCTGAACGGCGATAAAACGGAGCTGCTCCTGTTTGGGCCGGACTCCGCTCTCTGGGGCCCACAACATTGGCCTCAGCAAATGGGACCGCTGCCAGTCCCAGCAACAACAGCACGCAATCTCGGTGTCCTCTTTGACAATCAGTTATCTATGAGGCAACATGTGGTCAAAGTCCTGATGATGGTAGTACAGGTGGCTGAGGAAGATCACATGGATGCTTCCCTCAGACACCCAGAGGTCAGTTGTCCAGGCCTTAGTGACATCTCGGCTGGACTACGGGAATGTACTTCTACTAGGTGCCTGCAAAGAGGTCACCCGCAAGCTCCAAGTGGTCCAGAACATGGCTGCCCGATTACTTTGCAATCTGCCTAGAACTGCCTCTGTCTCTGCCTCCCTGCGCAGCCTGCATTGGTTGCGCATAGAGTCTAGGTCTAAATTTAAAGCATTATGCTTCCTGCATCGCATCAAAGCTGGAAAATCCCCTCACTATCTATCCTCCTTAGTCCATCTCTACTGTCCCTCCTGCACCCTCAGATCCTCAACTCAAAGTAGATTCTGTGTTCCCCGTTTCAAGCGGGCTAGAGTGGGTGGGCGTTTGTTCTCCTACTTGGCGCCCTCGCTCTGGAATTCGCTACCCGTCCCTTTGCGGTTGGAAACTTGTTATCTCAAGTTCCGCAAAGGAGTGAAGACCTGGCTGTTTTCTTTGTAACCTGTTCCTTCTCACTCCTCTGCCTCTGCTTCTCTAGCGCCGGGAAACCTTCGGGTAGCTGCGCGCTGAATAAATTCATATATAATAATAATAATAATAATTAGCCCATACCATGTGCACAGGTCTGCTGGCGAGTGATCCATCTTGGATAATCTACCAAAATGCCTGGGTAAATTTGAGTTTGTGAGGGTTGGGATATGCGCTATGGAGTATTTTAGCCTAAAGGAACTTACGGGCATATTACCAAGGGTGGCGATAGGCAATTATCGCCGGTTTAGCGGCCGTTTTCGGCCGCTAAGCTGCGATAATTCTATTGCTCTATTAGCAAGCTGTCGCTAACCGATGTTAGCGACAGCTTTTAGGCGATAGCGAGCGGTTTGGGACCCGCTTTGCTTGTCAGCGATATTTATCGCTAATGACATGCAAAGTGGGCGTATCCGACCTGTTCGCGACTGAAAGAGTCGCTAACGTCGCTATCGCCTATTAGCAAGGCAGGCATAGCGATGGAAATATTCCCGCTATCGCCAAAAACTAACGCCTGCTCAGACCAGTTCTTAGCCATGTTATCCAATGGGAGGTGGATAACATGGCTAAGAGCATTTCGTCGCTAATGCGTGAATATCGCTGTATTCTAAGCGATATTCATGCATTTCGCCGCTATCGCTGGATATTTTAGCCCATTTAAAAAAAACTTTGCTAATAGCATGTTTTCTCCGCTAACATATCCTGCGATAGGCAGCGGTAAAAAAATCGCCGCTAAGCCTATTTAGCGACAATTATCGCTACTTGTTGGTAATATGCCCCTTAAACCCGGCACTGCAGGATACTTTTCGAAGGTACTCCGAGACTTTCTGCAATTCCTTATCATTGTATGTCCGCACAATCATTCTACCATTTATGACGGGGCGGGTACAACGAGACTCGTGCTGTAGAAACAAGCAACGGTGTTTATCGCTAACCAGACCATAAGAGGTTAAATCCGTTCAGTGAGTAAAATGAGGTCACAGGGCACTTGGCCACAGGCAGGGCTTTAAGTGGGCTTGGTCTCACCGGGTCTGAGCACCGGTAGTTTTTGATAGGAGGCCTTGAAACGGGTCTCTATCGGGCTCTGTTTTGTGCCCTGGCACAGGTGGTCTGTTTTTTTCTGGACTGTGGTGACAGCAGGCACCTCGTGTGGGCATGCTCACGCTACTCACTTCTCACCAGTGGAGAAGTTATGGCATGATGTCATGCCAGGTGAGCGTTGATCACCTGGCCTTTAGAGAGAGTCATTTTCTCTCTGGATTTCCCTTCTCTTTTTGAAACTCAGTAGCAGCAACATCGTCATGTTGTCACCGAGGCTTTAAGTGGAAGCTTTTTCAATATTATATACAAGCCATAGTTGCTGCTTATTTATCTTATGCAACTAACAACCATTGATAAAGCCAATAGTCCTGACTTGTAGGTATGATTTTACTTGTTCTATGACATATCTGGATGCAATGACAGAAATAGCAAAATACAAGTCGGGCGGCACACTATACTAAGCACAGATTTTTTGCTTCTGTGTTTTTAGGCCACGCCCTTACTTACATTGGCCACACCCCTTTGAGAGACCACTCCCCCACACACACACACACTTTTTTTTTATCCCACTTAAAGCCCTGGCCACAGGTGTGTTTTTTCTGTGAAGTGATTCTAGTCTGTAATATGTGAGGAACTAACCAGTGTTTACTCGAGTTAGGTTCTCTTTTCTGTGGTAATAATGTAATGAAATGTAACAATAAATGAGTGAATCTGTGTTTATTACATGCATTATTGTGATTAATTTATTTTAACTGCGGCAGAATAAAAGCTGGGGGTATAAGTATGTAATGGTTTCAAAATTGAAGGGAAATGCATTTACTAAACATTTGCTACATTCCGTTTTCTTTTTTTTCTTCGTTTATTAATGCTTTAATGTTTATATTGAATATTTTATATTTAGACTTTTTTGGACCGAAATCTTAGTCAGTGCACAGATGCACTATATATAGGCTGATGCGCTTTTGCACAGAGCTCAGTAACAAGCTTGCAGGCCATACTCTCTCCAGCACAGCCCCCTGGTCCCTGAAATAAACAAGGGTTTAATATGAATTGAGGCAAGCGATGTAGCAGCCGCCCTTTCTCTCCTAATGTGAAATAAATGGCAGATGCAGCATTTATTGAATAGTTAAAGCAGCGATATGGAGCTAACCGCACAAAACACGAGGACAAAACCCTCCTGACGAAAAGAAAGCTGGTTAATACGATTTTTGTCCAGGGGGAGAGATCTTTGTGCTGGGGAGAAAAAGGGAAAAACAGCTGAAGGTGACAGCTAGTTCACAGCTAACAGGATCAGAGCCGCCGGGCCGCCTGCACACTTCTCTCTGAGGAGGGGGCTCGGGAGAAGCGGGCTCCGAGGGCCGGAGCATCTGCTGTGTCCCATTCACATGAAAACCAGGTACCTCTGTTAACACCCGGCGCCAAAGCAAGCGCTGGAGGGCGGGCCGGAAGAATGCAGTCCTGGTAAAGTGCAGGAAGTGTACAATGCGACCCTGGTAAAGTGCAGGGAGAGAACAACGCAGGCCTGGTAAAGTGCAGTAAGAGAGTAATGCAGGCCTGGTAATGTGCAGGGAAATAACAACGCAGACCTGGTAAAGTGCAGGAAGAGAGTAATGCAGGCCTGGTAAAGTGCAGGGAGAGAACAACGCAGACCTGGTAAAGGGCAGGAAGTGTAGAATGCGGGCCTTGTAAAGTGTAGAAAAAGAACAACGCAGACCTGGTAAAGTGTAGGAAGAGAGCAACACAGACCTGGTAAAGTGCAGGGAGAGAACAAAGCAGACCTGGTAAAGTGCAGGAAGAGTACAATGCAGGCCAGGTACAGTGCAGGAAGTGTACAATGCAGCCCTGGTGAAGCACAGGAAGTGTACAATGCAGGCCTGGTAAAGTGCAGGGAGAGAACAACGCAGACCTGGTAAAGTGCAGGAAGAGTACAATGCAGGTCTGGTAAAGTGTAGGAAGTGTAGAATGCAGGCCTGGTAAAGTGTAGGAAGAGAGCAATGCAGACCTGGTAGAGAGCAGGAAGAGAACAATGCTGGCCAGGTGAAGTGCAGGAAGAGAGAAATGCAGGCCTGGTAAAGTGTAGGAAGAAAGTAATGCAGGCCTGGTAAAGTGGAGGAAGTGTGCAATGCAGGCCTGGTAAAGTGGAGGAAGCGTGCAATGCAGGCCTGGTAAAGTGTTGGAAGGGAGTAATGCAGGCCTGGTAAAGTGTAGGAAGAGAACAATACAGGTCTGGTAAAGGACAGGAATTGTAGAATGCAGGCCTGGTAAAGTGTAGGAAGAGAGTAATGCAGGCCTGGTAAAGTGTTGGAAGAGGGTAATGCAGGCCTGGTAAAGTGTAGGAAGAGAGTAATGCAGGCCTGGTAAAGTTTAGGAAGAGAACAATGCAGGTATGGTAAAGTGTAGGAAGAGAGAAAAGCAGGCCTGTTAAACTGTAGGAAGAGAGTAATGCAGGCCTGGTAAAGTGTAGGAAAAGAACAATGCAGGTCTGGTAAAGTGTAGGAAGAGAACAATGCAGGTCTGATAAAGTGGTGGAAGAGGACAATGCAGGCCTGGAAATATGGAAGGACGGAAAGGTCTAGTAAACAGCAGGCCTGGTAAATGTACAAGAGAGTGGTGCATGCCTGATAAACAGCAGGGCCAGATTGAGGCAGGCCCAGTAATCTTCATGAAGAGAAAAAGCCAAGACTGATAAACAGGAAAACACCAAGACTGATAAACCAACACTTTATAAAACTGCAGGAAATAAATAATACAGGCCAACGCTACACACCGACAGCCAGGACATCATCAGACTGCAGACTAAGAAGTGTTAAAAGAAAAAAACACATGACAACAGGCATTTTCCATCAGTGCATCCAGGATCTGGACTAGCATCCCGGATCAATCAGGCCCGCCAACACTGCAACTTAGGCTATCTCTCCTATTACTCGTTGACTTCATGCTGGACTTTTTTGCATATTTGCTCTTTTTGCATTTGTCACCCTGAGTGGGACGGGCAAAAAAACAATGGATTTAGGCCCAGATCTGTGTACTGGGGTGAATGTTGTTGACATTGTTCTGCATTCTGTCCATCAATTGTTCTTCTTCCATTTGTCACCCTGAGTGGGTCGGATATGCCCAGAAGTGGGTCCCATGCTTTCCATGCCACTGGAGTCAAGCTATCCTGGCTGATGAGGGGTGAAACCCCGAGTACAATCCTAGGATTCTTGTTTCCAGTCCGGGGAGGACCTGGCCTGGCAGTTTGGGCTTGACTGTTCCTGTGAGGCACAGGGCAAGACTGATTTGCATATGGCTGGGTTCAAACTGGAATGGCATGGTGAGCACAAAAAACGATGGATTTAGGCCCAGATCTCTGTACTGGGGTGAATGTATGACATTGTTCTGCATTCTATCCATCAATTGGTCTTTTTGGACTTTGCCTAAAGACAGCCTGTGGTCAATGTTTGTGCTATAGAAACGTATACACAAACACATATACAATAGTGAAGACGTGGTAAATAGGAGCAAGAGACTAAAGGTCTGGAAAAAACAAGGGCAGAATGATTCACGCCACAAAGCAGGAGCAAGAGAATAAAACCAGTGACAGGAGTCGAGAATGATGTAGGTCTGAGAAACAGGAGCAAGTGTATAGTTCATGCCTGCTCTGCAACATGGCCTGAATAATAAAGGCCTGGTAAACAGCAGCAAAACAACACCACAAGCTCCTTAAACACATGGAAAAGGGGGGGGCGTGGCTTGCAGCCGAGAGGAATGGCCGCAGCCTAAACGAGCTCCTTCCCTTCCGCGGAGCTATCCCGACCTTAAGCCGTCAAAAACCAAGTGCAGAGCTGAAGAGGCCGGGGGATAAACATCTGAAACCCCCCGTGTAGCGTGTGGCCTCCGGGACCCCCTGGTGTGGCGCCCGCCTGCTGTGGCTGCCCGGGATTGAAGACGTTCGGGAGAAAACATGGCGGTCTTCTGCCACGATTGATACAGGATACCGGTCCAGGGATCAGCCTGATCTCCCTCCGGCCGAAATCTGTGTCCTGCAGCGAGTGGTGGTGGTGAATTGCGGTGACGGGGGACCCGCGTTGGTGGACCCGCGGCGCATCGGCCCTTGCGGTGAGGGTGAGTGTGCAGCGAGGGCGGCTGCCCCAAAATCGAGGCCCCGGCTTTGTGGCCTGTGTGGCGTGGAGGACTGAACGGCCCTCATTGGCAGCGGACGTGGACCGGCGGAGGCCTGGAGGGCGTCGCAGGGAGTGGCACGGCTGCAGATGGAAGATACCGCCAGCTGCCCTGCATAAAGTGCTCTGTGCACCGGAAGCTGAGGCACAAACTCGGAGCGGAGCGATGGCGCTCTGAGGACCGTATGTGAGGCTGTTCGGACGCTCTGCCTGGAATGTACGGTGGGTCCTCGGCGGTTGATTGGAGGCAGTGCAGATTGAATTCCCCGCAGAGAAGCTGTGTCGGGTTGAGGTCGGGGGGCCCGGGGGCTGTGAAGGTGGACATGTGGTGGAGGTGCAGTCCTTTCCATATGCTGTGAGAAGTGCCAAGTTGTTAGCCTGAAGGTGAGGAACAATATGTCGGTGGAAATCCTGTGAGGTGGGGGCAGAGCCTGGTTGTGCTCTATATAGACTTTGGTGGATGCATGGACAGATGCTGCTGGGCACCTGCTGAGGCTGGCATTGTTCCACCTATCTGTTTGCTGGAGATAGTGGGGGTGCCCAAGACTGCAGACCCCTGGACTGCGCTGTAGCCCTTGGTGACTCCTCTCCATGCTTCTAAGAAGCTGCGGTGGGTGTTGGACCTCCTTGCTGGGCCCAGCATGAAGGACTCAAGAACACTGCTGCATGCTGCAGGGGGTGCTGTCTGGATCCTGTGACTCGGAGGAGTGCGGCTGCGGACGGGCCCTGCTGGACGGACTCCCCAGTGGTACTACATGCTAAATTAAGTTCTGTCGGAGACCAGTGGTCAGTGGGCGTGTGGATAGCTGCCTGGTGCTGGAGGTAGGGGCCCTTGACTCCTGCGGTCAGCCATTGTTGGTGGTGGACGACTCGGTGGGTTAAACCTGGAACCTTAGTGCTTCTCAATATTGCACCTATCTTTGGATTGTCTTAATTGATTGGCTGTGGCTGAGTCTGCTGGGTATCTTCCATATTTGTCTGCAGGCCCTGGATTCTGCAGTTATGGCGGCAGGAGGAAAAGGATCTAGGGCGAACGCCCAGAAACAGCTAGCGAAATTCACATGGAACAAAGTGGGAGAAAAAGGAGACTCACCGAGGCTGGAGAAGGAGGGATCGGGGGTGGCCCATGCACTGGGTCCGGAGCCAACTTTACATGATGTTATGGCAGCAATAGGTGGAGTACGTACCTCTGTGGATTCGGTTACTGCTGATGTCTCGCTACTGAGAGCAGACTTTAGGAAAATGGATGAGAAGGTCAAGGAAATGAAAATCGTAACAAGCGCTCTGCAGACGGACACGTCGGAATTCCAAAGTTAGATGCTCGAAATGCAGCAAAAGCAGGCAAGAATGTCGCAACAGTTGGACGATTATGAAGGCCGGGCCCGCAGTAACAACATTCGAATTTTGGGGGTCCTGGAACGGACGGAGGGGCCAGCTGCGGCCCTGTATGTGGAGGAGTTTAACACGAAGCATCAAAAGCCTAAGACGTTGTCCAGCTTCGTTTCCATAGAAAGAGCACATAGGGTGCCGGGTGGTAGACCGAAACCAGGAGCACCCCGAGGCCCCTGATAGCCAGTGTTTAACTATCAAGACAAGGACAGAATACTGTAGACGTCACGGTCCGGCCCGTCCTTGAAGATAGATAACTATGAGGCGACGTTCTTTTCGGATTTCACGGCCAAGGTTCAGGCACAGAGAATAAGTTTTCAGGCGGTGAAGAGGGAGCTGAGAGATCGAGAGGTGAAATATGCGATGTTCTTCCCGGCGTGACTACGAGTGGAATCGGACGGATAATCGTGGTTCTTTGAATCGCCGGAGGCGGTCTGGGACTGGACGGAGGGCTGGAGCATGGTGGGTACTCATCGGAGAGGTCGTCAGGACAGAACCGACCCACAAAGAGGCACCCGGCTCGAGGTGGCAAGAACTGACCAAGCGGCAGAGACCAGTGGATTGGAGGAGCAAGAGTGAAAACTTTGGTGTTGGTCAGCGGAAGGTTTGATTTGGCAGTACTGAAAAGTGGGGGGGGCTTGGGGGGAGGGGGGAGGTTCAGCTCAGTGATGCAAGACCTTTTTTGCACTCTGGGATTTATGACATGACATTATTGGTAGACTTTACTGATGTGATATGATGTCGCTCTGTTTTTTCTGCAAATATGGGATGGCTGTAAATTACGAATACTGTAAAATTTATCTGCGGAAGGGGGGACCGGTTCCCTCTGCATTTCTAGCATTTCAGGGGGGGTGAGAGGCACTCTGCCATGTTTGGGGGTGGGTAGTTCTAAATTCACAGGCAGGTAGGCAGGGAGGGGGGTGGTTGTTGGAGTTGGAGGGGGGTGTTTTGTGGTTAAGTATGGTTTTCACGGAAGTGATGCACTCCTATATTGTAGACTGGACTGCTTGCTTAATGTGCGTTTTGGGGAAGAGCCTCATAGGGAATGTATTGTATTGAATTGTTTTATTTTCAATGTCCCATTTTATGTGACAGACTAAATGTTGATTCTGACGCCTTTCTTTGCAAGTTGCGTACGGAAATGTTAGCTATGCTATTGACCTGTTGGATTCTGCAGGTAGCCATGCTAGGAGATGGGGGCTGAGTGGGATTCATCGCTCTCTGTCCTTTCTTGGAATGTTAATGGTTTAAGTGATATAATAAAAAGGGGCATTGTCCAGCGCTACTTGAAGAGATAGTCCCAAGACCTGGTTCTCCTACAGGAGACCCACTTGGTTGGCAATAAGAGTAGGGCCCTCAATAGATGGGGTTACAAGCTTCTGGTGCATGCTGACTATACCACCGGATCTAGAGGCACAGGTATCCTGGTTCGAAAGAACACACCACTGATTGTCTATAATGTGTGGGCGGATTCGGTGGGGCGGTTTGCAGTGGCTGAGGCCCAGTGGGAGGGGAGGGCTTTGAATATAGTTTTGGTCTATTTGCCTCCAGCGCTGGGTAGAGAGGCCTTGGTGGAACTGGGCCGAATACTGACTAATCTTCCTGACGGTACTCTGTTACTGGGAGGGGACTTTAATATGACGATGGTTGACACGATCGACAGTTACCCACAGAGGCTGGGGGCACGGCCAAATGAGCTTATGGCGGAATTTACGTTGGCATTGGGTCTATCGGATGTGGGGTGGGAGTTGCAAAGTGTAGGGTCTGGCTTTACTTATTTTTCTAGTGTGCATGGCAGTCTCTCCCAGATAGACTATTTTTTAACATACACAGCCTCAGTGGGTAATTTCAGGTGGCCCCGGACGTATCCCGAGGTCTCTCAGATCACTCCCCAGTGGCAATAGACTTCACTTACGGGGATCAGTGGCAGCGAAGCACCATTGTCATTAACCCATGGTTGCTTAAAATTCCAGATATGAGGGAAGAGCTTGGAGTACAGACTGGGTACTTCCTGGAGGAAAACGTAGGGTCGGTGACATCAGCGCAAACAATATGGGAGGCCTATAAAGTGGTCCTTAAAGGATATGTCCTGTCATTGAAAGTGAAATATATAGCGAAACGGCGTGAGCTTCTGGCGCAATTAGAAGTCCTTCAAGAGCTTGAGGCAGCACATGAAATGAGTCCTTCTGAGGAAACATTGCATTGCTTGACGTTAAAAAAGGAGGAATATAAGCTTAAGGCACGGGAACACATGTTAGCTAAACAGGCAGCTACCCAACATAGGCTATATGAGATTGGAGATAGGGCGGGAAGAACGCTTGCGTGGCTGGAGAAAAAGGAAGAGGGTGCGTGATGGGTGCCCCGATTGACAATGCCAAGTGGTGCGGTTCTTTGCCGCCCTGACGAAATAGCAGAGGCATTGGCAGAACACTTTGAGTCGGTGTATTCACCCTCAACGACATATACAGCAGAGGAATCGCGTCAATTACTGGCAGAAGTGATGTACCGACTCTCTCAGATGTAGACAGGGAGCTATTAGATGCAGATCTCTCCAATGAGGAGATTCAAATGGCCATCGGCCAAATTAAATCTGGAAAGGCCATGGGGCCCAACGGCACCCCAGTAGAACTTCTCAAGGCTGTGGCCTCCCAAGTGGTCCCGCACCTGCGGGCAATGTATCAGGAAAGTTGAGAGAAGGTGGTTCTACCGCCTGACCAGAGGTTAGCCAGTATCGTGGTCAGTCACAAGGCTGGTAAGCCGGTAGATGACTGTCGTTCATATCGGCCGATCTCTTTGATTAATGTCGAGGTAAAGGTTTTATTGTAGGTCCTTGCCACTCAGCTAGGATCAGTGATCTCTTCCCTTGTACACCGGATCAATCCGGTTTCATGCCTCGGAGAAACACGGCCCTCAATATCCGCCGACTCCATACTGTATTGGCGCGTCAGCAGTATTTGTTGGAGGATGCTGTCATACTGCCACTTGATGCTTCCATGGCGTTCGGTTCGATTCGATCGAATGGTCATATCTTTTTGAAGTTCTGGCAAAAGCAGGGCTAGGCCCTAAATGTATACGGTGGTTACGGCTGCTCTATACCGATATCATGGGGCAGGTTAGAGTAACCAACTATACGTCCCGGCCGTTTACCCTCAGGAGAGGTACCAGACAGGGGTGCCCTCTGTCGCCGTTGCTGTTCTCCCTCATGCTGGAGCCCTTGGCAGCCTGGATTTGGCGTGATGTGATGGTGAGGGGTATGCGATGGTCGCAAGAGTGTGAAGACAAAATATCTCTCTATGCGGACGATATATTGCTATATCTCGCATATCCGAACAGCTCCATCCACATGGTCCTCAACATTTTTACAAACTTCGGGAAATACTCCGGATATGCAATTAACTGGGACAAATCTGTGCTGTGTGTGCTTCATGGGCAAACCCCCGCCTCCCGAAAGACTGTGCACAAGTGGTTTCGGAGGACAGTTTTAAATACTTGGGAATCTTTGTCACGCCAGACTCAGCTCTCTTTTATAGTCACAACTTAGCACCCCCGCTGGCAAGGCTGCGGGCTGATGTTAAGCACTGGAGGTCGCTGCCTTTGTCGCTGGTAGGCCGCGCAGCCCTTTTTAAGATGCTGGCCCTTCCACGATTTTTGTACATTCTCCAGAATTGCCCGCACAGAATCTGGGATACTTATTCTGTTGCAATAGAAGGAGAAGTACGCACGCTGCTATGGGATGGCAAGGCCCCGAGGATTGCGCTTCAGAAATTAATGAAAGAATGGTATGATGGGGGTATTGCGCTGCCTGATATACGGCTGTATTGTTGGGCCTCGCAATTGGCGATGGTCAATAGGTGGAGCTATGCACCGCCGGATGATACGGCATGTGCTCTGCACAGGTATCAGATGGATCGATCCGGATATCTTGGGGTTCTCTATTCCAATAGTAGGAAACAGAAATTTGTAGGACCCACTCAACATACGCTATAGATCTGGAAGTTAGCTAATTCTCGTATGGGCTGGGCAGGAGTGCTTACTAAAGCGACACCATTGTGGTTTTCACAACAACTGGGCATGCTGTGCCATCACCCGGGGTTCGACAGATGGGATATGATTGGCGTTTCAATGGTCCGAGACCTAGTTAGAAAAGGGAAGATCCTTCGATTTGAGGAATTGAAAAAGACCTACCGATTGGCTCCGGGTTAAGTCTTTCGGTATTTGCAAATTTGACATGCTTTACTGGCAGCATTCCCCAACTGTGAGGAGATACCCCGAATCATCCCCTTTGGAAGATTGCCTTCTGAACAGGCAGTTGCAATCCAAGGCGATCTCCTTGACCTATAGGAAACTGAGTGATAACATGCCGGATTCATTTGGGAAGCTTAAAGAGCATTGGGAAGGGGACCTTGGGCCAATTGATGAAGAGGATTGGAGGCAGGCTCAAATGTCATCCAGAGAGGCTGCCATTACACTTAGATTTCGACTAATCCAGCTTCGTATCCTACATCGTTCATATATGACGGGGATAATGTTAGCAAAAATCGGGGCTCGAACAGATGACTTGTGTCTGAAGGGCTGCCAACGGCAGGCCACCTTTTATCATATGGTATGGGACTGCCCGCTGGTGAAGAGAATGTGGGACAGAGCCATGGGTCATATGCAATCTGCACTAGGGAAAACACTCACCTTGATGCCCTGATTGGGCTTACTTAATATATGGGAAGACACAGACCTTACTGAGATGGAGAAGCAGTTTGCGATGCTAGGTTTCACGCTAAGTAAGAGAAAAATATGGAGGGGCTGGGCAGAGTGGCATCGCCGGCAGTGGTAATATGGCAGTAAGAGCTTGAAAGATGTATGGTTGCTGAGAAGGAAGTGTTTATAGCCAGGGGGTGCCCGAAGAAGTGGGATAGGAAATGGTCCCGGTGGAATTCAAATAGGGGAGAGATATGTGTATCACCCTTGGTGGGATTGGAAATATGGAGACGAAGGGACGAAGAGAACATTGATTAAGATATATGCTATTCCAGCCTTGGTCCTAAGTACGGTGCTAAATGTAACTTGCAAGTGTAATATCTGAGTATTGAATGTGAAGTCTGTCATGTAACTTTTCAATACAAATATTGGAAGAAAAAAAACATGGAAAAGGATAAAGCACATCTCGTATCAGGGCTAGAGAGTAGAAGGAGACTAACTAATGCTGCAAGAACAGCAGCAAGAAAATAATGCAGGCCATTTAAACAGATGGAAGTGGGTTGCAGTATATAAAGAACAGGACATGACAACTGCAGCTCTAACAAACAGCAGGAAGAATCTAGTACAGGGTTTTCATGGATCATGTACAGAACAATGAGACACTGGTAAATAGTAGGAAGAGCAAAATGTAGGCTTGAAAACGGTAGCAAGTAAAATGCCAAACTGGTGAATAGCATGAACAAAATAATGCAAACCTGGTCAAAGTTGCAAAATAATACCCCTGGTCTAATTAATTGCAGAAAAATATGCTGTAGATCTGATGAAGTACATTATGACAATAATAGAGGCCTGATAATCAGCAAGGAACAATATTGATGTCCTGGTAAACAGAAGGAACAGAAGAATGTAGGGCTGGTAAACAGCAGGAACAGAAGAATACAGAGCTGGTAAACAGCTGAAACAGAAGAATACAGGGCTGGTAAACATAAAGAACAGAGTAATGCAGGGCTAGTAAACAGCAGGAACAGATTCATGAGGGCCTGGTAAACAAGAGGAACAGAATAATGCAGGGCTGGTAAACAGAAGGAACAGAATAATGCAGGGCTGGTAAACAGAAAGAACAGAATAATACGGGCCTGGTAAACAGACGGGACAGAATAATGCAGGACTGGTAAACAGAAGGAACAGAAGGAACAGAATAATACGGTCCCGGTAAACAGAAGGAAAGGAATAATGCAGGGCTGGTAAACAGAAGGAACAGAATAATGCAGGGCTGGGATACAGCAGAAACAGATTCATGGCGGCCTGGTAAACAGCAGGAACGTAATAATGCAGGTCTGGTAAACAGCAGGAACAGAATAATACAGGGCTGGTAAACAGAAGGAAGAGAAACATGCAGGGCTGGCAAACAGCAGGAACGTATCCATGATGGCCTGGTAAACAGAAGGAACAGAATAATGCAGGACTGGTAAACAGAAGGAACAGAACATGCAGGGCTGGTAAAGAGAAGGAACCGAATAATACCGACCTGGTAAACAGAAGCAACAGAAACATGCAGGGTCTGGTAAACAACAGGGACAGTATAATGCAGGCTTTGTAAACAGCAGGAACAGTACAATGCAGGGCTGGTAAACAGAAGGACCAGAATAATGCAGGGCTGGTAAACAGCAGGCACGGAATAATGCAGGGCTAGTAAACATCAGGAACATAATAGGCAGGGCTGGTAAACAGAAGGAATGGAATAATGCAAGCTTGGTGAACAGAAGGACAAGAATAATGCAGGGCTGGTAAACAGAAGGAACAGTATAATGTAGGACTGGTAAACAGAAGGACATTAATAATGCAGGGATGGTAAACACAGGAACAGAATAAAGCAAGGCTGGTAAACAGCAGAAACAGATTAATTACAGATTTGTAAACAGAAGGAACAGAATAATGACGGCCTGGTAAACAGAAGGAACAGTATGATGCAGGCCTGGTAAACAGCGAGAACAGAATAGTAAAGGCCTTGTAAACAGAATGAACAGAATAATGCAGGCCTGGTAAACAGTAGGAACAGAATAATGCAGGCCTGGTAAACAGAAGGAACAGAGTAATGTAGGGCTAGTAAACAGCAGGAACAGAATAATGCAGGCCTGGTAAACAGCAGGAACAGAGTAATGCAGGGATGGTAAAGAGAAGGAACAGAATAATTCAGGGCTTGTAAACAGCAGGAACAGAATAATGCAGAGCTGGTAAACAACAGAAATAGAATAATGCAGGCGTGCAAAAAGCAGGAAGTGAATAATGTGGCCCTTGTAAACTGAAGGAAAATAATAATGCAGGGATGGTAAACAGCAGGAACAGATTTATGATGGCCTGGGAAACAGAAGGAACAGTAGAAAGCAGGCCTGGTAAAAAGCAAGAACCGAATAATGCAGGCCTGGTAAACAGAAGGAACAGAATAATGCAGGACTGGTAAACAACAGGAACAGATTAATACAGGGCTGGTAAACAGAAGGAAGAGAAACATGCAGGGCTGGCAAACAGTAGGAACATATTCATGATGGCCTGGTACACAAAAGGAACAAAATAATGCCGGGCTGGTAAACAGAAGGTACAGAATAATACGTGCCTGGTAAACAGAAGGAACAGAAACATGCAGGGCTGGTAAATAGAAGAAACTGAAACATGCGGGGCTGGTAAACAGAAGGAACAGAATATTGCATGTCTGATAAACAGCAGGAACAGATTAATGGCGGCCTGGTAAACAGAAGACACAAAATAATTAGACTTAATAAAGAAGCTGGAACGAATACTTAAGGGTTGCTAAAAAGCAGGAACCCAACATTACAGAACTGGTGAACAGCAAGAGCATGATAATGTTTGATTGATTGATTGATTGATTTTATTGTTGAGCGTTCGATTATTTAAAACCATTACAGTAAAAAGCTAAAATTAAAAGTCTGGCTAATGCCCTGTTATCCAGGACCCCAGCCTAGCTGCTTCCCCTCTAAATTGATTACCAGTGTTTTCGGTACACTCCAGATTGGATTCTGGGGTACCCTTTCAAGTCCCTAGTCTATGGTATGCTATGTACCCAGGGCATAGGTACCCCAGAGGCCTACCGGGGGCTGAAGCATGTATTGTGCTACCCCTGGGAAGCAATCCAAAATGACACCACAGGTCTGCTACTGCAGCCTGGGTAAGGTGGTGTATGTACCTCTTACTGAGATATAGCTTCACTATATCTCCCTATATCACTGCACATGTAGGCCTATCAGTCACCCCTATGGCAGGCCTTAACAATCCTTAAGGCAGGGTGCTGGGTTTCATATGAGAGGATGCCCATGCATGAGCAGAGCCCCTCTGCAGCTTTGGGAACCTTTATTCTGGGGTTGCTTTTGATGCAGCCAAACCATATATTCTTAAGTGCATTATAACCTCGCGTAAATGCTAACTTTGGGATGCTGCATGGAAACATGTTGTGTTGGGTGTCAAACACCTTGGAATCATACCCCCACACCAGTAACTGATGTGGGAGTATGATCTCACCCTTCTAGAGGGAGAAGCATGACAGCACCGGTATTCCTGGTACCAGCTTAACAGACCCTGGCATCACCAAATGGATGCTGCCAGCCACAGAAACGAGTCTGCCCTCCTGCTGCTGGACAAAACTGCAGCAGGGGAGGCCGGGACAATAGTGTAACCACCTCCCAAACAGGCTTTAGTGTATTGAGGCTGGGTATGTACACTCCAAGAGTGCTTTGAAGTCTGCACTGGGGGCACATTTGCTGTCCATGTGCATAGTCCAGCTCAAACCGATTGCAGGGGGTACCGGCCCCCGCTCTGGCACAAAACTGGACAAAGGAAATGGGTGTATCCACCCCTCTTTCCTGACCCTCCCATAGGTGGGTCCCTAGAGTTGGTCCCACCCCCTCCTTGGGTATAAAGTAGGAACCCCTGACTACAGGACTTTAGATTTACCTGGACGAAACTCTGATACATAATCCTGGAACTTCAACGATCTACAAGGCGCTAGATAACTGAAGAATCTCCCTTGGGGTAAAAGCTCCCACCGGACTCCGAAGAATTTGCAACACATGAGGTGGGTTCCCGTACTTCCCAGAGGCTGACCCGAGCTCCTAGCAGAGCTGAAACCCCTAGCCCGTGTGGGGACTGTGGAACCGGAACCCCTGGACACCGTGCGCATTTGTAAGTGCATATGCTTCTTGGCAATCTTTGAGGCTGTGCTTTGGTCGATTTGTCATCCAAGTCCTGAGCAGCGTTTCCAATGAAGATTGCCAGCCTACACTCACCGATTGTCCTGTGGGCTGGTATTGTGTGGTTCCTCTTGAGGTCCCTTTGCGATCCCATGTCCGTCGACTGGTGGGTCCCTGTGAAGGCAACTCTAAGTTTAGTTGGGCTCCCCTGGTTGCTCCAGATGTGCCCTGACTCTCCACCACTTGGAGAGTCCCCCGTACCTTGCTGGTCTGCATCAAAGCATCTTTTCTCTTCCTGCATTGGTTGCTGTTGCCAAGCCTTGTTGGGTTCAATCCGAGCACTGACACCGCAGCACTCGACATCCTTTGGAGGACAGCTTGAATTCAGCACCTGGTTATCGTTGATGCCTCCTGGTCCTCGTGGCTGCAGAGTCAACCTTCACATCTGAAGGACCCGACATCGGTGGGCATTCGTCTATCATGCCCCTGGTCACTGGCAAGTGACCCAGACTCTGTCCCCTCTGCTTTCAGAATCTTCACATCTTCAATCCAGGCTTGGATGCCTCCGGACACTTTCCTTCTTCACGGCAGCAGCACTTTGCAGCAGGTCGCCATTGAAAACGACAACACGACCCGACACCATTTGACACCTATGCACCTGGCTTTCCTGGGTGAGGTAACTCGAGTATTCCGGTGCTCCCGTGGGTGTTGGCCCTAGAACCCCCTTAGTCTAAAGGGGTTTGCTCAAAGTCTTTTCCTAGGTGTCGTTTAACTTTAAAATTCAAACCGCAACTTTCCCCATAGAAGCTAACGGCTTCTCACACTGCACAGGTCCCTGTGGGTCCCCTGTGTCACTACCTTGGGTGGTTCCATGGGGTCCTGGCGCTACTACAGGCTCTAGGCCCTGTGTCTAGTAAAGTCGTTGTTCTTATACCACTTTCTTAATATATGGTTTTGTCTCCCCCTGGGGCCTATTGTATGTTGTGCTATTTACTGAAGTTCTATCATGTTGATATTGTGTATCTTGTTCTCTGAACTCATAAAGAGGTTAGTAGAGAGTGTTTAGAAATAAATACATATATTTTATATATACCTTGTGTGGTTCTCCTTTCATTTGGTCATTCAAGAGGTTATAATCTGGTAAACTAAGCTGCTTTACACTCCTTCAAGACTTAGCCTGAAGGCTCTCTCCATAGCTACCACTAGGATAGCTTTCAATAAAGGTTGTCTTAAACCTATCATCAATAAGGGTTGTTTGACTGGTGCAAGGTGCCCACTAGAACTAGTGGACAGCATATGCCAAGCCAACTTCTCACACAAGCCTAGTATACAACATCCCTGGACAAAGTCTCCTGTGAACTGCACTAGGGCCCAAGGAAAAATGTCATCTGTTGAGCATAATGAGAAACAAAATACAATAATAAACACGCCATGACTTATCATCCTGATCGAGGTATGCACTAAATATGTTTGAATCCTTTAGGTTTCCTTATACGGTCAATAAACTAAGCACCGTAAAATTGAGTGCCAAAAAAACAGGTCACTCTCATCATCCTCATAATGCTCAACGCCACTGTCGCTCCTATTATCAAGTGATTATTATCATTATTAATAAGATTATCAATATTATTATTAATTCTAATGATCAATATTATGGATAATAACAATAATAATGACAATGGTGATAATAATGATGATAGTGACAATATTATTTACTAATATTATTTGTTTTATTGTTGTTGTAGTTCTTATTAGAGGCAGAATAAACAGGATTGTAATTGCAAAATATTCATCTCATGATGATAATGGTGTTATTACTCTGGATGCTACTGAAAACAGTCATATTCCTGATGACAGGTAAGATGGAGCTCCAAGGATGATGATTATCACCCCACTTTGTCTTACCAAGCTTTCTGCACTCCGGAGGATCCAGTGATAGAGTCTCGAGGATGATGTTTATCTTCCCACTGTGTCTTACCATGCTTTCTACACTCTGGCGGATTCAGTGATGGAGCTCCGAGGATGATGATTATCACCCCACTGTGTCTTACCATGCTTTCTACACTCTGGAAGATCCAGTGATGGAGTTCCAAGGATGATGATTATCACCCTACTGTGTCTTGCCATGCTTTCTACACTCCGGAGGATCCAATGATGGCGCTCGATGATGATGATTACCACCCCACTGTATCTTACCATGCTTTCCACACTCTGGAGGAACCAGTGATGGAGCTCCGAGGATGATGATTATCACCCCACTGTGTCTTACCATGCTTTCCACACTCCGATGGATCCAATGATGAAGCTCAGAGGATGATGATTATCACCCCACTGTGTCGTACCATGCTTTCTACACTCCGGAAGATCAAATGATGGAGCTCCGATGATGATGATTATCACCCCACTGTGTCTTACCAAGCTTTCCACACTCCGGAGGATCCAGTGGTGGAGCTCCAAAGATGATGATTATCACCCTACTGTGTCGTACCATGCTTTCTACACTCTGGAGGATCCAGTAATGGAGCTCTGATGATGATGATTATCACCTCACTGTGTCTTACCAAGCTTTATACACTCCGGAGGATCCAGTAATGGAGCTCCAAGGATGATGATTATCACCCCACTGTGTCTTACCAAGCTTTCTACACTCTGGGGGATCCAGTGATGGAGCTCTACGGATGATGATTATCACCCCACTGTGTCTTACCAAGCTTTCTACACTCCAGAGGATCCAGTGATGGAGCTCCGAGGATGATGATTATTGCCCCACTGTGTGTTCAACATGCTTTCTACACTGTGGAGGATCCAGTGATGGAGCTCCGAGGATGATGATTATCATCCCACTGTTTCTTACCAAGCTTTCTACACTCCGGAGGATCCAGTGATGGAGCTCAGAGGATGAGGATTATCACCCCACTGTGTCTTACCATGCTTTCATCACTGCGGAGGATCCAGTGAGGGAGCTCTGAGGATGATGATTATCACCCCACTGTATCTTACCATGCTTTCCACACTCTGGAGGATCCAGTGATGGAGCTCCGATGATGATGATTATCACCCCACTGTGTCTTACCAAGCTTTCCACACCCCGGAGGATCCAGTGATGGAGCTCCGATGATGATGAGTATCACCCCACTGTGTCTTGCCAAGCTTTCCACACTCCAGAGGATCTAGTGATGGAGCTCCAATGATGATGATTATCACCCCACTGTGTCTTACCAAGCTTTCTACACTCCGGAGGACCCAGTGATGGAGCTCCGATTATGATGATTATCACCCCACTGTGTCGTACCATGCTTTCTACACTCCGGAGGATCCAGTGATGGAGCTCCGAGGATGAGTATTATCACCCCACTGTGTCTTACCATGATTTCTACACTCCGGAGGATCCAGTGATGGAGCTCCGAGGATGATGATTATCACCCCACTGTGTCTTACCAAGCTTTCTACACTCCCGAGGATCCAGTGATGGAGCTCTGAGGATGAGTATAATCACCCCACTGTGTCTTACCAAGCTTTCTACACTCCGGAGGATCCAGTGATGGAGCTCTGAGGATGATTATTATCACCCCACTGTGTCTTAGCATGCTTTCTACACTCTGGAGGATCCAATGATGGAGCTCCGAAGATGATGATTATCACCCCACTGTGTCTTATCAAGTTTCCACACTCAGGAGGATCCAGAGATGGAGCTCCGAGGATGATGATTATCACCCCACTGTGTCTTAGCATGCTTTCTACACTCTGGAGGATCCAGTGATGGAGCTCTGAGGATGAGTATTATCACCCCACTGTGTCTTACCAAGCTTTCTACACTCCGGAGGATCCAGTGATGGAGCTCCGAGGATGATGATTATCACCCCACTGTGTATTGCCATGCTTTCTACACTCCGGACGATCCAATAATGGTGCTCGATGATGATGATTATCACCCCACTGTGTCTTACCAAGATTTCTACACTCCGGAGGATCCAGTGATGGAGCTCCGAGGATGATGATTATCTTCCCACTGTGTCTTACCATGCTTTCTACACTCCGGAGGATCCAGTGATGGAGCTCCGAGGATGATGATTATCACCCCACTGTGTCTTACCATGCTTTCTACACTCTGGAGGATCCAGTGATGGAGCTCTGAGGATGAGTATTATCACCCCACTGTGTCTTACCAAGCTTTCTACACTCCGGAGGATCCAGTGATGGAGCTCCGAGGATGATGATTATCACCCCACTGTGTATTGCCATGCTTTCTACACTCCGGACGATCCAATCATAGGGCGCTCGATGATGATGATTATCACCCCACTGTGTCTTACCAAGCTTTCTACACTCCGGAGGATCCAGTGATGGAGCTCCGAGGATGATGATTATCTTCCCACTGTGTCTTACTTTGCTTTCCACACTCCGGAGGATCCAGTGATGGAGCTCCGAGGATGATGATTATCACCCCACTGTGTCTTACCATGCTTTCCACACTCCGGAGGATCCAGTGATGGTGCTCCGAGGATGATGATTATCACCCCACTGTGTCTTACCATGCTTTCTACACTCCGAAGGATCCAGTGATGGAGTCCCGAGGATGATGATTATCACCCCACTGTGTCTTACCAAGCTTTCTACATTCCGGACGATCCAGTGATGGAGTCCCGGAGATGATGATTATCACCCCACTGTGTCTTACCAAGCTTTCCACACTCAGGAGGATCCAGCGATGGAGCTCCGAGGATGATGATTATCACCCCACTGTGTCTTTCCAAGCTTTCCACACTCAGGAGGATCCAGCGATTGAGCTCCGATGATGATGATTATCACCTCACTGTGACTTACCAAGCTTTCTACACTCCGGAGGATCCAGTGATGGAGCTCTGAGGATGATGATTATCCCCCCACTGTGTCTTACCAAGCTTTCCACACTCAGGAGGATCCAGCGATGGAGCTCCGAGGATGATGATTATCACCCCACTGTGTCTTTCCAAGCTTTCCACACTCAGGAGGATCCAGTGATGGAGCTCCGAGGATGATGATTATCACTGCACTGTGTCTTACCAAGCTTTCTACACTCCGGAGGATCCAGTGATGGAGCTGTGAGGATGATGATTATCACCCCACTGTGTCTTATCAAGTTTCCACACTCCGGAGGATCCAGTGATGGAGCTCCGATGATGATGATTATCACCCCACTGTGTCTTACCAAGCTTTCTACACTCCAGAGGATCTAGTGATGGAGCTCCGAGGATGATGATTATCACCGCACTGTGTCTTACCAAGCTTTCTACACTCCGGAGGATCCGGTGATGGAGCTCCGAGGATGATGATTATCACCCCACTGTGTCTTACCAAGCTTTCTACACTCTGGAGGATCCAGTGATGGAGCTCCAAGGATGATGATTATCACCCCACTGTGTATTGCCATGCTTTCTACACTCCGGAGGATCCAATAATGGCGCTCGATGATGATGATTATCACCCCACTGTGTCTTACCAAGCTTTCTACACTCCGGAGGATCCAGTGATGGAGCTCCGAGGATGATGATTATCTTCCCACTGTGTCTTACCATGCTTTCTACACTCCGGAGGATCCAGTGATGGAGCTCCGAGGATGATGATTATCACCCCACTGTGTCTTACCATGCTTTCTACACTCTGGTAGATCCAATGATGGAGTTCCAAGGATGATGATTATCACCCCACTGTGTCTTGCCATGCTTTCTACACTCCAGAGGATCCAGTGATGGAGATCCGATGATGATGATTATCACCCCACTGTATCTTACCAAGCTTTCCACACTCCAGAGGATCCAGTGATGGAGCACCGAGGATGATGATTATCTTCCCACTGTGTCTTACTATGTTATGTTATGTTATGTTATGTTAAGGGGGTGCTTATAAAGCGCACTGTCACCGTGAGTTTCATGGCGCTGATAGGGTGCTGAGAGGAACAGAGGGACTTTAGCTAGATTGTGGGAAGAGCCAGGTTTTTAGTGATTTGCGGAATTGGATGAGAGTGTTAGAAGTCCTAACTGGGAAAGGAAGGGAGTTCCAGAATTTGGGGCCGAGGTAAGCGAATCTCCGACCACCAGATCTGCAGAGTTTAATGGAAGGGACAACCAGGAGGTGTAGGTGTGATGATCTGAGGTTACGTGAGGGACAATAGGGCCAGATGAGGGATTTCAGGAAAGCGGGGCAAGAGCCAGAGAGAGACTTAAAAATAAGGCAGCCAAGCTTGAAGGCAGCCCTGAGGCTGACAGGGAGCCAGTGCAATTTAATGAGGAGGGGTTTGGCAGACTGCCATTTTGGTATCCCGAGGGCCAATCTCGCCGCCTGGTTTTGAATGATCTGCAACCTATAGATGGAACATTTAGGGAGACCATGATAGAGGGAATTCGAAAAGTCCAGGCGGGAGAGGACGAGGGCCATGATAACTTGCAGCAGAGCGTCGGGGGTGAGGAGGTAGGCCACCTTCCTGATCCTGCGCAGCTGGAACATGCAGGAGGAGACCACCGTCCCCACCTGCGGCCCGAGAGATAGCCCAGCGTCAATGGTGACCCCGAGGCTTTTCACCGAGGCCACCGGGATGGGAGGGGAGCCAAGCTCTGCCGGCCAGAAATGTGGGCCCCAATGGGCGGCGCTCTTACCAGGCAAGAGGAGCTCCGTCTTTCCTGGGTTCAATTTAAGCTGGTTCAGACACATCCACTGAAGGATATGGGACATAACTGCCTGGAAATTGGGAATAGCAGAGGGGGAGTTTAAAGAAAAGATGAGTTGCAGGTCGTCTGCGTAATTAAAGACGGTGACGTCCCACTGCCTCAGAGAGAAAAGAAGAGGGCGAAGATAAAGATTAAAGAGAAGGGGGGATAGAGAGGAGCCCTGGGGGACCCCACAAGGCAGGTGCTCCCTAGGAGCCCTAAATGTGCCTAGGCTGAGGGTCTGAGATCTCCCTGTGAGGAAGGATTTGACCCATGCCAGCGCCAGGCCCTGGATGCCGGCCTGTTCGACACGGTGGAGAAGGATGTTATGGTCCACCGTGTCGAAGGCGGCCGACAGATCTAATAATACCAAGGCCTGGGGGGTACCCTTGTCAGCTCCGTCTCTCAAAGTGTCCAGGACGGCCAGGATCACAGTCTCCGTAGAGTGGCCAGGTCGGAAACCGGCCTGGTTAACTTCGAGAAAGTTAGAGCTCTCGATGAACCTAGAGAGACAGGCAGTGACATGGGCTTCCAAGATTTTAGAGAAGAAAGGTAGGAGAGAAATAGGGCGATAGTTCGCCGGGACGGCGGGGTCGGCTCCAGGCTTCTTCAACAGAGGCACCAAGACGGCCTCCTTGAAGGAGCTGGGTACCGTCCCGGAGAGGAGAGAAGAATTAAGCAAGGGAAGGATGCAGTCAGGTAAAGAGTGGCAGATGTCCCGTAGTATAGAAGGCGGACAGCGGTCGTCAGGGGAACCAGACTTAATGCGAGCGGCCAGAGAGGCTAGGGATGTAGGGTCTAAAGGGAGAAACTGAGTGATGGAAAGAGCATTATGGGGGGGAGTAACAGAATCAACGCCCGGTGAGGTGACCGGAATAGTATCCTTAATCAAGACAATCTTCTGTATAAAAAAAGTGCTAAGAGCATTACAGGATTCCTGTGTCGGGGCCTGGGTCGGGAGCGTTCTGGAATCAGAGGTGAATTCATCCAGGACTCTGAAGATCTCCTTCGACTTGCAAGGGGCTAGTAAGATTCTCTCTGAGGCATAGGCTTTTTTGGCTGCAGAGATGGCAGATTTGTACTTATTGCGGACTGCCACATAAGTATCTCTGCTTGACGGACAGTAATCTCTTCTCCACTTACGTTCTGATTGGCGGAGTTCCAGCTGTATGGCTTTTAGATGGGGAGTAAACCATTTATGAGAGTTGCTGTGTCGGGATCCACTCTCCGGAGGATCCAGTGATGGAGCTCAGAGGATGATGATTATCACCCCACTGTGTCTTACCATGCTTTCCACATTCCGGAGGATCCAGTGATGGAGCTCCGAGGATGATGATTATCACCCCACTGTGTCTTACCATGCTTTCTACACTCCGAAGGATCCAGTGATGGAGCCCCGAGGATGATGATTATCACCCCACTGTGTCTTACCAAGCTTTCTACATTCCGGACGAGCCAGTGATGGAGTCCCGAAGATGATGATTATCACCCCACTGTGTCTTACCAAGCTTTCCACACTCAGGAGGATCCAGCGATGGAGCTCCGAGGATGATGATTATCACCCCACTGTGTCTAATCAAGTTTCCACACTCCGGAGGATCCAGCGATGGAGCTCCGATGATGATGATTATCACCTCACTGTGTCTTACCAAGCTTTCTACACTCCGGAGGATCCAGTGATGGAGCTCCGAGGATGATGATTATCATTGCACTGTGTCTTACCAAGCTTTCTACACACCGGAGGATCCAGTGATGGAGCTCCGAGGATGATGATTATCACCCCACTGTGTCTTACCAAGCTTTCTACACTCCGGAGGATCCAGTGATGGAGCTCTGAGGATGATGATTATCACCCCACTGTGTCTTATCAAGTTTCCACACTCCGGAGGATCCAGCGATGGAGCTCCGATGATGATGATTATCACCCCACTGTGTCTTACCAAGCTTTCTACACTCCAGAGGATCCAGTGATGGAGCTCCGAGGATGATGATTATCACCCCACTGTGTCCTACCAAGCTTTCTACACTCCGGAGGATCCAGTGATGGAGCTCCGAGGATGATGATTATCACCCCACTGTGTCCTACCAAGCTTTCTACACTCCGGAGGATCCAGCGATGGAGCTCTGAGGATGAGTATTATCACCCCACTGTGTCTTACCATGCTTTCTACACTCCGGAGGATCCAGTGATGGAGCTCCGAGGATGATGATTATCACCCCACTGTGTCTTACCATGCTTTCTACACTCCGGAGGATCCAGTGATGGAGCTCCGAGGATGATGATTATCACCCCACTGTGTCCTACCAAGCTTTCTACACTCCGGAGGATCCAGCGATGGAGCTCTGAGGATGAGTATTATCACCCCACTGTGTCTTACCATGCTTTCTACACTCCGGAGGATCCAGCGATGGAGCTCTGAGGATGAGTATTATCACCCCACTGTGTCTTACCATGCTTTCTACACTCCGGAGGATCCAGTGATGGAGCTCCGAGGATGATGATTATCACCCCACTGTGTCCTACCAAGCTTTCTACACTCCGGAGGATCCAGTGATGGAGCTCCGAGGATGATGATTATCACGCCACTGTGTCCTACCAAGCTTTCTACACTCCGGAGGATCCAGTGATGGAGCTCCGATGATGATGATTATCACCCCACTGTGTCTTACCAAGCTTTCTACACTCCGGAGGATCCAGTGATGGAGCTCCGATTATGATGATTATCACCCCACTGTGTCGTACCATGCTTTCTACACTCCAGAGGATCCAGTGATGGAGCTCCGAGGATGAGTATTATCACCCCACTGTGTCTTACCATGATTTCTACACTCCGGAGGATCCAGCGATGGAGCTCTGAGGATGATGATTATCACCCCACTGTATCTTACCATGCTTTCCACACTCTGGAGGATCCAGTGATGGAGCTCCGATGATGATGATTATCACCCCACTGTGTCTTACCAAGCTTTCCACACTCCGGAGGATCCAGTGATGGAGCTCCGATGATGATGATTATCACCCCACTGTGTCTTGCCAAGCTTTCCACACTCCAGAGGATCTAGTGATGGAGCTCCAATGATGATGATTATCACCCCACTGTGTCTTACCAAGCTTTCTACACTCCGGAGGATCCAGTGATGGAGCTCCGATTATGATGATTATCACCCCACTGTGTCGTACCATGCTTTCTACACTCCGGAGGATCCAGTGATGGAGCTCCGAGGATGAGTATTATCACCCCACTGTGTCTTACCATGATTTCTACACTCCGGAGGATCCAGTGATGGAGCTCCGAGGATGATGATTATCACCCCACTGTGTCTTACCAAGCTTTCTACACTCCCGAGGATCCAGTGATGGAGCTCTGAGGATGAGTATAATCACCCCACTGTGTCTTACCAAGCTTTCTACACTCCGGACGATCCAGTGATGGAGCTCTGAGGATGATTATTATCACTCCACTGTGTCTTAGCATGCTTTCTACACTCTGGAGGATCCAATGATGGAGCTCCGAAGATGATGATTATCACCCCACTGTGTCTTATCAAGTTTCCACACTCAGGAGGATCCAGAGATGGAGCTCCGAGGATGATGATTATCACCCCACTGTGTCTTAGCATGCTTTCTACACTCTGGAGGATCCAGTGATGGAGCTCTGAGGATGAGTATTATCACCCCACTGTGTCTTACCAAGCTTTCTACACTCCGGAGGATCCAGTGATGGAGCTCCGAGGATGATGATTATCACCCCACTGTGTATTGCCATGCTTTCTACACTCCGGACGATCCAATAATGGCGCTCGATGATGATGATTATCACCCCACTGTGTCTTACCATGCTTTCTACACTCCGGAGGATCCAGTGATGGAGCTCCGAGGATGATGATTATCACCCCACTGTGTCCTACCAAGCTTTCTACACTCCGGAGGATCCAGTGATGGAGCTCCGAGGATGATGATTATCACGCCACTGTGTCCTACCAAGCTTTCTACACTCCGGAGGATCCAGTGATGGAGCTCCGATGATGATGATTATCACCCCACTGTGTCTTACCAAGCTTTCTACACTCCGGAGGATCCAGTGATGGAGCTCCGATTATGATGATTATCACCCCACTGTGTCGTACCATGCTTTCTACACTCCAGAGGATCCAGTGATGGAGCTCCGAGGATGAGTATTATCACCCCACTGTGTCTTACCATGATTTCTACACTCCGGAGGATCCAGCGATGGAGCTCTGAGGATGATGATTATCACCCCACTGTATCTTACCATGCTTTCCACACTCTGGAGGATCCAGTGATGGAGCTCCGATGATGATGATTATCACCCCACTGTGTCTTACCAAGCTTTCCACACTCCGGAGGATCCAGTGATGGAGCTCCGATGATGATGATTATCACCCCACTGTGTCTTGCCAAGCTTTCCACACTCCAGAGGATCTAGTGATGGAGCTCCAATGATGATGATTATCACCCCACTGTGTCTTACCAAGCTTTCTACACTCCGGAGGATCCAGTGATGGAGCTCCGATTATGATGATTATCACCCCACTGTGTCGTACCATGCTTTCTACACTCCGGAGGATCCAGTGATGGAGCTCCGAGGATGAGTATTATCACCCCACTGTGTCTTACCATGATTTCTACACTCCGGAGGATCCAGTGATGGAGCTCCGAGGATGATGATTATCACCCCACTGTGTCTTACCAAGCTTTCTACACTCCCGAGGATCCAGTGATGGAGCTCTGAGGATGAGTATAATCACCCCACTGTGTCTTACCAAGCTTTCTACACTCCGGACGATCCAGTGATGGAGCTCTGAGGATGATTATTATCACTCCACTGTGTCTTAGCATGCTTTCTACACTCTGGAGGATCCAATGATGGAGCTCCGAAGATGATGATTATCACCCCACTGTGTCTTATCAAGTTTCCACACTCAGGAGGATCCAGAGATGGAGCTCCGAGGATGATGATTATCACCCCACTGTGTCTTAGCATGCTTTCTACACTCTGGAGGATCCAGTGATGGAGCTCTGAGGATGAGTATTATCACCCCACTGTGTCTTACCAAGCTTTCTACACTCCGGAGGATCCAGTGATGGAGCTCCGAGGATGATGATTATCACCCCACTGTGTATTGCCATGCTTTCTACACTCCGGACGATCCAATAATGGCGCTCGATGATGATGATTATCACCCCACTGTGTCTTACCAAGATTTCTACACTCCGGAGGATCCAGTGATGGAGCTCCGAGGATGATGATTATCTTCCCACTGTGTCTTACCATGCTTTCTACACTCCGGAGGATCCAGTGATGGAGCTCCGAGGATGATGATTATCACCCCACTGTGTCTTACCATGCTTTCTACACTCTGGAAGATCCAATGATGGAGTTACAAGGATGATGATTATCACCCCACTGTGTCTTGCCATGCTTTCTAGTGGCTCACTGGTTAGAGGCGGCAGGCCTGAGAGCAGAAGTCAGCCTGGGACCAGGGTTCAATTCCCGACGCGGCAGGGTCGTGGACCTTGGTCAGCGGACTCGATAATTCTCGCTTCGGTGCTTACTCTAATCAGGGGTTCCACTCGGCAACTCTGGGCATTAGCTTGCCTAATCTCCACAACGGCCCCACCAATTCCGGGGATGCCTGGCTCCACCTTGGGGACTCCCAGCAAGGGACCATCCCACAGGGAAAGCCAGGACGGGTTCCCCAGAGTTATACAGCGCCGGGACGCCCCGTTGCTGGGGCAGCTGTGCGCTTTACAAGTATACTACATTTACATTTACATTTACATTTACATTCTACACTCCGGAGGATCCAGTGATGGAGATCCGATGATGATGATTATCACCCCACTGTATCTTACCAAGCTTTCCACACTCCAGAGGATCCAGTGATGGAGCACCGAGGATGATGATTATCTTCCCACTGTGTCTTACTATGCTTTCCACACTCCGGAGGATCCAGCGATGGAGCTCCGAGGATGATGATTATCACCCCACTGTGTCTTACCATGCTTTCTACACTCCAGAGGATCTAGTGATGGAGCTCCGAGGATGATGATTATCACCGCACTGTGTCTTACCAAGCTTTCTACACTCCGGAGGATCCGGTGATGGAGCTCCGAGGATGATGATTATCACCCTACTGTGTCTTACCAAGCTTTCTACACTCTGGAGGATCCAGTGATGGAGCTCCGAGGATGATGATTATCACCCCACTGTGTATTGCCATGCTTTCTACACTCCGGAGGATCCAGTGATGGAGATCCGATGATGATGATTATCACCCCACTGTGTCTTACCAAGCTTTCTACACTCCGGAGGATCCAGTGATGGAGCTCCGAGGATGATGATTATCTTCCCACTGTGTCTTACCATGCTTTCTACACTCCGGAGGATCCAGTGATGGAGCTCCGAGGATGATGATTATCATCCCACTGTGTCTTACCATGCTTTCTACACTCTGGTAGATCCAATGATGGAGTTCCAAGGATGATGATTATCACCCCACTGTGTCTTGCCATGCTTTCTACACTCCGGAGGATCCAGTGATGGAGATCCGATGATGATGATTATCACCCCACTGTATCTTACCAAGCTTTCCACACTCCAGAGGATCCAGTGATGGAGCACCGAGAATGATGATTATCTTCCCACTGTGTCTTACTATGCTTTCCACACTCCGGAGGATCCAGTGATGGAGCTCAGAGGATGATGATTATCATTGCACTGTGTCTTACCAAGCTTTCTACACTCCGGAGGATCCAGTGATGGAGCTCCGAGGATGATGATTATCATTGCACTGTGTCTTACCAAGCTTTCTACACACCGGAGGATCCAGTAATGGAGCTCGGAGGATGATGATTATCACCCCACTGTGTCTTACCAAGCTTTCTACACTCCGGAGGATCCAGTGATGGAGCTCTGAGGATGATGATTATCACCCCACTGTGTCTTATCAAGTTTCCACACTCCGGAGGATCCAGCGATGGAGCTCCGATGATGATGATTATCACCCCACTATGTCTTACCAAGCTTTCTACACTCCAGAGGATCCAGTGATGGAGCTCTGAGGATGATGATTATCACCCCACTGTGTCTTATCAAGTTTCCACACTCCGGAGGATCCAGCGATGGAGCTCCGAGGATGATGATTATCACCGCACTGTGTCTTACCAAGCTTTCTACACTCCGGAGGATCCGGTGATTGAGCTCCGAGGATGATGATTATCACCCCACTGTGTCCTACCAAGCTTTCTACACTCCGGAGGATCCAGCGATGGAGCTCTGAGGATGAGTATTATCACCCCACTGTGTCCTACCAAGCTTTCTACACTCCGGAGGATCCAGCGATGGAGCTCTGAGGATGAGTATTATCACCCCACTGTGTCTTACCATGCTTTCTACACTCCGGAGGATCCAGTGATGGATGTGGCCTTTATTTCAGATGAACGCAGCCCTGCAGAGGCCACCGCGCACACGGGTGAAGAGGTAGCCCAAAAGCTCACTTCTCAGGGTGGTATTTAACGCCAGGACGTGTCGTATCGAGGACACATTCATCGATGACACATTTAAATGTCCTGAAAGTAACAACACGTAGTGTCGCACCCCTTGCGGCTTCGTTAATCCGCGCCCCCTTTGTTATAGAGATCTTTAAAGACATTTAACACTTATTAAAAGCTGCCCCAACCCTTCCCTCCCCCCGAAAACAAACCCCCACCCTCCCCACTGTGTGTAGACACCACTCTGGGCGCTCGGTGGCGCTTGAACGACCGGCACTAATATTAAATTTAAATCAACAATTAAAAAAGAATACATCGAAAGCAATTAGGAGTCTGTCCAGGAGCTGGAGGATGCACGAACCCCCTCTCCGACCCAACGCCCCCCCCCCACCCCACCAAAGGACCAGGTGACAAATTTTCCGCGAAAGTGCGCATTTAGAAAAAAAGATTTATATGCATATGGGAAGAAATAAATAACGGGTGCTGGAGAGCGCTTGGTGTGCGGGCAAAACAACAGGTGGGAGAAATGTGTTTTGTTAGTATTTATATAGCGCTTCCAACACCCCTACGGGCCCAATGCGCGTGTTTTAAAGCTTCAACCGACGAAACCAAGTATTACAACTTGGAGGGGAGTGCTGGTTTTCAGGTGTTTATGAAATATTCTGACGTCCGCCTCCTTGTGAAGAGGAACGGGAGGGGAATAACACGGGAGAAGACTTTGTTTCAAGTGTGCCAGCGCCCGGGCCCCCGGGCATGTCACTGAGCTGGCACCGAGGGTCTGGACCCCTGTGGGGCAATGACCCCTAAGCAGAAAAAATTGTGGAGATCTAGGCGAAGGGTGCCACTTCGAGCAGATCTTTGCACTGAACTATTCATGTTTCAGAAATCCGAATGCCCAAATGCATTGTGATTACGAATTGACATATAGCGCACAGCATGCCGTTAGTATGGCATCGCAGCGCTTACGAGCAGGCCGACATGCTTGGCTCTGGAAAGTAAGCCTGCAGATAGGCTTCTATGAATATTTATGGTGATTTATTTCCTGGGGAGCAAATAAATTTAGTGCTCTCTACAAATAATTCCCCTTTCTAGGAACCGATATGTCGCTGGGGTATTTAAATATGCATTTAATGAGCCTGTGTCTGTTGGCGCTGGACAAAAAAACGCCCGCTGGGCTCTTTTGGGGGCTTGTCGTCCAAGGGGGGCGGTCAGTATGCAGAATTGATGACTGCACGTTCTTTGTGGGTGACCCCATTGTGCGACCGCATGCTTATGGGGGCTAATCCAATCATAAATTTCCCCCACTGGCCAATCAGAAGGCGCCCGGAGGAAGCTCTAGAAGGGTGGGGGCAAGAGGGTTCGGTGGACCCCCTTTGTGGGAGCTGTCAGTGCTCAAAGCGCTTTGAGCAAGGGGTGCGGTATAAAAGGCGCCCGCGGGAGGGGAGGGCATGGACTTGTCACTAGTGCCTGGCCACCGAAGTTTGCCGGAGTTTGCTGAAGTTTGCCGGAGTTTGCAGAAGTTTGCAGCAGTTTCCCGAACTGTGCAGAAGGGTGCCACTGGAGACGCGCCCTGTGCAGTAGCCCCGCCCGGCCCCGGAGATGATGTTCCCCAGCCTGCTGGCACCCCCGGCCGTCTACCCGAGCTTGCTGCGGCCCACCCCGACGCTGAGCCTGCCCCAGTCCCTGCGCTCCGCCTTCTCCGGCCGCACCAGCTTCCTGGTCGAGGACCTGATCCGGATCAGCCAGCCGCCCGCCCGGTACATGCCGCCGCCCAGCATGTCCCCCCCGGCCGCCGCCATCCCTCCGGAGAAGAGCCCGGGGGACTACGGGGGCAGTGCCAGCCCGCGGGCCCCAGCAAAGAGCGACCCCACCTTCCTGAAGTTTGGGGTCAACGCCATCCTGGCCTCGGCGCCCAGGACCACTGGTAAGAGACCGACGTGTGTGCGGAAAAGTAAGATCGGTTGATTGCGGATTTGTGGAGCGCCAAAATATCGCCCAAATGGTCTCAGGGCGCTTTCTCGTTCACGCAGTATACCTTATGATTGACAGACAATTATGGGGCGTATTTACAAGCCATCATGTGGGTCACTTTTAACATAGGGAAAAGTAACATATCGTCGGCGCAAGAGGCTTGTAAATAAGCCCCTATGTATCTCAGGAAATAACGATAGCATTATTTTGAAACATACGTTCCCGCTGGACAGTCAATACGTAGTCCGATGGGGTAACGCCCCTACGGCGGAGAACTGTAACTGGGCGATAGGGGAATCTGCAGGGGCTCAACGCACCACTAAAATGACCACAGGCCACTGCCCGTCCATACCTTGCACCTGCGATATGGCAGTGTGTTAAAGTAGATATATCCCTATGACACATTAGTGATAGCGTGGTAGGTAGCTCGGTGGGTCAATGCACCTGCTGCATGTCATCGAGAACAGGAGGGCTAGAGTTTCCATGGTGACGCAACGACCTATACCCCCCGAATTATGGCTACCCAAAATAAAAATACTGTTGGTGATTATGTGCTGTTTTAACGAGCTTCCCTGTTCTATATTTGGGAACCACCCACTCATTTGTAAGCGCAATGCCGAGTTTCTAGCCCGCCCTTCCTTAAACATAAAAGCTTCTGTCAGACTCCAGGTCAATACTGTGCCAGGTCAAGTGGCATTGAAGTCACCGGCCTGTCTGGATGTCTACTAACATTTTTATATATTGTTCTGTTTGTCCAAAGGATGGCAGAGGCTGCATACAGCAAGGGGCGATGCGCACCCGCCCCAAACACACGCCCCTGTCTTCTGATATATTATTATATTTACGCCTATGCACAGTGACTCGCGAGCCCTGGTACAAGGAAGGAAAGCCCCCCCCCCCCCCCCCACACACACACCAACCTCTGATATGCAAAATACAGCAACAATCAGGGTTCAGTGGGCCCCGGTGTCACTGCACCTGCTGCACCATGGGAAGCTCCGCCCTGCCTATGCACGTGTTTCTCTTTGCAGAATAAAGCACTGCAGGGAGAGCTCCGTGGACACTTCTCCCGGGCGCTAATGCCGAGGACTGGCGTTTGTCCCCCGATGTTACCCCAAGCGTTAAAGCAGCGAGGAAGGAGGGGGGGTCACGTCCTAATCCGATTAATTTGGTCCCTCCCGAGGGAGAAATGTTCCCGTTAGCTGCGGCCTTTTCTCCGGTTCTTGGGCCTCTTTTATTCCCTGATTTTTTTTGTGGCGCATGAATTGTTTTCAAGTCGCATGTCAGAGCAATGTTTGTTTTTATTTAAAACACTGGAGTTTTGCATTCCAGGGGCTGCTGTTTGTGCTTAATTTCACGTGTTTGCGTTATTCTTTGTCGCGACCCTGTTCCGATATTTCACATGCTAGGCATTAGTTTTATATACTTGTTTTATATTCTGGTTCTTGTTTTTTTCCTGTGCTACATGTCCAGCTTCTAAGTTTTGCCTTTTATATTTTGCGTTAATGATGCGCTAATTTCGTGTTATATTCAATTGTGCTTATTATATTTACCATGCTAGGTTTTACATTTCTCAACCTTGTTATGTGGATTTTCCCGTTTTTTATGTGCCATGCATTGCTTTCTTTTACTCCCAGCTATGTTTCATTTCCTGTCCTCACTTTTCACCTTTACCACCAGCCAGCTTGAGGTTTCAATTCGCAAGCAGAAAGTTTGCATTCTCCCTGTTTCTCTATCTCTCATATTAGAGCTTTGCTTGCTTGTATTTTATTTCCTCTGCATATTTTTGCTGTACTTTCGTTGCTTCTCTTTTTAAATATTTGATACGTACACTTTGCCTTCCAATTTTGTATTCCTCATGCCTGGCTGTTACATTTCAGGACTTTGCATCTCTCATGTTTGAGCTGTAGAGTATAATGTTTGTTCTTTCCTGGTGCCTATGTATTTTCACTTCTCTCTGTTTCTATTTTCCTTGCGCAGTTCCGCCGTTCTGCCTGCTTTGCATTCCCCGCGCTCGCTGTGACGCACCGTGTGCTCTGTTTAACCCAACTGTCTGCTTTCTCCATAGAGTCCTCCGCGGCGCTGCTGCACTCTGCGGCCCAGAAGAGCTTCGCCTTCCCGTACTTTGAGGGATCGTTCCGGCCCTTCATCCGAGCTTCCTACTTCCCAGGTAGGTCCTGGTCCCGTCGCATGGTCCCCCGCCCCCACGCCTCCCCCAGGCCCCCATCCACCCCGGGGGTGATACTAGTTCAGAGGTTGGACGCAGTACACAATTCACGAATCAGTCGCGCCAATTTGATGCCCTATTTAGCAGGGGCTCTGACTGCTGACACTGTGCACCCCACTTGCCTGCTCGGAAAATTAGCCGCAATGTCACGGTGTAATTTGAGGCGGGTCCCCCCTCACAGAGGAGCTGCCGGCAGCCCGGGCTTTCCCACAGTCCGTGCGCTCCACCAGCGATGCCCCACAAAGACTTCAGCACCGTGACCAATGGGCCAGCTCCCGGCGGGCCGGCCGCCACCCACAGACCGGGCCGGCCGCACTGCGGCTGACAGACACCTACCAGCCAGCGGCTAATTCCACGTCAGGGGTCACACGGCGAGTGAGAGGGCTCACAAGACCACATGGGGAGGCCATTGTCTGCCCACCAATGTGGCCTAGGGGCCGCGGGGTGGACAGAGAGATAGATGGAAGGATGGGAGCAAGGGATGGATGAATAGGTGGGTGGGTGGGTAGATGAATTAGGTAGGTAGTCTTGCAGGTAGATAGAGAGAAAGACAGACAGGCATCCTCAATAAAATGTAACTTTAAATGTGGATAGACAGAGAGCCTGACTGACTCTGGTAACACCCATAACCTTTACATTTAAATCTGGATAGACAGGCAGACAGATAGACAGGCTGACTGACTCCGTAGAATCCATAGCATAGAAATGACTGTACACACAGCTTATATCTAAGAAAGAACGTGTGAAATCAATATTAAGGTAGAGCAAAAAATAGGGAATAAACAAAGTTAAACGGAGTAAAATCAGATCTGGACAAATCAATGCATAAAAGTGATACCTGAGGGACACAGATCACACGAACAGAGCAGCGTATAACACAGAGAGGGAGGCACACAAGACGTCTTTATGGAGGTAACTGGGTAAATATGCTTTCCTCACCAGTCAGTCAGACGCCTGTGTGTTTAAAACAGACTAACCGTTTACCTTGAGCACATCTCCAAAGCCGTGAGTATGACTCAAGCAAGACACGTCATGGCATTTAATTAAGGTCATCAAATATATTCCCTTAAAACTACAACTAGAGTAGTCTCGTGGCCTTCATGGCGTGAAACGCGCGCGCCTAGAGCGCATGCGCCACCCCCAGGGTTTTAAAGCGCTATGTTTTGGTAGCGCGAAAAGAAATGGTGTTATTGAAACAGGCATTTCGCTCCTTTTTATCCCTTTTTGTTCTCAGGCCCCATTCAAAGTGCGGATAATGGACTCCGCTTCCTTTCTCCCCCCTCTGAATGCCCTCACAAAACAACTCCAGCATTAAAAATGGCTTTTCATGTCCATTTAATGAAAACGATGTGCGCGGAGACAGCGGCTCGCATCAGTATTCCCGGATGAGCCGGGCATGCAGTGCTGTTTAGTTTAAAAGTGTCGGTCGCCTTTGTCCCAGTAATATATGGCTTTCTCTGCCTGTCCTGCGCCTTTTTCTGCTACTTCATTACTACACAATTACCATTCACGCTTCATTAGAATCCCTGTCCCCCTTTGCAGCGCCTCGAAAGGAGGGACTCCCCCTTTCATCCCACCAGCTCCATTGGGAGCCAGTCAATGTGCTAATTAGCAGTTACTTTTCATTTGTCCCCATTGGGCACTCTGCCTTTTTTTCCCTCCAAGGGGCAGGCTAGGAACCGACTCCACAAAAAGAACGAGAAAGGCTGTGAAAAAAAGCCTTTAATGGTCTGCAGCACACAAAATAAAATTCAGATAACTGTTCGCTCGCGTGATTTGGAAAAGAAACTCTGCAGCTCGATTCTTTTTTATTTCAAACTTGTAGAGTTTGAAAGTATTTGGGTTCAGTTGCTAAAATAAAAGTTATAGGGCCGATTCTTAGTTGCAGGGGACATGGGAATTCTGGGTCGGGATTATCTTGCAATCATGAGTCATAAGGCCCAGAATACAGAATAAAGCCGGGTTCTGGAACTTTGGAGCCTTTTCTGATTGCACTTTCCAGATTCTGTGCCCTTTTCCATGCACAATTTGCACCTGCTGTCAGCAAAGGGGAAGCGTGTGCGGAAGGGCATTGGTGGAGACCACCGCACTCGACTCGAGATAAATCCCATAACAGGGACAGTTGAGAGCCATGGTTCCAATAATGCAGGCTATTGCCTACCTACTCATGGTTGGTGAGTGCAAAGAATTGGAGTGACCTCTGGCCATCCCAGCTACTCTCAAACTAGCGCCTTGGAACTTCCAAGAATCTCCAACCACACCGCCACAGCCCTAATTAGAGAATAGATAGCCTTGGGAATTCCCAAATAATCTCAAATTGACCTCCTTTAGTATATTCCCGAAATATCCTCAGATTAGTTACTCAAGATATTAATACAAATATCAGCCATACCCACACTAGGCTTTTAGGGCTATCTGTGTACACCTAGGAAATGTTCAAGATGGAGGAGAGAGCGGCCTTGCTCTGGCTCCACAATCTTGGCCACATTAGGCCTCTTGGATGTATTTTGGGAACACTGTGCGCTATTCACAAACTACAGGCCTAGCATTCATCTCCTGTATTCACCAATGTCTTTCAAATGAGGGCCCCTAGAGCTATCTCTCAGAACCCCAAACCATTCTTAAATAAAGCCCCCTAGAACTATGGCCTCAAATGTCCTCAAATAGCTGCCCTCAAAGATTATCCTTCAGAGCACCCAAGAACTTCCATATGAGGCAACCAAGAAACAAACGTAGGTCTCCCCAAGATTCAGAAACATACGCGTCCCACATTTGGTGAATTTCATTTATTGAAAAAAAACGGTATGTTTCCCCTGCACCATTGGTGGTCAGTAAACATTCTTAAATAGGCGTGCAGAAGAACGCCTCAAGGTTACAACAAAACATACCCAAACTGTGTACTTTTTACTGAGAACATTGATCAGGAGCCTCCGTCAACCACAATCTCATCTTAAAAATGGTCTCCAATTCCAGAATATGTTACAGCATTTGATAAATAACATGAAATTGCGCCCTGCTTCCAAATTCTGCAGCATTGATGGTTTCTTGTGTTCCTTGCAGCTTCCTCCTCCGTGGTGCCCATCCCTGGCACCTTCTCCTGGCCCCTGGCAGCCAGAGGCAAGCCTCGCCGGGGCATGCTGCGCCGGGCAGTCTTCTCCGATGTGCAGCGCAAAGCCCTGGAGAAGATGTTCCAGAAACAGAAGTACATCAGCAAACCCGACCGGAAGAAGCTGGCGGCCAAGCTGGGGCTCAAAGACTCCCAGGTACAGATCACACCTGGCCTCGCCTTTGTGGCCCTGGCAGGGGCCCTGAGGGTCCTGGGGAGGGGGAGCTTCTCTGGGAGGGGAGGGACACCTGGGCATGTATCAGGGCAGGGGACTCGTGTTGTACATTCTGATACATGGATGGGAGACCCCCAAACCCCAGTGCACAGGCAACCTGATTTCCACAAAACCCAAAGCAGGAGCTAGTCAGAAAGTCTTTCAGAAACAGTAAGGTTTTACTTAAAGGGACTGTTGGACTTTTCAACTTCAAATTGAAAATGTATATGTGGATGAGATACACCCAAAGGACCAACGTTTGGTTGAAGGGAATGTTACTGTTAAAATATACAATCATTGCACTTTAGAGCAAACTTTAAATTAACAACAACTCTGGTGCTGCAAGGTAGAGGTTTGTAGCATCTTACAAAACCCAAATGAATTTGTGTATTTCTTAGTGCCATGAGTAGTGATGGCATCACATGAAGAATGAAATAAGGTGAACACAGAGAGGAACAGACTGACACAGCTGGGATATATGTACAAGCCCCTATCGCCACCACAACATCACTTTTACGGACGTTGTGGTGGCGATAGGGACTGCGCCTTATGTACAAGGCAGCTTTAAGCCACTTAACGTGGCTTAATGCTGCTTTTACATAAGGCACCCTTTCACGCTATGGTTAGCATGAAAGGGGCATGCATTGGGTGTTGTGGTGGGCGTTCCACCGCAACACCCATTGTATTTGACACTGCCCCTATGTACAAGGGTGGCGTACATAGGAGGTAGCGCCATAATTAAGACCAGGAAAATCCTGGTCTTAAGTTGGCAAAACGAGGAAAAATCTATTCTTTATCCTAGTTTTTGCTTTTTCCATGTTTACTGCCTTGTGCAGCACACATGGCTAAAGCAAAATGCCATGGTTTGTTTATGTACAGGAAGGTGTCCCTTTTTACACATAAACAAACCTTTTAAAAAATGCCATTTTGTAACTTGCATGTAGCAGCACACATCAAAGTGACAGAATGGCATTTTAGGGCTGTTTATGTGCAGGAAAGGTCACCTTCCTACACATAGCCAATCCTCCTCTGCATGCAGGGTAAACATCACTTACAACGAAACTTTACAACGCACTACCATTACAACGCGGTCATTACAACGCAAACCATTACAACGCATTGCGCTGGGGGGCGCTCTAGGATAGGGAATAGGTTAATTTACTATCCAATAACCTTCCCTAGTGTCCACGGGGACTGGAGTTGGAATAGTAAATTAAACTATTCACTATCCAGCACCCAAAAGCGCTATGCGTTGTAATGGTATGCGATGTAAAAACCGCGTTGTAAAGGCAGGCGTTGTAATAGCCTGCGTTGTAACATCATACATCCGCATGCAGACATCCTTGCACTCTGGTGCAAGGGTGCCTGCTTTGGCGCTAATTTGCTAAACTTAGCGCCATCGCAGGGGGAAACACAAGGCTGCACCACATTCTTGAAAATATTGTGCAGCCATGCGTTTCCGAAGTGGCGGAGCATGTCGTTAAGCCAAGGGGCTAACGACATGCTCCACCAATTCATTGGACATATCCCCCAGCTGTGTACAGCGGAAGAACAATAATTTCTACATGATATGGTTTGCACATGCAGATCTAATTTTGTTTATGGATTCATTCATATTTACACAGGCACGTTTATAAACATATTTATACGTGCATAAGTGTTCTGAGAATGCCTGTTGAGTCATTGCTGACTAAGCTATAGGTAACCTGGTTGGAGGGAAATCGTGATTTGCTTAATACCTGTCCTATTACACGTTCTGCTGCTGAGTATATTGTTTATCGAGGCGTTGTAAACAACAGATACATTGCATGCTGGGACATGAGTCCGCTTTATAATAAACTTGGCAGGATGTGACGCATGAGGAACATGTCCTTCCCCGGGCTGACTCCAACTTTTGCTTTCCTCAGGTGAAGATCTGGTTCCAGAACCGCAGGATGAAATGGAGGAACTCCAAGGAAAGGGAGCTCCTGTCCTCGGGAGGTTCCAGGGAACAGACCCTCCCCACCAAGTTCAACCCCCACCCGGACCTGAGTGACGTGGGCAAGAAGTGCTCCGAGGAGGACGAGGCCGACGAGGAGGCTGGCTGCCCCAGCCCCCACCGCGGCCTGGGCTTCCCCGAGCCCCAGCACAGGCCGGCCTTCCCAGAGCCCCACAACCGGCACCGGACGGACAGCCCCACCAGGACCCCCTCGCCATGCTGCCACTCCAGCAGCCCCAGCAAGCCCTCAGACTTCACGGACTCAGACAGTGATGACGAGGAGATCACGGTATCCTAGGGCCCCGAGGGGGGGCTGGACTCCGCACACATGTACAGACAGACTTATTTATATAACTATATAAAGGGATATTCTATTGAAGAGAAGCCCACCCTGAAGACGTTTTCTGGGTTACAATTGTCCATCCAATGTCACGTTGTTACACTGCACCCGATATAGGCCATATATTGAGCTCCTCTTAGTCCGTCTTCACTTTCTTTCTTTTTTGCTTTCCTTATTTTTCTGCTCCATGCTTTCATGTCACTGTCATTTGGTTGTCCTTTCAGCACTTCACCTTCAATGATTAATGTTTTGCCAACCTCATTCGCTTCATCCCTCATATCTTTTTTATTTTTTTTTAATCCTTTTAAACATTTTATTTCTTCCTTCATGTTTTCCTCCTTAATTTTGTCACCTCAACATTTCATTATTTGATTTATCTCGTTTAATCAATCCTTCTACAGTTGTTTTATTTGTCGTATAGTTTTTTAATCGTTTCACCTTTATTCTTGCTTGCTTTCTCTGTTTACTTTTCTTTCTTGCTTTTGTCTACATTACTGCCGCTGTCTTGCCTTTGTGTTTCCTACCGCCTCTGTCCTTTCTTTGTTTCTTTCCTCTCTGACCTGCGCCCATCTTTGCAGGCATTGAATGCAGTGAAGTTTCATGACCTGCGTGACTTTACCATTTCGTTGTTTCTTTGGTCTTTCATGCTTATTTGCAGGAGTCAATGGAATGCCACCCCCGACAGTACAAAGCAGTCCCTGCTTTTGAATAAGTGCACTGTATAAATGTACACACTCAAATGAAGATACAATTATTCCCCTCAACTCACCCCTTGAGCATCAGTTTACCCCGTGGGCCATCCAAAGGGCTAACCTCTTCGATATTTGTACTTAACTTTGCTGTCTTTGCACAGCTTTATGAACTGTACACTATTTTGTACACTTACATTGTATGGATGTTTAATGCCAAGGACATTGCGTGAATGCTTTTAAAGGATGAGAAATGTAGATTTACAATACAATATTTTGAAATTGTTTTTAACTAAATGTAGCTCTTTGACGCGTAAGTTATGAAGAAACAATTTTATTTTGTTTTTTACAATGTACAAATTTTAAATATGGATATAAAATAAATTGGAAACATGCCAAATAAAGAAAATATGAAAGATTATCTTTGAAAAAAACTTGTGAACTTCTGTCCTTTGCAGCAGATGATCAGCGGGAAGAAATATCTGCCCTTCTAAGAACTAACTGGTTAGCTCAGAATTTATGCCATTAACCAACCATTGTGCAGCTATATAAATACAAACTTTTTCCCTCTGCTATCCCTCCGCTATCCTTCTCAATCGAAATGACTGACTAACATATCCACCGCTCAAATTACTTTCGTATTTCACTATACTAATTCACCACTAATCCTTTATGGGTTCTGGAGTAGCATCCTACTGGTTGAAAAAGTGCTTTGGCGCCTTATGAGGGGTAGTAAGCCCTATATAAATGCAATTACAATACAATTACATTACAATAGATCACTTTATGAGGTAGTTGTCATATCCCAATTTTAGTAGACACGAAGAAGAGGGTTTACAAAGCATTGGGAAGGAGTTGCACTGGACATACTTGACCGAATCACAAAATCATTTGTGCTCTTAAGAGTGGCTTGCAAGTGCTAATGGCTGGACTTACAACTGCCAGGAATCCACAAATGGAGACCCTGCTATTTAAAATGTTTCTACTCCCACATAATATTCCCACAAGCTCTTGTACTAATATGCTGGAGTAAATTCCACACGAGGAGTGGTGAGTAGCTGTTCCAAGAGGTGGTTTGCCTTGAAAGTTTGTGCATTCCCGCAGTCACCGGAGTTGGGTGTATTCAAAAATTTCACCTCAACCCATTTCCAGCCTGAAAATGACCAGGTATTTACTCCTGTCAAGGGCAGGAGTAAATTCCATACTAGGGTGGAAATGGAAATTTCCTTAAGTACACCTGAAAAACGACTTCTGGTGCAGCTTCCGAGACGCAACCGTTAGAAGATTTGAAAACACCACAAAGTTGTAAATCTCTACCCATGTGAGTCAGTACAACTGTGTGCAGTGTTCTGCCTTCCTTTATGAATCAGGCAATAGCCTTTGTCACAGAGATGTATATGTGTGAGTAAACTACAACTATTTGTGTGTCTGTTTAAATAAAAAGGTCTCACGGATATGGATAATTTTATCAGAAAGAATGAGGGCAGCATGCATCCATGTGAGCATTGTGACTTTCCACCTATCATTGGTGCATACTTCTCTATTTATGGTGATTTGCATAATTCACCAGGACTTCTGGGAAATCAGACGAAGGTTTACAGGCACATTCCTACGTCCGTGTGGCTTCTTTCTTCTTTTATTGTCCACGTTGAAAATGTTTTTTCTCTGTTAAAAGATCCTTCCCCCTAATTCCCTTCAAAGCGTAGCGGCATTTGGAGAGTTTTCATACACACTTTGCACCTTGTAGCATTGAAATTAAAGCTGCATGCAAAGATCTCTTACAACTATAACTTTTGCCGTCTTCAATGTAGTTTATGACGTCAAGGGGTATTGCGCACGGTCTGTCATGATTAACTGTGAGTGAGGCGTTGAAATACATTTGACACCTACAGCTATTGACCTTGTACAGTGATTTTATACTATAAGCGAGGCAAACGAAGACTTCGGACTAATCAGAAAAAAGAAAGAATTGAGAATGTGCCCCCCCACCCCCTTATAAGTTAGCAGTATTTACAAAGCGCTTGTTCACCAGGGGTTCATGGTGCTGGAAGGAGATGCGTGTGATCAGAGGTTTGAAAGAAGCCATTCAAGGAAACTAATATTTAGGGCCTCATTTATGAGGCCGTGCGTCACTTTTACGCCGCTGGTGTGTCACTTGTGTGACGCACCAGCAGCGTAAAAAATGTGCCTTGTTGCATCAAATTTACAAAGTGACGCATCTAGGTAGATGCGTCACTTTGTAAACCCCTGCGCTACATTATACCTGCGCCTGGTTTAATGTATGCAGGAGGGCGTTCTGACGCAAGAAAAGGTCATAGAAGTGACGCAGTGAAATCTATAAGATTTCACTGCGCCACTTCTAGGGCGTAAATGCGTCAATTTCTTAAGCCTGCCTCACAGCAGGCGTAAGACTGGCGCAGGCCCTTTCACATGGGCCCTGCCCCATGTGAAAGGACACATTGCTAGAGTTGCGTCACTTTTGTGACACACTCCAGCAATGCGTCACTTTTGCGCCATGCAGATACGTCAGAAATACTGACGTATCTATAACTCCTTGCGCAATGATGCGTCATATTGTAAATATGACACATCATTGGTGTCGCAAGGAGGGCGCACTGAAAAGTGACGCATCACTGTTTTGACGCAGCGATGCGTCACTTTTCATAAATGAGGCCCACAGTGATTTGAGCCCAGGTCCCAGCATTGTGTGTTCACTGTGTCACAGCGGACCCTTGGGAATATACACACAGGGGCTCATTTATGAACTTATCGCGCAGCACAGCGGGGCAGGTCACCTTGCTGTGTTGCACTGAGTGACAAGGAAAGGGCAGGAATGTGCTGTATTTAGGTCAATACGGCACATTCCTGCCTTTTCCCCTGTACTGGCGTCCTTTTGGCAGCCTGGCGCTTACGCAGACACCTTTGCAACACGGTGCAAGGGTGCCTCCGTTGCATGCAGCATTGTCTTACCTTCCTGCACAAAAAACAATTCTGAGAGGCCTATTCTGCTTTCTATGTGTGCTGCAGGGCAACGAGTGACTTCATAATCACATGGTGCAGAGCAATGCAAACCAACTCATAACTAGGCCACAAAGTCTACATCTCATTCAATAACATAGTTATTTAAACATTTTACAATCAGTGCAGCTTACAACATTTACAAGGCGTTCTAGCGCTCAGTGAGCATGGCATGGTATGGGAGTCTGGACACCACAATCTTTCACTAGGAACAGAGGGGCAGATTTACAAGCCCCTTGAACCACTTTTGCGCCACCGTTGGGTCACTTCTGTGACGCAGCGTGGCGTAAACCATTTGCCACGTTGCACCCTATTTACAACGTGACGCATCTAGGGAGATGCATCACGTTCTAAAGCCCTGCGCCACATGAAACCTGTGTTAGGTTTCATGTGGGCATTCCGGCGCAGTGGGGGGTGTTCCGGCGCAGTAAAGCCTCGGTAAAGTGCCTGAGTGAAATCTACAAGATTCCACTCAGTCACTTTTCAGACGCTGCTGCATCAAAATCTTGCACCTGCTAGAAGCAGGCATAAGGCGTGACACCACATTATGTATGGGCAGGCCACGAGCATTGCTGGAGTTGCGTCGCCCTTGCGACATGACTCCAGCAATGCGCCACCCTTCCGACGGGAGATGCGTCACGCATCTGTTTATCCTTGCGCCACGATGCGCTGCATAGTAAATGCGGCGCATCTGTGGTGGCGCAAGGGTAAACTTGCGTGACGCATCTTACCTGGCGCATCCCTGCTGATTTGTAGAGAAACGCCAGTTATCATAAATCGGCCCCAAAGAATGTGAGCTCTTGCCATTCATGCTGTAAACGAGAATTTCTGCAGTACAGAAAGTATTGTAAATGCTTGGCCCTGCCTTTAACCAGGAGAACAATAGCATGGAAAGGCATCACAAAAAGGAGTTGTTAGACACAGCGGTATCGGCTGGCTGGGACACATCTAAGCCAATCAGAATCCACCATCCTTTATAGGATGAGTACGATAGACGTGTCCGATCACCTGTGCAAACTCTTAGGTAGCTTGGCACAGAGCAGTCAGGCTTTATATCAAGGCCTAAGTCATCATCATCATTAAAATCTTTATTTCGGTTTTGCAAAACCATAAAAGAGACAAGCACATGAATCTCGAATGACGATGTTCAGAATAAAAAAGAGAAAACTATAAATGCTCCCTGTACGTACACTTGGGACTAAAAAGGAAGAATAAAAATGAACACATTCTTAACACGAATGAAAATGCAGAAAAAGAGAACAAAAGTACAAAAGTTCCAATGTTAGATACATTTTTCCCATCAGTACAGGGCTAACGTGCAAGTACATTACTAAGCATTATTAATGTCTCATTTTGCTGGGGAGTGCGACCTGTTTACATTACAACAAACATTTTTATTTATTTATTTTTAATTTTTTTGTAAGACCTTTATTGTCCTTTGATAAACATACACGGCCAGGAGCCTACAACCCTGGGGCCGGCTGCGAGGTATAGAATTGACCAATGCAGGATTTACACAGCCCTTCAGCAGACAACGCTAGGTCCGGCGGCGTAATGCATTATAATACGTCTTACAGTTTATGACACTTTTGTAGATGACCAACAATAAACAGATAACCATAACTTAGAGACCTGAGATAGAGCCCATTACAATTAAGCTGTTCTAACATTGCAATCCTTTCGATTCCTGTCTTGTATTTTCTGACCGGGCAGTACGGCACTCTACCCTCCCAACATCAGCCTTACAACAAACATTTTAAAACCTGTGGCCCAAGCGACGAATAAAAAAGAGGATAAGAAGCTTAAAATAGTAACATGAAAAACAATTTTTACAAGCCAACACACACAATTGGATTGATCTATATGATATCAATTTGATTTCTTGGTGCCAGTCGGGGAGGTAGATACAACCCTCCTTCTAATGGCCCAAAACGGACTCAGGAATTTTGCAGTTGCACAAGCATAGAATGGTCTCGCATCTGTCTTTAAAATGCATAGGGCATCTTTGTGGCTTTATGTACCAAGTTGTCTACATACCGGTGTTAGCCATTTCCTTCTGGGTCTAGCATAGGCGGCACAAGCAAAAAAGATATGGCCTATAGATTCGTAACGGCATGGACAAGAGGGACAACCCTTGGGCTGAGATGAGTTTGTCAGCTAAGAATTCATAAAAGCATTAATGGGTAAACAGCCATGTCTGAACTGGATATGTCAGTAAAAACATCAGTTAAATGGCCATGACGAATTTTTAAAAAGTTCTTCTGTTCTACCCTAGCTCAATACTGAGATTTGAGTTGATCACTGAAAAATGTAGACAGGAGACCTTCTTGCTCCTTAGGCACACCTATGCCTGCCCGGATGGTATCTATATATTTAATCCATCCAATTGTATGGTATTTACCCAAAGAAGAAACTTCTGTACAAGCGGTGGCATAGGGGGCCCGATCTGGGGTTGTAACCAATCTATGCCAAAAGAGCAATGGCAGTAGGCTCATTTGGTTGTTTATAGACTTGTTACCCAAGTCATGTTTCAAGGGAAGAAGGGGAGTGCTTTGGGGGAGTGATGCCAAGCCCCTGAGGAACTTGTTTTCCACTGCTGAAAGGGTATTAATATTAATAAACCACCACAGTTCTGCCCTGTATAGCACACTACTCACTACCTTGCAACTACACAACTTGAGTGCGGGGGCTATAGGCTTGGTGTACGAGAGGAAATGCTCCCATCACAAAGCTCCACTTAACTGGGAAAATTTCAGGGATGCCTTCACTAGGTGTTTCCACCAGGCCATTTCCTCAGACAACTGGATTCCTAGGGTCTAAGTGTAAAGTGATGGCACCCACCACCCTCTCAACACACCGAATATGTTACAAAAAAGACTCCACACCGTATGTATAAAACACTAGTCTTTGTATTACACACACATTGAAATCAAAATGATATACAGATTGAAACGAAAACAATATACACATTGAATGTACACTTTACGGTCATATGCAATTCTCGTACTTTCCCATTAGCAGCAGAATGGCATAACTGTGTAAGCACTATTCAGAGGTATTTATCAATCACAATATTCTTCAATATCACATACCCCAACAGTTGAAACGGTCAAGAAACCACAAGCCTTTGACTACTCCTCATGACCAAGCCCCTTGGTCGCTCAACTACACCAGCCAACAATACACGCTGCCCCTGCTGGCGACACGCTGATTAGATTGTCGGAACTCTCTAAAGCAGAAAGGAATAGTTACATCCGGATCAGACCTCCAGGTGCCCGGTGGCACCTGCAATAGTGTGGAATTGCTCTATCCGTTGTAGACAATAGGTTGTGACCCAGGAAGCTGACATATTTCCAAGTCTAAAGAAAGTTTTCCTCTCAAGAGGAGGTGTGAACTGCTGTAGGTCTCTGTAACCAGCTGTAGGTGCCCATAAGGCACAACGAAACCCCTCCGGTCCGGTCTCAGTGGTCTCCATAACAAAGTACCTTGTTATTGTTATTGTTATTGTTATTGTTAATTCCGGCTTCTATAGCGCCAGCTCACCGGCAGGTCTCAAGGCGCTTATGACCGAAAAAGGTAACAGTTACATGATTGTCAAAGACAAAAAGAGCAACATCCTGTTTAGACCGAGCACAACATATCCCTGAACAAAAAGGTTTTTAAAGTTTTTCTGAAACGGAGGAGATTACCCTCTTTACGGAGGGATTCAGGTAGTTTATTCCAGATTTTTGGAATCAGAGCAGAGAAAGATCTCCCGCCTTTTGTGGCCAGCTTAAACCGGGGGCATACCAGCAGCTGGGCATCTGAGGACCTTAATCTCCGTTCCGGATTATATAGCTCCAACCGTTCCTTTATGTACACAGGTGCTTGCCCATAAATTGCTTTATGGGCAATACACAGGCTCTTAAAGACAGACCTTTGTCCAATGGGCAGCCAATGGAGGCTCTGCAGCAGTGGAGAGGCATGGGATCGTCTTGGGAGTTTAAAAATAAGGCGTGCAGCATCGTTTAAAACCACCTGCAATCTACTGATCAGGATTTTTGGAAGGCCCAGATAAAGGGCATTGCCGTAGTCCAGCCTTGAAATTATTGTGGCAGAGACTACGGTACGGAGCATAGACTGGGATAAAAGGGGGACTAACTTACGCAATTGTCTAATTAGACCATTGCAAGTACCCACTACAGTAGAAATCTGACTGCACATTGAAAGTTCGCTATCAATCTTTATACCCAGACTTTTCACCTTATCCGCTGGTGTTGGGGTTGGGCCTAATTCCTGGGGCCAATACAGGTCACTCCATGGAGAGCAAGTGGATGATATAACTAGAACCTCTGTTTTTTCAGGATTGATCTTCAAAAGGTTCCTGGTCATCCAACTCACAGTAAATCTTAGAACATCTTGCGCATAGTTCTGTGCTGGCACTGTGTTCTCTATGCTCAATAAGAGTTGGGTGTCGTCAGCGTAGTTAAATACGCGACATCCCATCTTTGCCAGGGAGCTTATCAATGGCTGCAGGTATAGGTTAAAGAGAAGTGGGGACAAAGCGGAACCTTGAGGGACCCCGCACTTCAAGTTCCCCACCTCCGATACCTTATCCCCCAACTGAATCCTCTGCGTTCTCCCTACTAGAAAGGATTCCAACCATCTATAGGCCGTGTCTCGAATCCCGCAGTTCACCAGTCTATCCAGGAGCAGGGTATGGCTGACAGTATCGAACGCCGCCGATAGATCTAAAAGTATCAGGGCGCTCGGTTTCTTACTGTCAGCCATCCCTCTAAGTTCGTCCAGCACCGAGAGCATTACTAACTCGGTGCTGTGATGTGCACGAAAACCCGCCTGTAAATCATGGAGAGAGTGGTGTAACTCCAGAAACGAGGCTAGGGCCTTCAATACATGTTGCTCAAGGATTTTTGACAGAAACGGGAGTTGAGAAATTGGCCTATAGTTTTTCAGAATCTTAGGGTTTGCTCCCGGTTTCTTCATTAGCGGCTTCACTCGAGCTTCTTTGAAGCTCGCTGGTATCCGACCAGTAACTAATGAATTATTCAGGAAAGAAAGGATAGGGTCTTCTAAAGTATGTCGTGCTAAACGAAATACATTAGGTGGGCAAGGGTCCGCCGGGGAGCCGGATTTAACTTTACTCATAAGTGACTCAAGGGTCATTGCATCCATCAGAGGAAAGTTTGAAATACCAGTTTCTACCGGCGTCTGAGCGACCTGCGACTTGATGACTTCAGTCGTCTGACCATTCCCGATGTCCTGTAGAATGGTCTCTACTTTCTCTAAAAAATAGCTTTGGAAGGTGTCGCAACTAAAAGCTATTTCCGTATTTTCAGCCAGCGCCCTCAGACACAGGCGGAGATGTCAGGCATGGTCGTCCTCCCGATCTGGAGGTTGAAGACAGCCTTAGTTCCCTGCTCAGGTCCCCCAACACCTGTCGGACACAACACGTTCCGGAGGGCAAGCTAGCACAGGTTTCCGGTTGCAAGCATGGGTCCCTGTGACTCTGCAAGCTTTGCCCATGCTCCTCTAATTCCTCCCATCCCGTCACCTCAGTTAGGCTGCTCATCTTTACGAGCTCACTCCTCTGCACAGTGTAATGACAGTGTATGTCAGGGTGGTCTGTGTCCCAACCGACGATCACTTCCACACATTTCCGCTGCACCCTGCGCGGTTCATATGATTTTGTGGAAATAGGGGGATTTTTTCTGTCCCTGGGATCTCGTGGACTGGAGGCCAGCCAACCAGCCCTTAGAGAGTAATTAGGAACCTGAGCCACAACAGTTGACACTAGCTGCAGGCCAGCAACATCCAGGCAAAATTAACCAAGTGATTGCCCCTTCCTGGAACATAGCAAGCTCAAGGCCACTACAAGTCTGCGGATAATCCAGTTGCAATCCCTCCTGCCCTAATGGATCCACTGGTCGATATCGAAGCATCGAAGCAGCATAGTATGATTGCAAATCCAAAAGTGTCTCTAACCCCTGAGGCCAGAGTCCTAGTAGATATCCCCAAAATGACCTTTGAAGATGAGATCAGTTCCAAACGCCACCTTTGAAAAGGACAAAAGCCCCAATAACTTCGGATCTGTCTGCCATCCTACCCCGGGAGGTTTGTTCACTATCTTTAGTGGGGCCAAGACCCTGCCTCTTGGAAGGCAGATGCCAGTTCCACCCCCACGTAACCGTCTAAGAGTCAGAGGTCTGCAGTTTCACTTGAGCCCCTTGTTTATGGCCTTCTATCTTGGAAGGCAGATGCCAGTTCCACCCCCACGTAACCATCTAAGTGTCAGAGGTCTGCAGTTTCACTTAAGCCCCTAGTTTATGGCCTTCTATCAGGAATGCACAGATGTAGCTGTTCCCCCTGCACCCAGACGTGAATTAGAAAAAGGCTGATAGGCCCACAGAGCCGCAAGCATCGAATTGCCCACTTTCCCAAAGTGGCATTTCCACGTAATGTTGAATCCACTCACACTATGGAGAGAATTCTTCATTACGTACTCATTGATATCAAACAGTAAATTGCTACTATTCTGCATGTAGGAAATACTGCTCAATAGCCTTTACCTATGGCCCCCCAAGCTAATGTAATGAGAGAAGCAAATCCCATTGTACCAAACACAATATCTGGGGCTATTCATGACCCTTGCATGTAAGACACATACCCTAACTTTTCCCGACACCACACCTTGTCTCCGGGGAGAACTCTGATATAGCAAGAGATATGCGGAACATTGGCATGTAGCTTTTTAAATATGAAGCCGAGTAACAGTAACCCGTGCATGCAAGCCCCACCAGGGCAAACCTGTGATCACCCTCAACATCTTACTTAGTGTCAATATTTTTTTATCTTTTTCAAGTTATGACAAGCTATATGACAGAAAACAACAATACATTAAATATTTACACACCTATATATACTTTGTACATACATAAAAAACAAATTCTTTACACAGTACAAAAAAGAAATTTCTTGCATCAAACATTACAAAAAACTAAGAATACATCACAAACAACATTAAAGCAAACATTACAATCACAAAATGAGAAAAATGTAGAAAAAACTAGTCCTAGGGGGAATTATAAGCAAATGAATGGCTCTTAAACAAATCAATACTGGACCAGCCGGTCCTAGTATCGTAGAGATGACATTTTATTCCACCCTATGAAAGTGCCGACGCGTTTTGAGATCAGGCACAATGTCGCTGATCTCTCATCAGGGCTGTTTTATTCTTTGTATCTGCAAGATGCAAAGAAAATATTTTGCTCATCACTTCTCAAAACCAAACTTCTTTTAAGGCAATGGGCTGAGAAAGAAAATTGCTACATACCAAACTCGGTTGTGAGTAAAGCAGGGCATTAAGGCATAAAGGGTTTCAAACCAAATATTTCTAAACGTGGCCAGGCAGGACAACCTACAAGAGAATTTAAGAAGTTTTTGTACATTGGTGAATCTAACTAGCTCGTGGTTTCATTACTAAAGCGTAACCCGGTACTACATGAAGCATACCTTACTATTGTCGACTGCCACCAACCGGCGTGCTTATATGTAGTCAACCACCATGCAGATAGACTCCTAAAACAATAGTGAAGAATGTTTTAGTGGTGGGGCTGTTGATTACAATGTTCGCATAGTGCATGCATTATTAAAATATACCAGAGAAGGCAGGAGTAATTTCGCCTACCTTAATGAGGTGCTTCTATTTCCTTTTTAATTTTTAGAAATGTGCTCTCAATTTGCCGTGCGAAAAAACGAGTGTAAGCGCTTGTAGCTAAAAATATGACCATTCAAACAGACCAAAAACATATCCTGGCCTTTCACTGCTCGAGAATAACAGCACGCCGCTGGTGTGATCAAAGTTTTCTCACAAGAAATGGCCGCGCAAGCACTTCCTGTATTTAAAGCCCACCTTCAAAAAAGGGCATGATGGAACTTGTAGTGTCCTCAAACTTGCACTACAAGAAATTATGTTTATTATGGGAAGCGCATATAAAATCACAACACGCCTGTTGCGTAGTGTCATTTTCATTGAATAAATGCAAAAAACCTATTTTGTAACTATTTTAGTTACACGCTGGGTTTGAGGTAATGAAACCTCAAAACTTTATTGGCAACTCGTATCTGAACACTAATGTTAAAACGGGCCATTTCATTTAAACGCTGATTTAGATAGGATTTATGTTACAAGTACGGCGAGCACAATAAGGGTCATTATTGTCATCGTGTGTTGAATGCACTCTTAAAAAACTTTAGTAACAGAGCATGTGGGGAGTCTGTAGGTGACGCTACACCCATTATTAAGATTCCATATATCTACCTGCCAGGCAGTGGCCACGCTTGTTTTTTATACACAAGATGTATTTATGAAGAGAGGACGTAAGGCTACAGATTAAGGCCAGGGATGTCTAACAGATGCCAGTCCGCTATACTATGTGTCTCTGCCAATTATATATGGGCTATCTCGGACAAGCTGTTGAGGCCTGTTTGAGTGCTGTTGTATTTCAAAATGAGATAAGCCTCTTTCTGCAGTAAGGCACGCTCAATATCGTGGCATATTTTCATTGAATTCGCAGTGAATAACACCGACCATTTAAATTCATGTTCATTATGGCCTTTATCACAGAAGTGCTCAACCAGCGGAGCGGTCATTGTTTTTTTCTTTATGCGTGATCGATGCTGGATGATCCTTTGGTTGACTTGTTGACTGGTCTAACTCAGTGGATGGCACAACCAGTGCTGCAGGCCCACGGAGGAGCATTTGAGTTACATGCCCTGGGTATATGTCTTACCCCTTGACAAAGGACTTATAGCTAACTGGAATCAGCCAATTATGTATACACCAACCATCAGTATGTATATGACACGAACAGTGCTTTGGCACTAAATGGCAGTGTCAAACATGCTCAAAGTCTCAAGGCTATCACCGAGATCAACGGAAAACCAGGAGGGAAAATAACAAAAAGTTGAGGGAAAGCACCCTAGAAAAGGCCATTTCCAACAGGAGTCAACCAGGCTCTTATGTAATAGACACAAAGATTCCCTTTTATTTAGTCACATAAGGCAGTTCTTCCCTCCAAAAGTTAGGTGAATGCTTGGTACTACCTTTGTGCAGGAATGAAATTGCATAATCACTAACAGATGCAAAGTTACTGGCAAAGTGAAAGCACCAAAATCATTGGAAGCAGGGCATACAAAAGAAAAAAAAAGGTGTAATCAATCAAATCAAATGCTTTATTCTTTTATATGTATATATTTCTTTAAGTCAGGTTGTATACTCTTGAACATTATATGGTCACGTGGATTCTGCTGTTTAGAATGTGAAATCCTCTATTAACAGTTGAGATTGAGTTTAGTATCCCCGGTGTAAGTGCTAAGCTGCTTATTAAAGGATCTTTAAAGTATATTCGGTTGGATTGCTATACATTTAGCAAATGTTTAATTTTCTGAATTTCTCTGCTAGTACAGTGCAGTGCGACCTGCTGTGCAAAGTATGGGGTCCTACAGAGGTGCAGCTGGCAGGCAGTCTGCGGCAAACACTGGTTTATAATACATCATCTCAGCGGTACCCTGGATTTACCCTTTGGCAAACCCAAAGTCCCACAAATATGATTATCCCAACATGCAGTTAAATGTAAGTCGATTCGTTCAGTGATTCAAAAATTGATGTTTTTTTAATATATGAACATAAATCCCTCTAAGAGCGCATCTTTTAACCAAGATTATAAACATAATTGGAGAAAAGCATTCACATTTCTAATTATGCTATCTCGAAGGTTTTATTACACACCAAGGATTCTGGTTAATCAACTGGTAGCTACCTTCTGCAAGAGTGGTAGGTTGAGAAAAGACCCAAAAAGTACCCTAAAACTCAGTAAGGGAAGGGAAAGATACGGACCTTTGTGTCACAACTGATAAGGAAAAGGAGAGACTCTTTAGTTCATTTGCCACCTAGTTATGTGTTTCTCTTAATGGAGGCATGGTCTAAAGTCATCATGTGAGATGTAATCTAGCAACAGCAAGTATTGATGGCTTGATCCAGCAGTATTCACCCTGATTATCACTGGACTAGATTGCTGAGTGTTCCTTTGGTGCACTGCAGTGCTTAATTTGAGGAGCAGGTGGTTTCTTGTGCTCAGCACCGGCACTTAATTGTCAACACCTGACCTGACCTGACATCTGGTCACTCCCCACTCCCCACGCCGCACGGCTCCTCCTGGTTGCCCGTGACTGCCCCACTGCTGCTGCCAAGGTCTGCCGCTGGCTCGCCGCTGGTGTGCCCCTGGTACCTATTTCATTGTCATTGTTTTGTTGCTCTGTTTTCCCCCATACCTGACTGTTATTTTGTTTATTGTTCCCCTGACTGCCATTCCTCTGCGCCCTTGCCCTCTGTGCCCCCTCCTGCTCCCCGCTTCCCGCCGCTGCTCCCCTGCGGCCCGCCCCCTTTTTCCTTCTGTGCCCCGTGCCCTCGTCCATTGGCCGCCCCGCTCCCGCCTCCCAGCTGCTCCTCCATCCCACTTCGCCTCTTATGGAGAGCGCCGCACGGAAGCGAGCAGCGGGCGCGCCAAAGGCAAGCCCGTCTACGCCCGTCCGCGCCTGGACCATGCCCAGCGCCAGAACCCCTGGACCCCGCGCCCCCGCAACACCAGACTGCACTACGACTCCAGCACCCTCCACGCACTCAACACCGGACGAGACCACCCCTGCTACCAGGCCACCCCGAAGCGCACCCAAGGGCCCTTCGCCTGCTGGAACTGCAGATACACCAGCATCCAGCCCTACAGACCACCAGCCAGCGAACCCAACCACCTCCGCTACATCCTCCTCAACACCTGCTCCGTTCGCAAACACGCCATCGAACCCTGGGACCTCCTAGACTCCACTGCTCCCGACATCGCCTTCCTGATGGAAACCTGGCTGAACGCCACCTCAGCACCAGACATCGCCATAGCCATCCCACAGGGCTACAAGATCTCCCGCAGGGACCGCACCAACGGAGTCGGAGGGTGGATCGCCATCATGCACAAGGACACCCTCAAGATCGCCACCCACACAGACGACACCCTCAACACCACCGTACACCTGCACTTCCGGATCCACACCGATCCCAACACCACCCTCAGAGGAACACTCATCTACAGACCCCCCCGGACCACGGGCACAGTTCAGCGACTCCAACGCCGATCTCGCCAGCAGCTACGCACTCGCCTCCTCAGACTACATCCTCCTCGGGGACCTGAACTTCCACCTCGAGAACAACAACAACGCCAACTCTACCGCCCTGCTCGACAACCTCGCCAACCTCGGACTTAAACAACTCGTAACGACACCCACCCACGCCGCTGGACACACACTGGATCCCATCTTCTCCACAAGCCCCCACATCTCCTTCAACCACACCACCGAACCTCACTGGACTGACCACAGATGCGTCCACTTCACCTTCAGAAAACCCACCACACACCACCGCACCCAACAGCTACCACGCTGCTGCTGGGACAAGGTCACCAAGGACCAACTGACTATCACCCTCGCCCTGAGACCACCCGCCGACCCCACCGACCCAGACACTGCCGCGACCAACCTCAAACAATGGATCAACGACTGCACCAACACCCTCGCCCCTCTCAAGACCTCCACTACTAACCACACCAACATGAAAGCCGCCTGGTTCACCGAAGACCTCTGGACCTCCAAGCGCACCTGTCGGAAGCTGGAGAAGAAATGGCTCCATGACCGTACACCAGACAGCCACACAGCCCACAAAAGCGCCACCCGCAGACACCACCAACTCATCAGGACCGCCAAGAGGACCGCCTTCAAGGACCGGTTAGACAACAACGCACACAACACCAAAGAGCTCTTCAGCATCGTGAAAGAACTCTCCAACCCCAGCTGCAACACCAACGACATCCCACCATCGCAGGACCTGTGCGACTCCCTGGCCACCTTCTTCCATCGCAAGATTGCCGACATCCACGACAGCTTCAACTCCGACACCCCCACACCCACCACCGATTCCACCACCCCCACGACCACCACCCGCACCTTTCGCCTGACCGCCTGGACCAACGTCAGCGATGAAGACACCATCAAAACCATGAACTCCATCCACTCCGGATCCCCATCCGACCCCTGCCCTCACCACGTCTTCAACAAAGCCAGCACAACCATCGCACCCCACCTCCGGAAAACAAGTTTTTTGTTGCTGGCATTAAGATCTATGCATTTTGCTATTACTAACCAGTGCTAAAGTCCTTGTGCTCGCTCCTTATAACATGTTAACATTGGCTTATGCCAAACTGGCATACTTAATTTACTCATAGGTCCCTAGTAAAGTGGTACTACATGTACCCAGGACCTGTAAATTAAATGCTACTAGTGGGCCTGCAGCACTGATTGTGCCACCCATTTAAGTAGCCCTTTATACATGACTCAGACCTGCCATTGCAGTCCGTATGTGCAGTTTCTACTGCCATTTCTGTCTGGAAAGACAAACCTCTTGCCAGGCCCAAATCTTCCTTTTAAATATACATACATATAAGTCACCCCTATGGCTGGCCCTGGACAGTAAAGAGGAAAGGGTGCATTGTATTGCACAAAAATGGGGGTCTTATTTACAAGCCCCTTGAGTCGCTGGTGCGTCACTTGTAATATAGGAAAAAGTGATGTACGCAAGGGGCTTGTAAAAAAGTCCCTGGACGTGTACTTTTAAGGTTGCATGTCTTGTTAGTGAAAAACTCTTAAATTTGTTTTTCACCGCTGCAAGCCTTAACTCACCTATAGAATTACATTGGAGTTACCTTATTACCTTTAATAAACTGTAATTTCCAAGTGGGAACCGGCAACCCTTTCATATCTGGTGTCTTTTGAATTGTAATGGAAAATTCTAACTTTTTATGAACTTACAGTTTTGAAAATGTAACAATTGTAAGTTACAATTTTGAAAAAGCCACTTTTAGAAAGTTGGTATTTTCCTGCCTTAGACATTTAGTGGCTGTAGCCTGTTCCAGATTATATAACTGGGTGTAGCTAACAGTTGGGCACTGAGTATTCCTCCTAGGCAGCCAGACACAATAGAGAGCTTAGGTGTGCCTGGATTGGCCATCACTGGTAGGATAGGGGAGGGGTGGAGTTAGGGACAGCCCACTTACTCCTGAATAGGCTGTGTCATGCAGCTACACAAAGATTTGCATACCCCCCATAGTTAGTCTGGAGCTTGGAGAGGGAAGACAGTATGTCTGAGGACCCCAAAGGGAAACCTCCAGAAGCTTCTCCCCCACTTCAAAGGCACAACGAGTATAATTTGATCATGGAGATTGGTACATGCACGACACAAACCTTACATGTGAGTTATGAAGCCATGCAAGGCCACTTTGCGTGGCCTTGAGTGGCTCCATAAATCTGGAGTAAAGCAGCACAGCAAAAATAGCTGTGCTGCCTTACTCCGCGCTAGGGAATCTTTCCACGGGTGAGGCATATGTGTTCCCACACAACTCCCATGGTTTCAGACGTATTTCCAGATTTACCAGAACTGATAAACCTGGGGCTGCACCAAAAATATACGCCTTCCCAGGAGAGGGGTAACGAGTAGAAATATATTTGTACTCCTCCTTACTTCCACTTCTATGTGTGCTCCTTTCTGCAACGCAGTACAAAAGGGAGTGGTGATGGACGGAGCATCAGAACCAATCAAACACTCACACCCAGTTAAAAGATCTGGGTTTGATCCATCACCGTTCTTTAGCCCACTCTGCCACCCCAGTTCAGACATGGCCATATGCAAATCAGTCTGACCCTGTGCCTCATGGGAACAGTCCAGCCCGAACTGCCAAGCCATGCCTTCCCTGGACCGGAAACAAGCTTCCGAGGACCGGTTTCTGGCATTCCAGCCGTCTTCAGCCCGGCTTGCTTGAATCCAGTGGCAAAGTGAGCAAGGGACTCACGTCTGAGCATACCCTGCAACACTTATGGCGGCAAAAGCGGTACAAAAGGGGGTGGTGATGGACGGAGCATCAGAACCAATCAAACACTCACAAACAGGCACCGTTGCACCATTGTGTATGGAACATTCCTGCCCTTTCCCTGTCACGCAGTGCAGTGCAGCAAGGTGATTTGCTCTGTTGTACTACGTGACAATCTTGTAAATCTGCCCCTACATCTCCGCAATATTTCTTAACATCTCCAAAAACTGGGGGGCAGATTTACAAGGCCACTGCGCCACCAGTACGTCATTTTTTGTGCCGTACTGGTGGCACATGTTAGTGCTCCATATTTAAAAGGACAGGAAAAGCCACCTTGCGTGACTTTTCCTGTTTTTGTAAATACGGCCCCTTTACACGCAGCACTTTGCGTGAAAGGGGCATTCCATGGGAGTTGCTGTGGGTGTTCCCATGCAAAACCCATGGAACAAGACACGGGAGGAATCATAAATCTGGAAATGCATCTGAATGCTGCGCCACCCTAGGGGTGCCGTAGCGAGGCGCAACGAGGAGAAATATTTTAATTTCTCCTAGTTTTTCCTCTTTCAATGCGTGCTGCATTCTACAGCATGCATTGAAAGAGAAAACTGCCTGTAGTGATTGTTTTTGTGCAGGAAGGTGTCCCTTCCTGCACAAAAACAATAGCTCCACGACGCAGGCATCCTTGCACTATGGTGCAATGGTGCCTGCGCCGGCGCATGACAGCAGTTTGTGCACCAGCGCAGGGGAGATTACAGGAATGCAACATAATATTGTAAATATGTCACATTCATGTGCTTTGGAAGTGCCGCAGCATGGCACAGCCAAAGAGCTTGCGTTGCCGCGCTGCGGCACTTCCTTGTAAATCTGCCCCTGGGTCTTCAGATTGCTCCAGTTTGGTTTCTGAAGAAGAAATTACCTCATGAGGAGCTATCTAATGTAAAGGGTCAAGAGAGGCCGCTCTTGAAATATTTATTAGGTCAGTAAGCTTAATCATGACTTTATCTCTGATCCACCGTAGATCAGGTGTACAAACACAGGAGTCAGGTAGTTTAACTTCCATCAAAAAACAGAAACAAGCACGATGGGGAATACAGCCCGATAAAGGAAAAACCATATACCCAAGAGGACACGAGCTACTAACCTTGCTTCGTGACACTAGCAAACATGGCCAATTACTGGCCATTAATGAAGCTAAAAAATCCTACTGGCAACACAGGGTGTGGAATCTTACGTGGTTAGAAAGGGGAGCCCTAGCAGAAGCTACATGCTGTGAATGCAACCTAACATGATATAAACAAAGTTCAACCTACTTGAGTGGCTACTGACTCTTGTGTGAAGACACTGCCCTCCCACTACAGCATTTACATTAATTGATCAGAGGATTGTTTTATGCTAGATCTCCCAAAATGGCTTACAGCTGTGGAATTCTGGCTCCCTGCATTTAATTTACTCCAAAACAGAGCTCATAGTGTTTGAAGATAGGTTGTCCCCCAAACTGCTTTCTTTCCTTAAGCCAACATTTCTTTAGCAGTCTTTTCTCATTGAAGTAAAAAATAAAAATCTAGGCATTCAGTTTGATGCCAAAATGACTCCCAGTACCCAGTAAGTCTTCGTCAATGCCAGATGCTTCCAGAAGCTACATAAACTTAGCCCAACCTTCTACTACTGTTTCACTTCCATAAGGTTAAAGTAGTTTGAGGACTGATAAACCCAAGCCTCGGCTAATAGCTTATATGCAATCTACTTCCACATCAAGTAGTGCATTTGCAGAGAGCACAAGGGTTGCAGCCAGCATTTGTCTCAAGCCCGTAAACTACCTTCCTGGTTGCCGATCAAGGACAGAATTAGATTCAATCTGGACTGTGTTATCTATGGGCGTGAATGTGCTAGCTAATATTATCACTCACTCACTCATTCACTCACTTAATCACTCACTCATTGTAGGGTAAGACGTTAGTGCCCCAAAGATGCAGTATATTTTGGCAGATTACTTTCACTAGGATATAGTGCTTTCTAGTGTTTTATGGGCTTCAGTACGCTTATTGTCTATGAGATGCAGGACAGTGGGGGAGCGGATGTATGCAGTCATTTCGGTGGGTTCTTGTTCACAAAGATGCAGTGAAGTGTACTGGAGATAAGGGGCTAGAACATGGCAGTGTGGTGCTGTACTGTCCCCATGCTGCAGCGCGTTTTTCATAAGTTGGCCCTAGGATGCCATGTACATGGTTATGAATACTTGCTGTATGTGGGTCAGTCTTTGTACTGCAGTGCAGAGTGACATGCTAGTGTTTTATGATGGATTCATGTTCTTGGGATGCACCAAAGTGTGGTGGCTTAGCACCCTTGGGATCAAGCTCAGTAATGATCCTGTGATACAGGCGGTAGACTATGCAGCGCAATGGGTTGGTTAGTGACTCTAGGATGCAGTGCATGCGGGTGGGTTATCGCCCATAGAATGTACTGCAATGATAGTGAGTAATATTGACAGGAAGCCAGCGTGGCTCCTAGAATGCACAATAGAGGGTTTTTTTTGTCTGTACAGTGCAGTGCATTTAGTGACCTAGTGTACATAGAATGCATTGGAATGTAATGGGTTTTTTAAAGTGCAGTGTGGTCGATTTGTGTACATATTACACAGTGCAGCATGTCTTAGTATCAGTTGGATGTTGAGAAGGGCTCTTTATTAGCTAGTTCCCTGTGTCCTACTCCCTCCTCGTTCTAGTGATAGTGGTTATTCCCCATTCACTATAGGCAGCAGCTAGGGTAAGACCACTAGTAGCCTGAGTCTCAAGAGTTCCACTCTGGCTCTGTCTTAAAGTCAAAAGTGTTCCAACACCACAGCGCTGTCTAGCACCCATGTGCTCCCACGCCCGACTGATGGAGTTGATGTTTTGACTATAAATTAGAGTGCATAAAGTGTATTGCAGTATGGTGTGGGATGTTAGTGCCTGTAGGATGGCATGCTATGCGCCAGGTTAGTGTCCTTAGTATGCATAGGGTGTTATAGATTAGCATCACTAGGAAGCACTCTGCATGTGGGTAAGTATCCCTGGAGGGATTGCCTTGTGGTTGGTGGGTGTGCCTATGATGCAATTCTTTGCAGTGGGTTAGTGTTTCTGGGATGCAGTGCAGTAGGTTAACCGCTACCGCGCTAGCGGGTTTTCCCGCTGTGCGCTGAAATTTGAAAAACGCGCTGTTTGTGACAAAGCCAGCTCGTCATCCGCGTAGCGCAGGTAACGCCCATGACGAGCTGGCTTTGTCATCCGCATCGAAGGGGTTAATGATCCTATCATGCACTGCAGTGTTACAGGTTAATCCCTAGCATTCAGTGCAGATGGTTAGTGTCTCTATCATACTACAGATTTACTAAGATTCACGTACAACACTTCACAAAAAGAAGCTGTGTTGCATTGCATAAACAGAGACACATTATGCAGCCACGTATTTACAATACACCACGTTTTAATGTTGTCATTGGTCATGCAAATGGAAATAACACCTTCCTCAAATGACACTAAACGTTATGTAGCATTGTTCCAAGATGAAAATGCTTTAGAATGGTCCTGAGTAAATTTGATCCATACTTTGTCTTCAGGTGAACCACTGCTCAAGAGCAATCCCCTTTATGAAGTGCACGTTTTGCAATTTTTATGCACATTCAGGCATATTTACAAGCCCCTTGTGCCTCTGGTGCGTCAATTTTTGTGACTCACGGTGGCGCACCCTGCTGCCCCATATTTGCAAGGACAGGTAAAGCCACCCTGCGTGGCTTTTCTGTCCTTGTCAATATGGCCCCTTCTCACTAAAAACTTTGCATGAAAGGGGTGTGACATGGATGTTGCTGTGGGTGTTCCCTCGCAGCGCCCATGTATTCTGCTGCTTTTCCAGATTTATGAGAAATCATAAACCTGGAAAAGCGTCCGACTACTACGCCACCCCTGGGGAGGCGTAGCGAGGCGCAACGAGGACAAATGCGTACATTTCTCCTTGTTTTTTCCTCTTTCTATGCGTGCTGCATTCTGCAGCTCACATAAGAAGAGGTAAACACCTCTTGTGATCGTCTTTGTGCAGGAAGGTGTCCCTTCATGAACAAAAACAATCTCCTTGCAACGCAGTCACCCTTACACGATTGTACAACGGTGCCTGCCCTGACGCATGGCAGCTGATTGTGCGCCAGTGCAGGGGAATGCACAGGGATGTGTCATATTGTTATAAATATGATGCATCCCTTTGCTTTCAAAGTGCCGCAGCACAGCGCAGCCAAAGGGCTTTTAGTACCGTGCTGCGGCACTTTCTTGTAAATAAGACCCATTATGCATTTTGACTGTGGTAGGTGCGGGTTTGCATTGATGCCAATCGGTGTTTCGACAGTTTTCACCCTGCAATGCAACACAATACCATTTATCACCACACTTGTAGAAACTTACAGTACAAAAAAGTTGATTGACAGTATTGTCCATGTCACTTTGCGACACACAGGCGCTCACACAATCTGAGGCATGGGCCCTCACAATCCTCTTATTTGCCCCTCAGGGGTAAGGGGAGGGCCAGAAAAGAGACTTACAAAAGCAAACAGAGCATTTAAAGCAGTTTCCTTTCCCTTCCCGTCCCTGACTTCAAGGTCACTGGAACCAAGAGTTGTCAGGGCCATGCTGGGGATGGAAAGGGCAAGCAACGTCTAGCAACTGCTACACCTGGCTACCCCAATTCACCTCCACTTGTGAACAACTGTGCAGTTCATGTGACTATACATTTTAATAAATGTGTTGTTGCCTATTGTCAATCCGGATCCTTTGCTGCTGCCTGGAGCTTTCAGCACACATTGAGTGAAGTACAATGACAAGGCATTGGGTAAAAGATCATGTGATCATGTGACGCAACCCGGAGGTCACAACTACTGTGATGTCACTTACTACGCCTATGATTTTGACAGAAGATGTCACTACTGTCGTGAGGGCCCTGATCCTCTAGCTACAAAGTAGATCTGAAAGTAATTTGAGGCGGGGGCTGATAGGTGTGCTGGTTCCACCCACGTTCTTCAGCTGCAGGGGGTGGAGCAAGAACAGGCAGCACCAAGATTTGCGTCAAGGCACTTTGCTCTAGGCGCTGCTATTAGGCTACAATTTACTGTAACAGTTCACGGACACCATAGAAATGTGCCCACACCCTGACTGCGGAGGCGCCAAACTTTATTTAAATAGATGTCTGAAGCCTTAGTTAACCTGGCTGGCTAGGATTCTCTCGGTCCCATAGATATTCTGGTTTTAACTAGCACAATAATCCCAAGTATCTAAAATTACTCAAAGCGAGCAAAGGGAGATCTTTTTTGCTTTTAATCCCCAGGCTTTGAATTTTATAGTAAAACTGAATTAAGGTTCTTTGGCATGAAGTTACAAATCTCATTTTCGAGCCTTATCAGGCCACCTTCAGGCCAAATGAAACAAATTATTAAGAGATGAACACATTCTGAGAAATACGGTGTGGTAAAAACTTCAGGTTTAATACTTTCTTTGTCTGACTTTTCAAATCACAGGCGAGCATGGGGTTACACATCATTCCCATGTCGAGCTGTTGTGTCTGAAGTGCAGGCAATCACAGGCGATCAAAGATCCGCCATAATGCAGCTGCTAATCCCAGCTCATAAAAAACAGAAGGAGCAAACATCACAGGAAAGACATCATTCTCCAAAGGATGAAAGGTTTCCATCGAAATCCCTCCTCTCAGTTCTGCACATGCCGTCAACTACCCACTCTCACCTACGTTCAGCACCCCCATTCAAACACGCTTCCCAAAATGAAACAGAAAACTAATCACAATGTTTCTCTGCTGCTTAAGTCATGCCCAATGGCTTCAATTTCTTGCCATGAAAGGATAAGAGGTTCAAGAGCTGTCGGCTTAACCGCGAATACCAAGCAACAGTGTAGGCTTTAAGCGACTGGTAAGTCTAGCACAAGATATTACATCTGGCGACCAGAGAACTGCCCGGAGAGCCTGTTCCCATGCAAGTCATGAGCCCAAATTGAGGTTTTCCAAAAATTCTAATGTAATGCATGGAAAGATTAATTCTTACTCTGATCTCTTTTCAGGGTTATCGACTTAGCAGAGGTAGGGAGTGGAAGGTCCAATAGTGCGAAAGGTTACTGAAAGCCAATAACATATTTGCAGTCCAGCAGTTGGATTACACACACTGGCAGAAATATGAACTGCCTTTGACTGACAACCTTAACCTCTGTGCTTTCTTTTGTACATAAGGTATCCAGCTTAGCTATTTTGAGAGTTTTTAAGTATTAAAGCACAGCAATACATTTTAAATATCCCACTGCAATAATACAGTGATCAGAATAATGACTAAAATATTATGAAGGTAATGAAAGTAAGTATATATTTAAAATACTCAACCACATTTACATACCTTGAAGATATAAAAATCTTGAAGATAGGATAGATTTACTCTACTTTAATCTAAGTCTATGTACCTTGAAGATATATCTCTTGAAGATAGATTTACCATACTTAAGTTAACATCTACGTGCATTGAAGAAACAGGTCTTAAAAATAGATTTACTATACTAAGCTCTACATCTGCATACTTTGAATATATATGAATTGTACATAAATGTTCTACACTTTAATCCAAATCTGCATACCTTGAAGATATATATGTCTTGAAGATAGTTGTACTATACTTAACTGCACATCTTCGTACCTTGAAGATACATACATCCTGAAGATAGATGTACTATACTTAACTCCACATTTGCACACCTGGAAGATTTATTTCTTGAAGATAGATCCATCTGCACATCTTGAAGATATATATGTTTTGAAGATAAATGTACTATACTTCACATCTTCGTACAGTTGAAGGTACATTTATCCCGAAGATAGATGTACTACACCTATTTCCGCATCTGTATACCTGGAAGATATATGTCTTGAAAATAAATGTCAGACTTTATGTTTTTGAACGTTAATGTCCCACACTTAAATCCACCTCTGCCTACCTTGAAGATATATATGTGTTGTGTATCTTATGTAATATGTATTGCATGTGTATCGTATTGCCTTAATATGTTATGATGCGTGAGCAGAGCGTGGCGTGGAATGCCTGTGTTGTTCCATCTGGATTCCACTCCAGGATTCGAGTTACTGCATCATTGCCCCTTTGCGACCGGTATTTTTGCATTTGGGATGCATCAACCCAAATGAAATTTCGCAATTTAGGTAATCTAAAATGTTGCAATTACCGAATTGCAAATGCATTTAGGGAATCGCAAATTGCGATTCCCTAAATGCAATGCATGATGCAATCGCAAATAACGATTTCGCTATTAGGGGTTGCAAATTATCATCAATTTGAACTTGATGGTAATTTGAAAAAACTTTGAAAAATGCACTAAAGTGCATTTTTCAGAGTTCCATGTGGCACACACACATGCCCTTGGGGCATGTGTGTGCACAACATCTGTACACATGCATATTTCAGGGGTGCAACAGGGTGTCCTTTTGTTACCCTTGCACCCTTGAAATTGCATGCGCAGTTTGCGAGTACCTATTGGGTACTCGCAAATTGTGCATGTGATTCCCATTCATTCCTATGGGCCTTTAGGCCCATAGGAATGAATGGGAAGCCATTCTTTAATTGTGACTCGCAATTTGCGAGTCGTCATTAAGGTATGTGTAGGACTCGCTATTTTTTTAGCGATTCCTACATGCATAGGCTTTTGTGATTCCATAAGTGCGATTCCTTAATAATCGCAATCAAGGAATCGCAAAAGCCGACCTTGATGCATGTGCCCCCTAGTCTTTCAGCCTGACAACAGGAACCTCCACTGCCACCAACCTCAGGGCTTTAAGTGGGCCGGGTCTCTACGGGTCTGAGCACTGGCAGTTTTTTTAAGGAGGCCTTGAAACGGGTCTTTATCGGGTTCTGTTTTGAGCCCTGGCACAGGCGGTCCGTTTTGTTTGGAACACTATAGGGGAAGGGAAATCCTTTAAAGAGAGTCATTTTCTCTCTGTATTTCTCTTCTCTTTTCGGAACTAAGGAGCAGCAATATTGTCGTGGTGTCACCAGGGCTTTATGTGGAAGGTTTTTCAATATTATATACAAGCCATAGTAGCTGCCTATTTATCTTATGCAACTAACGACCATTGACAAAGCCAATAGTCCTGACTTGTTGTCGGTATGATGTTACTTGTTGTATCATATATCTGGATGCAATAACAGAAACAGCAAAATATCAGTCCGGCGGCACACTATGCTAAATACAGATTTTTAACTTGCATGTTTTGCAGCCACGCCCTTAATTACTTTGGCCACGCCCCCTTGAGAGACCCCCAAGTTTTTTCATCCCACTTAAAGCCCTGACCAACCTTATTGTGGGGAGTACCTAAGGATCTTTACTGAGCCTCACACTGTTCAACGTCTATAGCGCACAGCTCGTCAATATTGTCCAAACAAAATGAGCATCATTTCATACACCAAGAAAACCCAGCTCATCCTCTCCCTCCCCACTCTAACACCCAGATGACATTCACCACCTTCATGTCAGAAGTCGCCAACTGGATGAACACCAACAGCCTAAAACTCAACTCCGACAAGACCCTCCGGGTAATCTTCGGAAAGGACATCTCACTTTGGACCCTTGCCTGGTGACCTGCTAAACTAGGACCAACACCCAACCCCTCTGACCAAGCCAGGAATCTCAGGATAATAGTGTACAACCAACTCTCCTGTGGCCTCCTCCAGCTTCTTCACTCTGTAGCTCCTGAGAAAAATCTTAGCATAGTTCCTGCTCAACACCCACAAAACAGCAACACAGGTTCTGGTCACCATCAAGCCGGACTACGGAAACTCACTTAATGTTGGCATCAACACTCACCTCACCAAGAGATTTCAAGTCATTCAGAACGTTGCAGGCAGACTCGCGCTCAAACTACCATCCAGCACTCATATCACTTCATACCTAAAAGATTTCCACTGGTTCTCAGTTCACAAACCACACACTTCAAGCTCTGTATTGTGGTTCTGAAATTCTGGACCCTACTGTTGTCCCGGTATCGAGGTCCGATACCCGTGTCCCGAAACATCAACGTACCATGACGAATTTGGTGTCGACGAACCGATAATGACTAGGACATCATTCCTATGCATTTGCGTCATGATCGAGGCATGCTAACACCCCTGAATCGTAGTTTCCGTCCCGACCCCTCAGACTCCATTTTGTAAACGGTATCCATCTTGTGTCTTGCCCTCATGATAAGTCAATTAAAGGTCGAGCTTGATCTAAAAGGACACGTCCACCTTCCCTGACTCCCCCCTGACCTGTCCCAACTGACTCCCTTGCCTCCAGCCAAACCTGTTTGGGCAGCTCCTCGCCCAGTGGCCTAATACGATAGCATCAATGCATAACATGCCCCAAACCATTCACTACATCCAGATCATGTTTTCTACACACACGCCTGTCCGCGTTCCCTGTTTATGGCCAGTTTTATGACTAGGAGGTGCCTTCTTTTATTGGGGCTTCACCGATATCTGATGGGAGTTCCGGGCTTGGTTGGGTAATCTATCACAAATTGGACATCTAAAATACGGGCTTGCCTACATGACTTCGCTCTTTTGTATTGTCGTAGAAATATGTGTATAGCCATATCGTAAACTCAAGAATTCTTGCTTGCAGCTATTATTTGTGTATATAAGGAGAAGGCTGGTTCTGTAAAAACGAACAGTCTCCTGAGAACACATGACCCGTGTTTGTCGTGCTTCTAGGACACCTGTTACTTGGTAGCTGCCAATAAAACTTGATCTCTGACTCAACTAGAAGACTCAGTGTTTCTGTGGTCCGGAACAAGGGAGAACTCAGAGGTCTTCGGGTGTTATCCCCTGGCACCAAACGGGTTCCTAAAAACCCGTTACCTCAGTTGGCGCCCAACATGGGGCGGTATCAAGCGGCGACGGTCCAAGCCAGATGTTCATGAGGAGCTTCGTGTGAAAATTCTAGAGGACGGCCAGCCACTTCAGCGACCCCTGTATGTCGACGTGGTTCCGAAGGTCTTTGCTCAAGGTTCCCCGCGTCCCGACGGCTACGAAGGACTGCTGCCCTGACTATCGCCTTGTTTTGGACCCAGTGATCCTTGGTAGAGCGAAACGATAGACGAGTCTTCTAGCGACGTCACCGATCTTCAAATACTTCAGTTAAGTATAAGTGGAGCGTCTCCCAGTCCTTAGTTTGTCCTTAGTTTTTGGTATCCTTGAGATACGCTTTGATTTGGTACTTGCAAGCCCCAAAGCCGAAGGACTTGTGTATTCACGAGAAATATCGTAACAGATAATCCTTTGAAGTTTGAAGCTAGACTAGTGAGCAAAGATGCCTGGTTTTAGCAGACTTGGAAACTTGTTTTGTCTTGGTTATAGTAAGGACTCCCGATTAGAGGATTCCTGTCCGGTTCCTCCGATTGGAACTCCAACATATGAGCTCTATGTAAAACACGGCGTAGGTCCTATCACATATAATGAAGTGTGGATAAAATACACCCGCAAGGATGGTGTTTTCAAATGGCCCCAATATGGTAGTTTCGACTCAGAAATATTAGATAACCTAGAGGTCAAATTATTCAAGAGAAAAGCCCGGCCGGCGATGTTTGACTCTTTCCGCTTATGGCGCAAAGAAGCCAAACAGAAAGAAATAAAATTAGCAAAAAGGAATAAAAGAGGTATGTCAATGGTGCAAGCTGCCGTTGCATACAGGGATAACGAGGAAGAGCAGGAAAACGAACAAATACTTAGGAGCAAGAAACTAGCAGTAGATAAATGCTACCCGATGTTACCAAATAAGGGACAAGGTCAAGAGGAGAGATCCGAGAAAGATCCATTTATGTCCCACTTATTAAGCTCACCTCCACCGTATGCGTTAGACGCTACTACAACGCCAAAGCATTTTACTATACCGCGCCCCGGCGCACGTAACCCAGCTCTTGCACGAACGCCAGCTCCTCTTCAGCTGGTTTCTACTTCTCCGGCGCAGCCTTCTCAAGGGCCGCCATCTTTGCTACATACTCCATCTACTTCTACAACTTTGCCTACAGCTCCAGCTATTGTCTATGATACTACGTCTGCTACTACTTCGACTTCCTCTGCTATTGCCTCTACTTCTTCTTTGCCTCAGCCTGTTTTTTCCGAGGCACTTACTCCTCCGCAAGGTTCTCCTTCTATTAGACAAAGAGTGACAGGTACCGTCACTAGTCTATTTTCACCTTTCTCTGGGTCGCCTAAAACAACGCCTAAAACAGAACATAGACAGTCCCGTAGTCAACTGCCTGATTACGAGGAAAGAAAAGTGCTGAATGAACTAGCACGCCAATGGATTATGGATACTGTTAGATATGATGTTCAGTCTGTTATGGAAGTTTTCCGTCAATGGAATGCACCCACTCAGAGATACGTATTCGAAGAGATGTGTGTATATCTGGGCGAAGATTTGGAGACGAATGATCCCAAATACACAATGAACGAACTATGGCGTACACGCTTTAAGTTCCATGAAGGTATGATTACAGGCGCAGATGTTGAGAAAGCGATAGAGTTATTGTTCTCTTATAGGAGTAAGGGAAACGTCCCTAGATCATGTCACGAAGACGATGCACCAGGTGGGAAAAGAGCGAGACAGTACCCCATGAGAGAGGTTCCTCCGGTTTGGAGGGTAGGTGATGCGAATGCGAATCCACCAATTCTGCCTCATTTCCAGCGTGTATGGGTACATGTCCCCTGGAAAAGATCCGAAGTCTTAGCACTCAAGCAGACACTGCCTGATCCTCGTAAAAACCCGACTGGGTATTATAAGGAGTTATCGCAAACTGCAAGCTCATGTATAATGGATTTAGCGGATATAGACATGTTGTTTGGGAACGTTGTTACACATCCTTTATGGAGCAAAATACGTCATACGAACCATGACCAAGAACTAGGTGACTCATGGGCGAACATTGCCGCTATAGATGCTAGACAAATAGGTGGTTCTAAACCTGAGCCGTTAATAGCTGAACTTTCCGGTAGAATTATCGCGTACATGAAAACCATAATGCCTGAAGTACGCGTAAACTGGGACAAGCTATCTGCATGCAAGCAGAAGAAAGATGAGAATGTGTCTGACTTTTTCACAAGATTTGAGGAGACTTTCACCGATCATAGTGGTCAGGATATGGCTACCGAGGGTGGTCAAAGATTGTTTGTAGACAAATTCGTACATAATTTAATCCCTGAACTGTGTAATAAACTGAAAGATTCAGAGATTGCTTGGGCTGTCTCTACGTCAGCGCAAATTTTAGCTACAGCCCAGTACTATGAAAATAGGCGCAAAGACGAGCTAGATAAAGTCGACAAAAAGACAAAAGATTTAAAAACTAAAGTTCTTCTCCAGCAAGCCTATTCGCCTCATACGGCTAGTCAGCCCAATTATCAACCACAACAGCAGTATTCGAGAAACGCGCAAGGAAACGAGTTTTCCCATCAGCGTATTGCTTATGGCCCGAATCAATGTGCGTATTGCAAAGAAGAGGGTCACTTTAAAGGTAATTGTCCGGCTCTTGCGCGACGTTTGAGCGGTGCTTCAGGTGTAAGGGGAAGAGGTGTTCAACATGCCCCTAGAGGTAGGGGCCGTGGAAATTTCACCCAGAATACAACTTCTTTTCCGCCTCAGAATTCGATGAACAGCTTTGACCAACAGAATAATGAATCGTCTAGGTCAGCTCAGTACTATGCTGACGACTATTACACCGAACACGAAAATGAGGGTAACGATTGCTAGGACAGCCATGGACAAAGAGAGGGAGTTGTTTCAGTTCCAGTAGATCAGAATGGACCTTATGTCAAGGTAATTACCTCAGGAGTGTCAGAGCCATTTCTGCTGGATACTGGTGCTACAAAAAGTTCTATCATGCACTCAAAACTTCCTGGCGCACCTTTGTCTGGCGAAATGAATGTCTCAGTAGGTTTCTCTGGCGCCCCTGTTAGAAACCCGATCTATAGTCCTATATCTCTTTCTATTGGCCCATGCGAATTAGAAGCATCCCTCATTCTTACAACAGGTTGCGGTGAAAATTTGTTAGGTTTGGATTTGCTAAAAAGGTTATATGCGACTTTGTACTGTTCCCCCTTGGGAGTACAACTTACTTTAGGTAAGAAAGTCATTTCTCCAATGTATTTGTCAAAGGACAATATTCCGACTGAATTGTCATCACTTCCTGATATACTTTGGGCTAAAGGCTCCAATGATGTAGGTCGTTTGGAGATAGCACCGTATGTCATAACATTGAAAGCCAACGTTAGGTTGCCACGTATTCCCCAATACAAAATATCTAGCGAATGTGAAAAGGCGTTATTGACGATTGTTTATGACCTGATTGATAAAGACGTCATCGAAGAAACAACAGGAAATGTTTGTAACAGTCCAGTTCTGCCCGTCTTAAAGCGTACTGATCCTTTACAACCGCCTGTGTATAGGTTCGTCATCGACCTCAGAGAAGTGAACAAGATAGTTATCCCACAGTTTCCAGTTGTCCCCGACATTACTGCTTTATTGACGATGGTTCCAGCTTCAGCAGCTTGGTTCTCGGTGATTGACCTGAAGAACGCTTTCTTCAGCATCCCGATTGCTGAGGAGAGTAGAGATATTTTTGGATTCAATTTAGGAGGACGAAGCTTCCGCTTCAAGTGCGCTGCTCAAGGCTACTGCGAAAGCCCATCAATATTCAGTCAGGCCCTGAAAACACAACTAGACACGATTATTCTACCGAATGGTTCAACTCTGATTCAGTACGTAGACGATCTGCTGATCGCTGCAGACACTGAACAAATTTGCAAACGAGCTACGCTGTCATTATTGCATCACTTATGTAACATGAAGCACAAAGTCTCTCTCTCCAAACTACAATTTTGTCGACAAGAAGTTACCTACCTAGGTCACATCTTGTCGAAGGAGGGAAGGAGACTGACACCAGAAAGAATACAGGCAATTGCAGAACTGAGTGCCCCAAGGACACAGAGAGATGTTCGGGCCTTCTTGGGCATTACATCGTACTGTAGACAATGGATACCGAATTTCTCACTACTAGCTAAACCCTTGCTGGCACTACTCTGTAAAGACACGCCAAATCCTATGCCCTGGTCTGAAGATTGTCAGACGAGTTTCCACGAGTTGCGTGATGCATTATGTTCGGCTCCTGTGTTGGGAAACCCCAACTACAGTAAGCCTTTTACATTATATGTCCATGAGAAGGAAGGTTGTGCATTATCAGTTTTAACACAACATTTTGGGGACAGACAGTGCCCATGCGCGTATTTTTCGGCAACTCTAGACCCTGTGGCTAAAGCCCTACCAAGTTGTCTGAGGGCTACCGCCGCAGCAGCTGTCTGCATTCGACAATCCGCTGGATTAGTCATGAATAATACCCTGATCGTTATGGTCCCGCATGCAGTAGACATTTTACTAAACAGGACGAAGACACAACATCTTACTAGCGCTCGACTATCCAGTTACAAACTTACACTGCTAGCAAGTCACATCCACATAAAGAGGTGTGATACACTGAACCCCGCAACGTTATTACCCATTCCGACAGAAACAGACAAGATTGATAACCATGACTGCTGTTTTAGGACAGAAGAAGAGACAAAAGGGAGAGTAGACTTACAGGACACTCCCCTTCCTGAATGCAACGATACTTTATGGGTTGATGGTTCATGTTTCAAGCTGCCGAATGGTGATACGACTGCAGCATATGCCGTAACGACATTACACACCATTATAGAGAACGCGCGCATTTCCCATAATTCTGCACAAGCTGCAGAGCTAATTGCGCTTACCAGAGCATGTGTGTTAGCGAAAGGAAAGCGAGTGAATGTGTACACTGACAGCCAATACGCCTTTGGTGTGGCTCACAGTTTTGGGAGATTGTGGCGTGAACGTGGGTTTCTTACGTCACATGGTGCAAAGATACAACATGGTCAGTTAGTTAATGAGCTCCTCGAGTCACTGACCTTGCCACTACAAGTTGCCATTGTGAAATGCAGTGCACACAAAAAGATTCAGGATGATGTTGGCCGCGGGAATGCATTTGCAGACGAGGTTGCGAAAGAGACTGCAAGGAACACGATGAGTCGGATGTATGTTGTAGGTCCCGCAAGATGGATTACGGATGTAGGAATGTGTGAGGACACCATTGAAAGCGTGAAATCTATACAAGCCGAGGCAACTGAGAAAGAGGTGAATGAATGGAGAGAAAGTAAAGGTAGATTAGACGCGAATGGTTGTTGGGTCGAACTGTCAGAACACCAGCGATGGCTATTACCTAACGCATATGTACTTGCAGTAGTAACCATGGCTCATGGAGTTGCGCACATTAGTTCGAGAGGAATCTGTAAAGTATTGGCCCCAGTATGGCAAAATGGTAATATCCCGAAATATGCAGAGAATGTGGTCAGAAACTGTATGGTGTGTTTGAAGTACAATCCCGGTAGGGGAACCCCAACTCCAGCTGGTCATTTTGCGCCTCCAACGTATCCGTTCGAGGTTTTGCAGCTCGATTTCATTCACATGGAGAGATGCAACAATCTGAAGTATGTGCTCGTTGTTGTTTGCGCTTTCTCCAGGTGGGTGGAAGCGTACCCCCTTAAGGACAATACTGCCTTGTCAACTGCCAAAGCCCTTGTCAAAGAGTTCTTCCCGAGATTCGGTATGCCTAGAATCGTCTGGAGTGATAATGGAAGTGAATTCGTAGGACGCGTGATGAAGAGAGTGTGTGAGTGTTTAGGCATACAACAAAAGTTTCACTCTGCGAATCACCCCCAATCAGCTGGATTAGTAGAGTGCTACAATGGCACTTTAAAGCTCAAACTAGCCAAGATCCAAGCCAGTACAGGTATTAAATGGCCTGACGCCTTGCCCCTAGCACTCTTGTCAACCAGAATGACAGTCCATTCCAGGTTAGGACTTAGCCCTCATGAGATAGTGTTTGGCCGCCCAGCCAACGTCTGGGGCGTGCCAAGGCCAAAGAAACTCAGCGAAATAGAGCGCCCCGTACTGCTTGACTATTTGTGCGAATTAACAACTAAATTGCGTGTTTTACACCAACAGGTTCACAGCTCCTCTCCGCCAGCCTCTGACGATCCAGGTCACTCCATCGAACCCGGCACGTGGGTCTTGGTGCGGAATTTCCAGCGCACAAACAACGGACAGCCGAGGTAGACCGGACCGTACCTGGTACTTCTTTCCACGAGATCAGCTGTTCGGGTGGAAGGCAAAAAGAACTGGGTGCACGGGACCCATTGTAAACGGGTCCCTCTGCCCCTTCCATACGACCGGTGGGTCAACATAGGAATTGCCGACTCCGAGACAGAATCCATACCTCGCTTCATCCCTTTCAGCGATGCACGTTTAAAAGAAACTGGTACCGAAAAGGAGAGTGATCATATTTTACAAGGACTTGTGCCACCGTCAATGCAGTTGGACACTTCAGAACCTAAGACATTGTTTGAAGACCACACCGTACCAGGAAAACTACGGTACAATTTAAGGTCTAAACAAAGAGACTAATAAAAGCAAACTAATGTGATTTTCTTTTCCCCTAAGAACTATTTTTGATTTTTTCAGCTCTCTCACTCTCAGGAAACTTGCTCATTTTTGATTTTCGAACCGCCATCCGGTTCTGCTGCTAGGGTCGCGGTTGAAGTCTGGGGAGTGCAACTGGGGACGTTTAGGTCAACGGTTCTGGTTGGTCCAAGGGAGTTACCCCGGACTGAACAGAGCGCACTCCCTGGCAGAACCAACCTACCACCGCGGGCAGCAACTAGAGGATGGAGTTTCCTAGGGTAAAGAGACCTGCCAGACTCACGGACTTTGAAAGACAATTATGCCCGATACTGGCCAAAAGAAGTTTTTTGATAATATGTATTTTTATGTTGTGTAGCATAGCAATGTTCTAGACTGGTTATACTCTATTCGTCTTTCAAGTTTCCTTGTTCTCAAATGACACTCGGCCAACTCCTCCTCTCACTCTCTCCACACACTCCTTTCACCCTCTACCTGAACACGAGTCTGCCAGAAGACTCGAATTTGTAAATAACTCATTCATTCAACTTCTACACCAACACCAGTCCATAATGAACACATCGAACTGTTGGGTATGCGGACTCATGCCGCACACGACTGATAAGGGTATCCCATACTTCATCCTGCCTTTCAGTTATTATGGTTCTCTGTGGGCTTTCCAGACCATGTTCCTATTCGCCCTAGAACCATACCCGACCCGTTCTACTGAGAGTGATTCCAGTAACAAGGCACTAGTAGCAGGGATAAGAAATATGAGTAGAGAGTTCGACACCTATCTAACGATTCCCAAAGATGAACTCACTCCGTACACTCGTTGGAACGTAACTAAATATGGGGTTTACCTGAGTAAGAGCCAGACAGCAAAGAAATCCCGCCCAGTTTGGATAGTACCCAACCGAGGTCACTTATGTTTACAAGGTATCGGTAGGGATCCCAAAGCACAATTAGGAAAGAGTATATGCACGGAAACATATGTGTTCGCTTCCCGAACTTCCCCTATACTATTAGCAGCCAAAGGCACGTATTTCGTCTGCCATGACCAAGCCTACACCTGGTTGCCCCCTGACTTCTCAGGTACACATTTTATCTCATTCCTGCTGCCTCCCACCTACACGGCCAGAGCAGATTACCATCGGACAAGGACAGCTAGAGGTGCGGGTCAGGAATTCGCTGACTTCGCAAAGGGGTTTCTGCCATTTTGGGGGCCTATGGTGAACAGCAGGAATATTCGCCAGTTATCGAGGATAGTTGAATCCGCCGTGATTACAACGGCCGGAGCCCTTGGCAATTTGACGACCGAACTTCAGTCGGATCGACTTATGACCCTTCAGAACCGAGTTGCCCTAGATATCATACTCGCCGATCGTGGTGGTGTGTGTAGAGTGATCCAATCCAGTTGTTGCATTTTCATCCCTGATAGCGCACCGACAGTGTACCAGGCCATCTCTAAGCTACACGAGATATCTGGTTCCCTTCACGTAGAAAAAGGGGACTGGTCCTTACTAGGGTGGTTCTGGGAACTGATCGCTACCTGGGGATGGAAAACACTGATCTTCATTGGGATGATCTTAGCACTTCTGTTTATGTTCTGCCTGTGTGTACAGTGCGCTCCTGCACTATGTGGCCTTTGTGCTACCTCATGTGTACGGAAGCCTGTGTCAAGGGGCGAACTGAGCAACAGAATGATGCTACAGCAGCATCTCCACGAATTCCTTCATACAGATTTAGACTCGGATTAACATGAATTATTGCCTTATATGAGGGCAAAAGGAGGGTCTGTGGTTCTGAAATTCTGGACCCTACTGTTGTCCCGGTATCGAGGTCCGATACCCGTGTCCCGAAACATCAACGTACCATGACGAATTTGGTGTCGACGAACCGATAATGACTAGGACATCATTCCCATGCATTTGCGTCATGATCGAGGCATGCTAACACCCCTGAATCGTAGTTTCCGTCCCGACCCCTCAGACTCCATTTTGTAAACGGTATCCATCTTGTGTCTTGCCCTCATGATAAGTCAATTAAAGGTCGAGATTGATCTAAAAGGACACGTCCACCTTCCCTGACTCCCCCCTGACCTGTCCCAACTGACTCCCTTGCCTCCAGCCAAACCTGTTTGGGCAGCTTCTCCCCCAGTGGCCTAATACGATAGCATCAATGCATAACATGCCCCAAACCATTCACTACATCCAGATCATGTTTTCTACACACACGCCTGTCCGCGTTCCCTGTTTATGGCCAGATTTATGACTAGGAGGTGCCTTCTTTTATTGGGGCTTCACCGATATCTGATGGGAGTTCCGGGCTTGGCTGGGTAATCTATCACGAATTGGACATCTAAAATACGGGCTTGCCTACATGACTTTGCTCTTTTGTATTGTCGTAGAAATATGTGTATAGCCATATCGTAAACTCAAGAATTCTTGCTTGCAGCTATTATTTGTGTATATAAGGAGAAGGCTGGTTCTGTAAAAACGAACAGTCTCCTGAGAACACATGACCCGTGTTTGTCGTGCTTCTAGGACACCTGTTACTTGGTAGCTGCCAATAAAACTTGATCTCTGACTCGACTAGAAGACTCAGTGTTTCTGTGGTCCGGAACAAGGGAGAACTCAGAGGTCTTCGGGTGTTATCCCCTGGCACCAAATGGGTTCCTAAAAACCCGTTACCTCAGTATGCACACATACTTAACCCTACACAATCTAGGCCCCACTTACACGAACAGCTGCATCAAACTCCTCACTCCAAAAAGAAAACTTCACTCCATCGGCTTTCCTACTCTCCCACATCCCCCACTTCCGAAGAACCACAGCCAGCAGGTGTGCTTTCTTGTATCTGGCTCCCAAAGCCTGGAACGTCCCCCCAATGCACACCAGAGCCGCCAGCTCAGGACTTGAATTCCTAATGAAACTGAAAAGTTGTTATTCCAATAGGTCGCAGTCAGGTCTACACAACTGTTCTTTAGGCTCCAGGATACACTCCTGGGAGGGATGTATGACGTTACAACGCAGGCTATTACAACGCCTGCCTTTACAACGCGGTTTTTACATCGCATACCATTACAACGCATAGCGCTTTGGGTGCTGGATAGTGAATAGTTTAATTTACTATTCCAACTCCAGTCCCCGTGGACACTAGGGAAGGTTATTGGATAATAAATTAACCTATTCCCTATCCTAGAGCGCCCCCCAGAGCAATGCGTTGTAATAGTTTGCGTTGTAATGACCGCGTTGTAATGGTAGTGCATTGTAAAAGTTTCGTTGTAAGTGATGTTTACCTCCTGGGAGTGACCCAACCATTTTTTGCACACATTGTTGTCTCTACTACACTAGATAGGATTTGGAGGTAATTGCCGGTGGAAAACTCAGAAGTGAATATAATATCCACTAATCATATAATGGGAGCAAAGTGCAACATTTTGAGCTACAGCAAAGGCAACTGGGATTATGTCATTCTGGACAGTAGTGTTTCCGCATAATTTTGGATTTGCTGAATTTGCCAATTAATCATCATTTGCTGCATAATCTACTGACTTTAACAAAAATATTCTGTTTCTATCTCAAACGGGTTAAAAGTTACTGAAAACATGATGACAGTTCTTTCCCTTGCTTATGGTCTATTTAACTGTTACTAATGATGTGAAGTATTTTTCCAGACATATGTAAAAAATTACAACATAATGATGTAATACTGTCATAAAAATATGCCGCGTTACGCTGCACAATTTGCTTTTTCTTGATTCATAATTTGGTCCTTCTTGCCGCATAATTTAGTCCTCCCTGTCGCATAATTCAAATGGCCCTGTGTATAATTAATACGTCATATAAAAGTCCCAGGGATATTTTAAAGGAGGCGTGTGCTCAGAAGGACAACTGTCCCTTGCTGCCTACAAGTGGCCCAAGCAAAAAGAGGCGAATCGTGTTCTAGTGCTTGAATGGCAAACTTTTTTTTACAGCAACAGCCTTTACGAAAAGTAGCCTCTGTGGTGTGAATAGAACACTCTTTGGTCAGGTCTCCATCGCTGTAAATCATTGATTTGCTGATTCAGCAAAAAGTCCAAGTGCCCGGGAGCCAGTTGATTATTTTCCAGGGCTCCTCCCTGCAGCATTGACGCACAGCGTGAGCTGTTTATCTAGGCCTTGGAGTGGGATCTTTGTAGCACTTTCGCTCTCTTTGCGTACTCTCCGTGTGTTTATTCTCCGAGGTTGCTGAGACTTCATTATAACGCCCCCTTCGATCGAAAGGCAGTCAGCGTCCTTCAGATCTGCTTCATCAGATGCTCGTCCCCCTATTCAACTTCCTGCGACCTTTGCCCCTTCAGCCTTTGAGGCGGCAGGTTTGAGGCGCTCTCCCTTTTATTCCGCGCCTCCTCTGAGCACGAGGTGACGACACCTCAGAAAGAGGAGCGACTGCTGACGCATGCTTCCCTGGACTGCTGACGCATGCTTTCCTTTTCAGCATATTCCTGCTTTAGCTCCACGGCTTTATTTTTATTTCTTTTATCTAACATGGAGGCCGTGATTCTGTTTGTATCTGAGCGGAGATGCAATGTGGGTTTGCGCAGAAAAGTAGGTTAATGTAACCTCTGTCCATAGAAGTGACGCAACTGCCTGACACTGATGCACTCGCACTGCGATTGTGTCATAGACAAAAACATAGTAGGGGCATATTAGCAAAGCTTTGCGATAAATATCGCAAAGCGCGCTTAGCGAGTATGTTTTCATCGCCGGCTATCGCTGGATTCCATCGCCGAAATAGCACGTTATTAGCATCGGCTCTCTCCACGGCGATGGAAATTCCTAGCGATAGAGGCGAAAAGCAGGATTATCGCATGAATTACAGCGATAATGACCCAGTGTTAGGGGGGTGGTTGCTGATAGGCCACGGTGGTCTCAGCCACACAATCCACCCCCCCACCATTGAGTTGAATGGACAAGTCAGGCTTTGAGCAGGTGTAAAAAACCTGTGATAACCGCAGTTAGCGCGACTTTTATTGTCGCTAACCGGGTCCTAGGATCGCATTGCTGATAGGAGTTAGGTGTGTTTGCTAGTGGATTCCTGTTGTTTTCGTGGGGCATGCCTACTTTGCATGTCATTAGCGATAAATATCGCTGACATGCAAAGTGACAAGGGAAACGGTCTCTGTCACCGGAAAGCTGTCGCTAACAGCTGTTAGCGACAACTCGTTAATTGGGCAATAATAATATCGCCGTTTTAGCAGCAGAAAGTGACGCCAAAGCGGCGTAAATGCCCTTGCTATTATGCCACTCAGCCGGTTGAGTTGCAACTAGGGTCTTACTATGGCAGCAAAAATGCTCAATTATACAGAGGTTAACTATAAGCCCCTTGTGCTGCCGGTGCGTCACTATTTGTGACACTCCGGTGGCGCAGGAGCCAGCTCCATATTTACCAGGCAGCACTAAGCCACTTTTTTTGGCCTGAACATGGCCCAAACATGCCAAAAGGCCTTTTGCGGTCACACACTCAGTATCTGAATAGATCACTCCTGTTCCCCATGGTGATGAATATACTTTGTTGTTTTCAAATTGGTCACTCTCATCAATGGTCATTTCACTGATATTGCCCTCTTTTAGCCCAGTGAATTTTAATAACTGTAGGACATATATATTTAAAGAAATAGTGGAGCATGGCAGCGCAACAAGTCAACTTGCTGTGCTACCCTGTGTCACTGGAAAAAGGGTAGGAATGCACTGTAGTCAAGTGCTACAGAGCATTCCTTTCTTTTCCCCTGCACTGGGGCAGTTTTGACAGCTTAACGCCAGCCTTAAAAAATGTTGGCGTCCACACTCACTAAGGGGAAGGGGTTTCTTCGGGACCCCTACCCGTTTGTGAATGAGTTATAACTGTAAATGTTTTGCAACCGTATTACTGGTCACAAAATATTCATACATACTGGTGCTATTCGGTATTAGGAAGGGATTTAAAAAATAAAAATTAAATGTTTCAGTTAACATTTTTAAAAGCAGGCAGTGGTGCGTGGTGCCACTGACTGCTCTTAAAAAAATATTTTTGCTGCCAATCACAAAGGGCAAGGGGTCCCTTGGGGACTCCTACCCGTTTGCAACAGGCTTACCACCAATTTGAAATTGGTTGCAATCGCATTTGCGGTTGCAAAACAATCTTACATGCCCCTGGGACTCGCTATTAGGAAGGGACGCCCTTGGCATGCCTCTTTCTAATTGCAACTTGCAAAGCCTATTTTACAAGTCGGTAACAGGTTTCCGACTCGCAAAATAGATTTGGGACATGCTACAACCCCTTTTAGTGGTACATTTGCGACCACTTAAAGCTGTCATACATCTGGTCCTAAATTATGTATTTAACAGAAACAAATGTGTGCAAATAATAAGCTGTCAAGTGGAGTTTTGTGAGATGCAGCACATACCAGGATTGCTGTAGCACAAACAAATAAAACCCATTACAACAGCTACAGAATGACTGAGTCATGTTAAGTCCAGTAGCAAGTTTAGCCAAAGCCAAAACTCTTTTCAGCAGGCGCATTGTAAACATGCATAAGGTTACACTCAAGTGTAAAATTGACTAGGCGAGTGGACGGGTAGAGGACAGTAAAGCAGAACATGGGATTCCCACAGTCCTCTCCTACATGCATCACACCCCAGTATATAAAAACAAGCATTTGCAATGCAACAGGTCTCCTATTTCGAAAGTTTGAACTTTTGTCATTGTAAATGACAATTCCTTTTATGTATGTGTTTTGAAAACTTGTAAGTGGAGCATAAACATGCACTTTGTACTTAAAGTCCTTGCTTAGAAGAAGCAAGGCTGCAGTAACTGCGCCTCTTTTACTGCCAGCCTTGCTTCTTATAAGCAAGGGCTATAAGTACAAAGTACATGTTTACGCACCGTTTGCAGGTTTTCGAAACACATAAATAAAAGACATTGTCATTTACAATGCCAATAGCTCAAACTCTCACAAATGCGATAACTTGGCAAGGGTGATCAGGCATGAAGCCAATCCTCACCCAGATTGGCATGGGAAAAGAGATTTCAGTAAGTCAGCTAACTATGGGGCATATTTACAAAGAAGTGGTGGAGTGCAGCGTTAGCCTCTTTGGCTTAACGCCGCACTCCGCCACTTCTGAAATGCAGGGCTGCACCACATTTACAAGAATACGGTGCAGCCTTGTGTTTCCCTCTAGGCTGGCACTAATTTAGCTGCCTAGCGCCAACGCAGGCACCCTTCCACCATTGTGCAAGGGTGCCTGCTTTGCAGGGGAAGATTGTTTATCTGCAAGAACGGTGTCCCTTCCTGCACTTAAACATTCTGAAATGGCTTCTTAAAAGTTATATGAGTGCTGCTAAATGCAGCACACATAAACGTTGAAAAAACTGCAATTTTTGTAATGATTGTTTATATGCAGGAAGGTGTTCTTTCCTGCACATAAACAATCTGAGATGGTGTTTTAAAACATCTATGTGTGCTGCTTAATGCAACTCACATAGAATTTACAAAACGTCATTTTCTTAATGACTGTTTATGTGCAGGAAGGTGTTCCTTCCTGCACATAAACAATTAGTGGCGTTTTGCTGTTTCTATGTGTGCTGCACAATGCAGCACACATGGAAACAGCCAAAATAAGGAGAAATAAAGCATTTCTCCTCATTGCGGCAGGGTAAGACCAAGTTTTTCCTGGTCTGAATTCTGGCGCTGCCCCATATAAATAAATAGGGTGTAGCGTCAAAATCAATGAGTGTTGCGGTAGAACGCCTAACACAACACCCAATGCCCACCCCTTTTACGCAAAGTATAGCGTGAAAGGGGGCCTTATTCACAAGATGGTGTTAAGCTATTTTAAGAGTCTTAACTCCACCTTATGAATAAGGCAAGTCCCTATCGCCACCACAATGTTGAGAAAAGTGACGTTGTGGTGGCGATAAGGGCTTGTACATATGCCCCTCAGATCATTGAACATGGCCTGATGTCAGTGAAGATGTTCTGGAGAGCCTTGCATCACCTAGTCAGGATCCCACTATAGCTCTTTTCATCTTCATGTCGTGTTTTATTCCATAGTTTTTCATTGGCCAATATGTGTTATATGAAAATGACCAGGAGGGCATTCCATTGGATATATTTACAGATCTACCACAGCTCATCACTTTGAAGTGTTTAAAAAGTCTCAAAGACTATCGGTGTGCAAGGGATGCCCGCTCCTTATTTGACTATTTACAGACCTTCAAATACAAATTTCTTCTATTACTTCATAGGGCTTCTCCCACCTATATCTATTTTCTTTATATATTCATAAAATTACAGAGAATCTATGTTGTCTGTTTATGTGGCCACCAGTAGCAGTCTTGTGCATATATTTTCACAAAAGAAGAGGTACGTTTTGCATCTCCTCTTTGTTATGTGCATAAGAGGTGCACTGCTTCCCCCAACATGCCCTCTGAAACTGCCCTGAACCCCAATGCCCCACCAACTGCCAAGGAGAGGAAAAGCTAAACAGACAATAGACTATTCTTTTGTGCTCAGGACCCAATTTATGAAACTAAATCTCCCTGTATGGTTATGCCACATACCTTGCTGCTAGATGGTCATGTACCCGAAATACTAAAATAGGACAGGGTAAGTCTATGTTAGGAGGTCAAATATCACAGTACAAACGGGAAACAACTGTTACAACTCATGCTTTACAACTTATACTTTTACTCTGCATGCCATTACAATGAAATGGCTTGCTGTGGGGGGTATAAGTTGTTGGATTTAACTCCAACACCTTCCCTACTGTTGCACAGACTGGAGTTGGAATACAAAATTATACTAATGCAAACTCCTGCACACCCCGACAGCAAGTCGTTGTAAAAACTTGCGTTGTAACGTCATGCGGGGTAAAAGCATGCGTTGTAACATCATACAACTGCACAAACATGCCTTTCGGTATTTGAAAATCGTCCAACTAGCCCATGGCTATTTCTTGACTCAAGTTAAAAAACATAACAGAAGGAAACAAAATCATCACACACTCATTGCGGAGCGAATCAATCATTGCTCATAATTATAACAAGCACAAAGCACGCTGACGGCTTTAGTTTTTGCCTGAGGCCGATGATGGATTAACCTTCTCATGAAGAATAACAGGAGCCGAGTGGGTCCTTAGAAAATTTGATTCTGGGTCGATTCTGATAACCTTCTATTTGGACCACGTTAAGTAACGTACTAGGATGTTACAGCACATTAGCCTTCCAAATCATGAGTGTCTTCAATTTTTTAATTTGCGTTTATATATTGTGGGAGTTGCAGCTGTACGTGATAACAGTGTGGTTTCACAATCAACGTTTATGTTGCTCTTTTGTTATTAATCAAATTAAAATAGGTTGTGGTTTAACGGCTAGTTTGGCCAACTTTGAAGCCGGGGAACCAGGTTCGAGTCTGGTGGGAGGCTCAAACATCTTGTGATTCTGGGCAAATCACATAATCTCCCTGTGCCTAACAGTGGGAAAAAAAGTGAAATAGCTGCTGCTGATGAGTAGGAAACCATTAAAAAAAAGACGGACCCCAAGACACAAGTGGGCTGCTCACCTGCCCCAGCCATTCCAGTTGTTGCTGTTATTTTGAGAATGCAGGCGGCTACCCTGAGTGCAGGCAACTACCAGCTATAAATAAACAACACGGGAGGAGGGAGGAGAGGCAATCACACACTGTACAGTGTGATGGCCAACAAAAATATTCCTTGAGTAAAACTGCCAGGGAGGGAACTCAGCACACAAAGGAGGGACATTTACACAAATGCACCCATAAGAAGCCAGCTTTTTTAAATGCCACACATAACAACCAATAGCAATTGGGAGGTGTGATAAAAGCCCATAGAGACATACTACCGGTCTTACAGACAGCAGAAGTGCTGTCAAGGCTTGACCTAAAAACAAGGGGTCTAGTGCGGGCAGTAGTGTGTTTTCAGTGCATGTAGCTTTCAACGAGAAGAGCCAGAGACACATGGGATGCCATCTTTAGTCCTAACACACATAAAAAACAGGCACTCATGTTTGAATAATTTTCAGGAAATTATCTCCATTTACATAGGTCAAATTGGTTGCACTTCCACATATTTCATTTGAAGCCCCAGATATCTCACCTTGGTGACATTTGATGCGCACCCAATCATTTTCCTTAATTTTTTTTAGTTTTACGTATCCTTCATCTGAAAAATAATTCTGAGGCACTTCGGGGCATATTACCAACCAATAGAGATAATTTTTGTCTCTAACTTGTTTAGAGACAAAAATTATCGCCGCAAATCGGCGATTTTTATCGCAGATAAACCTTGCTATTAGCAAGGTTTATCGCAAATGCGATAAAAAACGGCCGCAATGCATGAATATCGCTGAAAAGTCAGCGATATTCATGCATTATCGAGCAAATGCTCCTAGCCATGTTATCCACCTCCCATTGGATAACATGGCTAAGAACTGCTCGGGCAGGTGTTAGCTTTTGGAGATATTCGCGCTTAGCGCGAATATCTCCAAAAGTTGGTAATAGGAGATAGCGATGTTAGCGACTGTTTCCAGTCGCTAACATCTTGGCACGCCCACTTTGCATGTCATTAGTGATAAATATCACTGACATGCAAAGCGGGGCCCAAGATGGTCGCTATATCCTATTAGCTGTCGCTAACTGGTGTTAGCGACAGCTTGGTAATAGGGAGATAATTGTATCTCCGCTTTCTTGGCTTTTAAAGCCAAAAAAGCGGAGATAAACCCCCTTGATAATATGCCCCTTCATTCCTTCTGGCTTTTTTTTAATTAAGAAAAGACTTCAGGTGCTGCAGGTAGTACATTGTCTTTCTCATCTTACTGTCGCCTCATACTGGGTAAACTGAAGTCTTACATGACTTCTCCTACTGGTGGCAACATTATGAAGCGTTATGCACAGTTCCGGATTACCAACTATGCAAGTAGGCACCGGCCTTTGGGCCTCACTCCTTTTAGGGGCCCCACGACAAAAGATCAAAATAATATTGTTTTGAACTCTAAAGAAAATTATAATCAAGCTTTCTTAAATATTGTTTCCAAAAGATAGAAAAATATGAATCAACTCAAGAAATAAAAACTTTACATCAAAGACTCTATAGAGAAAATACTGTATTAATGTAATGTACCCGTTAACAACTCAAAGCACATAAACCAGAGACATCAGATGCACATAACAGTTTGTCTCTTAAAAGCTCATCTGCTGGCAGTTTGTAAAACACACCAGTGCATTGGGTATTAGGAGATAATTTGCGAGGGGGCCCCAGAAAGTTTGCCTGCCTAGGTGCCTCCACAGGGTTTAATCCGGCACCGGGTAGGCACGTTGCAACTACATTACATCAAGCTACTGGGTCATCCTGTCTGGCAACACATGATTCCTAAAGCACCCGAACTGAGCTTGCTAGATGACAGTTGCGTATTCTACCACAAAACTAGTCATGTTATGTGTTATATTGTAGTGCTGCTCTCCAGCAGTAGCTGGGTTTTAGAAGTATGTCACAGTCAGTGCACTGATGCCATATGCATGTTCACCTACACTGGGGTCTGTCCCAAGGTTCTACCTGGATTTGCATTTAGCAACAAAAAGTGACAAAGAAGCCGGCCATTTCCTAATTCCCTGCATGATGCTGTCTGTGCATTTCACTGTGACTGAACATGTAGGAGTCATGCAGGGCTGGCTTTAGCGCTGATGGCGCCCGGTGCGACAATCACTTTTGGCGCCCCCACGTCCAATGACCGCCTCCTCGGATTCTCTCCGTACCACCTGCAAGAGTGCCCCTCATCTCTCCTATCATAAGATATTGCTAAAAACAGCACCCTCCTTAGATCACAGCGCCCCCCACAACAGGTCAGTGCCCAGTGCGGCCGCACCAGTCGCCTTGCCTTAAAGCCGGCCCTGGAGTCATGTGTGCTCCCAGAGTACGCTGCACCTGTATCAGTGGTGCTGTGAGTGAAAATCACACTGTCTTCACAATGAGTGCATCCTGCCCCTTCCCTTGCCTTTATGGACATTAGGCTGCAGATGGCGAGCAGTGCAATAGATGTGTGTCATCAGAAAAAACAATGGCATTTCTGATATTGGCTATTGTACAAAAAACTGCCTTGATAAGCTGTACCCCAGGAGATATCTCTAGAAAATGTATTTCTATTCCTACCTGTATCAGCAGTTAGGAATTATTGAAGGGGGCTTGGCAATGCAATTTTGGACTGTGTTAAAGTACTTTTGCAGTTTTTCTTCCACTTTTCTGCTTTGTTTGAATGTTTTGGTATTTCTAACCTAGCTGGCTAGCAATGGAATGCTGTACAGGGGCAGGCCCCAGTATGAATACAAGGGGGTAAGTGAACATCTGTTTTGACCACTGCAGTCGCCTGCCCAACTGGACAGCCTTCTGCCCTCTATTTAAAAGAGCAGCCGAGGAATGTGCTGATCGTGATAGTCGCCTTTCTTACGTGTCCTAATGCCACTCCCTTCTATTGTCCCAGGTGATTCTGTGGGTTTTCTCCACGATAGGCTAAATGAGGAGAGGTGGGAATTTGGAAGACGTGATTGTCAACAAAGATCCAGTGATACCTGTGCAGTCATGAAAGGAGGAAGGCAGGTGTCTCCCTGTCTGAGAAGTGTTCTCTATAGATGGTGCCTGGCTGTTAGTAGTGCCCCTGATGCATCATATATAGCTAGGAATTGAAGTGGAATAGAAGAGATGCCAGGACCTATGGAGAAACATTGGCTGAACGAGTGCCTATGCAGATCTGATGATTGATGCCAACAGCTCCAGGTGTGTTAGCAAGCCTCAGTCAGGCCTACTAGTGCAAGGGATTCGCCCTTCTCTGCTTAGAGTCCATAGACCAATAATAAGAAGTTGGCACAGAAACTGCAAAAGAAAAGACAGAGTTTATTAAACCTCATGAGGTGGAACTACGTTCACACAACACCCTTCGGTATAGTATGAGGTAGCACACTGACTAGAAGGAGCTTGGTCCTTTTATACCCACACAGGGGCTGAAATGAAGGTGGTACAAGGCACAGAGTGTTGGTTTCAAATACATATAAGGTCATACAGAGAGTGTGCTAGCAACAAGTGGGAAGGGCTGACAGTTAGCTCATTCTAGTGGACACATCTTGACAGTTACAAATTGGAGACAGCTGTATGCTCAACTGAGCATGTGAAAGCAGAAGAGGATAAGAGCAGTTAACAGGAAGGTAGGACAGAGCACATGGCAAACAAAATGGCCGACAGAAATACAAAATGGATTCCGTAAACGGACAAGATAGTCTCTAAATACAAGATGTCTTCTGCTAATGCTTAACCTAATCATTGCTAAATTACGACAGAGGGAAGACAGAAAGCGATGCCTGAGGAGTCAGTCCGTGGCAGTTGCTCGTCGTCCAGTCACAGCACAGCCGCAGACTGAGAGTGGCAGTGCATGGTAGATGGGGCACCATGGCTGAGAAATATTAGAAAAAGGGGAAACTGGGCATCTTCCAGCCCAAGGATTACAAAATGAAAATAATGTGGGAAGAAGGTATCACAGATTCTTCAACTGATGACATAATGGAAGGCTAAAAAGAATTGATGTCAAAATTGATAGTGATTCTAGAGAAATTGGCCAAGGCTGAGAATTTGTCAATCACAGGGGAGGCACATTTAGAGCTGACAGAAAAGGTTGTTAGGGATCAGAGCAACTTCAGTGGTGAATGGTACAAAGGTGCTAGTGCTTAAAGACAGATAGACCACATGGAAGTGGGGATGCATGAACTCACAAGCTTTGTGAGCCATGCTACAGGCTCTGGATATCAGAGTTGTTAGTTTGGAAAATGCACTTCGTGAACTAATATTAGATATTGGGGGTTCCTGCCATCTCACATGAGGCTACGGTATCTGAGATAATGCGATCCGTCTTTGTAGAGAAGCTAACAACTGGAGGATGTACTACAGAATTGGTGAGGAAAGCATTTGGGTCAGTGTTTCCCAAACTGGGGTCCGTGACATATTCCCAGGGGGTCCGCAGGCAGCAGTTTTAAAAGCACTGCAAAGTTCCTTATCAGTTTTCGAGCAACAAAAAAAGTTTCAAGATAATACCAGTGATTAATGTACCTGCTGGAGAGAGATGAGAGTTTTGTCCAGTGGCAGGTTTGACTTACCTAATGTAGCACAGAGGGTTAATATGCCTGCTGCAAAGAATGTGTACCATGCATTTTAAAAAACAGTATTTTATGTGCATAGGTCAGTGGGTTACTGCTTTTGTCACAGAGATTCTTTTGTTACTCTGCAGCTCATAAGAGACAATCAATCTAGCACAGTGATCTATCCAGGGTCATCAAAGAGCTGCTTAAAAACTGCATGGTACAAGTTAGTAACTTATGTTTTTTCCCAGTCTTTTATTATCCTGATGCTGTTAAAGTAGTTTATTTAGGTGGAAATACATTTTTATTGCTAGTCAATGCTAACCACTGTTATGTTCTGAATCCTGAGTTTGTGCTTTTCTAGACCAAGCACTATTTAAAAATGCCTACCAGTATGTATGGCATGTGAACCCTACACCTTGAAGTCTCCTTTACCTTATGTAACATTTTCTCCACACTGATTTACAAGTATGATTCATTGTCTCTATATGTGTGTGATGTAAAGTGCTCTGACAATCCAACACTGGTATAAAAGATGCTATAAAACAAAAGAAATACATGTGACAGAGGGGCTATGGAGAAACGAGAGGCGCTGTTGAAGGGTGATAATAAGGGAATCATTGAAGAACCCCAACAAAGATTGTTGTATCCAGGTGCATAGTAAGGTCATCATTTACTATTCTTTAAAAGCTAATACAATTGAATACATAATGATAAATGTGTCGTAGAATGCACCATTGTATCCTAGATTTTCTTGGGGGGGGGAGGAGGAGAACCTCCCCAAGCCGCTTTTGTAGCGGTCAGGCTCTCACTGCACTTGGTGTGCACTGTATGGGGCGGTCTGAAAACATTTGCCAGGGCTGCCTTGGGTTTCCACTCTGGCCCTGGCAGGAGCAGGAGCCTTGTACTACGAAATAAAACTAACCATTTAAAATGTAATCACGGAGATGCAGCACCAACCTACCCATTAAAATGTTCTGATTTTTGCAAACTCTTTCAATATAAAATACTAGAATCCTTAGTAATTCGAGCCTTTGTTTTGTGTGCACGTGTGTTTATTTTTTTCGAATTACTCTTTAATGTTTGAAAATTAAATCATACAAATTGTTGGGTTTCCCTGGCTTCCAGTGCTGAGTCAATGGGGGTTCTCAGGAGTCAAAAGTATGGGAACCACTGATTTAGGTTGTTGCCCGGTTCCAGTGTCCCCATGCAGTTAAAATTAAGGCACCATCAACATCACTCTAAGTGCGCAGATCTCCAGGGACCTACACATTTGCAGGTACAGTGCTAAAAAATAAAATGCAACACGTCGGGAAGCCCTCCAGTCTTACATGTGCATAATGCAAAAGCAGCAAGCAGTACCGCAAATAATCAAAAGACAATTCCCTTTGCAACTGACTAGAGCTCTCTCTAGAAAAGGGTTGATTATATCCTAATGCTTAAACACATGGGCCCTCATTTATGAAGAGCTTGCGCCGGCGGTGCGTCAAAAATAATGGCGCATCGTCGGCGCAACGCATGCGCCATATTTATGAAGTGGCGCATCTCCGACGATGCACCACTTTCTACCCACTGCGCACGGAAATCCACTGCGTGAAAATGCCCTGCGACACGTAAGTATTAATGTATGCATGGTGGGCGTTACGACGGAGAAACATGCGCAAAAGTGACGCATCCATATTAATGACTCAATCCACTTTTGTCGCATCTGTTGCGGAAAATGCGCATCGTTGCGGTTACGTCAGAATTGGTGCGCCTGCAAAACGGACGCGCAGGAAATGACGCATCGGCACATAGCAAGAGGAGAGGCCACAGTGGACATTGCTGCAACAATCCCCACACCATGGAGGTGGTAATGCTGCGAGTAGCTGCCAGACGGAGACGACTAGCACAAGGAATCCAACCACAACCCCCTGCCCCACAAAACCCCCCCCCCCCCAAGGCAACGCCGCAGAAAGGAGCGGTTATTCCGTCAAAGGAGTGTCCTGAGAGGCCTCAGGAATGAGGAGGTCATAAGTCTATTTCGCCTCAAGAAGCAGACCATACTACATCTACTGCGACTCATTGGACCAAGGCTAGAGGTAGGAACCAACAGGCCTACCAACATACCGCCACAGGCAAAGCTCCTGGCTGTGTTGCACATGCTAGCGTCGGGCTCCTTCCAGACAACAGTTGCCAAAGTGGCAGGAATATCCCAGCCAGCTTTCTCATCATTCCTACCAACTGTCCTGGATGCCATCATCCAACTGACACCCCGCTACCTCTGTTTCCCCAACAATCCACAACAGCAGATGGAGATCAAGCAAGGATTCTATGACATAGCAGGCTTACCCCATGTGCTGGGTGCCATTGACTGTACACATGTGCAATTAGTACCTCCGGCAGCAACAGCACATTTGTACATAAATCGCAAACATACATATTCAATTAATGTACAGGCCATTGTGGATCACCGTGGACTATTCACCAATGTGCTGGCAAAATACCCTGGCAGTGTACATGATGCCTTCATATTCCGGAACTGCATCATAAATGACCGCTTCAAGAATGGCCAGTATGGCAATGGCCTACTTGTAGGTAAGCAAAAGAGTATGATACAATGCACCATCCATGCTACCATACTGTTAATATTGCTTCAATTACGCTTTAATGAGGACATGGATGGAATAATGTTGCACTACCATATACATATACATCAATAGAAGGGGCATAATTAATTTAGGTCATGCGCTGCTGGTGCCTAACTTTAAAAAAATTACAAAGTCAGGCACCAGTGGCGCAAGTCCTTCAAAAAAGAGGGCCAAGGTCATGTAGAGGCATATAGGGAGTCAATGCATGTCCGCCCAAATCTGTGTCCATTTCCCAGCATAACTATGTGCCAAAGGTGTCTTGCATGTGAGTCACTGGGTGTGTTCACTGCAACATCCATGCCCAATGGACACTGTCAAAAGAAATATTACACACAACATATGGCCTGTACTCGACCAGAACCATTACAAGCATTTCATTGTACCTTCTCATTTATTCCATTACAGCTGACCAGGGATATGGCATCCAGCCATGGGTGATGACACCTTATGGAAACCCACAGTCGCCACAGGAAGTAGCGTACAACCAAGCACATTGCAGGACCAGGAACATTGTCGAAAGAACATTTGGTCTGCTCAAGGCCAGGTTTCGGCGCCTGGACAAGTCTGGTGGACGTATGCTGTATTCACCAGAGACAGTGTGCAAATTAATTTTGGCTTGTGCAATACTGCACAACATATGTGTGCTCACAAAAGTCCCCTGGGATGAGGGACCTGAATTAAATCCACAAATGCCGGAGGATGACCAGGAGGACGGCCATGCTCCTGTAAACCAAAGCACAGCAGCAGGCATCCGCAGACGTGCTGACATAGTGCATAATTTTTTTTAACAATGTCAAAAATAACAGCCTCAGCATGCATTTTGAGTTTTTGTAAGGATTAATAAAAATACATCATACTACCTTTACTCCCTTGTGTATGATTAGTTTTCTAAAATTTATACTGCAAGTTGAATGACAATCTCATATGTGGAGTACACAATCAATCAATCAATCAAAGCTATTATATAGCGCACTACTCACCTGGAGTGTCTCAAGGCGCTAGGGGAGGGGGGGTCCGCCACTGCTCGAACAGCCATGTCTTCAGCCACTGCCTGAAGGCAAGGTGGTCCTGGGTCAGGCGGAGGTGGGTCGGAGGGAGTTCCAAGTCATGGTGGACAGGTAGGAGAAGGACCTTCCTCCTGTGGTGGCTCTTCGGATGCGGGGGATGCCGGCGAGGGCGTGGACGGTCGATTGAAGCTGGTGTGTGTGAGCGTAGAATTTGAGGCGGATGTTGAGGAATCCTGGGCCTTGGTTGTGTCGGGCTTTGTGTGCGTGGGTGAGGAGACGGAAGGAGAATCTCTTCTTGACCGGGTGCCAGTGCAGATCTCTCAGGTTTCCGGAGATGTGGCAGCGATGGGGAATGTCCAAGATGAGTCGTGCTGAGGCATTCTGAAACCGCTGGAGTGTGTAGTGGAGTCTGGCAGTGCTTCCTGCGTAGAGGGAGTTGCTATAGTCCAGTCGGCTGGTGACGAGGGCCTGGGTAACAATCATTCTGGTCTGGGTGGGGATCCACTGGAAGATCTCACGTAGCATGCGCAGGATGTTGAAGCACGACGAGGAGACTGCGTTGACTTGTCTGGTCATGGAGAGGGAGGAGTCCAGGATGAAGGGCAGGTTGCGTGCGTGGTCTGTCGTTTTGGGTGCGCTGGCCAGGGCGGGGGCCCACCAGGAGTCGTTCCAGGCGGAGGGTGAGGATCCCAGGATGAGGACTACTGTCTTGTCCAAGTCCAATTTCAGGCGGCTGTTCTTCATCCACATGGCTACGTCTGTCATCCCTTCGTGTAGGTTGGCTCTGGCGGTGGCGGGGTCGTTGGTAAGGGAGAGGATCAGCTGTGTGTTGTCGGTGTAGGAGATGATCTAGAGGTTGTGTTGGCGTGCGATGGCAGCGAGGGTGTTCATGTAGACGTTGAAGAGGGTTGGGCTGAGCGAGGAGCATTGAGGAATGCCGCAGATGACTGTGGTGGCTACTGATCTGAACGGGGGGAGGCGGACTCTCTGTGTCCTTCCGGCGAGGAACGAGGTGATCCATTCCAGTGCCTTCCCCTGGAGTCCAACGTTGCTGAGGCGCTGCGCTAGGGTACGGTGGCAGACAGGCCATGGAGAGGTCTAGGAGGATGAGGGCCGCTGTGTCTCCACTGTCTAGCAGGGCTGGGATGTCATCGGTGGCTGCGATCAGGGCCCTCTCGGTGCTGTGGTTGGGCCAGACTACGAGAGGTTGAGCGATCCGTTCATCTTGAGGAAGGCGTCCAGTTGCTTGTTGACGGTCTTCTCGATGACTGTAGCTGGAAATGGGAGCAGCGAGATGGGGCATCCCCATTTAGTGGTGCAGAAAATGATAAAACCACAGGTGAAGATGAGCCCACATTATGAAATCACACAGCAGGTAAAAATAAGAAACATTTCTTGTATGTTGCTAAGTCATGTTGGAGGTAATTCAATAATAGGACAAACATTACATTCATTAATATGTTACACAGTGGATGTGAGGCTAAATATGACCATCCATGAAAAAGTACACCTCAGTGCCCACACATGTTTGCACAATAGAACTAATGTGGCAGGCACATAAATGAAGTAGGTGTATCATACTTCACAATCTCATCCATGCATTCATGACTCTACACACAACTGTGACGTTGGGTCTGCGTACGTCACAATCTGACCCATGCATTCCGGACTCCACGCACAAAAGTCACGTTACACAAGGACCAAAGTGACTTTGGTCAACACATGTCATAGTGTGACTCAGCAGAATTTAGAAACATAAAATATTTACACACAAACATTTTGTGTTCCTGTTGAGACACTTTAACGCTAAGCGTAAACACACATCTTTTGGCCAGCGTCAAAACATACACCACTTAAGATATTAATTAATTAATTAATTGCAAGTTTATATAGCGCTAGGATCGACTCCCGGAGGAGTATCTCCGCGCTTCGACCGCTGCGAAACCCTTCCTGGCTTCCCTGAGAGATGGTCCCTTAATGGGTACCTCCAGGGTGAGACCAGGCATCCCCGGCGGTCTGGTGGGGCCGCTAGTGAAGATGAGGCAAGCTAATGCCCAGAGTTGCCGAGTGTGATCGCTGATCAGAGTGGGCACCGAGGCGAGAGAATTATCGAGTCCGCTGACCCTGGTCCAGAAACCTGCCGCGTCGGGAATCGAACCCTGGTCCCGGGCCGTCCTCTGCTCTCGGGTCTGCCGCCTCTAACCAGTGAGCCACACTACTTCATATGCTACAACATTGTCAGATAATAACTGCAATGTGCCATTAATGAAGATAGTGACGCATGCCAATAAAGTCACATCTACATATAACACTGGTCGCACCTTCGGAGTAAAAGATGTCATCAGTCAGCCATGCATCTAATCAATGATGCGACATAATAAAGGTAGTGTCGCATTACAATAATGACGCTTCCACCAGAACTGGTCGCACCTTGAGGGGAAAATATGTCATCAGTCAGCCATGCATCTAATCAATGATGCGACATAATAAAGGTAGTGTCGCATCACAATAATGACGCTTCCACCAGAACTGGTCGCACCTTGAGGGGAAAATATGTCATCAGTCAGCCATGCATCTAATCAATGATGCGACATAATAAAGGTAGTGTCGCATCACAATAATGACGCTTCCACCAGAACTGGTCGCACCTTGAGGGGAAAATATGTCATCAGTCAGCCATGCATCTAATCAATGATGCGACATAATAAAGGTAGTGTCGCATCACAATAATGACGCTTCCACCAGAACTGGTCGCACCTTGAGGGGAAAAGATGTCATCAGTCAGCCATGCATCTAATCAATGATGCGACATAATAAAGGTAGTGTCGCATCACAATAATGACGCTTCCACCAGAACTGGTCGCACCTTGAGGGGAAAATATGTCATCAGTCAGCCATGCATCTAATCAATGATGCGACATAATAAAGGTCGTGTCGCATGACAATAATGACGCTTCCACCAGAACTGGTCGCACCTTGAGGGGAAAAGATGTCATCAGTCAGCCATGCATCTAATCAATGATGCGACATAATAAAGGCTCGTGTCGCATGACAATAATGACGCTTCCACCAGAACTGGTCGCACCTTGAGGGGAAAATATGTCATCAGTCAGCCATGCATCTAATCAATGATGCGACATAATAAAGGCTCGTGTCGCATGACAATAATGACGCTTCCACCAGAACTGGTCGCACCTTGAGGGGAAAATATGTCATCAGTCAGCCATGCATCTAATCAATGATGCGACATAATAAAGGCTCGTGTCGCATGACAATAATGACGCTTCCACCAGAACTGGTCGCACCTTGAGGGGAAAATATGTCATCAGTCAGCCATGCATCTAATCAATGATGCGACATAATAAAGGTCGTGTCGCATTACAATAATGACGCTTCCACCAGAACTGGTCGCACCTTGAGGGGAAAATATGTCATCAGTCAGCCATGCATCTAATCAATGATGCGACATAATAAAGGTAGTGTCGCATGACAATAATGACGCTTCCGCCAGAACTGTTCGCACCGTAAGGGGAAATATTTTAACTGTACCATGCTTCAAGTCAACGATGCGACATAATTACTTTTTATTCGCATGCCAATTATGACGCATCACCGGAAACGAGTCGCATCGCAACAGGAAATGATGTAACCAGCCTGCCCTGCCCAAAAACAGGAAGTTATATGATACTTTCGCTTTCTCTTTCACTCCTTTGTAGTCTCTGAGAGGTGTAGGAGTGTGTTTGCAAAGTGCTTGAGAGTTTTGTCCTGTCCTGCAGTTGTTTTACAGTGTGTGTCTTGCTAACTGTGTCCAAATTGTCTCTGTAGTGTTCAGTATTGTCTACCTGTGTGTTGTGTGTAAAGGGGTGTCTGTCTGTTTAGGGGTTTTATTATTCATTAATAGGGGGATTTGTGTTGTTTTAAGGGGTTTTCAAAGTTAGTAATAGGGGGAATAGTGTTCTGTTTAGTGGATTTAAACTATTAGGGGTATTCCTGTGAAAGCCACTATTTTTTTTGTAGCATTCACACAGCGTGGCTTGTGCTTTGTCACAATGTCACCCAGGTCTAGGAACCTCACTGAGCAGGAGTATGGGGGGCTACTGTGGCTGATTGTCCACTACCTCCCTAACATGATTGGGAGTGGAGGCAGGGTACTGCTGGGTTACCCAACCCAAGAAAGGAAGCAGAGGTGGGAGAGGGTCCGGTACCAGATGTTGCGAATATTTGGAGTGGACCGGACCCTCCGACAGTACAAGCATCGGTGGGCTGATGTCATCAACCGTGAGCAGGATCTCCTGGACCACCTTGGAATCGAGGTCGAGGGAACAATTGGTAAGTCAAAATACATTTATTTAATGTATTAACAGCTGTATTGTAAGGTTAAGTTATTCAATTGTGAAACTACAGGGGTCTCACTGATGATCCCCTTGCAACGCTGTGACATCAGATAAAGGGCCATATCTATCAACAAACCCTTTTGGTAATCTAAACTTGAGATTAGCAAGGAATCCATATTTATGATTTGACAAATGGTATGTATTAAGAAAAATTACTATTATTTTAGGAATCCATTAATCTTTCGTGCAACTTTGCATGTTTAGCCTTAGCAATTAAGGGATAATTCCTTATGCATTGCCATGGCCCAGGAGGGCCATAGGGAAAATTTAAAATCTATACACTTATTTCAAATCAGCTATTTGCTAATCGACATAAGTGAATTATTACAAGGGTGCAGGGTTGTCTCAAAGACACACTGCTGCAGTCCTCAAAAGTATATGTGTGTGCATATGGTGCACATACATGCCCTATGGCCATGTGTGTGCATCACCTGCCACCTTCCAAAAAGCAAAATTGTGCATGTTGAGAAAAATAAGCACCTTACCATCAACTACAGGTTGGTGTTAATTTGTTAAATATCAAACATAATTAGCTACACAAAAATGCAACATACATAAAGCCAGATTAATGAGGCATGTGTGCCTCTTTGCACCGCTATTGCGTCACTTCATTTGACCAACTGCCGCACAAATAAAGCGCCCTATTCACAACTTCGTAAAGCACTGCGCCATAAGAAGGCGTTCCTGTGCAGGGGGGGGTGCCTTCCTGCGCAGGAACCCCTCATGAAAGTGGCTGAGTGAAATCAATGAAATTTCACTCATTAACTTTCTGGGCAATGCTGCGTAACAACCCTGCGCCTGCTTGAAGCAGGCGTAGGTATTGACGCAACATTGTGCAGATGGTGCATCCCCGTGCCTTGCTGGAGCTGCGTTGCGCTGGCGACGCAACTCCAGCAATGGCCCACAATTCCCACACAGATGCCTCGCGCATCTGTGCCGTTTGTTCACCATGGTGTGCTGCTTTATAAATGAAGTCCCCCATAAAAGCACAATCACATACATCTACACAATGCAAACATATTATCGATATGGGACAAGTGTGCAAGTATTTGGCAAATGCCATCTCAATGTGACACCACAAACAAGGGATCACATGTGTGTCATACATGCAGTGGAAGAGTGTTAGAACCTGAGATGCCAGGTCACCTAGGGTAGCCTGGCCTAGGGGTAAGACATGCAATTTCTAGAGGCACAGTGTGAAGGTTGCAGACCACCCAAAAGTAAATTCACGCAATAGCACACAAAAACAACACTACACCAAATTTCAGGAAAATAAGTACTGCTGTATAAAAATAATATCTTCTATTCTTTTATGCTTTAGATTTTACAGTTCAGTACTTTACCATCAGTCAGGTGAAATCACTATCCGCTAAAGTTTTGGAAGAGAAACTACTACTCAATATACGCAAAGGCAGATATCATCACAGTATTAGCATTCTTTTTAGCAGAGTCACTGGCATTAAGAATTCACATTACATTACTAGAATTTCTAATAGTTATTTAGGCATAGTTTCTAAATATGATCTATACTCTACAACTGGTCTCAGCAATAGCAATAATACTCTTAAATTACTATGCTAGTTGTTAATTAATTCCAATAGCGCATTACAGTTAAATATGCACCACAACCAGGTCTGGTAGGTAACCCTTCTAATTCCATAGGACCGTTAATTATGCAATATGCTTTCATTTTGGCTTTTCAGACACTCTACTCCATCAGAGGGGGGCAAACTGTCATTGATGGTCAAGAGCCAGGGGTTGATTATGATGTTATACTCCTGGCACCCCCACTGGTAACCAGGCTTCTTGAGTCAGTTAGTGTTTAATAATTAAGCCTCTCGTTTGCCAGGCTCTCCTCCCTCCTCCTCTCTCTCAATTATAATCAGTGTAGGGAGGAAGCCAGACGATCAGGAGGCCTGACCAGCTCTCCCACGCTACCCCTCACTCCTCCCTGCTTACTTGTGAGGGTGTACAGCAGGCGGATCTTCCGCTCACCCCCTGTACCTTTCAGATGCTTCTCTCCTCCTACTCGGCCTCTCCGCCCCCTGTGGAGCAAAACCGAAGCGCTAAACACAGCGCAACAGCCGCTTAACAGGCTGCTCCTCACCACCACGGATCTGACCCTCGGCGCGCAGATCGGTCCCAGCCACTCGCCGAAGCCGCCTCCTCACAGCTCTCCTCAGCGGTGGACGACGACGTTGATTTCCACACCCATGGGCTCCACTGCGCCTGCGCGGGGGAAAAGCGACTCCGCACTGGGCCTGCTCAATCCTCGGCCCCTCCTCTCCAGGCAGTCCCCCAATTCAGTGGGGAATTAGCGCGCTGGCGCCGGGCATGAGCACTGCGCTCACTCTCACTCCTGGATTCACCGGACGCCGACACAGAGCGCGACAGGTGCCCCCGGGGTCCCGTTTACGGCGCTGGCCTCACAAGGCTGCCCAGGCTCAAGGGAATCTTCCTCCAGTCTCCAACCACTGGTCAATTAGTAAAGTGTCGGCTCCCTGCCAGTCCTGACACAGGTAAGAGATGCCCAGTGCCACCCAGGTCAAAAGCTTACTTCTTGCCCTCAACAGGGAAAGGGGGGATCAAAGGGGCTTCCACAGAATGAAGCCACAGGGCGCTTTTTCCACTCTAGGACCCCAGCCCTTTTTACTGGACAGTTAACAGGAGCCCTCTTTAGTACAGTTCCCACCACTGGGCAGAGGACTGCGCTCCACAGCGCCGCAGTCTCCTTATCCTACCTACACCCCACTATTTTGAAGCTAGGGGTCAGTCAGGCGCCCAGGGTCTCCCTTAAACTTCCACAGCGGGGACAGGACAAGGAACCCACTGGAGAAATAGAGAAGTGGAATTATTAGGCTGCTTCCCAGTCCAGGAGTTCAACCCTTACACTAGTCTCCTCCCACCTGCCAGGATAGCCTGTCCTCCAGCTGACTCTCACAGGTAGACAAAAAGGCGGCCCCGCATTCCGCCTTTTATAGGCTGCCCTTCAGTGGTCCAGAATGGACCAGAAGGTTCTGGAATGCCCTATGCTGGTCTATGGGTAAGTTCTGGACTTGGCAGTTAGGGCAGTTGTTAGCCACCATTTTGTGGCTCCAACTTTCCCTGTCAGAACAGGCCTCTGGGCCTGAGGTAAAAGATTATGGGGGGAAAAAGAACACCTATCCCCTTGACCAACACCTATAAAAAGTAGTAGACACAAAAATATTAAGGGTATGAGGGGCAAAAAGGGGACAAAATAAAGAATAATGAGGAGGGACTACGCAAAAAATCCAGACAGGTCTAACAAAGAGTGTGCTTCACATGTGAAGCACTTAACCAGAGACTGTTGTATGAATCAGGTTGCCTCATGGGATGCATCGTAAGCCAATGTTGAAGATACCACTGACTCTCATGTAATCTCTGTACTATGTTGAAATATGCAACATACGCTGAGAATCTGCTCTATTGTCTTTCCCTTGTAGGTGGTCCACCACCATACACAAGAGGTGAGGTGGAGTCCTTCAAGGATCCTAAGGCCATTGGTGAGTTAGAAATCCTTACTATGTTTGTCTGTATGCTTAAAATGTCTCCTCATGCATGCCAAGTATGCAGACAGTGCCAAATTCATCATTCTTGCATGCAGCATGTTTACACATCACATGTGCATGGAAGTGTGAAGGACTCAATGGCACCATGTGGAAATCCATTTACTCAATGATAAGGGTCACATGTATGAGGTGTTACAGTGTGCAAGGGACACAGTAACAAATCTTGTGCTGCTGTAAGTATCTATCACATAAAATTAGACCACAATCAAACTATACATCTATACCTCCATAGAGCACCATACTCAGGTGTGAGGGTCTGAAGGCACTGAAGGGAGGGGGGGTGCTGCTACTGATGAAATAGGCAGCTCTTGAGTTCTTTCATTAAGGTAAGATGTTCCTGGTCAGTCGTAGTTGTGCGCCAAGGGACTTTCATGTCTTGGTGCCCAGGTATGAGGATGATCTACGTCCAGTGGTGGATGAGTCAATCCTTGGGATGGTGGCCAGTGGGAGGCTGGTGGAGCAGAGTTGGCGGGTAGGATGTGAGAACGAGAGGCGGTTGAGGAGTCATTCTGGGCCCATGTCATGTGTCTGTGTGTGTGTGTGGGTGAGGAGCCATAACGTGATCCTTGTGTTGAAGGTGACCCAGTGTTGGTCAATATGGGCTGTAGAATAGCAGCTGTGGTGAGGGCCGTCGAGGATGAGTTGTGCCGATGCATTTACTATGGGTAGTAATTGTAAGTGAAGTCTGGCAGTGGTTCCTGTGTATAGGGGCTTCCCGTTGTACAATTGGCTGTTGATGAGGGCCTGGGTGACCGTCTCACACGTTCCGGTGGTGATCCACCAGAATATCTATCCGAGCATGTGCAGGGTGTAGAATCATAAGGATGACATGACGTCCACTTGTTTGTTAGTTATGAGTGAGTAGACCTGGAAGTATCCCAAGTGGGGTGTATGCTCCGTGGGTGTTCTTGCAGTCACCATTGTTGTGGACCAATAGGCGTCGTCCCTGGCGGATGTTGATTTGCCAAGAATGAAAACCTCTGTATTGTGTGTCTACAGTATCCGCTGACTGACCTTTTTCCATTCTGCTGCGTCTATCTTTCCTTCATGGAGGTTGTTTTTGTTCGGGGCTGGGTCATGGGTGAGGGACCGTACCAGATGGGTGTCATTCGCATAGGTTTGTATGTTGTGGTGTTGTGTGCATACAATGGTGGCAAGTGTGCACATGGAGATGTCGAAGAGTGTCATGCAGAGCAAGGAGACTTGGGGTACGTGACAGTCAGTGTATGTAGACCATGGCTACGTGACACATGCTAATTCCAGTACAACATAGACATACCTCCTACAAGTAGGATTTCCTTGTGCCCCATGTGTGTCAGTACTTGCTATTGTTAGAGGGATGCAACAGTGCTGCAAGTCCATCATCAATCAGCACTATAATAATGCAGTTACCTATGCCACTAAAAGGGCTACCGGCAGATTTGACTATTGACATCAGTATTAAATATGCATTGATGTACATGTCTATAAATGGCCATAGCATCATTTATCATGCATTGTCAACTCACATACCAGGCCTTGATGCTGGCCATTATATGACGTCCCCTGTGAAGATGCGTCTAACATGAAAGTGTTGTGCAGTGTGTGTTGTGTAGTGTGAAAATGCAGCACTTATGTACTCCCAAGCAGCACCCCATGTACAAGAGTTAAATGATAGGAGGCGGTGCACAAATCAATTGCAGTGCACACCTGTGTCTTTCCTTGAAACACAATCCTAATTTGGCCATGTTTTGTTTCCATGGGGCATTTTACATGGGTGTAGGCTTGTGCAGCATACAGGGATGATGGTCCATATACCTTGCTATGTATCTGCGTATGAAGAGCACAATTACAATGCCTATACAAACCTTGCCTGCACACAGATGCACAGGCATCATTTTGAGAAGGGGCCTGCATATGTGAATGGCGAGCATTGGGTTCATGGCCAGGACATATGATTTGGAATGCCCCATCTCATATGTATTGAGGCCTTACATGTCATGTAGATTATTTATCATGTTAGGTAGTACGCAATATCACTTAGCATCCCTGTGTATGACCATAGATGATGATGCCACCATGCTTTTAAATTGATGCCCTGTTAACGATAGCCCCGTGACAAATGTACCGAAGGTTGCATGAATGTGCATGTGTACAGGTGTCAATGTGTTAGTGCAGACTGATGTGGATGTCATTGCTCCATTACAGAAAACATGACACAAGATGAGGAGAGGCAGTATCGCATCCGTCTAGAGAGATACCGCCACATACGGAATGTTGGTCGTTCATTCAGGCAGATGGGACGCCGACATGAGCACTCACGTGCTGATGGAGCATGGAAATCACCAACTCCCACTCCACCATCCAACACGCGGAGCCGGAAGGAAAAGGCCAAAACCTCACACATGCACTCCGGACCACCAACAGGATCATGTGAAGATCAACATCCCCAGATGGACACTGAATCACCTACAGGGAGTGGACCATCAGGCATGCAGACATCAGCACCCTCAACATCAGGTTTGGTTGCACCCCCAGCTGATCTTGGTTCAGGATCTGCTACTCAATCCACTTCTGGACATCCCTCAGATATGACCCCAGTGACAACCACTGCTCACAAATCGCCAACCACCACAGCAGAGGCCCTTCCAACGAGTCCAGGTGGAGGTGCAGTAGGGCAACTTGGACGTACAGCAACAGGGCATGCAGCAGCTCCCCCTGAGATCGACGGTGTGCTCCTGATGGCCAAAATTAACAAGATTGAGGGGCAAATGGAAATGTTTGAAAAAGGCCAAAAGGAACTGACATTGAAGGTTGCGGGCATGCAGCTGGCCACCCTGCTGTCCATGGTTGCGGACATGAAGGCCAACATTGAACAAATGGACGAGCAGGAATGAACACATAGTTAACAACTGTGGTCGTTGTCCATGACATGGAATTTCACATGTCAAGTTACGGACCTTGTTATTGTTTACATTTTTTACATAGTATTTAGGATAGTTGTAGTACTTAGGAATAGTGTTAGGATAAGTGTTAAGTTATTAGGAGTGGGTGGGGGTTGATGTATAGTGTATGTTAAATGTATTTTTATATGTATAAAAAAAGAAAAATATTAAAAAAAATATATCATTGTTTAGTTAGGTAGGTTAATTAGTATGTGTTTAGATTAAGTGTATGTATGCCTGATGTGTGATTGTTGAATAGGGGGTGGGGGGTCATCTGTGTGTTGTGTAGTATGTGTGAGGTAGGTATAGGAACAGTTAGACAAGATAAGTGTAGATGTTAGTGCATTAGATTAGATTAGTGTAGGATTTTATAAACATTTTTGAATAGTGTAGTGTAGTTTAGCATTACATTTAAATAGTCTGAACAATTTTTGTTAATAAAACATCTGTTTCAATTACAATCAGTTGTACTTGTAGGCATATGAAGTAGAGAAATCAGCTCTGGATGAGCCTTACCCTTGCTGGCCAAGGAATGTGAACAATGATCTCATAGCTGAGATTACCGTTACATGTTAGCTATTGTAAGCGAAATGTTCATTACCCTATCACTAATTCATACAGGCCAATACTCACCCTTGAGGGACTTTAGGTAATGTGTCTCAGGTGAGCCCATGTGATCAACAATCATGTGTAAAGATTCTGGGACCTCTGTCATGACGTTTTTCCGTAGTGGAGCACAGCAGGCCTTCCTGTAGCGCTACCCTTTTGCAGGATGAAGTGCAGGACCGTGCCGTATCTGCTAGTTATTGCGCAGTCCTGTTGTTCTCACCAGCACTGTTGCACAATGTCCTGTTCATCGCTAACGCAGTCACCTTTGCACAATGGGGCAAGTGTGTCTGCCTTGCTGTGAACATCAGACTTGTACAGGAACGGACACCTCTCAGTTAATCAATCATCACAACGGCCTCTTCCTCTTACTATGTCTACTGCATTGTGAGGAAAAGGGGAGACAAGGAGAAATCATCATATTTGTCAACATTGAGCCTTCTTCACGCCTGCACTGGGTCTGTGTAATTTCTGGACAGTGCCTCACATTTCATGTTCCTATTACATCTGTGGCAGTGTCAAAAGGCAATGGATGTTGCTGGGAAGGCACCCAGCAACACCCATTGCACGTGCCTGTACCGCAGATCAATGCGTGCAAGGGTTGGATTAACTGCATGCAGCATTATCCCATGACTATGTGCCTTGGTGATGGATGATGACTGTTAGGCAGGGTTAGGCATCACACAACGTCACAACAAGTGAGGGTCAGATGGCACATGGGCCGTCATTTATTGGGCCACCTGGTATTGAGACTGTACCTCAATGTTTGCAGTGTTTCCCAATGCTGAGGGCCAGTATGACCCACGTCTTTCCTGCAAGTGGAAAAGAAAGCAGGTTTACAGCCTGGCTATGTAGATGCAGGGAAATGTGACCATGGATAGGTCTGTATTGCAGACGTATGTCTTGTGGGCCTAGAAGCAGATTCATTGGTAGAGGTTTGCTGGCCCAGGGTTCTGGCTGACTGTGTAGGTGTGTGTGAGCTCCTTGAGTGTCAGTATATCTGTATGGGTGTGGATGCAGTAGAGCTCCTGTATGTGCAGGCGGAAGTGGTATTATCATGTGAGCCACAGGGAACGTCTACCTACGGTTGTCTGGACATTAATCTTTTTTGTACAGAGGGTATTTTTTGATAATGTTATTGAGGGCTTTCACATTGCACAGGCTGATGATGATGGGTGTGTGGCAGATCCAATCAATGCATCAGTTGGCAATAATTTTGATGCACTTGCAGAGTTAGCAGAGGGTGAAGAAGTATGGTGAGGATACTACTATTATCCGTAATGACGGGGTGAGGGATGTGTTCTGTACAATGTATAGTTTGTGTGGCACATATGAGTGCTGAACTGTTTATCCAGCCCAGGGTACCCCCAGGTATAGTTCCATGTGGTAGTGGTTCTTGGGATTATGATGAATTTTTTTTGACAACAAATGGAGATGTGTCCAGCTGAGGCACATACTTGTTGGCACATCTCGCATCCATTGTGGTTAGTCGTGTCCTGTAATGTTGGGTACCTTGGTGAGTGAGAGGCAGAGCTGTGTGTATTAGGCGTAGGGTACTATGCAGAGTCCATGTTCACTGATGCCCTCAGCAAGCGGAGCCATGTAGACATAGCAGACAAAGTTACTGAGGGACAGTCCCTGAGGAACTCAGCATCAGTACTCTGTGTGTTGCGCTGTGAAATGTATTAGGCTGAATCATCTGCTCCGGTCTGCAAGGGTGGAGACATTCCAGTGTGGTGTTTTACCTTGCCTCATGCCATAGTGGAGTCTAACTGCTAGTGTGTTGTGGAACATTGTTTCTTGCAATGATGCAATGTATTGTGTATATGGAGTGGCAGTGTGACCTACTTTGAGGATTGTGTGGATGTTGTTGTGGCATGTAGGAGGGACATCTTGATGCCGTTGTTTGTCATGGTGGAGGATTGGGGATGTTCAATGTTCCTATGAACATCAGTGGGTGCATGATGACCCTCTGGTTAAGGATTTAGACTGCATATGTGTGTGGAAAGATGTGCCTGTGAGTCTTCACATCTGTTTGGTCAGCAGGGGTGTAACTGCTAATGTCATGTAGCTCTCAGCATTTGCTATTACTGTGGAGGTGCATGTTCCAATGGTGGAGGCCATGTACTGTCACTGTTTGTGTGCTGTGGGGGATGCAGCCCTGTGGAAGATGTGCTGTGGGCAGGGGTGTGTGGGTGCTCCTTAAAGTATGTCCATCACGGTGTTTGTCATGTGAAACATGTAGCCAAGTGGACACCAGAGGATGGTGTGTAGTGTGGCTTACTTGGGCTAAGGTGTAGTGTGGTATGCCTTGCTTATGTTCATCTAGGTTGACATTCACCTTGATGATCTAGTGGTAGGAGACTGTACCAAGTGTGTATCTAAGGCAATGAGGCATGAGGGCCACAGTCTTTGCAGCAGCACTGAATTATTAGTAGGAATTCATACATGAGACACCATGTGAGTATTGAATGATGTTGTTTCAATCACTGGTGTGAAGCATGTCCCTATTCCCATGCTTAAGTTAATAATATTGTGTGCTACTCTTCTTACCTTAGGATGTGCCTCTGATGCCAGCCACCTGCTGATGTTTTCCTTTCATACATACATGTGGTATGTCAGATATTTCATCATCACATACATACACCTTGGACTGACCCACAATCATGTAAGCGTGCAAGCATATCTGATGTTCCCCGTCACCCCCTCCTTGTACAAACTTGTAGTGTTACTCATTAGAACTAAAGTCATCATTCGTAATGTTGCACATTTGCTATGCTGTTGTACACACGTTACTACTCACTTTATGAACTTTGCCAGTTGGACTTTGCATGTTGTGGGTGCACATTGATGTAAGTGACACGACTTAGCAATTGGCAAGGTATGACAGGACTATAATGATCAAGGGCCACATACAGTAGGGTTGAGTTTGTACATGCACAGTCCATACATCAACATGACATTTGAGACATGCATGAGTGAGTAGTGTTTTTATTGTGTGAGAAGGGAGTGTCAAAATCATATGTTCACCTCATGGAGGGAGACCGCAGATAATTCATTGTACATCCATTGGCTAGCAGTAATTTGTTGTTCATCATTACTGTGGTACAATGTCAGTTTTATGTGCACCAGACAGTGTATATGTATTGTCCATGTACAATATGTCATGCTAACGCATGGTTCTGCGGAGGACTGGACAATCTTCAGACTCTTCTTCATCAGATGTGTTTGTTGTCACAGCTGATGGTGGACTCAGTGGTGCAGTTGACACGGGAGGCATAGACACATCAGGGGCTGCAGATGTAGATGGGATTGTACCAGCATCATGTTCGATGCCCATCAGGTACCGCATGAATGCACTGAGCATGAGTTGTTGATTTTCAAGCACAGCTGTTACATCATGTTGGTAGTTAGCCAATTTGGTCAGGTAGGCATCCTGTTTAGCATTCATATCTTTAAGGGTGTCCTGAATTTCCTTCAGTGTGTTGGCCACTTCAAGACTGCCACTTGTGTTAGGCATTTGTCTGTGCCTCTGCTGCATGACCTCTGATATCTCATTCATGGCGTGAAACAAAGTACGTGGTGGTGCATCATTGGTGCTACCAGTTTCCGCATTGCCACTATTGGATGTTAGGCAACGGAGCACTCCCTCTAGGGTGCCTGCCATGCTCTCAATGCCTTTACGCACCTCCTGTGCCAACTGCCCCTGTACATCCACGACACGTTGTTCAAAAATATTCAGCGTGTTTGGCGAGTGGTGAGGCAGAGATGTTGTGGGAGGTGGCGTAGGAGTGCTTCCAGGTTGGGCAAGCGGAGATCCCACTGTGCTGGTTTGCCTTCTGGGGCGGGGAGAGGGAGTCTGTATTGATAGTAAGAGGTCCTGGATGACGTCTGTGTCCACACTTGGTACACTTTCCCCGCCGTCATCATCGGATTCAAACATAGGTTCCTGCTCATGAGGATGTGTACCATGCTCTGAAATAAAAAATAGATGTATGTTTATGATCATGTCTGACATATGGTGTACAAAAGCACAATTCTCAGTCATCTACCCTTTTTGAGTTTGATGTGTGTCAACATGTCAAAGTTAAAGCTACACATCATCACTCATGTTACCTAAAATGACATGGCATGATTCATTTGATGGATTCTATATATTTGTCTAAAAACATGGCACATGGCCAGACAGTGCTTGCACACTTGCAACATTCAACTTGAGTGCATGTCCTGATGTCTGTTTTGTTGGTGTATATTGGGGACTCATTCCAGCACAGTAGCAAGTCCAAGTGGCTTTATGCACTCTATATGTGTGCAACAGGTATCAGGCCATAATTACAGAGGATTGGGGACATGGATTTCTTACCATCTCCCATCATCCCACATGTCATAGCCATCACAGCTGTGTTGTTTGTGTGTGGACCATTTCCTGTGTCTTCATGCTAATTACGTTTCATTTTGATAATACAGATTGCTCCTGGTATGTTGCTCAACCTACACCCAGCTCCCCCTGTGTGCCCCTGCTGCCGCTGCTGAGTACACACTGGCAGGTGTGCAGTTCCACCATATTAGTGTCCCATTAGTGGCCTCATTACAACTATTTTACACACTGTTTGCACACCATTTTTGTTTCTGTGCCACTGTTCCACCACCCCATGCACACATGCTGCTCCCGCCTACCAGCTGCTCCTCCCTCCCACATCCCCATATGTCCCAAACTGTGCTCGACTGTGCTACTTGCGCACCAGAGACACACCTTAAGCAAGCCAGTCTGCTGCCATCTGCGCCTCGACCATGCCCAGCGGCAGGACCCCTTGTGGCCACTAACGCCACTACACCACACTCAAGTACTACGCCGGTACCCTCCATGCACTCAATGCCATCCAACACAACAGTTGTTTCCAGCCCACCACAATAACATACACACGGGACCCTTCTCCTGCCGCACATGCAGCTTCACATGCAAGTGAACCACCAAACCCCCATGGAGTGGACCCAACCACCTCTGATGCATTATCCACAACACCCACTCCACACCAACACAGCCCATGTGGCTCTGGGATGTGCTTGACACCTCCGCCCCAGATGTGTGATCATTAAACTTGAGCTGGTGGGACTAGTCCTCTGCAACCAACATACCCATAGACATCCCAGACAGCTACAAGTTGAATCGCAGGGATTGCGCTGACTGATTTGGTGTATGGGTCACCATCGACCACAAGTCCCCCCTCAAGGTCGGCACCCATGCAGACAACACCATCAACACCGCCAACCACCTGCACATACACATCCACACCAACACCCAACACCACCTTCAGAGGACCCTCATGTACAGCACACCAACCCTGTGCTCAGTTTTGCTGCTCCATCAAGGCCCTCCCCAGCACCCACACACTCCCCTCCACGCACCACATCATCCTGTGTGACCTGACCTTACACCTCAAGGACAACAACGACGACAACTCCACCATACTGATCAACGACCTGACCAGACCCGGCTGCAGACTACTCGGGACCAAACCCACGCCGCCAGCCACAAGCTGGACCCCGTCTTCTCAACAGGCCCCCACATCACCTCCAACCACACCACTGACCTGCACTCGACCGACCACGCCTGCAGCAGAGCCACCCGGTTCACCGACTACCTCCAGACCTACCAAGGCACATGCCGGAAGATGGAGTGAACATGGCTCCATGGACACACACTGCACAACCACACAGTCCACAAGGACGCCACGTGTATACATCACCACCTCAACAGATTGGCAAAATGCTCCTCCTTCCAAACATTTCTGGATACCAATGCACACAACAGCAATGATGTCTTCTGCATCGTTATTGAACAGAGAAACCCATGCGAAAATGTTGTCAACATCCCACCCTCACAAGAAGTGTGGGACTCACTGTCCATCTTCTCACAGCGCACGTTTAGTGCCATCGACGACAGCTTCACCACCACATCCACACCAACTTTGCCAGACTCCACCTCCCCAGCGAGGACCACCAGCCCCAAACACAGCACATCCTGGTACTACGTCGACAAGGACGCAACACACAAGGTCATGAACTCCGTACACTCTGGATCACCACCAGTACCATCACCACACCACTTATTGTAAAAGGCAGAGGAAGCGATCATACCCCAACTACACAAGTTCATCTACATTTACTTCAATGCAGCAACATTCCATGAAATATGGAGGCACGCCACAAGCAATGCCCTCCTCAAGATGCACAAGTCACACCCCGAGGCCCTCGGGGACTCACCGCCCATCTCCCTGCTCACGTTCCCAACGAAGTTCATCTAGGTAATGAAGAACATGCAATTGTGGCGCCGGCTGGAAGACCCCTACATGTTTCACCCGTCCCAGTCCAGATTCATACGTACATACAGCAGCAAGACAGTCCACATGTCCAGCACAGACAACATCATGCACCAACTAGCCAGCACCAAGTCAGCAGCCCTCTTCCTCCTGGACCGGTCAACCGCCTTTGACACGGTATGCCATCACACTCTGAAGACACACCTCCGAGAATCATGATTCCAATTGAAGGCCCTACACTGAAGAACGTCCTTTCTCTCCCGCAGCACCCAGAGCGTCCAGAGTGTCCAAAACCCATCCATCAAATGGGACGCCCTCAACATCATTTGCGGCTTACCCCAGGGGTCATCCCTCAGCACAACACTGTTCAACATGTACATGTCCCCCTCGTACAGGTGGGCCGCCATCACAGCCTCTACATCATCTCCTACACCAACAACACCCAGCTCATCCTCTCCATCACCAGGGACCCACTCACACCCTCAACAAACCTCCACGAGGGACTGAATTCCCTCACCAAGTGGATGAGGTGCAACAGTATGAAATTGTACTTGGACATGACACAGGGCCTCATCCTTGGACCCACACCCTGAGCCTGGGACGACTCCTGGTGGCCAACCACACTGGGAACAGCAACAACACCCACTGACCATGCACGCAAATTACTATACATCCAGTACTCCTCCCTCTCCATGTCTGAGCAGGTCGACGCCATGTCCTCCTCATGCTACAACTGCCTCCACATGCTATGCTGGATCTACAAGCGGATCCCCACCACAGACTGACATTAGTGTGACGCAGGCGCTGAGCAGCAGCGGACTGGACTACCGCAACGCACTGTACTGAGGATTCCCAAACAAACACTTACAAGTACAGCAACTCATCCAATACACTTACGGCTCATTGATTGTCAACGTCCCACACCGCAGCAACATCTTCCCCCAAATGTGAGACCTACACTGGTTCCCCATCAGCAAGTAGATTAGCTTCAGGCTCCAGACCCAGACGCACAATACACTCCAGTGGCCCGGAGCAGGCTACCTGTACAGCAGACTCAGCTTGTACACCCCCACACGCCAGGTCCACTCCACCAGCCTCCCCCTCACCACTGTCCACCGCATCCTATGACCAACCTCCAGCAGCAGATCCTTGTCCTACCTCGCCGCCAAGACCTTGCACACCCTCCCGGCCCACCTACGGCAGACCCAGGACCTACTCTCCCATTCAGAAGACTCATCATGACCTGTCTCTTTGAGCGGTAGCCGCAGCCCCTTCCCATCAGAGTGGGAGATCCAACAGGTATTTTTACATGCTGGAAGAGTTGTTCCAAGGACACAGACTTCTGTTATCTCAGATTTATATTTTCAAGCAGCTGTGGTTCATGCAGACTGCAATGTAATGCATTCCACAATGTTGCAGAAAAAAACCTGCGCAGCCAAAACGCGTCTGCTACACTCATAGTAGACATCCCGCACCAAGATCACATCACCAGACACCTAAGAGACCTCCACTGGCTCCCCGTCAACAAAATCATTACTTTCCGCCTTCTCACCCATGCACACAAGGCCCTTTATGATATAGGACCCAAATGCCTCAACACTCGACTGTCCTTCTACAAACCCACACGCCAACTAAGATCATCCAATCAAGTCCTCTCCGCAGTCCCGCGCATCCAATATTCCACCATGGGGGCCAAATCATTCTCCTTCCTGCCCGCCTAGACCTGGAACTCACTCCCCACCCACCTCCGCCTTACTCAGACCCACATCCCCTTCAGATTAGAACTGAAAACCTGGATATTCGACAAATAATGAACCCCTCCCTCTAGCGCCTTGAGACCCTCCGGGTGAGTAGTGCGCTATATAAATGCCCGAACTTGAACTTGAACTCCCTGGTACAATACTTTTTGTAGACCCTTCACAGTTCATGACATTGCATGACTACTCTTTCCACTACACGTCTGTAATTGAGCCGGCTACCTTACTTTATGCACTGCACAACATTACCTTCTTTGCACAGTTCCCCTTGTAGGGACTTACCCTGTGTGTCTTGCGGTTCCTCATGCTCTGCACTGTCCTGTCCTGGGACGCCAACCACCAACTCCTCTGGGATGACCGCCGCTACCCGCTCCTCAAGGTCATCCAACTCTTCCTGTAGTGATGGGCTGCCTCCTCCTGTCACCCCAGCTTCTTTGCGGTTTCTTGCCATTTTCTCTTTTGTCCGGCGCTTTATGTCGTTCCAGCGTTTCTTCAGGTCAATGACTGTCCTCTTAGATTGGGCCACACAGTTGACCTTTGCCAATATGGACAGCCAAATTGCCTCTTTTTTTGATAGTGGCAACTTTGAACTGGCAAAGAGGTGGTGCTGGTGGTCTGTGACCTCATTTATGAGGATGGTGTTCTCCTCAGCGCTGAAATTAATTTTCCTCTTCCTCTTGCCATGGGTTTCTCCCTGTGTTTCAGGCTGCGCTTCCTGGGTGCCATGTGGCTGGACATCCTGGCTGCCATGTGGAAGGTCCCCTTGGCTGCTGCTGTGTCCTTCAGGCTCCATGGTAACAATTTTTTCCATTTGCGGGAGAATTGGGTGATGGATGCGTGTATTTTTGGCGTTTTCCAGATTGTGACGCAACGTAAATGTGACGCAGCGATGCATAAGCTTACGTCAGTTCCGCGATTGCGACTTACGGCACTTTTCCCGCACTTGCGTGACTTTCCGGTACGTCAGGACGCCAGCGTCTGCGTGTCTTTTTTCCGGCTTACGGCATCACTTGCGACATGATGCGCCGTTCCATTAATGTGACGCATTCGCGTCGCAAACTTCTGACGCAGCGCGACGTAAGGAATTGTGGCGCATCCCTGCGCCTGCGCAAGGATGCGTCACTTTTCATAAATGAGGGCCATGACATTTAGGGCAGTTTTGTATGTTTTCTTTCACTACTCAAGACAGATCTATGGAACCTAATCACATGACACAAACTTGTTATTATTGGTAAAAAAGTATCTATTGAGCAGATGGCAGGGTTTTTTCTAGGAGGAAGAGTGAGGCCTCCTTTAGTAGAAGGCATAATTAATACAACACTGAGTTCCTTATTCTCCTAAAATCCTGCTTCTAGTTGCCAAAACTGAAAATGAGGTTCTATTTTGCAGAAAAGTTAAAATGTGTTACCCAAATAAGGTTCCTTGTGTGTCTTCCAGAGCCATGAAAACCTTACAAGCATTATTACGCTTAAAGGATATATCAGATCAATTTGTAACAACTTTTATATTTGATATATATCTATATATGTATGCTGAAAAATCTAAGATTAAAAGAACTTTATAGTTAGGTGAAAATATGAGTTAAAATATACAGGAGCATATTACAGTCAAGTGGCGAAACGTGTCATTAAGCCAAGAAGGTTAATGACACGCTTCACCGCTTTAGAAACGCATGGCTCCACCATCTTCACAAGAATATGGTGCAGCCCTGCGTTTCCCCATGTGCTGGTGCTAAATCTAGCTGCCTAGCCCCAAAGCAGACACCCTTGCACCATAGTGCAAGAGTGCCTGCGTTGAGGGGAGTGATTGTTTTTGTGCAGGAGGGTGTCCCTTCCTGCAGATAAATAATCTGAAATGGGGATTTGAAACTGCTGAATGCAGCAGACAGAAGTTGCAAAACGTCATTTTTTAATGATTGTTTTTGTGCAGGAAGGAGCACCTTCCTGCATATAAACAATCAAAGGTGTTTTGCTGTTTCCATGTGTGCTGCACAACGCAGCACACATGGTAAATAGCAACAACTATGAGAAATGAAACATTTGTCATCATTGCACCAGGATAAGACCAGGTTTTCCCTGGTCTTAACACTGGCGCTGCCCTCATTTAAGTCACCCTTGTAAATATGGGGCAGTGTCAAAATCAATGGTTGTTGTGGTGGAAGGCCCACAGTAACACGCATTGCCCTTCCCTTTCATACTAAGTGTAGCGAGAAACGGGGACTTATTTACAAGGCAGCGTTAAGCCACATTAAGGGATGTATGACGTTACATCGCGAACTTTTACAACGCACACCGTTACAACGCAATTTTTACAACGCAGATACATTTACAACGAATACTTTTACAACGCATGCCATTACATAGCAGATGCTATTACAACGCATGCCATTACAACGTAAGTATATGTAAGTATATTATTTTTAAAAAAAATGTAATTTATTAAAATTTATTTAATTTAATAAATTAAATTATTTTTTAATAATTAATTTGTAAATATATATACTTTAAAAAATAGTTTATTTAAAAAAAAATGTATTATTAAAGAACTAATATTAAAAAATAATAAAAATATTAAAATTGATTATTTAAATTATTTAAAATTATTTATTTAAAAATGAACCCTAAAAATACCCGTTACCCTGAACCCTTAAAATACCCATGTACCCCATAACCCATACCTATCCTTGAAACCTAAAAATACCCCTGTACCCCAAAACCCATACTTCGCCCTGAAACCTAAAAATACCCCTGTACCCCAAAACCCAAACCTAACCCTGAAACCTAAAAATACCCCTGTACCCCAAAACCCAAACCTAACCCTGAAACCTAAAAATACCCCTGTACCCCAAAACCCAAACCTAGCCCTGAAACCTAAAAATACCCTTGTACCCCAAAACCCAAACCTAGCCCTGAAACCTAAAAATACCCCTGTACCCCAAAACCCAAACCTAACCCTGAAACCTAAAAATACCCCTGTACCCCAAAACCCAAACCTAGCCCTGAAACCTAAAAATACCCCTGTACCCCAAAATCCAAACCTAACCCTGAAACCTAAAAATACCCCTGTACCCCAAAACCCAAACCTAGCCCTGAAACCTAAAAATACCCCTGTACCCCAAAACCCAAACCTAGCCCTGAAACCTAAAAATACCCATGTACCCCAAAACCCAAACCTAACCCTGAAACCTAAAAATACCCCTGTACCCCAAAACCCAAACCTAGCCCTGAAACCTAAAAATACCCCTGTACCCCGAAACCCAAACCTAGCCCTGAAACCTAAAAATACCCCTGTACCCCAAAACCCAAACCTAACCCTGAAACCTAAAAATACCCCTGTACCCCGAAACCCAAACCTAGCCCTGAAACCTAAAAATACCCCTGTACCCCAAAACCCAAACCTAACCCTGAAACCTAAAAATACCCCTGTACCCCAAAACCCAAACCTAGCCCTGAAACCTAAAAATACCCCTGTACCCCAAAACCCAAACCTAATCCTGAAACCTAAAAATACCCCTGTACCCCAAAACCCAAACCTAACCCTGAAACCTAAAAATACCCCTGTACCCCAAAACCCAAACCTTACCCTGAAACCTAAAAATACCCCTGTACCCCATAACCCATACCTAGCCCTGAAACTTAAAAATACCCCTGTACCCCATAACCCAAAACTAAATATATACTATTAATTAAATCAATTAATTTAATTTACATTTAAAAAAAATGATTTAAAAAAATAACATACTTACCAATACTTACGTTGTAATGGCATGCGTTGTAATAGCATCTGCTATGTAATGTCATGCGTTGTAAAGGCATGCGTTGTAACGGATCCTGCGTTGTAATGGTGTGCGTTGTAACGGTGTGCGTTGTAATAGTTGCGTTGTAAGTGTTGTTTCCCCACATTAAGTGGCTTAACACTGCCTTGTAAATAAGGCAAAGCCCGTGTCGCCACCACAAATTCTCTAAAAGTGACTTTGTGGTGGCGATAGGGGCTTGTAAATATGCCTGGTAAGGGTGTGAGTTATAGTTACTTTAGGGCATGAGTTATAGCTACCTGAGATAAAAATAACTGGTAAATTTCAGTGGGTTTGTTCACTTAAAACGGTATGCTTTAACTCATATTTTCATCTGATTGTAACAGCCCTTAAACATTTGGGGGCATATTTACAAAGGCTTTATCTCCGCTTTTTTGGCTTAAAAAGCCAAAAAAGTGGAGATAAAACTATCACCCTATTTACAAGAGGGTGCTAACATGCATAATCGCAACATTTGGCCATACACAGCATGCTGTTGGCTGCAGGGCCTCGCCTATGGCTAGGCCCTGGTCCCAACCCTTCGCTGGCACCCTACTGCCACTCCTGCGCACAGCCTTTGGCCATGCGCAGCATGGGGTTTAGCACAGGGCCAGTCAGGCTCACTGACTTTGTCAAAGGGTCACAACACGAAAATATAAAAGAAGGGAGCCTATTGACTTTAGCTAAGAGTAGGCATATCAACAAATATAAAGCAGATCCATCATTGTTGTCCAAAAATCACCAATAAGTTTAATCAAATGTATATGTCACTTATACAAACAATGCAATGTTTAATAAAAGTGATTGTTCTAAAAAATATTTAATAAAGTTTTATTTAAAAAAATCACCATGTCTCTGAGTGATTCTCTGAACATTTTTCATCCCACCAAATGCAATCATAAAAACAACCACAAAAGAGCCTTACATTCCAGTGGAGGAACATAGAGCTTCAGCTAGGAGTGCTTTAGAAAAATATGGGAAGTTCTCCTGGGTTCATTGATTTCTTGATCGAGGAGTCTTACTGCTTTTCTAATGTTGATGGGAGGCTTCTGCACTTCCTGCTGCCCCTACACCATTAAAAAAATGTTGGTGAATCCCCTGCCTTTTCTAGGCACACCACCAGCAGCAATATATGCATGTAAAGAAAAAGACCATTCTGGGGTGCTCCTTGCTGCAGCAGTGAATAATGAACGAGTGGCTCTGGCTGCTGATTTAATACTCACCTCAAAAACAAATTGTGGGTGGGCCGGTGTGCCATGTGGCCCCCGTCCCTGGCCGATTTTGGCCCCAGGGACCCCATCCCCCGGGGCCAGGCCTTTTTTGAATTGAGGAGGGGGGTCCTGCAGCTCCCCCTTGCCAGATCTATTTCGGCCTTGGGGACCCCATGCCCTGGGGCCAGGACTTTTTTATTAAAAATTAACGGGAGGGGTGGCCTGAGCGGCTCCCCCCCGGTCTGTTTTCGGCTCCAGGGTCCCCATCTCCCAAGGCCCTACCTTTCTCCTAGGTACCCCGGTCCCACCCAGGGCACCCACTTCCAACTGTTGGGGACCACGGGGAGGCTGAAGGCCCTCGCAGTCCCTGCTGGCTCCGCGCCTCCGGCGGGAGCCGACATTGCTTTCACAAAGCGGAAACTGCTGAACATGCAGCTCTCTCTCTGTAAAAGCAATTTTGCTCCACGTCCAGCAAGTGAGAGCATATTTAACCCCTTGCATGCTGGTGACGAACCCCAGCCGTCACGCTCCGCGGTGCTCGTGTGCGGATGACGGTTGGGGTTCGTCACGGCCCCGCGCTGTTTGTCTGTTTACCGCACAGCAGCGGAAACGGGCCAGCATCGAAGGGGTTAATGCTCTCGCTTGCTGCAAGCGAAGCGTATGCCATTGCTTGGCGGGAGCAGTAAAGCCCACACCAAGCCATAACAAACAGCTATTTCCTGGGAGTGGGCACCCCGGGATATATCAGGATACGGCCCTCGAGGGTGGTGGTTCCCAAGGCCATCTATGGCTGCAGGAGGGGGTCGCTTTCTGTGTCCCCTCTTATCACTCCCATCTTTCCTACCATTGTTTCTCAGCAGAGTACTGAATGGTTTATTTGCAATGTAATAAAAGTTACTAAAAATATAAATGTTGCCGTAAAGATAGAATACATTGCAAACGTGGACAAACAAGGTTAATGTTTTCAGAGGTGTATTTCCAATTCATATTTCACATTTCATATTTCCTGTTCCATTTCGTCTGCTTTGTAGTTGAGGGGTGGATGTCTCTTTGTGACTTTTCTGTGCTCTGATGTATGCACAATTCATTTGAAGCTAAAAGAATAGCCGACTCTATTTTCCAAAGAGCCACAAATATCAGCTTAACAATTACAGTTCCAATATGGAGTGTAGGAGTGAGGTGTAATATATATTAAAACGTAAACTTAAACGTTTCATAGACCATCTAAACCAAAATTACACAGCGTAGGAAAACTATGTTGTAATTACATCTATAACACCTATGACAAGTTGACAGTTCTGGCATATGAAAACCTGTTCTGCCTGAGCTCAGCTGATGCCCAATCTGAAAGACAAACATTTCAGTCTGTGATCACACCCCATTCATAACTTTAGGAGTTGCACCTACCATCTGGTCAAGCAGCACCCATGAAAGAGAAGGGGAAGTTTCCCTAGACTTCTATGTATCTGTATTTCAGTAGCCTTTACTTTCCTACAGGGTTACACCTGACTCAGGGGAACCAAGCACCCCAGGAGGCCTGTACTCAAAGGCGATTTATTCTAAGTCTAGTACAGTGAATGGGGAAGGCCACAGGTTGAGGTAGGTGGCAGGTCAGATCTCCACAAAGCTGGGACAGAGATCATTTTGGATGTTGGTACAGTGAACTCTGGGGTAGTTCCATTGCCACAGAGTACGGTCCCAGAAAAGCAAGTGGGATATTTCTCTTAAGACCCTTTAGAACATCTTGTGTGAACCAATTCATGGAGAAAATCTTACTGGAAATGGAGAGGAAAGAATAATTCTCTGTCTGCTGCTTCACTGATGGAATCCTGTCTACCTGCCTGGCTCTTGGGAGAGCAATCACAAGCTCTTTCGTCAAAGTTGTCTTCAGCATTTTACTCCAGGAGTGTCAGTGCCGGCCTCTATTGGCTGTGAGAAAGAGGATTATTAGAACTAAGAACTGTCTCTAGATCAAAAACTGCAAGACTGTAATTTGAATTTGTAAAACTTGTCTCGTTTTTTTACTTTGGGATGTTTGCACAGAATTGGTGGGGAGTAACGAATCAGCACTGAGGTGGGAGGAATCAGCTAAGCTCTCCCAGTTACCTAATGGCCATTGCAGCAAGGTCGTACAGGTAACAAGCGCTTGCTGCATGCTTGAGGGAAACTGCTTTACTAAGAATTGTCTCCAGATCAAAAATTGAGGGGCATATTTGCAAGGATCTATCACCATGATCAGCGCTTTATCGCAGCCAAAGTCACGATAAATGTATTGCCCCGTTCACAAGCTGGTGCAAACAGCCGATATCACCAGTTTACCTGCGACAGCATTTGCAAAAAACATCGCCACAGATGACCCCGGCAACTATCGCTAATGAGATTCAGAGTAGGCGTTCCAGAGCAAAAAGCCACAACAACACCACTTCACAACATTCTCAATGGCCAGCCAGATCTTCGATAAGATCACAAAACATGCGATAAGGCATGTTAGTAGCAGGAAATTAACACCTGCTCTGACCTGGTACAAAGTCGGACAACAACCTGCACCAGAAAAGGGAGCCCAGCCCACAGCCACACCTGAAGACCAACAGATGTCATGGAGCAACTGATCATGCAGCTCGGAGCCACAACACCCACCCCCAGGACCGGCACCCCCCGGACCCTCCCTGCACATCAAGACCACCAAAGAGGCAGCGCAGAAAAGACAGCGGACCTTCAGGAAACACACCAACCTCACAGACCTAACTCCAGACAATTTCATTGCCCACTACAGGCTCAAAAGGACAACCATCCTCCGCATCCTGACCATCATTGCCCACAGGCAGACGGTACCAACACAGCGGACAACCAGCATACCACCTCAGACAAAGACAAACCCACATACAGCATGTATTCATAGCCCACCACACTACATGGCATCCTAGGGCCAACTCATGAAACGCGCACTGCAGCATGGGGACAGTAGAGCATAACACTGCCCTGTTCTAGACCCTTATTCCCAGCACACTTCACTGCATCTTTATGAACAAGGGCACACCGAAAATGACTTGTATTTGTTGATCAAATTTCTCAGTCTTGGACTTCTTCTAGTGTTTTTTGCAATTGACTGTTTAGACTGAGTTTGACTAATAACCTCATTCTCTTGCTCTGGTCTTTCCCTTGTTTTTCTCAGATGGTTTCTCACACTCACATTTGACCCCCAAAAAATAGATCAGGTCTATAGAAAGTGAGTCTACCACACAAGACTCAGAGGACACTTATTTGGCATGTGAAGAGATCAGAGTTAGTGAACATGGAAAACAGTGTACAATTATTAAACACTTAGGGGCATATTTACAAAGAAGTGGCGGAGCATGTCGTTAGCCTTCTTGGCTTAACGACACGCTCCACCACTTTTAAAAGGCAAGGCTGCATCATATTTACAATAATATGGTGCAGCCCTACACTGGCACTAAGTTTAGCAGCCTAGTGCAAGGGTGTCTGCGTTCAGGGAAAGATTGTTTATGTACAGGAAGGTCCCCCTTCCTGCACATAAAAAATCTTTAAATGCTGCTTTGTAACTTTTATGTGTGCTGCTTACTGCATCACACACAGAAGTTGCAAAACAGCGCTTTATAAAAATGATTGTTTACGTACAGGAAGGGGGACCTTCTTGTACATAAACAATCATTGGCCCTTGGCTATTCCATGTGTGCTGCACAATGCAGCACACATGAAAAGAGCAAAAACGAGGAAAAATTAAATATTTCCCCTTGTTGTGCCAAGTTAAGACCAGGTTTTCCCTGGTCTTAATTCTGGCGCTGCCTCCTATATAAGCTTCCCTTGTAAATAGGAGGCAGCGTCAGAAACAATGGGTGTTGTGGTGGAACGCCTCTCCAACACCCACTGCCCACGACTTTCACGCTAAGCATAGCATGAAAGTGGGCCTTATTTACAAGGCAGCGTTAAGCCAAGTTAATTGGCTTAACGCTGCCTTGTAAATAAGGTGAGGCCCCTATCGCTATCACGACGTTGTGATGGCGATAGGGGCTTGTAAATATGCCCCAAAGTGTTGATGCAATGAAGGAAAGACTGGAGAAACAAGCCTACAACATGTACCTAACCGAACGTTGCATTTCTTAAGCTAAAGATAACTTAACATCAAACAAGGAGGAACTACTCAAGCGGGAAGACTTGCTAGAACTGGTAAAAAAAAAAAGAGCATACACCTGGAAGCATGCTCTTAGAGCAACGATCTACGAATAATTTGAATCACCTACACAAATGAAAGGTCAGGATGGTGGACTTCATTGAAACCCTGCTTCTCGGCAATGCTTGTGGTTGATAAACTACGCTAGTCGCTAATACAGAATCACTGGCTGGAGCATCAGCATTGCCGACCACCATCAATACATTGCTAAAACAGAGACATTGCACAGAGAGCAGCAAGAGAAAAAAGAACCATCTATTGCTTCTTCAACTTTACCCTTGCAGGTCAGAAGGTCATGAAAAGGAAGCACAGCGAGTAAAAGGAAGCTCCAACTATCTAAAATTCCATATGTTATGTCATACCCTGTACATTTAAAATCAACCTAAATAGAAAAAATCTTATATTCAATAACACCACAGAAGCTGATAAATGTCTAAAAAATACAAGACGCAACAAATCTCCCCCTTTCCTGGGATCAGATGGAAGATCACGACCCAGCCTCGATGAAGGGTAGGAAGCCACATGCAACTTGCTGTCGTTATAACAAAATGACTGAACTACATGGGTTAGTGTGACTGCCACTGAAAAACAACACAAAAACCTACTGACCTACAAACTAGAGATGTGGTATAGCAGAAACTCCTAGATGGGTAGGCCAAACAGAAAAGACAACATGCATCAAGCAGAAAAGAATCCCATCAGCCCACATGCGTGGCTACTCTTCGTCATCTGGGATTGGTGGTTGGTTGTACGATTCGTGCAACCAACCAGGAGTAGTATCAAAACTCAGCTTGTTTTGTACCCCAGTGATCGGTACAGTCACTCGCCAGTCTTGATAAGTGGTGCTTAAGATTTGCAGTGTAAAAGGGGTGAAGTCATGAAGTGCAATTGATCAAATTGGCTACTAGGATAATTCCAGAAACTTTAATAAACATTATCCCAGTGTCAAGTTTAAAAACAGAGTTCAGACAGTTTGAAAGGATAACTGTCATTTGCGGTGGAATACTAGGTCTACATGTTTCAGCCACTAGGCTTTCGTCAGGACCAATACAAATAACGCTACTGCAAAAATTGTGAAAATGCAAAGTAATATTAACAAATCAAATGGTTGGTGCGATACAGCCTATCAATATCCTGTAGCTCCCATCAGGTAAGCCTATCGTACAGGAACTTTGGATTCATTCCCAGCTTTATGTGGGAGTACTCCTCACCTCTCCTGGCGACTGCTCAGGGAATGAGGCCCCGCTCTGTCCGTCTGTACCGCCGGTGAAACTGAGCCGAGCTCTCTCTTGAAATGTAATTATCAATTTAGCAGGTAACTTACCTATTCTTTGAGAATGGATAAATGATATCACATTAAGCATAAAGAGTTAATTGGACAGCAAAGCTTCTGAAACAAAATGGGAACATGCATCCACTATGTCAAGTTAATTTTTTTATTTTATTTTTAAAGTTTTCTATAGCACAAACATGATCACCAGGGGTATCAGAGCGCATTTCAGTATAACAGCCAGGGAAGGATACAAGGGGTAAAAAACAGAGCAACCAAACAAAGAAAACAATCTTAACAGTCTCATAAAGCAAGGCGCCTTAGGGAGCAATGGAAGCAATGAGTCCAGGCAAAAAGTTTCTTTATCCATAACGTTTTACTTCCTTGAGACAGGAAGTATAGGGAATAAAGTCTATGTTGCGAACATGGTCATTTGGGGTATCATAGCACATTACCATATATCAGTTGCAAGTGGAATTATGCGGAGGTAATAGAGGATCGACAGGTCGGCAAGACAGACTTCATATACTCCAACCGGCAAGGATGTCATCCAGCAATTGTGGCTGACCCTGTCTTTTGGAAGTGTTTGGGCTCTGGCCCAATGGCCCACCAAGCGTAGAGCCAGTTTAGTTAGAAATGTTATTGATATGAGGGCTAGGTTTCACTGATCATTTCAGGATCATTGTGAGGAGGGAATGTAGCAGAGATAAAACAAATGCAAGCTGCCAGGATCATCAGCACATTACCTAGGCAATACACCACTACTAAAACCGAAAACTAACAGACAACAGTCGTTATCTGCGTTAAATGGTCACACGGCAACATAAAGGAGCACCCTAAACTAGGCATCAGACGTATAAGAGGGAATGTTAGGACCCTCAATAACTCATGCAAGGCTATGCAGGGCCTGGCCTATCTAGACAGGCACACATTATATATAGCTAGCCTCCAAGAAATTAATCTCAACAGTATATCAGAGGAGCACGCTGCCAAAAAATCGAGTGCTCGTCTCTTTTTGAGCTTTTATTCCACAGATTCTGGAGGTGCCTCTATTATAATCAAAATAGGAACCCCCTTTATACCAAAAATTACTTGATGGGCTCCAGACGGCCATTGTATATTAGTACAGGGCACCCTATGTGGCAGACTCATTACACTACTAAACACCTACGGCCTGAACACAGATTCCCTGGAATTCTTCCAACAGATGGCAATAGATACGCTGGCGTTAATACCCTTGAGCGTTTTGGTATGTGGGGAGGCTTTAATCACATACTCGACCGCCTCATGGATAAACACAACAGGACTAACCTCAATGTAACAGCAGCTGCAAAACCTGTGAAACAAATACTGCTTCAACATGAGCTACTCAACCTGTGGTGTGTCCTTCAGCCAAACAAGCACAATTTTACATTCCAGTCAGATGTGAATGACACCTCCTCAAGAATAGATCACAGGATCATTTCAGGGACATTATTTCTTGTACGATGGAGTGAACATACCTGGCTATCCAACCTCTCCTCAGTTAAAGTCACACTGGGGTTCCTACTTACACGTGCACCTCACTGACTATGATGATTACCACCGGGCGACCTACTCAAGAAGAAATCAGGAATGCTTTGAAATAATATTTTAAAATAAATGCTTATTCAGTGCCATGTACTGGCTCAGTATGGGAAGACTTCAAGGTTTATATTAGAGGACTGTGTTCTGCAAAACATACAGGTATCTGTAAATTCGTTTGCTGACACCCAGAGAAACAGAACAAAAACTGAATCACTTAGAACCCAACCCAATTATGGACCGCAGCATAAGAACACTCAAATATATTCTTGTCATTCTTCAGAGACACGCAGACGATGCCACTAGAGACATACACTAACTAAGCAAATACTCAGTAGCCATCTGTTACAGTGGAGGCAAAAGGCCAAGTAAATCATTTGGTTTACTTATGCACCCCCCATGGGCCTCCTCAGACATTGTAGGGACACATACATTCAATGGGGACAGGGTAGTAGATTTAGAAGGTAAAATGCATACATTCTGCAACTATTATACAGAACTGTACTCGTCTGCAAAAACTACTGCCTCTAAATTAACAAATGACCAAGTCAATACAATAGAATTTGCCTGGCTTGCTGACACACACTGAGAATACTTTTCTAGACCAATCACTGTCGAAGATATGGCCAACACTATCCAAGAACTGCAGGATGGAAACTCTCCAGGTGGAGCCGGTCTCACAGTCAAAGACTAAGCAGCAATCACAGCGCCAGACCCACTGTTGGTATTCCAAGAAGCAGCAGAGACAGGCACAGTACAGAGGTACCATCCCACCAACCGTGCAAAATGTGCTAATAGTAACCCTCTCAAGCCTGCTACAGACCCAATTCGGTGTAACTCATTTCGTCCGCTGTCACATATTAATGCTGATAATATAATACTGGCAAAAACTCTGGCAGACAGCCTGCACTCTATCATGGCAGAGATTGTCCTCCCTCAACAATTGTGATTCATCCAGAAAGGTCCATTAGATTTTGATGCAACATTAACTGCAACCAGAGATTGCAATACTCCTCCGTGCTGCTAAACCATTCGATTCTATTGAGATGGATATTTTTGTTGAATGTACTAGTACAGATAGGACTGAGCCTAGAACATATCAAATTTTTAATTTTTTTAAGACTACTTTACGCACAGCTGGCTTAATAATTTAATATCTACCTCAATAAATATCACAAGTGCGTCACTTTTCCCATGTTAAAAGTGACGCAAAAGTGGCTCAAGGGGCTTGTAAATCTGCCCCTAAGTGCCAGGGCCCTACGTTTTGCTGAGACTCACGCAGCCTCTGCTGCCATACGTCGGGTTAACCGAAAAGCAAATCCGCCTAATCATTATTCCCTCCAAATGCCTCTTTCCTCCACCATCAGACACCTCCTGCTTTTTATCTCACTCAAGCAGGTTCTTTTTTATCCCTGCTCTCTACCGTTCTGACTGTCTTTCCGTCTTTTTGTATTTTTTTGGCTCTTGCTCTGGGTCCGAGCTGATGAGGAAATATATACGGTATTTACATTTTTGCTGGCTTAAGGAAAAATATGCGGTATTCCCAGTTTAGCTCGCTAAGACGAGATTTTCTGGGACATCCTTAGCGGGAGTTACCAAATATCAAAAAATGTCTATTGCAATGCCTCAAAACCCAAAGACACAGGGGCCCACTTTATATATTCCTAGGCAGCCCAGACTCGAAGAAACCTCTAATTAAACTGAACATGCAGCCACCTGAAAGCACTATAAAAGAACTTAGAGCAGTGTGGCAGGTGGGTTGGGTCGATAGCTTCAGATTCGTTCCCGTAGAGAAACGACAACCTTAGACACATTGGGGCATATTTGCACTGCCCCTGTGGCACTTTTACGCCGCCGGAGCATCACTTGTGTGACACTTCAGTGGCGCAGTGCGCTAGCCCATATTTACATGGCCACACAACGCCACCCTGCGTGGCTTTCCATTGCCTTGTAATATGGAGCAAGGCAATGCCTTAATCTGCATGGAAGAGCGTTCCGTTGGTGTTGCAGAGGGTGTTACCACGCAACACCCATGGGGGCTTCTTTACAAGCCCTTTGTGGCGCTGGTGCGTCACTTTTATTAACACCCTGGCAGCGCAATGGGCTTCCCCATATTTTCAAGGCCGTGTAAAGTCACCCTGCATGACTTTTCATGTCCTTGGAAATATGTTTCCCTTTCATACATAACTCTAAGTGAAAGGGCGTTCCAGGGGGCTTGCTGTAGGTGTTCCCACTCAACATCCATGGAACTTGGCACATTCCCAGATTAACAACATTTGGTAAAGTTGGGAATGCTTCAGTATTCTACGCCTTCCCAGGTGAGGTGTAAGGAGGCGCAACGAGGAGAAATACTTTCATTTCTCATTGTTTTTTCCTCTTTCTATGTGTGCTGCATTCTGCAGCACGCATAGAAAGAGAAAAATGCCTTTAATGCTTGTTTTTGTAGCGGAAGGAACACCTTCCTGCACAAAAACAATCATTTAAGCGTACACACCCTTGCAAAATGACGCAAGTGTGTCTGCGCTGGCGCACAGCAGCTGTTTGTGTGCCGTCACAAGGGAGAAGGACAGGAATGTGCCATATCTTGCAGATACAGCACATTCCTGCTTTTTTATCTTGATGCATGGCAGCACAGCAGGAAGACTTGCTGCCCTGCCATGTGTCAAAATACTGTAAATGTGGCCTTTGGTTTTTGACACTGCCTCAGAATTACCAGATAGGGTAAATCTGGCAGCCCTAAAAGTAACGCCTTCCCAAAGCTGGCGTAACGCGGAGAAATGTTTACATTTCCCTTTGTTTATTCCTCTTTCCACGTGTGCTGCACACATAGAATGAGGAAAATGCCTCACGCAAAAACAATCATGCCAACAACACAGAGGGCCTTATTTATGAGGCCTTACGCCACCATTGAGTGACTTTTTTGTGATGCAGCGGTGGCATAAACATGGTGCTACACTGCGCCATATTTACAAACTGACACATCTAGTCAGATGCGTCACTTTGTAAACCCCTGCGCTACATTACACCTGCATCAGGTATAATGTATACAGTGTGGGTGTTCCCCTGTAAAAAAGGCTCGTAGAAGTGGTGCAGTGAAATCTATGAGATTTCACTGTGCCACCTACAAGTTCCCTGCATCAAATCCTTACGCCTGACTCACAGCAGGCGTAAGGACTGACGCAGGCTCTTTTACACTGGACTCGCCCATTGCTGGAGTTGCGTCTGTTTTGACACACACTCCAGCAATGTGTCATCACAGCGCCAACAGATACGTCAGGATTTCTGACTTAACTGGTCAATTCTTGCGACATAGAGTACCGTACCGTAAATATGGCACATCCAAGGTGTCGCAAGGAGGCTGCAACCAAAAATAACCTGTATGATGCATGTACATTTCATAAATCATTATGCAGGTGTTAATAGCAACTGCATCCTAGGCAATGAATACCTAAATTTGCCTCAAACTTACTTTAATATTTCACATTCGGCTAGTAAAGAAAAATGTGCCAGCTCTATTTAAAATTATATGAAACACTACACAAAGAGCTACACTCCAGTTACTTACTTATATTGCCCTGATTAAAAACTTTAGATTGGAGACATCGTCTTTGCATTAAAACCTTTTTAATGGAAGCGTAAAATTATGCTAAATGCACACTTTATATAAAACTTTATCTAATATAGAGCCCCGGGAGGTTTGCAGAGAGCTGAACGAGAACTGTGGCACCTGTCGAAATCCTTCCTTTAAGTCTCTGAATGTTGTAAAACAATACCGCGGAGACAGAGACAACGGAAACTTGGGCGTTGCTGCCATCTAGTGGACTAATGCAATTTTACTTCTAATATGATGGCAGTCTTAAAACCAGACAATTTTTGAACGTTGTGAAGCTTGACATGTCATGGCATAACTTCAGGTATTCTAAAAAAAAAAAAAGGAAATGCTTCCTCACCTAACCCCATCTCCTTTCTACCTGGCCAGGGTCTGGTAGTTGGGGACCGACCTACTTAACTCAAAAAAATCTGTTAAATTCGTGGAAAAAGAAATTTCATTTAAAATAGAACTAGTTAATTCTACATGTTTGCCTTTCTAAATACATCCATATCTAAAATGTGGGAATTAAATGAGTAGTGACCCTTCAATCTCACACTTTAGCTAAGAATAATTGCTGTCCCTTTCTTCTTCCTGCGCGCTGCTGGTGTAAGCTCTTCGATTTAGAGCGAAGAGTGCGTAGAGTGGGAACCATACGTGTATGTTGCAGTTTAAATGGACACCGCATGCCATCTTGTAGGCGACACCAGGTTCAACGGGCGTGTCTGTATGGCAATAATGTGAAAATGCGACGGGTCCCTGCTGATAGAAAAGACACTACGACCACATTGGTGCTTGGTAAGATATCCCTTAGCAAACACAAGGAGATGATGAACGGAGCATTGAAACTTTTCAGACACTCACCCACAGTCGCTATTTGATGTGGGTTGAATCCATCATTGTTCTTTAGCTCACTTCGCCACCCCAGTTCAGACCCAGCCATATGCAAATCAATCTTGAACCTGTTCCTCATGGGAACAGTCCAGCCCAAACTGCCAAGCCAGGTCTTCCCTGGAAGCATCCTTGGAAAGGTTGCCCGTCTTACGAATATGACCCTGCCTCCGCAATCACTCCGGGGCATATTTACAAGCCCCTATTGCCACCACAACGTCACTTTCAGTGACGTTGTAATGGCGATATGGGCTTCGCCTTATTTTCAAGACAGCGTGGCTTAACGTGGCTTAACGCTGCCTTATAAATAAGGCACCCTTTCACGCTGTTCTTAGCGTGAAAGGGGAGGGCAATGGGTGTTGCAGTGGGCGTCCCACCGCAACACCCACTGATTTTGACGCCGCCCCCTATTTACAAGGGTGGCGTAAATAGGAGGCAGCGCCAAAATTAAAACCAGGGAAAACCTGATCTTAAACAGGCGAAATGAGGAGATATGCTTTATTTCCCCTAGTTTTTGCTGTTTCTATGTGTGCTGCCTTGTGTAGCACACATAGAAACAGCAAAAGGCCACTGATTGTTTATGTGCAGGAAGGTGACCCTTCCTGCTCACAATCTAAAAAATAAGATGCTTTGCAACTTCTATGTTGCATTAGGCAGCACACATAAAAGTTACAAAACGCCATTTAAAGATTGTTTATGTGCAGGAAGGGACACCTTCCTACACATAAACAATCTTGCCCTCAAAGCAGACACTCTTGCATTATGGTACAAGGGTGACTGCGTTGGAGCTAGGCTGCTAAACTTAGTGACAGCGCAGGGGTAAACAAAGGGCTGCACCATTCTGTTGTAAATATGGTGCAGCCCTGTGTTACTTGAGTGGCGGAACGCGGCGTTAAGCCAAGGAGGGTAACGCCACGCTCCACCACTTCGTTGTAAATATGCCCCTCAGTTTGGCTCTCAGTACAGGAAGTCTTTGTGAGTTAAGGTACATTTATATACTACGCTGCAAGCGAGGAGCCTACATTTAACAAAACAAGAAAATAAATCAACAAATAAATCAAACATTCTTGGTGATATCGTTTTTGGTGATCGAGAAAAGCGTACTGACTTTCTCTGGTGTGTGGCCTCATCTCATCTTGGTTGTGACAAGAGACCATGACTTGAGTAATGAAGGTTTACTTTAATTTCATGTAAACATTGCTAGCCACCTCGCTGTGGCCCAGAGTGCCTTGCGGTGTGGTTATAGGAGAACCTTAGCAGGCAGGTGGGTGAGGTGGCATGGTGGACAAAAAAAAAGATAGACTGCATTGAGGCCCAGAGTAGTTACTAGGGTCTGGGATTATTTCAAGGAAGTCACCCATCACTTTTTGTTTTCTCTCTGTGCGACGGGTATGCCCAAACGCTGGCCCTGTGATCACTGTAACAATGGACTCAAGCTGCGCCCTATTGGCGAAACCCAAATACTGTCCTGGCGGTTCAGTCTGGACTGTTCCTATTGGAACAGGAAAAAGGCTGATTTGCATATGTGTGACTTCTGTCTGATGTTACATGGTGGCCAGAAAACGATAGGCTAGATTCTGTCCTGGAGTAACTGCCAATGGCAGAGAGTAATTCATGCATTCCACCCATTACTTTTTGGCATTTCTCGTTACTACTCAGGGGTGCACAGGTGTGTATTTACTTTTGAACATTAATGCACATTATCAACCTTGTTTATGTCCCTAGCATTAAATACATGATGTGGCTGTGGGGATAGTCACATACATAATAAAATCACATACATGCTTCATACAAGCCATATTCCTATATATTGACTAATTAGAAGATTACCATCTGTTTAAAGGCTTACTCATAAGAACTTCCGGTTCACATTCTACCCAAAACACTATAGGCTGCATTACATATATTGTGCTATTTGTTTGGCCTTAAATTTTCCGGATGATGTGTCACACCTTCCTTGGTGTGTATCATGAATGGTTAGTCATTTGCTAATTTTCGCTGAAATTTTAATAACCACATATGTTTCTGAAGTATTTGCAAAGGTTCAACTTCATACATGTATAATTTGAAAAGTCGAAGTTTGACATACCATTTTTTTAGTTTTTTACCAGCTACAAATATTTGTACAAACGAAACACTTAACACTGGAAACATTTTCTGTGGTTAGTTTGTGAAACAAACCTCCGTGTTACCGCTCATAATGCAGTGTAAAATATGGAGCACATAAAACTAGTGCCTTCCTTGGCAATTTGTTTACTATGACCCAGGTGGGCAGGGGCGTCCACAGAAATTTTTCCAGGGGGGGTAAAAATGTTACTTCATCACCATCCTCCAACATGATTGAGCACAAGTATTAAATAAATAAAGAAACAATCTAATAAGACAAAGAGCTTAAATACACAAAGAAACCCATGGGGGGGGAGGGGGTTAAATCTTGTGAGGCTCCACAGCAGATCACCTGGTAACTACAATGAAACCGAGGAAAAAACTAAAAATGGCCGGCAAAAAAAATCTAAATCATATTGATGTGGTTCTAGAGAGATCCACATCAGCAAACCTTTCATTGATGATACAGTGGACGATTGTGTCAAATTCAAGAGCTAGTAGGATCAGCCTCGCTAAGCCACATTGTCTAGAACAATATTAATGAAGCAACTCATTAAGTACCAAAGCCATGACTGATTCCAACGATCTACTTGGACAGAAACTCACAGAGGAGTGTCCCTTTAGAGTCTGTGGAAAAGTAAGAGAGGGAAATCTCAGTGCAGAAGTAAAGGTCAGATGCAGGAAAACTGAAACAAGGAAAGCAGCTGGTGAATTTTCCAGAGAAACCCACTTGATGTGAAAGTGAAAATGTCCTGGGGGAATATTAGCAAGAAACTCCCAAAAAATATCGCAGAGTGCGCTTAGCGCGAATATTTTCATCGCCAGCTATTGGTGGAATATATCGCCACGCTAACTCTGTATTAGCAACAATTAGTGATATGGTGCTGGCGACATCTAAACACACCAGACACAGCCCAAATCGGCCCCCCAGGTTGCCAAAAAAGCAGCCCACAGCTGGAACTTTGATACCGGCCCCTCGGCCATTGCCTGAGTGCCCTCCTTACCAATCCAACCCTGAGCAGGGCCGTCATGGCAAGTGCTTTCTCGCGCTCTTAATATTGACGGTCCTGCAGACAAACACCCCTATGGGGGCTGTCAATAATGACACAAGTAGTTACCATAAGGCGCATCCCCTAGCGACTTAAAGTACCTACTTGTATCATATTGTGTGAGCCTGCTGCCTCATAGTTGACGATGGGGGCTGACTTGGGGGAGGGTGGGAGGGGAAAGTTATGGAATGCCTTTGTTTGCCTGTTAAAAAGAAACCAGGCAGCTGAATTGAATCAAGTGCAACGTCACCACCTGTACGACCTGCACAGGACAGACCGGCGATCCGGGGGGGGGGGCATGCGCACCCCCCTTTCACGCCCTGCGGTCGCCCATGCAAGTGGGAACACAAGAGTCATATTTATCTCTTCTCTCAATGAAGTAGTTACAAAACCTTTACTCCTACCTGCAATTGGGAGTGATAATACAGAAATGCTGCTGCCACCTGGTGGACAAGTAAAGTAGTACTCTGAAATAGGGAGATGCCCCTGACAATTTAATAAACACAAACGTAGGCTAAAACATAACACCTTAAGGAATCTCTGCTGAAGCCCTGGTAGCCACAGCATAAGCAGCAAGCAATTACTCATTGAAATGCATGTTAAATTCAATCAGTAACAACAACTTTAAAGTCAAGAAAATAAGACAACTACATTTCCAAACCAATTTTCAAATTTAGAAATAATGTTAATAGAAGTAAAAAACACCAATTTTTGTTTTGGTAAATCAGAGAACCAGAGACATAGGAGCAGAATTACAAGCCCCTTGCGTCATTTTTTAACCACTGTTGCGTCATTTCTTGTGACGCAGCGCCGGCATAAAAATGCGGCCCATTTACACTGTGATGCATTTAGGGAGATATGTCACATTGTAAAACCCTGTGTCACATTATACCTGCGTATGGTATAATGTATGCAGGGTGGGCGTTACCACGTAAAAAACGAATGCCAGGCATACTGGCATACTGTAAGTGTGATGCTTAGTCGGCAGTTTGGGCTAATAACAAAACAGGCAACAGTAACATTTAAAAGGATACACAATTCCACAGAAAGAAAGATATTTTTTCACTTACCTCACAGGGGTGCTCCTGCTGGTTAGGTTCTTGGTGGCTGTTAAGAGACCAGCCATATAACAGCTGATTTTCCTACCCCATGTTTAACCTTACCTCACTCTGTAGGGCTGAGACATATGCCAGCCTGGTACAGTCTCTTCTAAACACCAGCTACAGGGCTCTGCGTCTGCACTACAGGGCCATGCCCACACTCATGCATTGGCTGTCAAGTTCCAACATGTCCCTCAGTTTCAGTACCAAGCAGCACACAGTTTTTATGCATGTGCCATTCTGTTTCCTTCGGGTTGAGCACTTCCTGGCAGCCTGTGTAGATACACTTCATGAGGTTGTAGTGACAGAGCTGGGAGTCCCAAGCCAGGTACTACAAGCAACAGTGCTTGCTCCTGAGCCCAATGGTAAGTTAGAAAACAATATGTACATTGGGTTAATGCCACGTTGCACTTCAGGATAGATGCATTATGTTTTACTACTATCTGAGTAAGTCTTACCTCTTGTGAGGCCCACTGAGCTTTCTTGATGGTCAGGTATGTGACAGACAAGGCTTCGTCACAAACATGTATACCACACTTGACCAAAAGGAGACATGAATCACATGACCACATCAGCCATCAGCTGGGCATATGCCTCTCACATGTTAACACCAATATTGGGCCAGACCTGTTCAGGTTAAATGAAAACATCAATGCTGTAAAAAAATGTTTTACTTCAAATTCAACCAACCTAGATACAGCAACACTAAACTAATCGCATTTAAACGTGGTATGCGTGCTTTTAGCGACACAGATTCAAAGCATACAAAGGGTTGGTTCAGAGACAAAACCTCACAAATTTGCCATTTCAGAGAGAGGCATACTGTTCTGAACCACAACCATTAAAAAAATGTATCTTTCCAGACACATTTCTCTGCCTGCCATACTTTGCAGCACGTATAGCAATACACAATTTTCTCTCAAACATGCAAAAAAAGGATGCAGATTTAGACTGCTCGAAAGTGTTCCTGCCATGGTAAAATCTGCAACTCATACTGCATCACTATTTCACACAATCCAACATACAGCACAATCCATTCGGATTTACAATGGTGCGTGCTTTCGGTGTACACGTGCAAATGGTGCCCCCCCAAAACCTGGCGCCCGGTGCTGCGTGCACCGCCCTAAAGCCGGGAACTGTTTCCAGCAAAAGCTTTAATTTCTTTTTAGATCCATTTCAAAGGAACAAATGAAGCAAAGGAAAGGAAGGAGAGGGAAGCCAGTTCTTGGAGTCAGGTTTTCAGCAAGGAAAGAGCTAAAAAGGAAATAGGAGAGGTTATGCTTACTTCAAGCTGTGGGAGCAGCCAGACCCGGACCTTCTCTCTTGCCCATCAGCAGCAGCTTTCCCGCTCATCAAGCAGGGCCAGGGTTGGATTGGGATTAGAAATCGGCCCAGGCACGCTAAAAAAAATAGCCCACATTTGCATATTGCTTTTCTGCAAAACAATGCTTCGGCAAAGATTTATATACACCTGAAAACAAGTGAAGCTGCTTCTGCTCAGGACCACGCCCCCGCACAGTATGCACCCATTAACTGGCCAGCCCAGCGAGAGAAGGGAGTGACACCTCTGCCCCTTGATAAAAGGGAGGTAATAGACGCCCATCTGCCTCCAGAAAGGCCACTCAGGCCCCCACTGGGTCGCTGGCGACATCTAAACACACCAGACACAGCCCAAATCGGCCCCCAGGTTGCCAAAAAAGCCGCCCACAGCTGGAACTTTGATACCGGCCCCTTGGCCATTGCCCGAGTGCCTGCCTTACCAATCCGACCCTGAGCAGGGCCGTCATTGCAAGCGCTTTCTCGCACTCTTAATATTGACAGTCCTGCAGACAAACACCCCTATGGGGGCTCTCAATAATGAGACAAGTAGTTACCATAAGGCGCATCCTCTAGCGCCTTAAAGTAACTACTTGTATCATATTGTGTGAGCCTGCTGCCTCATAGTTGACGATGGGGGCTGACTTGGGGGAGGGTGGGAGGGGCAAGTTATGGAATGCCTTAGTTTGCCTGAGAAAAAGAAACAAGGCAGCTGAAATGAATCAAGTGCAACGTCGCCACATGTACGGCCTACACAGGACGGACCGGCGATCCAGGGTTGGAGGACAAGCACACCCCACTTGCACCCCCTGCGGGCGCCCATGCAAGTGGGAACACAAGGGTCATATTTATCTCCTCTCTCAATGAAGTAGTTACAAACCCTTTACTCCTACCTGCAATTGGGAGTGATAATGCAGAAATGCTGCTGCCACCTGGTGGACAAGTAACGTAGTACCCTGACAATTGAATAAACACAAACGTAGGCTAAAACAGAACACCTTACAGAATCTCTGCTGAAGCCCTGGTAGCTACAGTAAGTACTATAGTTCAGCTTCCAGGCCCAGCCGGGCGAGGAATATTTAATTTAAGTTTAAAAAGGAATTAGATTGACCTGAAGAGGGTCATATACAAACAGTTAGATAGGGCACAATCCTGTACCTATCCCGAAAATTAGAAAGACCTTAGGTTAAGGAAGAAAGTGAATTGAAAGAAAAGTTTTAACAGGCAAAAAGAGTTTTGGAGCCAATTGTCGCTTGCGAATTAATAATCAATCACAGCAAGTCTCAACATACAGTGTGTACAGATTAATATACAAATGAATTTCATGCAACACTGTTTTTTAAGCATTAACGTTTCGATCCCTTGGCTCCTAATGAACCGGGATCATCATCAGGACTGTATTAATCACTGCCTGTTTCCAATACGAACGCCTGCCAAGTTCAAAGGGTTGGCTTGGTCAGGCGCTGTTGGGCGTAGGAGGTACGGTCAAGTACCCGGAATTGGAGGTGCCTTAATAAGGCCGAGTTCGGTTGTAAGGCCGTGAGATCACGAGTCTATCTTCGTGTAGGGGCTCGATGCTCTCGGAGCGGATTCACGCTGATGGAGAAGAGTAGCGAGACCATCGCGTCTCCACCTTCCACCCACCGTCGATTCCACTGTGGAGCAAGCAATTGAGACCGTTAACTCAAGCGGCTGCATAATCCAAGGAGCATCGAGCCCCTACACGAAGATAGACTCGTGATCTCACGGCCTTACAACCGAACTCGGCCTTATTAAGGCACCTCCAATTCCGGGTACTTGGCAGTACCTCCTACGCTCCAACAGCGCCTGACCAAGCCAACCCTTGGAACTTGGCAGGTGTTCGTATTGGAAACAGGCAGTAATTAATACAGTCCTGATGATGATCCCGGTTCATTAGGAGCCAAGGGATCGAAACGTTGACGCTTAAAAAACAGTGTTGCATGAAATTCATTTGTATATTAATCTGTACACACTGTATGTCGAGACTTGCTGTGATTGATTATTAATTCGCATGCGACAATTGGCTCCAAAACTCTTTTTGCCTGTTAAAACTTTTCTTTCAATTCACTTTCTTCCTTAACCTAAGGTCTTTCTAATTTTTGGGATAGGTACAGGATTGTGCCCTATCTAACTGTTTGTATATGACCCTCTTCAGTTCAATCTAATTCCTTTTTAAACTTAAATTAAATATTCCTCGCCCGGCTGGGCCTGGAAGCTGAACTATAGTACTTACTGTGGTCTATAAGTTTATTGTTTGTTTATCGCATTCCCTGAGGACCCTTGTTCTCTCGAATAAGTATATTACCCATGGTCCAAAGGTATTTCTCTGGGTTCCCTTGTCTATGTTAAAAAGCCCTGGTAGCTACAGCATAAGCAGCAAGCAATTACTCATTGAAATGCATGTTAAATTCAATCAGTTACAACAACTTTAAAGTCAAGAAAATAAGACAACTACGTTTCAAAACCAATTTTCAAATTTAGAAATAATGTTAATAAAAATAAAAAACACCAATTTTTGTTTGGGTAAATCAGAGAACCAGAGACATAGGAGCAAAATGACAAGCCCCTTGCGTCATTTTTGCACCACTGTTGCGTCATTTCTTGTGACGCAGCGACGGCATAAAAATGCGGCCCATTTAAACTGTGATGCATCTAGGGGGATGCGTCACGTTGTAAAGCCCTGTGTCACTTTATACCTGCGTCAGGTATAATGTATGCAGGGTGGGCGTTCCCACGCAAGAAAGCCTCATAGTAGTGATGCAGTGAAATCTACAAGATCTTACTGTGGCACTTTTAGGATGCCACAGCATGTTAAAACCTTACGCCTGCTGAGAGCAGGCATAAGGAGTGACGCAGCACAATGAGAAACTCCCCCACAGAGACACCACGAAGAGGGCCAGCTGGTTCACCACAGAACTCCTAGCCTCCAAGCAAGCCTGCCGGAAACTAGAGAAGAAATGGCACAGTGAACAAACTCTAGACAGCCACGTAGCACACAAGGACGCCATCCAAAACCACCACCACCTCATCAGGGCGGCCTAGAGGACCTCCTGCAAAGACCGCCTCGACAACAACGCACACAATAGCAAGGAGCTCTTCAACTTCGTGAAGTAACTCTCCAACCCCAGCTCTAAAACCAACGACATCCCGCCGTCGCAAGCCCTGCGCAACTCCCTCGCCACCTTCTTCCACCGCAAGATAGCAGACATTCACCACAGCTTCAACACCCAGACAGCCTCAACAGACAGTAACACAACAGACCCTCTGCACACCATCGACCACAACCCCCTGCTAGCCTGGGCCAGCATGAGCATCGATGACACAATCAAGACCATGCCCACAATCCACTCTGGCTCTCCGACAGACCCATTCCCGCACCACGTCTTCAACAGAGCAAGCAGCTCCAGTGCAACGTCATTAATCTCTCCCTCGAGACCGTGGCCTTCCCAGAGATCTGGAAACACGCCGAGATCAACGCCCTACTCAAAAAACCTAAGGCAGACCCAAGAGACCTCAAGAACCTCCGGCCCATCTCTCTGCTCCCATTCCCGGCCAAGGTCATTGAGAAAACCGTCAACAGACAGCTAACTGATACCTCGAAGAAAACAGAACCCTGGACCCTTCCCAGTCAGGGTTCCGCAGCAACCACAGCACCGAGACCGCCCTCATCGCCGCCACCGATGACATCAGGACCCTGCTGGACAACGGCGAGACCTCAGTACTCATCCTCCTAGACCTCTCTTCCGCCTTCGACACCGTCTGCCACCGCACAATACACGCACACCTCCACGCCGCAGGGATCCGAGACAAGACTCTGTATTGGACCACCTCCTTCCTCTCCAGCAGAACCCAGAGCGTCCGCCTCCCCCCATTCCGTTCCAAAGGCTCCAAGATCATCTGCGGCATACCCCAGGGATCCTCCCTCAGCCCAACGCTGTTCAACATTTACATGGACCGCTCGCACACGTAGCTCAACAGCACGACCTCAACATAATCTCCTACGCCGACGACACTCAGCTGATCCTCTCCCTCACCAAGGACCCCATCACCGCCAAAGCCAACCTCCACGAAGGAATGAAGGCCATCGCCCACTGGATGAAGACCAGCCGTCTGAAGCTGAACTCGGACAAGACAGAGGTCCTCATCCTCGGCTCCAACCCTTCAGCCTGGGATGACTCCTGGTGGCCAACAGCAATGGGGGCAGCCCTGACCCCCACCGACCACGCACACAACCTGGGAATCATCTCCATGCTCTCAATGACTAAGCAAGTCAACGCCGTCTCCTCCTGCTTCAACACCCTCTGCATGCTTCGCAAGATCTACAGATGGATCCTGACAGATACAAGAAAGGCAGTCACCCAGGCCCTCGTCAGCAGCAGACTCGACTACGGAAATGCCCTCTATGCGGGAGCCCTGACCAAGCTCATCAAACGACTACAACACATCCAAAACGACTCGGCACGACTGATCCTCGACGTACCATGCCACGGCCACATCACCCCCCACCTGAGAAACCTGCACTGGCTCCCCGTCAACAAGAGGAGGAGCTCCTCAACCACGCACACAAGGCACTCCACCAGACCGGCCCAGCCTACCTCAACAGACGGCTCTCCTTCTACATCCCCAACCGCCAGCTACGCTCCGCCGACCTCTCACTTGCCACCGTCCCGGGCATCCGAAGAACAACCCCCGGTGGGAGATCCTTCTCCCACCTCACCGCCAAGACATGGAACACCCTCCCACTGAGCCTACGACAGACCCAAAACCAGATGACCTTCAGGAGGATACTCAAGACCTGGCTGTTCGATCAGTAGCGCCCCCCCCAGCGCCTTGAGACCCTCGCGGGTATGTAGTGCCCTTTACAAATGATTGATTGATTGATTGAATGAGGATAGGCCTCCCCATGCATTGCTGGAGTTGCGTCTGTCAACCCTTGCGCCATGGTGCGCCGTATTATAAATACGGTGCATTCATGGTGGTGCAAGTGAGGTGCCGGGTTTTTAGGAACCCGGTGGTGCCAGGGGATAACACCCGAAGACCTCTGAGTTCTCCCTTGTTCCGGACCACAGAAACAATGAGTCTTCTATCGCAGACAAAGATCAAGTTTTATTGGCAGCTACCAAGTAACACGTGTCCCAGAAGTACACCTCACGGACAGTAGGTTCTCGGGAGACTGTTCGTTTTTACAGAACCAGCCTTCTCCTTATATACACAGTATATAGCTCCAAGCAAGAATTCTTGAGTTTATGATATGGCTGTACACATATTTCTACAATAATACAAAGAGCGAAGTCATGTAAGCAAGCCCACATTTTAGATGTCCAGTTCGTTGATAGATTACCCAGTTAGGCCTGGAACTCCCATCAGATATCGATGAAACCTCAATAAAGAAGGGCACCTCCTAGTCATAAAACTGGCCATAAACAAGGAACGTGGACAGGTGCGTGTTTGCAGAAAGCATGGTCTGTATGTAGTGAATGGTTTGTGGAATGTTATGCACTGATGTTATCGTATTCGGCCACTGGGCGAGGAGCCGCCCAAACAGGTCTGGCCGAAGGCAGTGGAGTCAGTTGGGACAGGTCAGGGGGAAGTCAGGGAAGGTGGACGTGTCCTTTTGGATCAAGCTCGACCTTTAATTGACTTATCATGAGGGCAAGACGTAAGATGGATGCCGTTTACAAAATGGAGTCTAAGGGGTCGGAACGGAAACTACGATTTAGGGGTGTTGGCAATCTTCGATTATGATGCAAATGCACAGGAATGATGTCCTAGTCATTGTCGGTTCGTCGATACCAAATTCGTCATGGTATGTGGATGTTTTGTGATACGGAAAAGGACCTCGATATCGGGATAACAACAGGGTCCAGATTTTCAGAACCACACAAGGGTTTCTCAGGGTGGCACAGGGAAAGTGACGGATCTCTACAGATGCGTCACTTTCTTGTAGATCTGCCCCATAATTTTTTAAAGGCAAACCATGCCTACATAAAGTGTCAATGAAAAATATCAGTTTGTGGTTGACAGGGCCTAAGAGCGATTTCAGTCCAGTCACAATTGAGTAGATTTTGGATACACAATGCAGGTTACTCTGGCCAAAGTTTGTACCTTCATATTTAGTCACTTTTTTTGAGTGAATAGTCTTCCAGTGGGGATAAAGTCCAAGGCTGATATCAATAAGAGTTCTTCAAAGTTGAATACATAGTCATTGAGCTCCTGCTAAAGCTATTGGTTTTGGCGCCAAAAACTCAGAGTGTAGCTAGGCTATATTTTTTACTGCTACTCACCATGGGCCATGGTTTCAGCTTTGGACTTACTTAGTATTTGGTTCTCGAAATCTTCCACCACAGCATGTCTGGAAACCGTAGCCAGGCAGAGCTCCAAGAGTGAGACCGCTTTTCCAACGAGGTCTCACTGAACCTGTTTTCGATGCAGCAAAATGTTTCAGGTGACACACATGGTGCTCTTGCCCACCTGGAGTGCACAATCCCTGCGGAAGCCTCAGCATCTTGTACCACTCGTTCAAATATTGAAAAAACAATTAGGTGTTCTTTTTGGCCACTCTTGCGGTGCCTAGGTCCCCAGGGCAGCCTTCTAGGCACCAGGTCTCTATCCAGCAAAGGCAACTGGAAGTTCCAGTCCTCTGTGGTCAGCTGGAAAGTCTTGGATTCAGGAGTCCGTCTGCTTTTTTGTGCATCTGGAGCAGGCAAAGAGGTTGTCTACACAGCCCTGCAAAAGCACTTCCAATCCCTGGGAACCAGCAGGAGTCCTGCAGTCCTTTTTTTCTCGCAGGATATTTTGTACTCAGGTCCAGGAGTGGTACAGAGGAGGTTGTGGTAAGGTACTTGTACCATCATGTGCACTAGCCAATGATTGGAGAATTTTCTACAACCAAACCAGTCTAGATTCTTGTTGTACGCCCACCTCCTTTTGCAGCACTTCCTCTTCGCTTAATGGAAAATATTCTTAGAAGCCCTAACTCCAAAATTGCTAAACTCTTCTTCCACCTGGAGGGCTCTGGCTCTTTCCTAGCCACTCCGTTGTCCGGATTAAAAACTGGGTGGCATATTATCAAGGGTCATATCGCCGCTTTAGCGGGACTTTTTCCCACTAAGGCGGCGATATTTTATCACCCTATTAGCAAGCTGTCGCTAACAGCAGTTAGCGACAGCTTATAGGCGATAGCTCCATGTTTGGGGCCCGCTTTGCATGTCAGCGATATTTATCGCTAATGACATGCAAAGTGGGCGTACCCAACCTGCTAGCGACTGAAAGCAGTCGCTAACACAGCTATCGCCTATTAGCAAGGCAGGCGAAGCGATGTATATCGCTAGAAACTAACGCCTGCTCAGGCCATGACTTAACCTGTATATCCAATGGGAGGTGGATATTCAGTCCCCATTAGCGATAATGCCTGAATATCGCTGGATTTCCAGCGATATTCACGCATTGAGCCGCTATCGACGGATATTTCATTGCTTTAGAGATAAACGTTGCTAATAGCACGTTATCTCAGCGATAATATCCGGCGATGCGCGACGAAAAAAAAAATACTGTAGCTCATTTAGCGATAATTTTCGCTATTTGTTGATAATATGCCCCTAGTTCTGTCTGTACTGTACTGAAAGTCTAGGAGGGCCCTGGAAATGAATAGGAGCAGATCCTGCCAGCTCCTTTTGGCATCTCGAAGTCACTGGAAGAAACTGTGAAGGCAGTCCTTTGTTCTGCCATCTTTTCCAGTCCACCTCCAAGATGGTGATTCCCTGGTAAGTGGGCAGTTGTTGACGAAACCCATACCTCCTGATGCCCAGAGGCCAAGACAGTATCCTCCAGAAACAGAATTGTAAACTCTCAGCGAGGAGTGGGTATTGCCCACTGGGCACATATTTTAGGGGTCAGAACACATGTTCTGGGGCCTGGTTTTCAGAGCTAAACTTCAATAGAGTAAAAAAACAGCAGCATCCATCACAAAATAGGGGTGTGGGTAGTCATGCAAACAATGTCTTTCCTTACTAGTTGTATAACAAAAAACAACACAAACATTGTCGAAGAATGCCTCTGGCTAAACTACAATAGATTGAAAAAAAGAGACTGTGCAGTTTCTAAAAGATATACAGAAAATATGTGTTTATCAATTTAATAATAGCCGTTTCTGTAAAGCCTCATGATGTTCAACTATACAAGTGAGTAGTTATTTTGCCAGCATTTGTATTTCAAAACATATAGCAATTCAGTCTGTGTATGTTCCAAGTCAGACAAACTAGCTACAAAGCTCCAGAGCTCTTGCTGTTCATGATGTCAATGTACCACTGGGTACAAAGGGAAGGTGAAAACTGGAATTCAGCATCTTTGATCAGAGTAATGTACTAGAGGGCAGATTTACTACTTCTGGCGCATCTCTGCTAATCAGCAGGGATGCGCCAGAAGAGTTGCCCACCCATGCGCCACCACTGATGCGCCGCATTTACAATGCGGCGCACCGTGGCGCACAGATGGGCAGATGCGTGTCGCATCCCCCGTCGGAAAGGCGGCGCATTGCTGGAGTTGCTCCAGCAAGGCTCGGGGGTGCCCTATCCCTAACATGCTGCGTCAATCCTTACGCCTGCTTCAAGCAGGCGCAGGGTTTTGACGCAGCATAGCCTTAAAAGTGACTGAGTGAAATCTTGTAGATTTCACTCAGCCACTTTTAGGAGGCGGTCCTGCACCGGAACGCCCCCCCCCTGCGCCGGAACGCCTATATGTGGCGCAGGGCCTTACAACGTGACGCATCTCCCAGCAGCATGGCACTGGCTTTGCGCCACCACTGCGTCACAAAAGTGACGCGGCGGCGGCATACAAGAGGCGCAAGAGGCTTGTAAATCAGCCCCTAGGTGAGGCTGACAAAAAGTGTTGAGGAAGCGAGTGTGAGCGGGTGGTAGTAAATTAAGATGGGGACTCTTCAGAGAGACGAAGAGTCCCCATGTGGGTGGCTACATTTTGATGAGGTGTTGCTTGAAGAGATGGGCACCTTGCAGAAGCAAAGGACATGTGGTCTTGGCAGAGCTGGACTGAGACAGGATTAAAGATACAAGAAGCATGGTAGGAGAATGTTTGTTGTCTCTTCTCCTCATTTCTTATTTGATGGTGTAGCTGCATAACAGGGGTGCCCCAATGGGGAGGTTAATAGAGGTGACCAGCCTTAGTTGGGTACCAAAGGTAAATGACTTTTAGATGGTCAGTGGGTCTTGAAGGCACGTGGGCAGGATGTTGGAGCCACTGGTGCTCTCACAGGGGTGGATGATCCTGTAGTATCTTTTCATGACCCTTGTTGAGGTGTTCTGGTGGATTGAGCAAGCTCTCAAGTTGGGTTAAGTGTATCCCAGCAGATCATACCTTTGGTAAAGATGGCAAAGGGCAAGACCATGGATGGTGTTTCTGATCTCTGCTGCTATTAGAAAGGGCATCACTCTTCAGGCCAGGGCTATTTGTTTCTAGGTAGACTTCACCTTGTCTATTATCCTGTACTGTACCTATTATTTAATGCTTCACATGCAGACCCAACTTCAAAATTGTTACTTGTAAAGCTTTATTTAAAGCTGAATTTAATTAAGAGTATATGTTATAATAGTATTGCAGATAAAAGGCTAATTTAGCAATCATAAAAAAAATGGAATATAAAAATGATGAAACTAGGCAACATGTTACATTGAAGGGGATCTCTCCACATCTAACCGTAGCTAATTATTATATTGGCACCAAACGTATGTCATTGTATAAGGGTTCAATATTTAGATGTTTGTTCTTGCATACATAAACTTTTGTATGTGACCACGTTCTATTATTGACTTATGGTCTTGGTGCTGCTATAAGATAACAGCTCTGCTCGGACTCGAATCCAAAGCTCCTCACTCTCTCCTTCAAAGTGTGTGATTTTATACCATTCTTAGCATTATTTTGAGAAACATTACCCTCGCGATTTATGGTGTAAGATGGGAAGAAAAGGATGGGAATTCTTTGACGTATTCCTGTTAAAGCTTCTATACCTTTGCCAATATATCACACATTAAATTATTATATAAATATCTGAACTAGAAACATTGGGGCATATTTACAAGGCCTGTGTGCCACTGGAGCATCACTTTTTTTTTACGCTCCGGTGGCGCACAATGCTGGGCCATATGTACTAGGCCACAAAAACCCACCCTGCTTGGCTTTTCATGACCTTGTAAATATGGCCCCCTTTCATGCATTACTCTGCGTGAAAGGGGCTTTCCAAGGGTGTTGCTGTGGGTGTTCCCACGCAACACCCATGGATACTGACACATTCCCAGATATATAAGGTTTCAGAATCTATCTGGGAATGCATCAGGATCCAACACCTCCCATGGGGAGGCGTTAAAGTGGAACAACAAGGAGAAATTCCTTTATTTATCATCTTTCATTTTCCCTTTCTGTGTGTGCTGCATGCTACAGCACACATAGAAGAAGGAAATGCCATCAATCATTGTTTTTGGGCAGGAAGGTGTCCCGTCATGCACAAAAACAATCCATGCAACGCAGGCACCCTTGCACAATGGTGCAAGGGTGCCTGCCTTGGAGCCAGGTATCCAATTGTGCGCCAGCACAGAGATGCGTCATATTGCTGTAAATACAAGACATTCCTGCAGTTTCCTAATGATGCAGTTCGGTGCAGCAAGATGGCTTGCTGCATATCCTAGGTAATATGCCCCTAATTAGCAAAATACTCAATGCATAGAACACCCAATGAATATGAAGGAATCACTAATTACAAATGAATAACAACATTTGAAGCCTTCAGCCACAATGAGAAAGTGCACTATAGAAGAGTCTTTTTACTAGACATGTAAGATAAAACACATGGGAAATGAAACTGTGGTAAGGGAAGATTTAACAGAGAAATTGCATTAGGTGAAATGATCATTTGTTAACTTGGGCCACATAGGAGAGATTACATTTCATAATTGTTCCTGGATTTCTTATTCGGTTTGAAGTGTTTAGTTGTGGGCCAAGTAATTTTACCAAATGGTGGATGGGTGATAGTTGGTCAATTTCCTGTCAAATCGTTTCTCAGTTTTCAATATAGCTTGAGAAGGTTAGTTACCAAACAATGGTCAGCTGTTTGGGGGAACTGGTTTATTAGACAGGAATGACGATTCTCCAATTAATATGAAGAGAGAATCTTGATTTCATTAAAGACATACGGAGGCTAACATTATGCAAATACTTTTATTTGCTGCCCAAACATGCAGCCCTTTAAAGAATATCATTACATCACAATAAAATAGAACTTTAACAACATAACAACTCTGTTGAGTAGGCTCTAAGCCCCGACCTAGACATTTAGATATAACGTATCTGCCCTCTGTATCAGTCTGAAGTTGTGTAAGCTTAAATGGCGACCTGGGGTTAACCCTGGTTAAAATGCCACTCGCGTGGGTGGTGAACCCCGCCGAGTTTATGTTCCCTTCCAGTCCTCTGAACTGCAGCATAGGGCTCGTCTGGGGGAGGTGCATCTCCTGCAGGAGCGCAACATCCACATTCTGTCGATTTAGATAGCTCAGCACCTTCCGCAGCTTGCGGTGGCCATTAAGTCCCCTGACATTCCAGGTCATTACTCGTAAACCACCCACCGTACCCTGGGCGTCCTGCACATTACATGACATTGTCTTCGTAGATAAGGCATATCATGGAAACAGACTTGCTGTGTTCTAGCGGTCGGTGTACCATAGTCATGTCCAACAACAACAACCTCCCTTGAAAAACAACCTCCCACAGCAGACCCCTCCTCCTCAGCAACCTCTCCCGCCACCTACAGCAGACCACCCCCAACTCGGCTGCATGATACTCCAAAATTCCCGCCCTCACACCTCCCACCCCCTCCTCCCCCATGTCCTACCCCAAAAAAGAACCAGTGTGCCAGGCACTTGCGGGCAGAGGTAGCTCCGTCTGTTGCACTTTAGCGCTTAACTGTGCATACATTGCCTAGCCTCTACCAGCAAATGCCACAAAGAGAATAGTGAACAGTATCCCCCAGCATGTCATGCTCAACCCTGCAGTCGCCCCACTCTACGGATCCTGAGGATAAGTCCTCCAACACAACAGTGCCCGAATGCAAGGATCACCCGCCTCCCAGTGGCCATGTCCATAAACACAAACATATCAGATATACAGACCGGACTTGTCCCAATGTTCCATCACTCCGAGACAGTAGACCCTCAGTAGGCGTCGGGATCTCCGCCCCCAAATTATGAGCCAGGGAGCAGCGCGTGTCTGTGAGCCTCCCCCCACATCTTCCCGTCTCACCCCAGCCAGTTAATGTCTTCTCAATCATCGTGGACTCATAGTCTCTGTAGGTCGATCCTGATCATCCAGCGTGCCACCTTCTGATTCCTCACGCTGGGATCTCGCCGGGCTACTGCGGTGCTCCTTAGCCCAGGATGTAATTGCCTGCTGCAGCTCTTTGGGGTCTGTGAAGATGTGCAAATTACCCTGTCTGTTAACCCTTAATTTTGCCGGATAAAGCATGGCGTTATCAACGCCGAGATCTCTCAGTTGCTTTTTCAGTGGAACAAAGTGTCTGCGCGCGTCCTTGTAGTATGTACTTCATAATTGTTACACTAGCTCTTTAAGGAATGTCCAACGTAAGTTCTTATTCCATGTTCTTAGAATGCTATGATTGTTGTCTTGACCATTGCAAACCTGGTGTTCAACTTTACTGGTCGTGGGTTGATTTACTCAACTTGAATAAACCACCTATGTCAACCTTTATATCCGGATTTCTATCTTATTTGATCTACAACCATACAACATTTATTGGCGACGATCGGAAGCTGATAGGAATCAAACCCACCGACATGAGCAGTTCGACCATGGACTTTAAGGTCACTAGCTCCAACAATTCTAACAATATCGGATTTTGATCCTTGGAAGTTGCGTTCTCAAATCGTGAGACCTTCTAAAAAAAAGCCGTGAGTTATTGTTTAGTTAATTCATTACCTGAAAACCATCTTTGAACGCGGCCTGCTTCATACCGTTATTTTCAAAAGCGCAGAGCATTCTACGCTCGTGAAGTAAGCTGGGCAATTGTGTTCCATCGCGCTGCTGACACACGCGCAGTACGTCTACAGCGTCACACGTCACTCTGGAACGCGCCCAGCGTATGCTGTAATTGGTATGCGCTCCAGCTTTGTTAACCTGTTCGGCGCTCGACTTCAACTCCTTGCGCTCCAACTTTATTAACAGGTTTAGCGCTCGACGTAAACTTTAAAAAGAAAAACGTCACTTTCAGCGCTCAGCATCTCGTTGATAAAACGCTGACAGGCATCACATTTATGTACTTCTGATCTACGCGACCTTTTCTTTGAAGTTTTAGTCGTCTTCTATTGAGTTTTAAAAGATCGTTTTTCTGGACAGTCTGACAAGTAAGAATTTATTATACAATTTATGTGAATTTAATATGGCAACTTCAGGTAATAATAACAATGGGATTGTAGCACCTCCATCGTTTTTAATTGTTCCAGGCAAACCTCCTACTCCATGGCACAAATGGCTACGTGTCTTTACAAACTATTTGGAAGCTATTGATGCTCTAGATTACCCTGCATCTAGAAAAAGAGCTATACTTTTCAATCACTTAGGAGATGCTGGCCAACAATTATTTGATAATTTAGCAGTTGTTCCAACTCCTGCTGATGATGACTCATGGAATGTATATACCGAGGCATTAACACGTCTAGGCAAACAATTTAAAGATGATCCATCAGTCATGGTTGAAAGACATATGTTCTTCAAAAGGAAACAATTACAGGAAGAGTCTATAGAAGACTATGTAGCTACTCTACGAGTTCTTGCATCAAAATGCGAATTTGGTACCTATTTGGAGACTGCTCTACGTGATCAGTTAGTATTTAATTGCTTTAATAAGAAAATCCAGGAGCGGATTTTGACTTGTAAAAATCCAAATTTAGATGAAGTTATTGTAATTGCGAAAAGTATTGAGTGTTCTGTTGTCTCCTCAAAAATTTTAGCTGAACATGCCGCTTCTTCAAGTGTTTGCAATATTTCACAGGCATCTGAGGACAATTGTAATGTTAATGTTGTTTCTAACCGCAATACAGGAAAAAAAGTTTTTGAGTCTAAAGCTAATGTATTTTGTTACAGGTGCGGTTCAAAGTTTCATGTGGCAAATAATCCTAAGTGTCCTGCACAAGGTAAAAGGTGTTCTAATTGTAAACGTGTAGGTCACTTTGCTGCATCATGTCGCTTACCTAAAGATAAGTCTAAAGTTAACATGGTTTATTCTGAGGAAGAAATTTGTGATGCGTTAAATCTTTCTTCTATTTCATTCATTCAAGTAAATGCTTTATGTGATTTCAGTATCAAGGGTCCTATTTGCACCATTTCAATTGGGGTTCAGACCATACAGGTTATGGCTGACTCTGGATCCCCTATTACCATTTTGGATGAAACTACCTTTCAGTGCTCTTGGAATAACAAAGAATTATTTACTACTGATGTTAATCCCAAAGCTTTCGGGGGTTTTGACATAACCATGCGTGGATATTTTCCAGACAACATTGATTTTAAAGGTCGTGTTATCTATACTAAAATATACGTTGCACACAATGGCCGTGATATTATTGGCTGGCAAGACCAAGCCAGACTAGGCATTATTTTAAAACCCGGTCATCCTGAACCTGTTACTTTGGGTGATCTTCCTATACTAGCTGTTTTTGATTATTGTAATGACCCCATTCTTTGTAATGTATTAGAAAAATACAAGGTTGTTTTTGAAGATAGGATTGGGTTGGTGAAAAATTTCGTGCATGATATTAAGTTAAAAGACAACGCTTGCCCTGTTATTCAAAAGGTGCGGCCTGTCCCTCTGTCTGTGAGAGAGGATTTGAGAAAACATATTGAATCTCTTATTGCTCAAGACATTATTTCTCCTATTGAGTCTTCAGAATGGGTTTCTGCTGCCGTCGTAGCTCGAAAACCTTCTGGGGAAATTCGTTTATGTGCAGACCTGCGTGTACTCAATCGCAACATTATCATTGATGTACACCCCTTACCTAAAATCCATGATATGCTGGCCAACATCGGTAGTAGCAAATATTTTTCCACTATCGATTTGCGCTCAGCGTACCACCAAATTCCTTTATCTTTAGAATCTCAACCTCTCACAACATTCGTTACACCTTTTGGTGTATATATGTATAAAAGGTTACCTTTTGGGCTTGCCTCTGCAGCCAGTATATTTCAAAGATTAATGGACTCCATTTTTTATAATTGTCCCGGAATTCAGGCGTTCCAGGATGACATTTTGGTTCATTCTGAATCCCTGGATCAACATTACATATTGATGGAGTATGTTTTAAACTCTCTACTAAATAATGGTCTTACCGTCAACAAGAAGAAATGTAAATTTTTGGCTAGTGATGTAGATTACTTAGGCCACAACCTCTCAAAAGATGGCATTAAACCCAAATCTTCTTTGCTGGATGCTATTAAAAATGCTCCTCCCCCTCTTGATAAAGACTCACTCAGGGCATTTTTGGGGTTGAGCGAATATTATGCTCGTTTTGTTAGGAACTATGCTCTTGTAGTTCAACCCCTTAGAGATCTGTTAAAAAAACATGCTAAGTTTGTGTGGTCCCCTGAATCTCAATCTGCTTTTAACTCTGTCAAAGATCTGATACTCTCTGCTCCTGCCATCAAGCCCTTTTCTCATGGTGTTCAAAGCATCATTACCGTTGATGCTAGTTCCCGTGGCCTAGGAGCTGTTCTGAGTCAAATAGTTAAAGGTGAAGATTGCACCGTTGCATTCGCTTCTCGTTCATTAACTTCAGCTGAAGCAAATTACAGTACCATAGAACGAGAAGCCTTAGCTTGTTCATGGTCAGTTGAAAAATTTAAAATGTACATTTGGGGCACCAGATTTCTTTTATACACAGACCACAAGCCGTTAATTTATATGCTCGGCGAGAGTTCCTCCAATAGAGCTTCTTCTCGTTTAGTTAGACTATTGGCACGTCTTCAAGAATTTAATTTTGAAATAAAATACTTACCTGGAGGAAAAAACATTCGTGCGGATTGTTTATCACGCATTCCTTTGTCCACTTGTAACATTGTCAACTCTGACTTAGAATATGTATTTGCTGTTGATGATGCCCTTCAAGGTACAAAACTTACTAAACAAGACTGGTTAAAAGGTATGGATAACGATTCTTGCTTACTCAATGTCAAGAAATTTTTGATTAAAGGTTGGCCCAGAGATAGAAGCATGTCAATGGAAGAAAAACATTATGCACAAGTTGCATCTGAATTGTCGGTGTCAGGTGACATTTTGTTCAGGCAAGACAAATTTGTCCCACCCGTTGGCATCCGGCAATCCATCATTTCTCTGGCCCATGAAACTCATCCTGGTATCACTGGTACCACCAATAAAATTAAAACCACTTATTGGTGGCCTGGTATCGATAACCAGGTTAGATCCTTTGTCAATCAATGTCCACAGTGTCTATGCTCTGATAAACACTGGAAGTTGTCTAATTCACCACTGGTTCCTGTAGAGTGGCCTGAGTCTCCTTGGCAGAAAATTGCCATAGACTTTTCTGGTCCATTTGCTGTTTTTAAGGATGACCTCAAATTCTTAATAGTTGCCATTGATTACTTTTCCAAATGGATTTATTTTTCTTTAGTCAAGAACCCTAATTCTGTTGCTGTAATTTCATTTTTAAAGGGTTTGTTTGTCATCGATGGTACTCCACATGAAATTGTTTCCGATAACGGTTCACACTTTGTCTCACAGGAGATGAATTTGTTTTTGAACAATGTTGACATTAAGCACATGTTAGTTCCTCTTTACAGTCCTGCTTCTAATGGTCTTGTAGAAAGAGCCAACCGTTTGTTGAAGGAAGCTATTCAAACAGCCTGTGCTAATAAACTTGATGTAGCTGAATTTCTTAGCGAGAAAATTTGGAACTATAATTGCACCCCGCACAGTACCACAGGAGTGTCCCCTTTTGTTTTACTGCGGGGCAGAATTCCCACTTCTAGGATGAACCCTTCTTGGTTGATGAAAAGTTCTCTTGTCAACGTGGATTTAACTAAAATTCGTGAACATGTCAAGAGTAAACAAGAGAGTTACAAAAATAATTATGACAAACGCATGCATGTCACAGAAAAACCTCTTATTTCGGGCGATTGGGTCATCATTAGGAAACCTGTGAAAGTAACTAAGGGGCAATCCAAATTTTCTGCTCCGGTTAAAGTGTTGAAAGTTTCTCGTTCTGCAGCTCTTTTATTTGAAAGGGGTTGGTGGAACAAGAATGCCCTTATTAAGATCTCTGATCAACAAGCAAAGATAATTTCTTCCAACAAACAGACCTCAGATTTATCGGATGATCGCTATTCTGACTGGTTTGGTGTTGGTGAATCATCCACCTCTCCAAATGTTCCTTCTGTTCCCGGCAATAGCCTTGTCCTTGACACTTCCCTGTTAGCACATGGTGATTCCAACGTTCTCATGCCTCCTCCCACTTTACAGCCTGTTTCCAATTCCATTGGTGCGGGGGATGGTAGGGATCACAGTCGGAGAATTAGATCTGTTCCTGTAAGATTCCATGATTATGTGTTGGATTAATCTTGTTTTTTCTTTGTATGCATTTGCTTACTTTACTTTGTTTTTTTATCTACTTTTTATCTTTATATTTATTAGGGGAAGGATGTGTAGTATGTACTTCATAATTGTTACACTAGCTCTTTAAGGAATGTCCAACGTAAGTTCTTATTCCATGTTCTTAGAATGCTATGATTGTTGTCTTGACCATTGCAAACCTGGTGTTCAACTTTACTGGTCGTGGGTTGATTTACTCAACTTGAATAAACCACCTATGTCAACCTTTATATCCGGATTTCTATCTTATTTGATCTACAACCATACAACAGTCCTGCACGCGGCCTGTGAAATCCAGGTATAGTGATAGTTCAGAGCCCTCGTATCTCAGGACCTTCTTTTCATGGGCCATGTGAAGCGCCGCATCCCTATCACGATAGTTCAATAGCCTCGTGATGATCGGACTTGGTGGGCCTCCAACCGGTGGTCGCGGCCCCAGGGAACGGTGCGTCCTCTCCACCACAAACATCATGGAAAACACTCCATCCCCCAGCAGTGTTACCAATAGCTTCTCGACAAACTGCTCCATATTGCCCGTGGCAGTCGTCTCCGGTAATCCCGTGATTCGATGGTTGCATCTGCGCGAGCGCGTTTCGAGGTCCTCCGTCTTGTCCTGGAGAACTTGTTACACCTTCTCCAGCTGCTTTTGTCCCGAGTCAAGGGAGGTGTGTGCCTCCTCCACCTCCGTAAGGCGTCTTTCAGACATGTCGAGTCTTTCCGTGTGCTTATCGAGCCGCTCCGTCATTCTGTCCATCCTGTACGTCAGGGCATCCATTTTGGTGCCTAGCAACGCAATACCACTCTGTAGCGATTTCTCCATAGATTTAAATATTGTCCGTATGTCTGTGTCCGATTCGTTGCTCAGAGGAGGCGGGGGCCGGGAGGCTTCGCCCGACATGGCATCATGCGATTTAGATGTTTTCTGGTCAAAGGAGAGTTTGGGCTTGGTATTGTCCCCCCTACCCATGGTCGCAGAGTCTTGGCACCACTCATAGCTGAGTCTCCGGGAGGTCCTCTACACACCAATCAAGGCCTGTTTATACTATATATAGAAGTCCACGTCGCAGTCGCTATGTCTTATCTGGGTGTCCTTAGCGGCATAAAACATCTGGCTGTCCCTAGCGGCACAAAATATCATAATGCTCTTTACAATATGGGAGATAACAAAGCTAATGATATAGAATCCTCATACACACCTGATGAGTATGTCCTTGATCTTGATGAAGATGATCAAGAATTTTACAATCCATAAGAGGAAATCCCATCATCCTCTAAGGACATTATCCTTGACCCCTTAGTGGAAGAAATGTTTTCCCCATTAAATCTGAAACGCCCAAGAAGTTCTGAGTGGTTCCCTCAGGACCATGTCGCAAAATTCAAAAGAAAATGAGATCTTGTATTTTAGATACATTAAAGGAGGGTATGTCCTCTAAAAAAACAAAAGGACTAACTTGTTCTCAACCCCTCAGTTATTAACCAGGGTAAAAAAAGAAAACAAATGTAATTATTCCGAGCCTTATACTAAGAGCACCATGGGAGGTCATAGCACCTCAAATGAGTTGGGAGGTCGTAGCACCTCATTCATGAAGGGAGGTCCCTGCACCTCAAATTTGAAAGGTGTCCCTAGCGGCACAATTTACTTTGGTGTCCTAAGTGGCACAAATTACGATGGTGTCCTCCGCGTCATGTCTTACATGGGTGTCCCTAGTGGCAAAAAAGACCGGTGTGCTCATTATATTACAGACTCTAATTCAGAAAATGAGGATGTCTTACCTGAACCTTCGGATGAATTTGCCCTTGATTTGGACAGTGATGAGGACGTTGATTTTAACAAAGAGCGACAGGAATCAAGATGTGAGACATTGTCAAGCTTTAGTATGATGTGTATGGCATTGGAGTAATTGTAGAATTTTAGGTGAAAGGAGGAGATTAAGTCAGATAGGGAGCTCCGGCTGTGGATGGGAATAGAGCAGAAGAGAAAGGCACAGGAGAGTTCCAGTAAATAAGTACTGAAAATGCATTTTAATCAGTGGCAGTCTTGATACTACATATTGTCAGGTGCTCAATGTGCCTTCTGTACTGTGATGAAATATGGTTTGGTCGTCAGAAAAAAATGCTGTTAATTGACTGAAGGTGGATATTTCTGAGAGCATGACTAGGAACATAGGGGCATATTAGCAACAACTTGAGAAAATTATCGCAAACCACGGATAGCGCGATTTTTTTAATCGCCTCTGTGAGAAGTTGGCCTGATGTGCAGTGTTCACTATTCTAGTGATCACTATATATCAGTCCAAACAACCCTTATTGATGATTGGTTGTAAGTCAACCTTATAGACCAGCTATCCTAGTAGCATGGATACGAGCAGTCTAAGGCTAAGACTCTAGAGGGCGTGTTAAGCCAGCTGTTTTACCATCACATTACCCCTTGAACACCCAGTGAAAGGACACCACACAAGTGTTATGAAAATAAACAGTGTATTTATTAGAATCACAACAACCCTGTACTCTTTATGAGGACAGGGTGCTAGGCACACAACAAAACTCTTACGAAAATACTTAAGTTAGCACGTTATACACAAATGCCCGAGGGGCACGAAAAACCATATACTTTAAAAGTGGAATGCGAATTACTAGCAGGTAAGTAACAGTTCTAATAGGCTTTGGAATCGCTAGGACTGGACTAGGGAATCGTTAGATTACTACTAGGAGGCCCAGGGGACTCGGGTGCAGAGTGTGCACTCTCACGCGGGATGCGGGACAAAGTCTATGGAAGCTAGAATTCACAAAGTTAGTGTTCACGGGCGAACCCGACCTGGTAGGAAGAAAACGACAGTGGATCCTGACCCTAGGATAGTGAGGCTATGCTGGGACACCGAAGTGCCGAAGTTACCTAGCCCAGGGGCTGCAGCTGCATAGGTCTGAAAAGACGTCGGGGATCTCGTTGCCGGACCAGGAGCCTGGAAGGAAGAAGTTGCTGGCAGGCGACCAGTGAAGAAAAGTTCGATGGATCCAAGCCTGGATCAAGGAAGAAGAAAACCTGAAAGCAGAGGGGACCAAGTTCTTGAATCACTAGCCAGTGATTAAGTGGGCACCAGGATGGCACCGGGCGAAGTCACCGCAGTCAGGTGAGTGGGCGCTGCTGGGCTCTGCAGTCTCTCGGACCAGGAGGCGTTGTCGGCGACCAGGATGGAGGTGCGAGCTGTCCCACGAAGGTTCTTGCTGTCGACGTCGCTGGACCCAGGATTGGGCAACAAGTCTTGGCCAATGCAAGGCCCACGCGGTGGACCTAAAATGGCGTCTTGGGCGGACCAGGAGGGTCCAGGGTACTTCTCCGATGGAGGGAAGCAAGGGCCAGTCTGGAGCAACCAGACCAGCAGCAGAAATGTCGTCGGGCGTCGTTCGGAAGGCCACAAGCCAGCGGGCTAGTAGCCAAACAACGCGGTGAGCAGTAAAAAGCAGAAGGGCCCCACGCAGATCGTGGAGATGCTGGGGGGCTGCTCTTCGGTGCTGGAGCTGCTCAGGGTGGGGGCTTCTCGGACCCCAAAGCACTCACCAGGAATTCACTCGGCGGGCTTGCTGTTCATAAGTCGTGCAGTCTTGAAGATGGCCGGTCCCTCGAGGTCTCGTCACACCCACGAATCTCAGCGTGACTGATGATGTAGGTAGAGGTCAGAGGTGCCAGGGAAGCCGGTTCTCGTCGAGCTGGGCAGTCGGATTCCGGAGGAAGGACTTGCAGCAGACCGCAGTGTTCTGTAGATGGTGCCTGCGGATGCAGGGTGACTACTCCTTAGTCACAAGGGAGAAATCTTAGGAAGAAGTCTTGAGTTCCTTTCGCAGAAAGTAGTTTCAGGATTCAAAGATGATCTGATTTGGAAGGGGGCCAGTTCCTACCTTTATCCTGTAAAAGGGGGCTGGCACGCGACTAGGTCCTGCCCTATGGGTGGGACCAGGAGGGGGGTGGTTACACCCACTTCCTTGGCGGGCTTTCCCCAGGCCAGGGGCTGGAGTGCCCCTGGAACTGGTTTCAGCCGGCCTATGCACAGTGAGCACCGGGGTGCCACTTGCAGTCACCTTCCTCTAAAGCCCTGCCTTCCTACAATACACAAAACCCTGTCTGGGACGGTGCTGGCACCGCCCCTGGCAGGAAACCCTTTGTCCTTATCTCCTGCTCTGGGAGGACTCCCAGCAGCAGGAGGGCAGACTTGTGTCTCGGTGGCAGCATCCATTTTGTGGATGCTAAGGCTCTGTCTGACTTTAACCGGGGTTAGGGGTTACATACATGTCGTGTCCCTCTAGAAGGGTGGAATGCTAACCCCGTCGCCAGAATTGGCGAGGGGTTAGTATTCCAATTCGTATGACACCTTACTCGACATGTTTTGATAAAGCGATACCAAAGTTGGCACATAACCGCGAGGATTATAATGCACTTAAGAGTATATGGTATGCGATATCATGGAAACGGCTAAGGGATGGATCCCGAAAGCCGCAGACAAGCTCAGCTCATGCCAGAGCACCATCTCACACGATTCCAAGCACTCTGCCTTCAGGATTGTTAAGGCCTGCCATAGGAGTGACTGATAGGAGATCTGTGTGTCCATTTTAGGGTTAGATATAGGTATACTATATCTAAAGCAAAGGGTGAGTACACCACCTTGCCCCAGCTGTCGTGCAGCCAGTTGTGTCAGTTTTAGTTAGTCAATCCAGGGGTGGCACAATACATGCTTCAGCCCCTGGGAGACTTCTGGGTGCACCTCAGCCCTGGGTACAGGGACTTGGAGAGGGCCCAGTGCCAATTCAGTACCTGAGTACAATTTGGATAGAGAGAACAGCTAGGCTGTGGGTCTGATTAGCAGGCCCACAGCCAGGGAAAGTCGTAAACCAGTGCAGCAAAAAGCAAAAATCTGGGTGATCATAGGATTGCAGACCCTACTCTCCTACATGACCCCCCCCCCAAACTTTGGGACAATAAACTAACCTTGACCAGGTGAGTCTTCTTGCTCTAAGTGGAAATACCTGGAGAGCCCATCAGCATTGCTGTGATCAGTCCCAGGTCTATGCTCCACTGTAAAATCCATCCCCTGTAGGGAAATGGACCACCTAAGCAGTTTGGGGTTTTCACCCTTCCTCTGATTTAGCCACAAGAGGGGCTTATGGTCTGTCTGAATGGTGAAGTGAGTGCCAAACAAGTAGGCCCTCAGCTTCTTCAGGGCCCAGACCACAGCAAAGGCCTCCCTCTCAATAGCTGACCAATTTTTCTCTCTGGGTGTCAACCTTCTACTAATGAAAGCAATAGGCTGATCATTACCATCAAAATTCAGTTGAGACAGAACAGCTCCCACACCCAACTCAGAAGCATCTGTTTGGACAATGAATGGCTTGGAGTAATCTGGACTCTTGAGGATAGGTGCTGTGCACATGGCCTGCTTTAGGTCATTGAATGCTTTCTGACAGCTTGCTGTCCACTGAACTTTCTTTGGCATCTTCTTGCTTGTCAGGTCATTAAGGGGGGTCACTATGGACCCGTAATTTCTGACAAACTTCCTATAGTACCCAGTCAGGCCCAAGAAAGCTCGAACCTGAGTCTGGGTGATTGGAGGAGTCCAGTCCTTGATGGCCTGTATCTTACTCTCCAGTGGCTGGACCTGGCCTCCACCTACAAGGTGGCCCAGGTATACAACCTGTGTCTGCCCTATCTGGCACTTTGTGGCCTTGATAGTGAGGCCTGCCTTTTGCAGGGCCTCTAACACTTTCCTCAGGTGGACCAGGTGATCCTCCCAGGTGGAGCTAAAGACAGCAATATCGTCAAGATAAGCTGCACAGAAGTCATCCAGCCCAGTGAGGACTTGATTCACCAACCTTTGGAAGGTGGCAGGTGCATTTTTCAGTCCAAAGGGCATTACCACAAATTGATAATGCCCTCCAGGGGTAGAAAATGCTGTCTTGGGTTTGGCTTCCTCAGCTAACCTGATTTGCCAATACCCAGCTGTCAAATCAAATGTGCTTAAGAAGTTGGCAGAAGCCAATCTATCTATAAGCTCATCTGCTCTTGGTATTGGGTGGGCATCAGTCTTAGTGACTGCATTGAGGCCTCTGTAGTCTACGCAAAACCTCATCTCTCTCTTACCACCCTGGGTGTGAGGCTTTGGCACTAGAACTACTGGGCTAGCCCAAGGGCTATCTGAGGGCTCAATGACTCCCAGTTCCAACATTTTCTGCACTTCAGTTTTGATGCAGTCTCTAACATGATCAGGCTGTCTGTAGATTTTACTCTTGACAGGCAGACTGTCTCCAGTGTCAACCTCATGGGTACACCAATCAGTTTGGCTGGGTGTCAGAGAGAACATATGTCTGAAGGATTGCAGAACTTGCCTGCAATCCTGTTGCTGATGTTCAGTGAGGCTGCCACAAAAGACAACACCATCAACTGACCCATCATCAGGATTCTGAGTGAGCAGGTCTGGGAGAGGGTCACTCTCTTCCTCCTGTCCCTCATCTGTGGCCATGAGCAAGCTCATGTCCTTCCTGTCAACATATGCCTTGAGCCTGTTAACATGGAGCACTCTGAGAGGGCTCCTGGGAGTTCCAAGGTCCACCAAGTAGGTAACCTCTCCCTTTTGCTCAATGATGGTGTGGGGCCCAGACCATTTGTCTTTCAGAGCTGCTGGGGCCACTGGCTCCAGCACCCACACCTTCTGTCCTGGCTGGTACACAGTCAGTACAGCCTTTTGGTCATGCCAAGCTTTTTGAAGTTCCTGGCTGGCCTCAAGGTTTTTAGATGCCTTTTCCATATACTCAGCCATCCTGGAGCGGAGACCAAGTACATAGTCCACTATGTTGGTTGCAGGCTTTTTGAGAGGTCTCTCCCATCCTTCCTTCACCAAACACAGGGGTCCTCTTACAGGATGCCCATACAGAAGCTCAAAAGGGCTGTAGCCAACCCCCTTCTGTGGGACCTCTCTGTAAGCAAACAAGAGGCAGGGGATCAGGACATCCCATCTTCTCCTAAGAGGTTCAGGTAGTCCATGAATCATCCCTTTCAGGGCCCTGTTGAATCTCTCAACAAGCCCATTGCATTGTGGATGATAGGGTGTGGTGAACTTGTAGTTCACACCACACTCTTTCCACATGGCAGTCAGATATCCTGACATGAAGTTTGTACCTCTGTCAGAAACGACCTCCTTAGGGAAACCCACTCTGGAGAACACTCCAACTAGGGCTCTTGCCACTACAGGGGCTGTAGTGGTCCTAAGGGGAATAGCTTCAGGATACCTGGTGGCATGGTCCACCACCACCAGTATAAACTTGTGTCCTGATGCTGTCTGGGGTTCCATTGGGCCAACAATGTCAATCCCCACTCTTTCAAAGGGAACCCCCACCACAGGTAGTGGTATGAGGGGGGCCTTTGTTGTGCCACCTGACTTACCACTGGCTTGGCAAGTGACACATGAGCGACAAAACTCCTTGGTATTCTCATTCATATGGGGCCAGTGAAAGTGTGAGACAAGCCTGTCCCAAGTCTTTGTCTGACCTAAATGACCTGCAAGGGGAATCTCATGGGCCAAGGTGAGAAGGAAACCTCTCAGAGACAAGGGGATGACCAGCCTCCTGGTTGCACCAGGCTTGGGGTCTCTTGACTCAGAGTACAGGAGTCCATCTTCCCAGTATACCCTGTGGGCACCTGTGGCATTCCCTGCAGCCTCAGCAGAAGCCTGCTGTCTGAGGGGTTCAAGGGAAGGGCAGCTCAACTGTTCCTTCCCCAGGTCTGCTCTGGAGGGTCCCCCTGAGCCCAGAAACTCAACTTGATCAAGTTCAAGCTCTTTAGGCTCAGTTTCCCTCAGTTCTTCTAGATCAGCCTCCTCAGAGACTTGATCCTCAACCTGGGGCAAGGGGGAAGGCAAAGCCTTACCCTTACTGCTCTTCTTCTTGGAAGGTGTCTGGTCCATAATTTCAGGATCCAGCACCTGTTCAGTGGGGCATCTTCTGGCCTGTGACCTAGTCACAGCAAGCACATGTGCTGGCAAGCCTAACATCTCCATGTGAGTCCTCTGCTCCACTTCTGACCATTGTGATGACTCCAAATCATTGCCCAACAAACAATCAACTGGGAGGTCTGAACTGACTACAACTTTCTTTTGTCCCTTCACTCCACCCCAGGAGAAAGCTACAATTGCCACACTATGACTAGTAGTGACATTGCTGGCATTGGTCACCAGGAAATCAGTACCTGGCATGATCTGTCCAGGGTCCACAAAGTTAGGTGACACCATGGTGACACTGGCACAAGTGTCCCTATAGGCCTGAGCCATTTTGCCATTAATCAAAGGTGTCTGCCTGTATTTGCCCAAAGTATTGGGACTTATTTCAGGGGACATATCCATATCCCCTGTACAGACAAGGACAGCCTGAGTGAGTGTGCCAACTAAGTTGTCAGACCCCTCAGTACCCAAGGTTAACCCAACTAATGCCTTGGGAGGTACACTACCACTACTGACTGTACTAGGGGGTGCAGTTGCTTTAGGAGCTGTAGTGGCAGGAGTTTGTCCTCCTCTTTTGGTGCACTCACTAAACCAGTGAGATTTACTTTTGCAGTACTGGCACCACCTTTTTGACTGGCCTTCTTGAGTCTTCTTCTTCTGGGAAGCCTGACCCCCACCCTCTTTGGTTTGTTGGGGACCTGGTGAAGACTTCTGGTCATTTTGCTCATTCTTAACATTACCCTTCTGGTCTGCTTTCTTCTGACCACCCTGGTTCTGGTTCTGGTTCTGCTTGATCCTTGTCCTGACCCATTTGTCTGCCTTCTTTCCCAATTCTTGGGGAGAGGTCAGATCTGAATCAACAAGGTGCTGGTGCAGCAACTGGTTCTGACAATTGTTCAAAATTTGTTCTCTCATCATTAGATTATACAATCCTGTGTAATCTGTAACCTTGCTACCCAGCAACCAGCCCTCCAAAGCCTTAGTGGCACAATCCACAAAATCAGACCAGTCCTGAGACTGAGTTTTCTGGGTGTCTCTGAACAGCAACCTGTACTGCTCAGTGGTTAAACCAAACCCATCAACCAGTGTATTCTTCAGGACCTGGTAATTGTTAGCATCCTCCACTCTTGTAGTGAGGAGCTTATCTCTACCTTTACCATCAAAGGAGAGCCACAGTATAGCTGCCCACTGACTCTGGGGAATGCCCTGCACAGTGCAGGCCCTCTCCAGAGCAGCCATCCATTTCTGGATATCATCCCCTTGCTTAAAGGGGGGCACTATTTTAGTCAGGTGTTTAGTATCTAAACCCTTCTCTCTATCTCTTGGGAGATTGCTGCCACCAGTGGGAGCTAACCCACTCATCTGCTGCTCTCTTGCCAGGGCAAGCTTCTCTTTGGCCAGGGCAATTTCTTCCCTTTCAATCCTCAGTTCAGCTTGTCTCATCCTAGCTTCATGCTCTCTTCTCTGAGGGGAAGTAAATCTCCTCTGTGGAGGATTCCTTCTCCCCTGAGAAGAGGCATTAGAGTGCAGAGATCTATTGGAGTCCCTAGAAAGAGATCTATCTCTCCTAACTCCAAGGTTAGGCCCACTTCGGGTTAGTACTGGGGGTCCCCCAGATCCTAGCCCAAGTAAGTCTAAGTTGGTCCTAGTTAGCCTTCTGACTACCTCAAGACCCTTGTCTACCTCATCCCCAGAGAGTACCTCTTGATCCTCCTCCTCAACTGCTGAATCAGTGTTGGGGAGGTCTGGATCCCCAAAGGTTCCCTCTAAGGCTGGCATGTTCTCATGTAACTGAGAAAGCTTTCTGGCATCATATGTCTCTAAGAGACCTATCAGAAAGGGAGTGGTGGGGTTAGACCCCTGCTTCAGTTTCCTGGAGACACAGATTTGTCTCATCTCCTGAAAGCTGAGAGCTGCATATCTTGAAGTGACCTGTGGAGGGTCAACACTGACCAGGGGAGTCTCAGTAGATTCTCCCTGGGTAGACATGCTTTTCTAGTGAGGTGTAAGTGGTGCACTTACCTACACTATATGTTTGCCTACTGATCCCTTGCTAGAGTTGTAGTTTAGGGTGTGCTAGGCCCTAGGAGCTACAACAGCTGGTTCAGTAGAACTCAGAGTATTCTAAGCTAAGTTATATGTACCTTTAGTACTTATGTGATCTTTCACAAGATATTCTTAGGGCATGTGTGGTAAAACAACAGCAAGCTCAAATCCCAACCGCTGCTCACCAATGTGAGAAGTTGGCCTGATGTGCAGTGTTCACTATTCTAGTGATCACTATATATCAGTCCAAACAACCCTTATTGATGATTGGTTGTAAGTCAACCTTATAGACCAGCTATCCTAGTAGCATGGATACGAGCAGTCTAAGGCTAAGACTCTAGAGGGCGTGTTAAGCCAGCTGTTTTACCATCACATTACCCCTTGAACACCCAGTGAAAGGACACCACACAAGTGTTATGAAAATAAACAGTGTATTTATTAGAATCACAACAACCCTGTACTCTTTATGAGGACAGGGTGCTAGGCACACAACAAAACTCTTACGAAAATACTTAAGTTAGCACGTTATACACAAATGCCCGAGGGGCACGAAAAACCATATACTTTAAAAGTGGAATGCGAATTACTAGCAGGTAAGTAACAGTTCTAATAGGCTTTGGAATCGCTAGGACTGGACTAGGGAATCGTTAGATTACTACTAGGAGGCCCAGGGGACTCGGGTGCAGAGTGTGCACTCTCACGCGGGATGCGGGACAAAGTCTATGGAAGCTAGAATTCACAAAGTTAGTGTTCACGGGCGAACCCGACCTGGTAGGAAGAAAACGACAGTGGATCCTGACCCTAGGATAGTGAGGCTATGCTGGGACACCGAAGTGCCGAAGTTACCTAGCCCAGGGGCTGCAGCTGCATAGGTCTGAAAAGACGTCGGGGATCTCGTTGCCGGACCAGGAGCCTGGAAGGAAGAAGTTGCTGGCAGGCGACCAGTGAAGAAAAGTTCGATGGATCCAAGCCTGGATCAAGGAAGAAGAAAACCTGAAAGCAGAGGGGACCAAGTTCTTGAATCACTAGCCAGTGATTAAGTGGGCACCAGGATGGCACCGGGCGAAGTCACCGCAGTCAGGTGAGTGGGCGCTGCTGGGCTCTGCAGTCTCTCGGACCAGGAGGCGTTGTCGGCGACCAGGATGGAGGTGCGAGCTGTCCCACGAAGGTTCTTGCTGTCGACGTCGCTGGACCCAGGATTGGGCAACAAGTCTTGGCCAATGCAAGGCCCACGCGGTGGACCTAAAATGGCGTCTTGGGCGGACCAGGAGGGTCCAGGGTACTTCTCCAATGGAGGGAAGCAAGGGCCAGTCTGGAGCAACCAGACCAGCAGCAGAAATGTCGTCGGGCGTCGTTCGGAAGGCCACAAGCCAGCGGGCTAGTAGCCAAACAACGCGGTGAGCAGTAAAAAGCAGAAGGGCCCCACGCAGATCGTGGAGATGCTGGGGGGCTGCTCTTCGGTGCTGGAGCTGCTCAGGGTGGGGGCTTCTCGGACCCCAAAGCACTCACCAGGAATTCACTCGGCGGGCTTGCTGTTCATAAGTCGTGCAGTCTTGAAGATGGCCGGTCCCTCGAGGTCTCGTCACACCCACGAATCTCAGCGTGACTGATGATGTAGGTAGAGGTCAGAGGTGCCAGGGAAGCCGGTTCTCGTCGAGCTGGGCAGTCGGATTCCGGAGGAAGGACTTGCAGCAGACCGCAGTGTTCTGTAGATGGTGCCTGCGGATGCAGGGTGACTACTCCTTAGTCACAAGGGAGAAATCTTAGGAAGAAGTCTTGAGTTCCTTTCGCAGAAAGTAGTTTCAGGATTCAAAGATGATCTGATTTGGAAGGGGGCCAGTTCCTACCTTTATCCTGTAAAAGGGGGCTGGCACGCGACTAGGTCCTGCCCTATGGGTGGGACCAGGAGGGGGGTGGTTACACCCACTTCCTTGGCGGGCTTTCCCCAGGCCAGGGGCTGGAGTGCCCCTGGAACTGGTTTCAGCCGGCCTATGCACAGTGAGCACCGGGGTGCCACTTGCAGTCACCTTCCTCTAAAGCCCTGCCTACCTACAATACACAAAACCCTGTCTGGGACGGTGCTGGCACCGCCCCTGGCAGGAAACCCTTTGTCCTTATCTCCTGCTCTGGGAGGACTCCCAGCAGCAGGAGGGCAGACTTGTGTCTCGGTGGCAGCATCCATTTTGTGGATGCTAAGGCTCTGTCTGACTTTAACCGGGGTTAGGGGTTACATACATGTCGTGTCCCTCTAGAAGGGTGGAATGCTAACCCCGTCGCCAGAATTGGCGAGGGGTTAGTATTCCAATTCGTATGACACCTTACTCGACATGTTTTGATAAAGCGATACCAGAGTTGGCACATAACCGCGAGGATTATAATGCACTTAAGAGTATATGGTATGCGATATCATGGAAACGGCTAAGGGATGGATCCCGAAAGCCGCAGACAGGCTCAGCTCATGCCAGAGCACCATCTCACACGATTCCAAGCACTCTGCCTTCAGGATTGTTAAGGCCTGCCATAGGAGTGACTGATAGGAGATCTGTGTGTCCATTTTAGGGTTAGATATAGGTATACTATATCTAAAGCAAAGGGTGAGTACACCACCTTGCCCCAGCTGTCGTGCAGCCAGTTGTGTCAGTTTTAGTTAGTCAATCCAGGGGTGGCACAATACATTCTTCAGCCCCTGGGAGACTTCTGGGTGCACCTCAGCCCTGGGTACAGGGACTTGGAGAGGGCCCAGTGCCAATTCAGTACCTGAGTACAATTTGGATAGAGAGAACAGCTAGGCTGTGGGTCTGATTAGCAGGCCCACAGCCAGGGAAAGTCGTAAACCAGTGCAGCAAAAAGCAAAAATCTGGGTGATCATAGGATTGCAGACCCTACTCTCCTACAGCCTCCTATCGCTGGATTTAATTGCAGAGATAACGCAGTATTACCGACGTTTATCTCCAATGTGATAAACAAAATCCAGGGATAGCGGTGAATCCCATCTATAACGTGAGATTTCCAGCGATAAAAATCCTATCGCTAAGGAAAATCTCGCTAATAGGCAGGTGGGGACTTAGCCATAGAATCCACCTCCCATTGAATGTAATGGCTAAGTCAGGTTTTCACCAGGTGTACAATCCTGCTGCTAATAGCGGTTAGCGCGCCTTTTTTTTCGCGTCACGGATATTGCTAATAGGCAATAGCTGTGTTAGCGACTGCTTTCAGTCGCTACCAGTTTGGGTACGCCCACTTTGCATGTCATTAGCTATAAATATCGCTGAGATGCAAAGCGGGCCCCAAACCGGTCGCTATCGTTTGCGACAGCTTGGTAATTGGGCGAGAAAAAAATTGCCGCTTTATCATCAAAAAGTGTCGCTAAAGTGGCGATAACGCCTGTGCCCCATACTCCACATATTGGCCTTTAGGTGTTTGTGTTGTTTTTTTACAATAGGATGGGTATAGGAGATCTTTAGTCTGTTCTAGAATTGTCCAATTCCAAGGAGGGGTTGATGATAACTCTGGCAGCCATAACAGCTGAACGATTACAGAGGCTAAACATACCAGGCCTGCTGGCAATCTTAATGAGACACAATCATTGGACTCACAGGCAGCAGCATGTTTGATTGGCCCCATGTTGCACAAGACTTAGACAGCATGTCACAGGTACATGAGCTCAGTGCATGGTGGAGGTTCTCCTTTAGTCTGCGCTGCCGGCACCAGTATTTCCGTGGTCTTACCCACTCTGCGGGCAGCGCCAAGCACTGTGTGCAGGAGATGGTTGGTAAGGTGTGGAGACTTGAGAAGTCAAATGACAGCTTCCTCTTATGTCACAAACTATTCATTTGAAACTGTATTCTCCTGGTGGAATGGCAGAACTAACATTACATCAACATCTATCCTAGACGATAATGTCTCTAGTGTTTGTTGTCCGAACTTACAAACCAAGATTTTTTTTACCTTCCTTCCTGTGATATAATTTCCTCATGCTCATCACCCATTTGCTATACAATTTGTGCCCTTGATTTTCACTTTCGTCCATACATTTTTCTCAAAGATGATGCATTCAGGGTGTTTTTGTGACCTTGCATATTAACCTTAATCATGCCTCTAAGATTGCAAGGATACTTTTTGCAGGCCAGGGCAAACTTGTAATTTAAATTACACTGGTGTATTTTCTTCAAGTTCCCATTATGCTTATTTCACTTAATTCCTGAATTTATGCCATTATGGCATGTCATGTTTACTGAGACTTACTCGCAGTTATATCAAGGATCCAGAACCAATCGACGGTGAATGCTTGAATGGCTTCCAGGACCTCAGAGAGAGTCTTTGTAGCTCACCCGCTGCCAGAATGCCTGATAATGAGAAATAATATTTCTTATTCTGTCACAAAAAAGATGTGTGCACTTGCTGTTTTGGTTCAAAAGCATGGTGAGGTAAAGTGGCCTCTTGCTAACTTCTCTGCGACATTAGACCCAGTAGCCACAGCTCCTCCTGATTGTTTGAAAGCAGTTGCAGCTGTTTGCCATGCAATAGAGCAGAGTGAAGGAATTTTCACGGACCATACCCTTATTGTATTGGTCCCTCATTCAATTGAAATGTTGTTGACTCATACTCAAACTCAGCATCTAACAAACAGTTGCCTCACTATGAGCAAACAATTTTGCAGCTAAAAATATTTAGATCAAGAGTTGCAATACCTTAAATCATGCAATGTTGCTGCCGATCCGAACAATGATGATAATGATGATGCAGGTCCCGACCATGATTGTGTTAATGTAACAGAATTATGTACTAAGCCAAGTTCAGATATCAATGATGTAGTTCCTTTGACATGACTAGTTTTGTTTTATTTGTGGATGGCTCTTGTCTGAGAAACCATCAAGGAATATTGAAAACAGCATACGCTGACTATTCCATTTCTGAAACCACTGAAGCATCATACTTCTGAGTCGTAATTTCAGCACAAGTGTCAGAGATGATTGCCTTAACAAGAACTTGCTGCTTAGCAAACTAATTGAGTTTGACGATTTACAGAGAGAGCAAGTAACATATTTGGAATGGTACATGATTTTGGGCAGTTGTGGTAACAAAGTGGCTTCATGGCATCCTTTGGTACACCCATTTGGAATGGTTCATACATTTTAGGCCAGTTGGAAGCAACCAAAACAACCTATAGAAATGTGAGTGGTGAAGTGCCTAGCCCGAAAGTTGGGTGATGATATAGTCACAATGGGCAATATTTACTCCGATCAGACAGCCAAGTACTGTGCCATTGAAAGTGCAAATGCAAAGGCAACAGAGCAGAAATAAGCTCAAGAATCAGAACAATGTGAAACTGATATGAAAACTGATAATGATGTAAATAATGTCACCTGTGTCTTGTTAAATCCAATGCAGATAACATTGAATTAACTCAGAGCATTACAAGAGGAAGTACCAGAGGATGGAAAAAAAGATGGGAATCAGGTGGCTGTAAGACAAATTATAATGACTTTTGGGTGACCTCAGCTTGCCAATATGTTTTGCCAGATTTCATGCTATATTCTGTGGCAAGATACACCCCCGAGCACACGAACACACCTCCATAGGTAGAGATGGGATGGCTAGGACTATTAGAAATTATTGGCACAATACACAGTTTATAAGTATAGCAGAAGATTTGTGTCAAAGAAGCATTACTTGTCAGAGAAATATTCAGGGTAAACAAACAGTTATGATAAGTCATGTAGGCAAATCAACAGGCCCACTTACTAGACATAAAATACATTTCATAGGGATGCATGTGTATAATGGGTTCAGATAAGTTCTCATAACTGTTTGCTTGTTTTCTAAAGGGGTTGAGGCCTATCCAACCAGGAGAAGTGATAGCATGTCTGTGGTCAAACCCCGGTTGAGGGCGTTTGTACCATAATTTGGCATGCCTACCACTATTGAGACAGACTGTGGAACTCATTAAAAAAATTAGATCCAAATATTGTTGAGCACTGCACTCCAGATAGAGCAAAAATGTCATTATAGGTATCGACCACAAGCATCTGGAGTTGTTGAGAAAATGAATGCCACCGTCAAAACGAAACTTGTTAAGGTATGCACCTTGACAAACGTCAAATGGCCAGATGTTCTTCCTCTTGTTCTCAAGAGCATTAAAAGTACTCCCCTTGAAACAGATTGCCCTCTCACCCCATGAATCTTTGATGGGCAGAGCTGCGCAAAACGCATATGTTACTTCAGCAGAACTTGTATCAATAACAGAAGATATCATTATAGATTACTGCATAGGTCAAATTTGGTGAAATCTGTCTATCACTACTCGAATTTGTCAGTAACATTGACAAGACTCAGTGCCATGCATCACAACTAGGTAATTAGATTCTGATCAAAATTCACATCTGCAAAAGCTATCTGAAAGTTTAGTTGGAAAGTGCCACATCAAATTCTGTTTAGGACTAACAGTGCTGTAAAGTGTGATGGAAAACCACAGTGGATTCATGCAGCTCACACAAGAAAAGTGTAGACAGCAGATGAAGAAGTGAGGATTGAGTTAAGCTGAAGTTTGCTGGGGGGAAAAGGACATCCCAAGACCGGTGAAGATCCTGGTGAGGGTACCTGTAGTTAGCTTAAAATTGAAATCAGCTTGCCAAAAATTAAATAGACCTGTTGTAAAGTTATGAGCAATAGGAATAAACAGTGCCTAATCCATTTTGTGAAAAAGTAAAGTTGAAAATTCTGAATTTTGAAAACCCCCAAGGAAAAGCAATTCACAGTAAGTCAAGTTGCCAAATGCTGATTGAAGCCTACGTTCAACTATGAGTAAAGAAGATTCAGCATTAGTTACAGGGACAAGTAACATTGATTCTCATAATACTGACAGTGAATCGCCTGCTGTCAAAACAGCAACAAGAAGAAAGATCCTGTACAGGAGGTTCACATCACCTGAGTGGACCAATGTGGCATCTGCGTCTGAAGAAGAAGAATCAGATATGAAAATCTACAATCTAACAAACGTTTACCAATTCATCTTCAAAGATGAGCAACAAGAAGAGAGCCACTTTCAATGTTTACTAAATCCTGATTTGAAACTTTGAAATTGAGAATTTGAACTATGCTAAAACTGTTGATTTTGTTTCGTTTTCAATCTAAATATCCAGATGAACAAAATAGTTTTGAATTATAAAGTGAATTAATGAACTGAACAAAGTTGATTTTATAATTTTTGTTGTTATTGATTCTTGATCTTTTGACTCCTGATTTTTTTACTTCCTTCATTATATTTTTCCTCAGTAGAGGCTGTAATACTTTTAATAAAATTGCCCTACTAGTGATATTAACGGTTTCATTGGTCTTACGTTGTGTCTAATTACTATGGTTGGATATGTTTCTGTTTCACAAGTTGAATTAACCACAATACATAATGATGTAGAGCATGTGACATTAACAAATAGGTACAAATTAGTGAGTAATTTTGAAGATAACATTTATGGAAATTTATTAGATGAGTATGTCAAGAACATGGATATAGGGAATTGTTGTGTGTGTACTTTTATCCCCTCTCCAGGCAAAAGCACAACATACCACCAACTACTGTTGCTTTACAGTCTGTAGTTTATTGTTGTTAGTATATTTAATATGCAATAGTATGTGGTGCCCTATAGTTCAGACTTTAATGCTTCACTAGAAGGACTTTTTGTTTTTGAAGGGTCTTGGAATTCTGTGGTTTATTCTATATCCGGGGTGTCCACTCTTTCCTGTACTGACAACTACTTCTGCTCAGGGAAAGTCCTCCTGAGCTACTGGCAAATGTTATCGCTTTAAAAGAGTGAACTTCTGTTTACATTACATTATGGCTTTCCTGGCTTTCCTATGCAGGATTATTAGTAGTGACTACCCAAGCATTTATGGTAAGGTTACCAGTAGAAATGTGAATAAAATACTTATAAATTTCAAAAGCAGCGCCCCGAATAAGGAAGTTACAGCCACAGTATCACACGTCCTCTGACACAAACAACATAGCCCTAGAAATAAGTACTCCCAACTCAGCTTGACCTATCATTCATCTATCAACTTTAAATGCGTTTCACCAGCATGTCGATTTATGAAAAGACATATATTTTTCTATAAAATAACTCTTTCTATTTGGCCCTAAAAACAATGTTCTGGAGGAAAAACCTTTTTCAAAAAACGTATGTTTTTGCCTTTAAGATACCATTTTTCTATTTTAGGAAATACACATTTCCCAAATATCAGCTTTTAATTTTTACCAACTGCTCACATGTACAAATGCCTCACCTGTACACCATAATACCAAGGATGCTGCAGTAATTTAGAAATGTAGTAATGTGATTATGTTGCCTAGTTACTGTTGCTTTATTCTTAGAACATTGTGTCGGTAGTTTTTATGTTTTCATTGGTTGCTTAAGTATTACTGTTCAGATTGGGTTCTTTGTTGTTACTTGATTCCACTGTTAGCTGCTATGTGAATGTTATCTCCTGTGCGTGGGTGCTCAAATAAAGAGTTACTTCTTTATCAAAAAGATAATTTTTAATATAATGACAGATGCCTGTAATATGCCAAAAATGCCTACCATTTTGCTAAGGATGGACACCATAAAATCGGGGATGGCTAAAAGTATGCCAGTCATACACATGTCGATGGCTTCCAGTATGCCACAACCAGAACACGAATGCCCAAATAGTCAAGGATGACCATTATTTTGCAACTGGCACTGTTATGCGATGAACAGACACAATTGGGCCAGAGATGAATCCTTATGATGGGGGTAGCATGCACTTCTGGTGGTCCTTGACACAAGTCTTAACTTTCAGGGAAGAATACTGCTTATTAGGGAAGCACCACAATGTGAAATAGACACACATGTAAACGTGAACACATCCATGCACACAAACAGATGAGGCTCTTAATTGTCTCACTTCTGGATCCATACCCTCCTCTCCCCAGCTCTTGGGCTGATCATGCACCCTACTGACACATTTTTAGTACGGTTTCTGCAGTCCCACACTTTGGTGGCTCAGCAATGGTTACTTCTCACGTTACTGCTGGCACTTTAATTTCATCCACTGTTCACACACTTGCTGTGACTAATAGAGCAGGGCTTACAGTGTGGGCAACTCTTTATGACTTAGTAAGATCAAGAAGGGAGACAGATGGTCATGTGCAGACCTGTAGGCAGATAGTGTGTGTTTGGGTGTTTTCATGTGGCCCTGCAATTGGCGGGGCTGGCTGCTACGCAACAGATCTTGAGATGAGCAGTGCTGCCACTTTAATAAGAACAGACTCTCTGAATGAAGTACTTTGAGGGTGCTTGTGAGCTACCAGTAGCTCCTGAGCTAATTGTTGGAGACCCCTGTTTTAGATATTTATGATTAATTGCACAACCTACCCTCAATACTAAACAGACTAAAAGTGACTATGTTTGCAGTTAGAGTAAAGATGAGTGTGAATTTGTTAAGTAATATAATGAAAGCAGTGTGAAATTTTGTGAACTTGGAAAGATGAGAGCAAGATTAGAGACCAGATCGAGGGTAAAGAGAAATCTACAAAATCGAATTTACATCCAAAATTGAGAATGGAGCATTATAAAAAAGGGTGAATTATGTATGGTGTATCATCAGCCTACAGGAGTTAGGTTGATGGAGCTTGTTGAATGTGAGACAAGTTATGTTGTTAGTGGTACATTTCTGACTGGTGACGAGCCAATACTTTTAGGAATTGATTATGTGTATGGTAAGACTGCTCTTGGGATGGAAAAGTCCTCAGCATGGTTAAAGACCTGTACCTCTGCCCTGAGCAGCCTACTGTACTGTAGCCGCAATCACTAATGCTGATTTATTTGTCATAGGTAAACACAGATCATGCATGTGTGCCATGACATGGGCCTGCATCACAGATTCCGGTCTTGTTGTACCGGGAGTGGCACCCAAAGCTCTACCCTTATACTAATACTGTATCTTGGGAATGGGACCAGCTACAAGAATAAATAACTATTTTTAGTTGTGATTAAAAATCCAATTTAATAGTGAAATAACACTTTGGAGCACTTGAAAGGGAGAGAGAACAGGATGTCAGGACAATGCTTGTGTATCTCCTCTCTGTTAGGCTGAAAACCCCTGCTTTTGTTCGACCAGACTTTTGTCTCTGGGTTTGTTGTGGGTTCAGTGCTGCTTCAAACTTGATTTTACTGTTAGATGTGGGAGGACACTAGTGATCAACATAGTGCCATCCCGTACACTTACAGAGCCCCTCAACGCCCAAGTTTAGTGTGGCCTAAGACTTTCACCATCTTAAAAATGCTCTTACACATTCTCAATTTAGGCCTCCTTGCAGTAAAACAAATAGATACTATTGAAAAAGAGAGAAGAGTTTGCCCGGGATCTTTTATCTCATTGGTTAGGCATATGACTTTAATTTTCTCTCCCACAATTATGCAAGACCAGTAGATGGGAGGATTTGATTGTTCCTACCCTGCTGGCGTGAAGATTGTGGGTATGGCAGGTTGTTCAACCAGGTTATGCTTTCCAACTCCAATCACACCTCCCATATCCAGTTGCAGCCGGAATGGCTCGCGGGTGAGGGTGGAGGGGTGTGTGGGAGGGGGAGAAGGGGTGGGGGGTTGAGGCAGGGAAGGTCACGGGGAGGTCACATGGTAGGGACCATAATTGAAATAAATAAATAACTTACCTTTAGGCTGGTTCTCGCATCTCTGCTCCTGCTCTCCTGTCTCCGACTCCAGAAACAGGGAGCCAGGCTCCCTCCTCAAGGCCAATCACAATGCTACAATGCAGCGTTGTGATTGATCTAAGTGCCGTGACATAGCGCTAAGCCAGGGGCCAGAGGGGTGGGCATGTTCTTCATGCAGGCTGTGTGGAGAAAGGGAAAGTACGCATGACTGGTTTGGGCGAGCCGAGAGGGCCAACCAAACAGTCATTGTGCATTTAGGATTGGGCAAACCACTCCTCTCCTGCCCTGCTCCATTAGCATAGGAGCCCTGCCCACCCGCCCGCCTGCAAAGGAAACCTAAAATTGTAATAACTGAAAGTTATTCTCATTTTAAGTCTTTGTTTCTCGCACTGTGAGAAAGCTGTGGGCTTCGCTCCTCTGCCATAGCAGAGGAGCCGCCACTGCCCATATCCCACGTGTGCAGACTTCGGCAGATAATGCTTCAATCCTTGTACAGGAAGTGAAGTCACTATGGAGCAACAGGGCTGTAGAGATCCTGTAGGTGGAGTGTGCCGCTCTCATTATTTTCTGGTGCACAAAACAATGGGGGACTCAGGCCCATTCTGGATCCCCGGCTTTTGAACACCTACCTTTGAAAGGACTAGTTCAAGATGTTGATTTTGGCCCAGGTACTTGCCGCCCTGGTTCCAGGAGACTGGATGGTGTCTTGTACTTACAGAATTTATAATCTCATGTGTCGGCTATGCAGTTCAAGAAATGCTTTCTGTGGTTTGTGGTTGGGTTGGAGCACTTCCAGTGTGCTGTTCTAACTTATGGCCTAAATTCTGTCCCCTATGTTTATGAAGGGGTTGTTAGTGGTCACTTCCCATCTTTGCAGGTCTGTGATACGTGTATTCCTGTACCTAAGTGACTGGCAGCTGAAGGTGGGGTCACTCACAGTCAGCCATGGAGAACCTACCTATAGATGTCCCCATCTCTCATCTCTGAGGTTTTCAATTAATGAACTCCCACCTGCAGGCTGTGTTGATAATCCTTTTCATAATTCCTTTCATTTGAGCCATTCTGGACATGGTAGTGTTCAAGGTTTTTCCAACCCCACAGCAAGCTCAGGACATTTACGTTTTGATCCTGATGGATATGTGGTAAATAAATAAATAATACCTCTATTTTTGACTAGACATAAAATAACAGATAGCTCAATAAATAAGAGTCAAGATTCGAGGTAGCTGGAGTTTGCAGGTTTAATACAGCATAAAGGACAGGAACAGGACAACCTGCACGGGAATAGGATGGCAGCTAGCTAGCGGCAGGATCGGGACAACAGCTAACTTTTAATAACAGTGCACAAGTATATATAGTTAAACAAAATACATGATGTTCAATACAATAGGCGTAGCAGTGGGCAGGGCCTGTAGCAGTCGCGAAAGATAAGGCAGAAAGTAGATGTAACAAGAGGCGTGAACATAGACATGTGATGTAAACGTAACAGAATATGTCACAAATGGGGCGGAAACATGGAGGGGGCTACCTAAGGAGCCGGGACCTCTAACCTAGTGGTGCGCGCAAGCTGGCAATGACGTGTTACTAGGAGGGACTGGGGGCTATGACTTCTGCGCTAGAAGGAGAGACTGAAGTCTGGAGAGTCAGAGCGACATGTACCTAAACACTATCTAGTATCTGATGTTTAGAGAACATGTTGATAGAATCCAAAAGTTATCAGGGTAAAAGCTAACAGACTCTAAGACTGGTGCATGTATAATTCTACATGTAGTGCGTGTTGAGGAATATTAAATGACCATTAATACAGTATTTCTCTTACATGGAGACGTAAAGGCTAGACCATGACGGAAACTATTGATGCGATTCAGTAGCTTAGGAATGCAGGGAAGGAGAGCTGGACAGATAACTAGAATCATAACATACTCTTGGCAGACCAGCAGGCAGAGCCAGGCCGAGCCGGGCACTGTGAGGCAGGAAGTAAGTGAAGGGTCAGGGATACAGGTGGGGGCTGTATCGCTCCTCGGAGAGGGTTCAGGAGACAGGAGCTGAATCTGAGTCCGGGCCCTTTTGAGGCCTAGAAACGGGGATTTTTACTGAATTAACGTGCACACTGAGAAACGTGGCAACGTAACTTTACATAGGCCTAATACTCGTAGCTTTCACGAGAACTGGAAACTGGCATACTAGAGTTGGACACAACTGTAATTGCGTCTTTAATCGATCATGGGGCATACATATGCATATTAATCATGCACACATAACATAACATGGGGAACACGTAGGGACACAGATCATGGCAAAATTTACTTTTCCACATTCCCTCCTTGTCACTACGTTTCCATCAGGAAACATCAATATTCATGATACCATCTATCATTTCATACAGTATCATTTGCTCGTCTCGAATTTTCTTGGAACGGGATCTAGGACGGGACTTGGGACTAGGAATACAAGAGGTAGCACAAATGCCGCAAATCGCAGGGCCACATTGTATACAGAGGCAGCAACTGAATATGATCGCTACTGCAATACCTAGAAAGGACAATACTTTCCATCCCCAGGCAGAAATTATACTCCAGAACCAACCGGACCATGTCCAGGTGCCTGGATTCTGGTGTAACTGATGGGCAATTTTATGAAGTCTGGTTATAGCTGAATAAACAGACGGCGCGTTATTAGGAATAAAAATGCAGCAACTAGATCCGATGACTCTACATGCTCCTCCTCTATCGGCCAGTATGACGTCAAGAACGAGACGATTTTGGAGCACGACAAATCTCATAGCAGATTGCTCTTCGGTTAAGTTACCTAGGGCAGAGGCAGTCTCATTCACTACTGCTTCAAGGGTTCTGGTTAATCTACGTATTAACTTACTATTCTGGATAGGTCCTATAAAGAAAAAGAAACCTTTATTGAAATCTGTATACTGTTCTAGAGCAGTTTCAGTTTGATCGACAATCGGGGACTCGATCTCTCTTCTATGTCTAATGTGTACTAGATGTGTGTTTCTGTGATAATCGGATGGGGCTAGGAAAACTGGTGGCAGTAGGAAGGCAATGTAACAGGTTCCATCCCAATCGAGGGGCAGACGAACATATGCGGTCTGACCACAAACAAAATAAGAATGACGTGAAGCTTTGAAAATAGATTTCCCACTGTCACTATACTCGACAATAGTAGTACAATCACTATGTCCTACATGTGCGGAACCATTATTTCTGACACATAATTCGCCTTTGACTGGTAGTACTGAAATAGCAGGTAAGTCTGGAGTAGGATCAGACTGGACATTCAGAACCATGAAATTCGAAGAATAATTACCCAAATTATAAACTTCATTTTCTAGATCTAACCCTGTTCTGTGGGGAAGACCTTGCTTGTCTGGAAAACATGTACTATTCAGAAGGGACATATCATTTGAAGATGACGTTAACATGGACCATGCTCCACACGAACCATTATGTGAAAACGGATAAGGAAACAGTGGCAGAACTCCCTTCGGTGTCTGGAAAGGGGGGAGTCGACCACACACCCAACAATTAGTGGCATTGCTGGTCTGGTGTGAATAATGTAACATACGGATAAATGTATTGTTGCGCATAGCAAGACGATAGGATAGTTCGTGAGGAGGCAGATCACTAAACGTGTGCTCTACTGTAGCATTAGAAAACTTATTTACATGAGAAATTGGAAAACATAAATGAAATGCATAACTCGTGCAGGTAACCATCAAACTCAAAAACAATATAAAACTTAGAAAAACGATACATCGGATAGAGCTTTGACTAACTCTCTCACTATGGGGGTCTATCTCATACATGTCAGATACCTGTCTAACCGTTTCACCCAGGGGGACTTAGACAATTAAACTGGCTGACTTATTTTACTAGACCGGAGCTTACTTTTATACTCCTGCTGCGGAGTTTTCTCTAACAGGGAGGGCTTTGAGTCAAAGTCAATAGCGGGACAGTCCTTGATAATAGGGCAATGATTGGACTCGGAAGTGTCTGTAGAAGTGTCAATAAACGTTTTAGTTCTTAGTCCGTGAAATTTCTTGACATGAGACAGATGCACCCAGCCTTTTCTGCCTTCCAACTTCACGGCCGTGCGGGTGGTCAGAAGGACTAACTTCGGCTCCTTCCAGCGAGGCTCCAGCGGACTTGAACGATCGAAATTCCGGATTAAAACCAGGGAGCCAGGAAGGACCTCGTGTGGCTTGACTTCAGTATTGTCGGGAAATGCAGCGGCAACCTGTGAACGACAAGAGTGTAGGGCAGACATCAAGGAAGCTAGGTAATCTGTCAGCATATTACTGGAAACATCTGTAATACTTCGGGGTCTGGGTGTACCCCACATATTCGGGGGGCGGCCGAATACGACCTCATAAGGGGGCAGACCTGATCTGGAGTGTGCGACCATGCGCATATAGAACAAAGCAACTGGCAGGGCAACTAACCAGTCTACACCTTTTTCTTTACACACTTTGGCAATACGGATTTTCAGGGTTTGATTATGTCTCTCTACGAGACCGGCTGCTTCTGGATGGCGTACACAATGGAACTTCCACTGGTACCCTAACAAAAGGGAAACGTGCTTCATAAGTTCGGATGAGAATGGCTGGCCGTTATCAGAATACACGACCCTAGGGAGTCCATAGCGGGGGAAAAATTCACGAACCAACTGCTTGGCAGTGGTCGCGGCTGTGTAATCTGGGACTGGATATGCTTCTGTCCACCTGGACAAAGCGCATACAACTACAAGGACATACTTGAAACCTCGACATCGCTCCATCTGAAGATAATCCATCTGGAGGACTTCAAAAGGGTGGTCAGGGGGCTGGAATCCACCTTGTTCCACCGGGACACTTTTTCCTGGATTGAACTGGCAACATATCATACAGGTACGGACTTTCTGCTTGGCTGCAGCTCGTAAATGCTTGTTAAACCAAATGTTCTGGATACTGTCTAACATGGCTTTTTCTCCTAAATGTGCAGGACTATGTGCGGTATTAATGATGACTTGAACCATAGAGTCGGGGAGAAACCATGTGGCTTTTCCCTTTGTCACCCATCCCTGATCTGTCTGGACCCCTCCTTGTTCGGACCATTTCTTAATTTCTTCAGGAGTAGCATGTAACTGGATATCTATGACATCTTGAGTAGGGTCCTTAACTGTCATACAAGTAGTCTGTTCTAGAGTGGATGTCGGTGTCTTGTTAACTGGTATGTCTGGTGTCTGTGCTGTAAGCTTGGCTGTTCGATCCGCTAGATCATTACCTTGGGAAATAATGTCAGTAACTTTAGTATGTGCCTTGCACTTCATGATAGCGATAGATGTCGGTAAATGTATTGCATCTAACAGAGCTTGAATAAGGAAACCATGCTGAATCTTGGTTCCATGAGAAGTCATGAAACCTCTCTCTTGCCAGAGCACTCCAAAGTCGTGTACGACTCCGAATGCGTAGCGTGAATCTGTGTAAATATTAACTTTCAGGTTCTTGGCATGTATGCAGGCTTGTGTCAGAGCGACTAGCTCTGCTGCTTGAGCAGACAGGGTGTCAATACGGTGTGTTTCAATAACTTCAGTGTCAGTAGTCACTGCATACGCGGCTACTAGTTCTCCTGTACTAGTTCTCATACATGAACCATCCACATAAAGTGTCAGGTCGGGATCTGGTAATGGAATATCTGTCAGATCTTGTCTTGGCTTTGTCATAGTGTTAACAACTTCCACACAGTCATGTGTGGCAGGATTTGAAGTAACTGACGGTAACAGTGTAGCAGGATTTAGAACGTTGCAGCGTCTGATTTCTATGTGTGGCTGGAACAGTGTCAGTTCATAACCTGTCAAACGTGCAATTGTCAAGTGCTGAGTCTGTGTTCGGTTTAAAAGAACTTCCACGGAGTGTGGAACTTGTACTGTCAAGGAGTGTCCTAATACTATGGAATCACTTTGTCTGATAGCTAGTGCTGTGGCTGCAACTGACTTGAGGCACGCAGGCAGAGCCTGGGCTACTGGATCTAGTGTGCTCGAAAAATAAGCACAGGGCTTGTATTGTCCGGCTTGATCTTGTATGAGAACAGATAATGCAGTACCATCACGTTCTATGACAAAAAGTGTAAAAGGCTTACTGTAGTTCGGTGTTGCTAGAACAGGTGCTTGGCATAAAGCTTTCTTCAACTCATTAAAACTAAGTGTATGTTCAGATGTCCAAGGGAGGACAGTCGATACGGCTGCCTCCTGTGTCGTTAACTGTATCAGTGGCTTGGCTAGAAATGCATACTGAGGAATCCATTGTCTGCAATAAGAAGTGAGGCCGATATAAGCTCGTACCTCCTTCTGTGTCTTGGGCTGTGGAATACTCGCTATTAACTGGATACGGTCAGGTGTCAACTGCCTACCCCACTTGGACAGTAAGTGGCCTAAGTAGATCACTTGCTGGACACAGAATTGAAGCTTTGAAGGGGACACCTTGTGCCCCATCTCGGCTAGGAAGTACAGAACTGTAAGTGACGCTCGCTCGCAGTCACGTTCAGAACGGGCTGTGATCAGTAGATCATCGACATATTGGAGCAGGGCAGTGTCAGTTGGCATGTGAATGTTATCTAGTTGTCTCTTAAGTGCTTGACTGTAAATACTAGGACTCTCTGTGAAACCTTGAGGAGCTCGTGTAAATTTATAGCTCCTTCCATTTAAACAAAAACCGAAAAGGTACTGGCTGTCTGGATGAATTGGAACACTGAAAAATGCATTCTTGAGGTCGATTACGGTAAAGAATATTGCCTCAGGATCAATAGCTGTCAACAGAGATGAGATATCGGGAACAACTGGGTACTGGGGAATGATACATTTATTGAGTTCTCGAAGGTCAATCACTAATCGATATACTGGGGGTGCATTTGGATCAGTACGTTTCATGACTGGAATGATAGGAGAATTACATACATTGGAGTCAGTTTCTACAACTACTCCTTGAGCCATGAGCTCGTCAATAATTTTGGATAAGGCTGCTACAGCCTCAGGTGGCAATCTGTACTGTCTGATTCGTGGCAGGACTATACCTTGCTTGAGAGTCACACGATAGGGTGTGATCTGCATAAAACCAACATCAGTTGGACCTTGCGCCCATAGATGCTGCGGAACATTAGACAATCTCGGGTCAAAATCTCGTAAAACATAGTGACCCTTAAAGTCACGCAAAAACAAACGTATTCCCTCTGGGGAACAACAAATAACTGCACCTAATTCTTTCAATGTCTTAATGCCTAACAAATTTTCTGGACATGATTTCGTAAGTAATAGATCAGTAGTTCGGGACAATGGACCAACTTCTAGAGTAACTGGCTTTGATATCTCGTTTACAATTGGCTTTCCTGAAAATCCAAGGGAAACATTTCTAGAGCCTGAGAGCGGAGCCCCTGGAACCTCGTCATGACTGATAGTAGTCCTACTTGCCCCTGTATCAATCAGAAACTTTCTGTCTTTCCCTAATACTTGACTATGTACATAGGGACCTTCTTGATCTACAGGAATCTCGATGAGAGGCAAGCCTACCTCCCTCTCTAGGCTGTTTCATGAATACGCTTGATACTCTGGATACTCTGTCTGTGCATACTGGTACATCTGCTGTGTGACATGCTGTGTTGCAGCGATAGGCTGCGGTGCTGTAACTGTCTGTTGTGCATTCTGTGGCTGAGAAGTCTGTGAAACTTGCTCTTGTCTAGGCGGACGTGGTCTTTCTTTAGTTTTACCAGTGGCTATATTGTGTTTCAGAACTGCACACTCGTTTATAAAATGACCTGGCTGTTTACAATAATTGCATGTCCCTTTAACGGGAGCTGCAGGATGACTGGCTTGATTCTGACCCCTCTTCTGACTGTCTTGAGGAACAGATTGTGCAACTAGTACTTTCATTTTCGTGTCTTTCATACGTCTTCTCTCGTGTTCTTGCTCTTCTCTGATTCTATTCTGGTGGTACTGGAGCATCTGTAACATCTGGGACGGAGTACTAGCTTGCCAGGTACTTTCGACTTTCAAAACTCGATTCTTAACTTGTGGACTTGAATTCTCGACTAGTTTAGTAACAAAAAGATGAGGGTATGACTCGCTACTCGTCTTTAAACCACTGTTAATTATAAAACATTTCTCGAATCTAGAATAAAAATCACTAGTGTCTTCGTCTTGTTTCTGTTTACAGGCTGAGATCGCATCCCAGTCTTCTTTTTTAGTGGCTAATAATCTAGGTAAAACTTGTATTAATAATTCTGGTAATTCTTTACATTTGTCTCCAAGACCGGTACCTGGTACTCGTATCTTATCTTCAGCTTCTAGAGCTGTCCAATCGATCTTTTTCTCTCCCACCTCCCAATCTTTTTCCTTGAGTTTCTCATATATGCCCGCAGGCGACAGGACTTTTAGCATTTTAATAATATCTGGATACGTGTATTCTCCCATACGGACCATGTCTTTTAATTCTCGGTGGAACCCTGCTGGATCTTTGTCGTGACAGGGAATTAACTTCTTCATTTCTAAGAGTTCCATCTTGGTAACTGGGGTGTAAACAAATACTCGTTGCATTTCACCACCCGCTGTCCTAACTGGGTGTACTTCTCGTAACGGATGCTGTCTATCTATGTAAAACGGTTTACTTTCTGGAGGTGAGACATGAACAAAATGTGGGTTCAAAAACGTTCTATATTTGTGGCGCTGTTCTAGAATGACACTAATTAAATCGGTACCTAAACCTTTCCATCTATACTGGAGTAACTCGTTCAGGACATCATGTAACGGACCTGGATCAGAATGTTGACCCTCATACAGTGTAATGAGGTGCTGGGTCATATACATACCCACCAGTCGCTGCTCGGCTGGGGGCAGTTTCAGGAACATTTGTGCCACTATTTCGTCTGGAAAAGTGGTAGAATCAGTAATCCATCGGACCGCTGATCGGGCTAGTTCTTGTTCATGCATGGTACTTAACTCACTATAACCGATTCGTGATTTCAGAATGTGATCGGTAGCTTGAAATACTTGTTCTAGAGAACCTTGTTCTGGTGCTGGATGATGAAAGACTTTCTTGTGTTCTAGGTGTAAATGTCGGTCTGGAAATCTAGATTTACCTACATACGCTATTCTGGCGGTATTCTCGTCGTCTACCTCTTCAGTAGGAGAGTCATTTTCTTTCTCGCTTCCTAGAGCTTCTTTGCGTTGTTCGTGTAACCTTATTATTTCTTTACGTATTTTCTTGTACATACTCTCTATACTATTGAGTGTCTTGTGCTTACCCTCGGCTATATTATCACTCCACCTTGTCAGAACTTTCATTTCGGTCGGATCTTTAGTCGGGGAATCTTGTTCCCGTATTAAACAATTGATCAGAAACTTTAATAACATGAACTGGATCTCAGCTTTCCTGAGAGACATGACTTCACCAATACTTTCTGGATCTTGTCCTGTACGAATGAAACGATACATTCTGTCTAGATCTTCTTTCATATTCGGTAGGGTGACCAAATACTCGGACACCTGCCTTATACGTACGGAATATACAACCATACTATCCTCGCCTGGGACTGGATCATAACAGCATTCAGTAAGAGCTCGCCTGATATCTGCAATGGACTGATATTTGGGCGTACGCTGTAACGCACGGTCATGTAACTCGACTGGCCCTAAACGTCTATTTGGCGGCGGGGTACCAGGAGGACCTCCTCCCGCGGCCCCTAAGCTGGAATCGTCGATAGATACTCTTCGTGCTGGCAGAGTGACTGATGTGGCGGGAATTTGTACTACGGGTTGGACCGGGGGTACCGTAACAGGTACTGCAACAGGTGCACCGGTGACTGGAGGACCATGAATTACATTATTTACAGGAGCTGGTGGAACAGGATTTGCATATTCTGGGACTGTGTCGTCCAAATAGGACGAGAGAAAAATATCAGCTGCGGTCGGTTTGTGACGTAGCTTGGTCGGAACTAAAGGTGGCGGGAAATTACTGGATGCCTCCGGGGTTGCTTTTGGCAAGCCCTCGGCAAGAAGAGGATACATACCCTTAATAAGGGCATTCCTCTGTCTGTCTGACTGTTCGGTTTTAACTCGTTCACCTATTTCGATTAGTTCCCTTTCTTGGGCTCTTTCTAAGGATTCTCTACTTAATTCTGACTTTCTGATTTCTTTTTCGGTTCTTTTATGAGATTCTTTGCGCCATAACTCGATGGCATCTTTCTGTGACTGTCTGGCTTTCTTTTTCCATAATGCTTCTTCTACTCGCATGATGCACTCGGCATCCCATGTACCCGATACGGGCCATCTATACTTTTCTTCTAACTGTTTGGTGTACTCCACCCACAAATCTAGATACAATATGGCACTTATGCCATGCTTTTGATACATAAAATGACCTGGACTGTCCCTAGGCGGGACAGGAACTGCTTCTTCTAACAGACCTTTTCTAGTTTTTAACTGACGTAACTTGGAAAACAATGGCATGACTGGGCTGGAGTCTAGACACAATACAATACACAATGAACACGATAATTACTGAAGAACACCACTTTCATACCACGACATTGAAATACATGAATGACATTTAAAATAACAGTTCGGACAAAATACTACCTGGAATACTGAAAACAGAATGCATGAATTTCTCGAGAACAGAACGGACTAGAACAGAAACTAGATGCACTGCTAAAACAGTACGAAACTTACCGGTCTCATAAAGAGACACGTCAGGACCCGCATCCACCTAAGTGAACACTTCGTGTTGGATCTGTGTACCCAAACCCACGCACCAGAGACAATGCAATTGACCCTGTCTAGATACTACCCCAGCAACGGTACTCACCGGGCAGCAAGAACGGAAGGCCTCGGACTGGACTGGACTGCTACGACGACGGACGGACGAACTTCGGACTTCTGTTACGGGTGGGCCTCCGGATACCTCGGACCTTGGACTCTCGGCTTGGGCTCTGGTCGGGACTCGCCGCGTTCCTCCACCGCCTCGTCTGGATGCTGGACCGCAACCTCCGTCTCCTCCGTGGGCCTGAGGGATACTTGAAGCAGAAATATCTGCACGTGCACGGTATGGTTCCGTCACGGCTGCAGAGGATCAGGGGGCTTGCGTGGCTTCACCGGCGCGTGGGGAAAGGGCAAGTCCCTGTTCGGGCGCCATTATGTGGTAAATAAATAAATAATACCTCTATTTTTGACTAGACATAAAATAACAGATAGCTCAATAAATAAGAGTCAAGATTCGAGGTAGCTGGAGTTTGCAGGTTTAATACAGCATAAAGGACAGGAACAGGACAACCTGCACGGGAATAGGATGGCAGCTAGCTAGCGGCAGGATCGGGACAACAGCTAACTTTTAATAACAGTGCACAAGTATATATAGTTAAACAAAATACATGATGTTCAATACAATAGGCGTAGCAGTGGGCAGGGCCTGTAGCAGTCGCGAAAGATAAGGCAGAAAGTAGGTGTAACAAGAGGCGTGAACATAGACATGTGATGTAAACGTAACAGAATATGTCACAAATGGGGCGGAAACATGGAGGGGGCTACCTAAGGAGCCGGGACCTCTAACCTAGTGGTGCGCGCAAGCTGGCAATGACGTGTTACTAGGAGGGACTGGGGGCTATGACTTCTGCGCTAGAAGGAGAGACTGAAGTCTGGAGAGTCAGAGCGACATGTACCTAAACACTATCTAGTATCTGATGTTTAGAGAACATGTTGATAGAATCCAAAAGTTATCAGGGTAAAAGCTAACAGACTCTAAGACTGGTGCATGCATAATTCTACATGTAGTGCGTGTTGAGGAATATTAAATGACCATTAATACAGTATTTCTCTTACATGGAGACGTAAAGGCTAGACCATGACGGAAACTATTGATGCGATTCAGTAGCTTAGGAATGCAGGGAAGGAGAGCTGGACAGATAACTAGAATCATAACATACTCTTGGCAGACCAGCAGGCAGAGCCAGGCCGAGCCGGGCACTGTGAGGCAGGAAGTAAGTGAAGGGTCAGGGATACAGGTGGGGGCTGTATCGCTCCTCGGAGAGGGTTCAGGAGACAAGAGCTGAATCTGAGTCCGGGCCCTTTTGAGGCCTAGAAACGGGGATTTTTACTGAATTAACGTGCACACTGAGAAACGTGGCAACGTAACTTTACATAGGCCTAATACTCGTAGCTTTCACGAGAACTGGAAACTGGCATACTAGAGTTGGACACAACTGTAATTGCGTCTTTAATCGATCATGGGGCATACATATGCATATTAATCATGCACACATAACATAACATGGGGAACACGTAGGGACACAGAACATGGCAAAATTTACTTTTCCACAGATATTTTAACCACAAACACTTCACCTTTAGAATATTCCACATACGGTGACTGGAACTGGAATTGTTTCATACTAGTGTTCCCGTGCTCTGCTTGGTGGTGCTGTGCTGTTGTACGTAGGCTTCATTCATCTCTGGAAGTGACGAGCAAAGCTGTATAAGAGAGCCACTCTGCATGCTGACGTCAGTTCCTTTCTTTCTGCACCAACAAACATGGATCCAGAGCTCCGCCTTATGTTTTGTCCGTTTTTGATGACCCCCAAAACGAAATCCAGTATGCAAGGAAACAAAGTTCCCTCTTAAAACTGTGCTGTGGCTGCAGAAAACAGATGCTGGTCACAAACTCGTGTTTTCGGTGCTTGAGTTTGAGTCAAGACTCAAAGTTGTGAGATGAGTGCACTGATGCACCCAAAGGAGGTCTGGGACTGTAAAGCAAGGCTGTACATTGCCAAAAATAGGAAAATGTTACGGGCCTCACGCAAGTCTCACTCCTGCTCCAAGCAAGGGCGTGCACCCGCTCGCAAAGCGCTCTCCTGACAAGTCGTCTCCGCTGTCGAATCCCTGAAGTAAATAAAAGTCCAAGTGGAATCATAAGACTTGACTGCACCTTGCCATTCTCTATCAGAAAGAGAAGTCACAAGGATGTAAGATGTCTATCAATCTCACTCCCGATCGAACCAAGTCTGCATTTGATCCTGTTGCGCCCAGGTTCCACTGGACATTGGCCATGCCACAAAAGGTCCAGGTCTTTAAAGAAACCTTGCTATGTGTAAGACATTGGATAATTATTTGGGGTTGGAAACTGCCCACTTCAAGGAATAATCACAATCCTTGTCAGGGTGAATCCTCAAAGTCACTAAATTAACCTGAGCTCAATCCCCTGGTACCATGGCACAGAGCAGACAGGCATGATTTAGAGCAATGCGAAAAGTATTTATGCCGTACTGGGACAGTATTAAAGTCAAAACAACAAGCAATAAAAACCTCTAACCAAATTAGAAAAATAGAGTAAAATGTACTAAACAAAATAACACAAAAATTACAAAAATTCAATTAGGGGAACTGGACCCATGGCCTCGCTATATGGCAGTAAGGTATCTGAAGTAGCAGTTCCTAGGTTGCAAGATTTCTCAGTAAGCTTGCCATAGTCTCTTTGGAAGGAAAATGAATGCCCAACATTTCTGATGTTCTGTGGGTGACTGCTACAAAGGAGGAACTCTCCCCTGTGGGGAGTCCACCTCTGTCTCAGGGAAGGTATTTAAGCCATTGGCATTCTAGATCTAAATGCAGATCAGCATCATTGTAAAGAGGAGAAAAGAAATGTCACCGCCTCATGATCATGAAGAACATTTTGGAGGCCTTGAACGGTGTTAGGATAAGATCCGAACTAGGCTCATAGCCTATGTGTTGGACCCGGTCCTTTGGGCAGGTTTACCCCGTGACTTTTTTTGCTTTTTCCTAGCCTGTTTTTGGAACCTGGATTGGTGATTGTAGGCCTCTGCGCACTTTTTCACTGTGGTACAGTGTAAAGTGCGTGTGCTTTCTGTGTATGGATGGTGAGTGACCTGCCCTCCCATAGGAATGAATGGGGAATATGTATGCCCCTGGTAGATTCCTGATGCATGGGGAGTGCAGGGGCGAGTTTGATATGTATGAACTCGTGAGAATGAATGCTGCAGAATGGTGTATGCGGCATGGCTGTGTGTAGTCTAGAAGCGCCACTTTTAGAAGTTGGCATAATTGTGTAGTGAGTCTGCTAGCACGTGATTGGCTGATGGGCCTGGCCCAGGCATGCCTGGGCCTGTTGGTAGATGGACTGTCTGGAGGAGGGGGTCTGAGTCAAGCCGTAGATGAAAGGCCCCCCATCTGCTGTTAGGGGGGAGTGGAAAGAGCTCTGGTGGTGCCAGGCTGTGTCTGTCGGCCCACCCTGGATGACTCTCCCTCCCGATGGCCCCCTGTCACCTCTGACCTGAGGCTGACAGGCGAGGGAAACCAGATACTCCCAGAGCTTAGGGCTCGCCTACACAAAGACTTCTAAAGACTTCAAAGCTGTTTCTGTGGATAAGAAGGGGCTCTGCCCCTTCCAAAATGTTCTTCTTTCTCTGGAGTTGAATCGACCAGGGGTGGGTGCTGCCCAGCTCCTGGATGCCTGGACTCCTGGGGGACCCCTCTGCCCTGCCTGGGCTGAGGAGGGGACTTGGCTTTACCCCTGGGAGGCTCTGGGACCGTGGCAGCATGGAGAGGCTGCCTTTTCCTGTTGAGAGCGCTTTCTCTGGACTTCCTAGCGCTTAGGAGCGCTTTTATGCTCACTTATAGCGCTGGACGCGCTGAGGCTTCTTGCCCGTATTTATTTAATTATTTATGAGTGCCCACCTCGATCTGCCGCGGAGAAAACAACCACGAAGGGGCCGCGACCGGATTGGCCGGGACCCGAGGAGAGCCGTGCTCTGATTGGTCCTTGGACGGGAGCCTGGTCCAGGAGCCGCGCTGTGGTTGGCTGACTCCTGGAAGCTGCGTGACGTGGTGGGGAGCCGAAGAGGAGGAAGGACGCATGGTGGCCGGGAGAGGGCTGTTCCCGCTTCCCCCTGCCTGGGGAGAAGCTCTGGGTTGTCGTTGCCGGTCTCCCGTGTGGAGAGGGAGACCGGAGATTCCCCCGCCGCCAGTGGAAGCCGCCACATCGAGGCCGGCGGGAGGAGCTGCCGTCTGGAGGAGCAGGCGGGGCTCCGGCGGCAGGAGCAGAGAGCCCCCGCATGCAGCCGCCGCCTCAGGAGACCGGTGAGTGGGGTGCGGGTGTTTGACCGGCCCTAAGACGCTGGTGTATGCAGGGCGGCCCCCGATGGCAGTGGGCCGCCCCAACGTCGCGCAGAGCCTGTAGAGGCTCCCACAACCCGGGGGCAGTATTTGTGCCAGAGTCCCCCGTGAGGGACTCCAACGGAGCGAGGATGCTTTGGGCGGCCCCGCTTGGCAGAGGGCCGCCCCGACGATCGCGGGGCATATTACTTAGAGCCCTGTGAGAGGCTCGTGCCCGCATGTTGTTTGGTGAGCCTGTTGAGGCTCAGAAGGGCGTTTTCTTGACTCGAGTCCCCCGTGAGGGACTCCAACTGCCCTAAGTCGTGTTCAGAGCCTGTTGAGGCTCTTGGGGGCCATGTTAGATAAGTAGGGGCGCCGGGGCATAATTGTCGGTGCCCGTCCCCTCCTGCCTGGGAGAAGCTCGTGTCCAGGGAGGCTCCAGGGGGCATGTTGCTTTAGAGCCAGTGTGGCTCCAACGTTTGACCAGTGTTGGCCAGGGCCTGTGTGGCTCCAACGGGCGCAGTGTTTGTTTTAGAGCCTGTGTGGCTCAGGTGGCGCAGATTCGTTCTAGGGGATACTGAGAGCCCTGCCACAGCTTCTGGTACCAGCTGCGCAGCACTTACTGCCAGCTGCTACGTTTAGGCCCTTGTGAGTGTTCCCAGGGGCCCAGCAAGTAGTGGGCCCCTGCATCGTTTAGGCCCCTGATATTGAGACTCAGGGCGTTCTAGCCCCAACAAGGCCAGTTGGCCTAGGGACTGCCACGGGTGGTGGCTTATGTAGGTTTTGCGCAATGGTATGGTTCTTGCACCTCTGAATGTGATTTCTTGCATCATGTCTTATTCCTGCACCTCTGAATGGTTTTAGACATCATGTGACTATTGCGCTACTGTATTATTCTGGTACCTCTGAATGTAATTCTATTGCATCATGTGCTTTATTCTTAACACCGCTGAATGTGTAGGTTTATACATTATGTGTTTCTCTTTACTACTCCTCTGAATGTATATCTATGCATCATGGGTAATGTGTTCCTTCTTAGACCCCTAAATGCTGTGTGATACTTAGGTGGTTTTCCTTTACTACTCCTCTGAATGTGTTTCATACATCATGGGTAATGTGTTCTTTCTTAGACCCCTAAATGCTGTGTGATACTTAGGTGGTTGTTCTTTTAGTACAGGTGGTCCTAGTGAGGTCCTGGTCCCCTGCGCGACAGTCTCCTAAGGGGTTTAGGGTTGCGTAGGAGGTACTTACCTGTTCCCAGTAGTTACTGGATGTGATCTATAACTGTTACTTTGTGGTACAGTGATTTTATACACTTTTATTCTAAGTTCTATAAGTACTATTTCTATTTCTAGAAATGCTGATTATGACAGTGGCCTATGTGGCCCTGTCCTGTGTACATAATCCCTTGTGAATATTGCCGTGCCAGTTGGCACAATGTACATGTGTAATTTCTATCTGATATGTTTTGACAATACAAAAGTTATTTTAATATAACCTTGTGTGGAGTCTCTTTTGTGGTGTACCTAGTATGTTGTTGCTGTTGTGCGCTGACGCAAATGCTTTACACATCGCCTCCGAGTTTAGCCTAGACTGCCCGCGCCATGCTACCTAGAGGGCGAGCAGGGGTTATCTTGGCGTGTGACTTCCTTGCCCTGACTGGAACGGTGGTTTCTGCCTGGCTTTGGCATCAGCCTTAGCCTACCAGAAATAGCCGGTTTCCAACATTGGTGGGTCAGCGGTGCGGATTTGGACTTGCGTTTGCCCAGTGCCATAGCGACAACTGGCTACATTACAAAAACTCTGCGTTTTTCAGATAGTCACATATTTGGGATTATTGTTTCTGATTTTGTTTTTCCTCAAAAGTGTCATTTTCAGATGGTGTTCCTGCGCTTTATGTTAAGTGGCAGATGAGAGAAAATGACAGGGCGGGACGCCAGTAGATAGGGGAGGTTCCCATAGGTTAGGAATCCCTTGCTGGGTCCAGTGTCCAAGCCTATTCCTGTCCCTGTGTGGGTAGATGGAAGAGAGGGAGGGTGGAGGAGAAATTGCTTGCTTAGGAGGGTGGTTATTCCCTGAGTGCAGTGTGTGTGTCTGGATTCCCCAGTATGGTAGGATCCAGTGGTGGCAGCTTAAATGTGTCCAGTGCGTGAATTCCCATTCCCAGTTCCCAGAGTATGGTGCCTGGTGCTCAGTAAGAGAGTGACAGGTTGAGAGTCAGAGGCAGTGAGGAACTGTCTCACCAGTCTGGAGGGGGAGTGTGTGGATGAGTGGTGTCTTGAACTGGAGGAGTTGGTGTGAGTTTTTTTTTAAGGAGCTTGCACGTGAGGTGTACCTCTGGTGGTGTGCAGGAGATCCTGCAGAGGCATTGGACAAGAAGGTGGATGTCTGGCGGTGTGCTGGATGTCGTGCAGAGACATTAGAAAGTGATTCTAAAAGTAGTGGCTTGTGTATCTGATGATCCTGTGTAGGTGAAGAGGTTCATGTGTAGCCCAGCTATGTCCCATTAGGATGATAGGGGTGTAGGGGCTCACGTCCTGTCTCAGTGGAGGCGGAGTGAGTGTGGGACGGTGTGTCCCACGTTAGCCCGAAACCTTGTCTCAGGGCCCGGAGGGTTCCCTAAGGGAGCGCCAGGTCAGGGGCCTAGGCTGTACTTATAAGTCATTTGAGGAGGATCTTCCTGTGTCAAGAGGACGGGGAGTTTCTGTAACCAGAACTCCGGCGGTCCTAGTGTTGGGCAGTACCGCTCCTAAGTGGAGGGTGCAGAAGTCCTGGTTCGCTGGGCATTTGACCATCTAGAGTGCTCGACCATTTTTGGGGCCTCTGGAGGTCATTCCCCGAGAAGGGGGGAGGCCAGGTTCAGGTTCAGCCTGACCTGGAGGGAAGGGCATCTGTAGTCAGTGTCCTGACCGGTTGTTGGCTTCCAGGGGTACCGCTCCAAGGTGGGAGGGTGCAGAACTCTGGAGGGGGGTGCAGAGGGAGGGTGTCCTTACTTCTGACCCCGGTGGGAGGAGAGTGTGTCGCTGCTACGCCGCTGGCGTGTGCTCTGTCTAGCCTGAGACATACTGTGCCTGTGATAGTGGAACTGGAAGGGGGTGCAGAAGGACGGTGTACTTCTGACCCCGGTGCAACTTAAGGGTGTAAATCCTAGGTTGGGAGATTAGGAAACTTCTAGGTCAAGAGGAGTCTCTACTAAGGTGGATCAACTGAAGAGACTGAGGACGCGGCCCTTGCTGTGTGTTCTGGGGCCCACCTGTAGTTTGTTGTTTCCACTAAGGTAGAGGAAAGGGGGCTTTGCTGTGTGCTGTGTCCCCCCACCTGCTTGACGAGGGACTGTGCTGTGTGCTTTGTACCTCAGAAGTGGAATCGTTTCCAGGTGGTAGACCAGTGACGGAGTGAGGTCCTGATCTGGTAGGAGAGTTGTGTTCTGGTGAGTGCTTCCCTGTGAGGGTTATTCCTTCACCCTGACTGGAAGCAAGGGTCCCTACTTGGTCTAAGGTACTTACCTCTGCCAACTAGAGACCCCCAGTTCTAACATTGATGGAGTAGAGGTAGGGTGGGCATGCTTGCCCGTGACCTCTAGTCAGCCTGAGGGTGTGGTCCCTAGGTTGTAGGATCAGTGGTAGTGTAGCTACCCTGAGGGAGAGAGTGGAGATTGGCTATTGTGTGCCAGGGGCTGCTGCCCCCACTCTGTGGATTGGTTAGGACCTGTGATCTTTGGACGGCCTAGGGCCTGGTCCTGGCTGTGGATGACTAGTGTGTACCAGTGGGGTATCCTAGTTGTGTCAGAGAGCTTTTGTTGAGGGAAATCCCTGTGGGTTCAGAGTGGCGAAAAACTGTAAGGTGGCTCTGCCCTGCAGGCCCGTCTCCATGGTTTTGTCGCCCAAAGCATTGAAGACCATCAGTGTAGTGATTGGTCTACCCTGCGTTTTGGCTGGAAGGGGGATGTGTTGGACCCGGTCCTTTGGGCAGGTTTACCCCGTGACTTTTTTTGCTTTTTCCTAGCCTGTTTTTGGAACCTGGATTGGTGATTGTAGGCCTCTGCGCACTTTTTCACTGTGGTACAGTGTAAAGTGCGTGTGCTTTCTGTGTATGGATGGTGAGTGACCTGCCCTCCCATAGGAATGAATGGGGAATATGTATGCCCCTGGTAGATTCCTGATGCATGGGGAGTGCAGGGGCGAGTTTGATATGTATGAACTCGTGAGAATGAATGCTGCAGAATGGTGTATGCGGCATGGCTGTGTGTAGTCTAGAAGCGCCACTTTTAGAAGTTGGCATAATTGTGTAGTGAGTCTGCTAGCACGTGATTGGCTGATGGGCCTGGCCCAGGCATGCCTGGGCCTGTTGGTAGATGGACTGTCTGGAGGAGGGGGTCTGAGTCAAGCCGTAGATGAAAGGCCCCCCATCTGCTGTTAGGGGGGAGTGGAAAGAGCTCTGGTGGTGCCAGGCTGTGTCTGTCGGCCCACCCTGGATGACTCTCCCTCCCGATGGCCCCCTGTCACCTCTGACCTGAGGCTGACAGGCGAGGGAAACCAGATACTCCCAGAGCTTAGGGCTCGCCTACACAAAGACTTCTAAAGACTTCAAAGCTGTTTCTGTGGATAAGAAGGGGCTCTGCCCCTTCCAAAATGTTCTTCTTTCTCTGGAGTTGAATCGACCAGGGGTGGGTGCTGCCCAGCTCCTGGATGCCTGGACTCCTGGGGGACCCCTCTGCCCTGCCTGGGCTGAGGAGGGGACTTGGCTTTACCCCTGGGAGGCTCTGGGACCGTGGCAGCATGGAGAGGCTGCCTTTTCCTGTGGAGAGCGCTTTCTCTGGACTTCCTAGCGCTTAGGAGCGCTTTTATGCTCACTTATAGCGCTGGACGCGCTGAGGCTTCTTGCCCGTATTTATTTAATTATTTACGAGTGCCCACCTCGATCTGCCGCGGAGAAAACAACCACGAAGGGGCCGCGACCGGATTGGCCGGGACCCGAGGAGAGCCGTGCTCTGATTGGTCCTTGGACGGGAGCCTGGTCCAGGAGCCGCGCTGTGGTTGGCTGACTCCTGGAAGCTGCGTGACGTGGTGGGGAGCTGAAGAGGAGGAAGGACGCATGGTGGCCGGGAGAGGGCTGTTCCCGCTTCCCCCTGCCTGGGGAGAAGCTCTGGGTTGTCGTTGCCGGTCTCCCGTGTGGAGAGGGAGACCGGAGATTCCCCCGCCGCCAGTGGAAGCCGCCACATCGAGGCCGGCGGGAGGAGCTGCCGTCTGGAGGAGCAGGCGGGGCTCCGGCGGCAGGAGCAGAGAGCCCCCGCGTGCAGCCGCCGCCTCAGGAGACCGGTGAGTGGGGTGCGGGTGTTTGACCGGCCCTAAGACGCTGGTGTATGCAGGGCGGCCCCCGATGGCAGTGGGCCGCCCCAACGTCGCGCAGAGCCTGTAGAGGCTCCCACAACCCGGGGGCAGTATTTGTGCCAGAGTCCCCCGTGAGGGACTCCAACGGAGCGAGGATGCTTTGGGCGGCCCCGCTTGGCAGAGGGCCGCCCCGACAATCGCGGGGCATATTACTTAGAGCCCTGTGAGAGGCTCGTGCCCGCATGTTGTTTGGTGAGCCTGTTGAGGCTCAGAAGGGCGTTTTCTTGACTCGAGTCCCCCGTGAGGGACTCCAACTGCCCTAAGTCGTGTTCAGAGCCTGTTGAGGCTCTTGGGGGCCATGTTAGATAAGTAGGGGCGCCGGGGCATAATTGTCGGTGCCCGTCCCCTCCTGCCTGGGAGAAGCTCGTGTCCAGGGAGGCTCCAGGGGGCATGTTGCTTTAGAGCCAGTGTGGCTCCAACGTTTGACCAGTGTTGGCCAGGGCCTGTGTGGCTCCAACGGGCGCAGTGTTTGTTTTAGAGCCTGTGTGGCTCAGGTGGCGCAGATTCGTTCTAGGGGCTACTGAGAGCCCTGCCACAGCTTCTGGTACCAGCTGCGCAGCACTTACTGCCAGCTGCTACGTTTAGGCCCTTGTGAGTGTTCCCAGGGGCCCAGCAAGTAGTGGGCCCCTGCATCGTTTAGGCCCCTGATATTGAGACTCAGGGCGTTCTAGCCCCAACAAGGCCGGTTGGCCTAGGGACTGCCACGGGTGGTGGCTTATGTAGGTTTTGCGCAATGGTATGGTTCTTGCACCTCTGAATGTGATTTCTTGCATCATGTCTTATTCCTGCACCTCTGAATGGTTTTAGACATCATGTGACTATTGCGCTACTGTATTATTCTGGTACCTCTGAATGTAATTCTATTGCATCATGTGCTTTATTCTTAACACCGCTGAATGTGTAGGTTTATACATTATGTGTTTCTCTTTACTACTCCTCTGAATGTATATCTATGCATCATGGGTAATGTGTTCCTTCTTAGACCCCTAAATGCTGTGTGATACTTAGGTGGTTTTCCTTTACTACTCCTCTGAATGTGTTTCATACATCATGGGTAATGTGTTCTTTCTTAGACCCCTAAATGCTGTGTGATACTTAGGTGGTTGTTCTTTTAGTACAGGTGGTCCTAGTGAGGTCCTGGTCCCCTGCGCGACAGTCTCCTAAGGGGTTTAGGGTTGCGTAGGAGGTACTTACCTGTTCCCAGTAGTTACTGGATGTGATCTATAACTGTTACTTTGTGGTACAGTGATTTTATACACTTTTATTCTAAGTTCTATAAGTACTATTTCTATTTCTAGAAATGCTGATTATGACAGTGGCCTATGTGGCCCTGTCCTGTGTACATAATCCCTTGTGAATATTGCCGTGCCAGTTGGCACAATGTACATGTGTAATTTCTATCTGATATGTTTTGACAATACAAAAGTTATTTTAATATAACCTTGTGTGGAGTCTCTTTTGTGGTGTACCTAGTATGTTGTTGCTGTTGTGCGCTGACGCAAATGCTTTACACATCGCCTCCGAGTTTAGCCTAGACTGCCCGCGCCATGCTACCTAGAGGGCGAGCAGGGGTTATCTTGGCGTGTGACTTCCTTGCCCTGACTGGAACGGTGGTTTCTGCCTGGCTTTGGCATCAGCCTTAGCCTACCAGAAATAGCCGGTTTCCAACACTATGACAGTACCAACGTTGAAGGAAAGGCTGTGGTCAGCCAAAGCCGAAGGCTGCGCCTTGGTTGTAGTACTGTTGGTTATGTATTGCTACGCACACTGAAGCCCCGAGAGCCCTTTATTTTCTTGTGTCCTTATTTGTGTACTTACAAAAGATCCTCGCGGCTCCTGGGCGGTGGTTGAAGGTGCCAGTTCAGGTCCCGTTGGGCTGGAGTCATGACTAGCCGGTCCGTGCGACCCGTGGTCTACTTGAAGAATAAACTACTTTGAGAACTGTGGTCGTTGGCTGTGTCCAATATCTTACATCTACATTGGTAACCTACAGTAACGGCTGCTGGTATTGCAAAGCGGTGAGGTGGGGGAATACTAACTAAAGAAAAAAAGAATTATAAATATTAAAATTACACTTACCTGCTCCGACGGCCGGCGCTGCCTTCCTCCCGATCCTCGTCTACCTGACGGACGTCCAGGAACTGCTGCACACTGCGCAGGGTCCCAGCTCCCTATCCCAGCTCACATGCTAGGAATCCTATTCCCAGCATGCGAGCAGCGTTAGGATTGGTCTGAGCACCTCAGTTCCGCACTCAGACATGGACTGGGAGCCTGTGTTGGTTTCTCCACCCAACTGTACAACTCAGCTAGGTGGAGAAAGGCTAAGTGTGCCAGCCAAACAGTCATGCCCATTTAGCAGTGCCCACCACAACCCCCTCCTTCCTGGTTCTGCAGCATCAGGATGAATTGCCCCGCTCCTCCCTCAGCTCGCAGCCTGTAGGACAACAAATAAAATGATAATACAAATGTTTTATTATCATTTTACTTTTGTTGGTGGCCTCCGATGGCTTTCAGTAGGGGGGAGATGCGGCGACGCTCCTCTGCCATAACGGAGGAGCTGCCCCAGGCCTTATAGTGAGATCAAGGCCTCATGCGGACCAAGGAGGGCTCTGGATCTGAATTGGACATCGGAGACAGGGCTGGTGCAGGTGATGCTGGTGTCTGGCCAGTTGGAACTAATGAGAACCCCTGTGCGGGAGGGCAAGCATTGGACTCAGTTGATGACCAGGCCGAAGTCACCAGGGAAAGGCCAACTGAAGTGTCTGTCCCAAAGGGTGCTTCAGAGCGAGTCAGCATCACTCTGAAAGGTTCTTGTAAGACCTCTATCTGGTGAAGAGTCAATGATGGCCCGGCACCTCTAGGCACGTTGGGACCATCCCCAGAACAGGTTCGTATCCAGATGAAGTCTGGGAACAGAGTTGGTTCCTTGGAGGGCCACATTTACTTCCGGAGCAGGAGTAGCGAGACAGTGACGAGTTCCGCTTGGACTTATTGCACGTGCGGAATGACTTGTCTTGACTCCCTTGAAAACAGCAGCCCTGAAGCAGGACCAGCCATTGGACCTGAACCATGAGTGGGAAGAGGTGTGCTCTTTGAATGTCATCAACCTACCTTCCATTTCAGGTCTGGCCTAGCGTAGCAGCGCATGCGCTGCTGGCTTGTGAGATCTATTGTCATCGGTTTTGCTTCGGAAGCGGGGTGGAAGCTCCACCCATGCTTTTCATTGGTGCGCGTCAAAAACGCTCGCTTTTGATTGCAAGAGAGGCATGTTTGTTCCCTCCCTGTCTCCTGTTTGCTGCGCCTACCCGGACAGGAGATTGTGCACGTGCATGGAGTCTCTTTTGCTCGTTGCATCTCTACCGCCTTGGTGTGCGGTCCTGGTGGCCTCGCCGGGGCTTGGTTAATTAGGTGTTGTGGGAGACAACCTTTACAACGCAACTTTTACTACGCAGTGCCATTACGACGCAACTTTTACAACGCATACCATTACAACGCATTGCGCTGGGGGGCGCTCTAGGATAGGGAATAGGTTTAATTTACTATCCAACACCTTCCCTACTATCCACGGGGACTGGAGTTGGAATAGTAAATTAAACTATTCACTAACCAGCGCCCCAAAGCACTATGCGTTGTAATGGTATGCGTTGTAAAAGTTGCGTCGTAATGGCATGCGTTGTGAAAGTATGCGTTGTGATGTCATACATCCGGTGTTGTTCATCTCTTTCACCTTCACAAACCCAAATCAAAATGGTTGCTCTGTGGCACATGTAACGTATGTTTTTACAGTACATCGGGCACAGTGCCCCAATGCCAAACTTCACACTACCGCCGCAAAGACGTATGCACACATGTGCACGGTAACTGCAACTTCTCAAAATCGCAGTCGAAGGACACTGCTCACCCACCTCAAAGTGCAGCAGAAACAATGCACTAACAATGACCGCCACTACAACATAGCGTGCAGCAGTTGGTTTGGAGCGGGCACTCCCAGGGCAACCTCAGCATGGATGAGGCACAACTGATCCAGTGGAGGACACTGGAGCCGACAGACCAGCCTTTCGCCACTGAAAAACTCAGAAGCTGAGGTAAGGAGCTTCTTGTTTATTAAGCTGACGGCTCCCAACGTCAGGCAGCAACTACCAACTGAACCCACCCACAGGGAACACCCTAAACCCCCAAATTCGCATTACAGTCAAAACACTATTTCCATCTCTCTACCTTTCTAGATGCCCATTTATCTTGCCTCCCTTTTCAAATGTGTCTGTCTCATTCTGCATTCCTTATTTCTCCGTCGGTCTCTCTTTTATATCCATATCTCTGTTTTTCTCCTGTTGTTCTCATGTCTGTCTTCTGCCTATGTAAATACCCATGTATTTCATATGTGTGTCCGATTCTCTTTCTTCTTCCTATCCAAATCCCTGCTTTATATCTTGACCAGATGTCAGTCTCTCCTTAGCCTATTCTGATTATCAGACTACTACCTGTCCACATATCTGAGTTTCTTTTCCATTCTTCCCAATGCCCATTTATCTTTCAGTTGCCTCTCTTCTGCCTATCTAAACTTTATTACTTAATTTCTCTATATGTATCGGTGTCTCTTCTGGCTGTCCAGAATTCTCTCACTCTTCAACATGTTCACTTGTGAGAGAATCTTCTGCCAATCAAGTTATTTTTTTGTCTAGTCAGCATACCATTAAAGGAGATCTCACAGCTGTTGTAAGCAGGTGAGTACTAGAGGATAGGACCTGCAGTCCACCCATGTTGGTCTCCTGCTTCGTCACGTGTGGATTTCATCCACGTGCCTGTTTATTTTGTGATCATGCAGTGACTGCCTACATGTCCAGCTATTCCGGTGTCTCTTTTCTGTTCAGACTCACTTTTGTAAAAATTGAAAACATGGCTGGTTAATGCGCATTAGTTAAGATAGCATGCTGTCGTTCCTCTATTACTGTAGCGCCAGGACGCCCTTCCGGGCAACTGTAGCGCTTTCCAAATATGTCAATTTATTTATTCATTCCTGTAAAATTTCTACTTGCTCGGATGTCTCTACCTCTACTTGATCTCTGCGTTTCTTCGGTCTGGGCTACTGCCTGTGTCGGTTCTCTGCGTGCTTGCCTCTGGAACATCTCTATGCAGTTTCTCCCGGCTCTCCCCCCTCTTGGGACTGTGCCTCGCCCTTTATTTGCTTTGCATGGCCTGGTGGCCGCCATAAGGCTGCTTGGGGTCTGCTGTCAGCCCTCACAGAAGGAGGCAAACACATGATGCAGAGGGCAATGAACTTAGCCTTCCCAGTGAAAAATGGCAGCGGTTTGTTGGCACCCGCTAATCCAAAGCCAGGTTGTACTGATAAATTATACAGCATTGCAGGAGTTTATGTTAAATCATTTGCAGGGTTCTCACAATAGCAAAAGCGTGAATAATTTGAGTTCGACCCCACTTGTGCATGGTGTCGTGCCTGCTTCCCTTTGTGCTCTTATGTAACGGGTAGCCCTTGGTGCACTGCCACTTATTGCAGGTGAACAGGAGATGCCTTGATGAAGTCATGCCCCACTGTGGGTTGTTGGTAAATTGCTGCAGAGCACCCATTGGCTCCATTATACCAAGCATTCTCAGTCCATTATTTTTATTGTTAGTTATTAGTAACGAATATTTACATGTGCATATTAATCACCTGATGTGCTTGCAGTCTTAATAATCATTTGCTTTCGTGCTTACTGCTTTTTATCTCACTTCTGCAACTTTTAAACATTATAGTTAAAGGGTTTGGTTTATTATTTTCTAATATAGTGGTGCACATTTTCCCCAAATTGGAAGGCTGAAAGGGTAGGATTTGTATCTGTGAGCTGCATTTATCAGTGGTGAACATTCAACTCGCTGAGCCTTCCTGCTGTTTAACATTTAACTCTTGCATATATTGTCAGTCCATCTTATACAGCTTCCATCAATTAAGGTTTTACTTATGTCGGCATTTCTATGTAATCTCCCTTTTACTTCTGTTGATACGTGGCATGTCTTATTTAATCTGTAGCACTATTTTCTTTAACGAGTTTCTCCTACTGAAGGCACAACATGCTTTCCTGCAACATTCAGCTCTCCCTTCCCAATCAGCCAGGGACAGTGGCTGCCGCTTCTTTGAAATTGAAAAGGTCTCGCATTTGCAAGAGTTTGAGCTATTGGCATTGTAACTGACAACGCCTTTTATTTATCTGCTTTAAAAACAACAGATAAGTAAAAGGCATTGTCATTTACAATGTCAATAGCTCTTGTAATTGCGAGACCTATTGCATTGCAAATGCTTGTTGGTATGAACGATGTATATCTTCGCCTCCCACTCCCTGATGGATTCGTGCATCACGTATTGCATCAGTCGCGTGGCTTTTGTCGCGTGCATTTGTCGCGTGGCTTTGACCAATGTCCACAACATGGACATGTTCCAGCAGTCGTGGAACAGCATGAAGCTTGCGGTTTGTGGAAGGGGCATTTCCTTAGCATACTGTTTTAGAGAAAATGTGCAGAAAATTAATTGTGGCAATGGTGCAAACCAGCAAAAGTTGAGTGGAGCTAGGCTCTGCGTTGAAGGGTGCAGAAAGAAAGGAGCTGTGGTAATCATATTTGAGTCGTAACATATATATTGCTCCGCACCATCAATGCCGGACCGGAGTTGCTTTGTGGTCTGATGGCGCCACCTGCTGGTACACAAGAGTTATTGCTATGAAGAGTTCCTGATGCACGCTGACAAAAGGAAGGCATTCGAAAGGTGACGATATGCGGTTAGTAGCGTCCGTCAGAAGTCCTTATATTTACAGCATCTCAGTTCTCATTGAAGAAGCATTAGGAGGCATATTAACACTGAAGAAGCAAATTCACAAACCCCTATATTTTGCCAAATTTAAACCAGCACCCTCCTGCTTTGTTTATTCTTGGTCATAGAATGAGACAATGTTATCTTGGAATTATCTGCAAAGTTGTGTTCTTAGAGTGGAAGAAGTTAGTGACTGCTTGCTGTGAGTATAGGTCTCTTGGCGGCACACCCACTAGTACTTAATAAATAAACTTTATTCAAGAACATTGGTGATTATTGTTGGAAATTAAACAGAACACCATTTTAGGTAGTGGGTTCAGTACTACCACATTTCTGTTCAGTGGCTCTACATGCAACCACAAAGTCCATACTCCAAAGGGGCAAAGGACATTTAGGGGCAGATTTACAAGCCCCTTGCGCCTCTTTTACGGCGCCATTTCGTCACTTTTGTGACGCAGCAGCGGTGCAAAGCCAGCTCCCTGGTGCGGGATATTTACAACGCGACGCATCTGGGAGATGCGTCACGTTGTAAGGCCCTGCGCCACATGTAGGCGTTCCGGCGCAAGGGGGGGCTTTCCGGCGCAGGAACGCCTCCTAAAGGGGCTGAGTGAAATCTACAAGATTTCACTCAGCCACTTTTAAGGCCATGCTGTGTCAAAACCCTGCGCCTGCTTGAAGCAGGCGTAAGGATTGATGCAGCATCTAAAGGATAGGGCACCCCCGAGCCTCGCTGCAGCTGCATCGTGCTTGCGACACAACTCCAGCAATGCGCCGCCTTTACGGCAGCAGATGCGTTATGCATCTGTCCACTTTTGCCCCATGGTGCGCCGCATTGTAAATACGGCGCATCCATGGTGGCAGAGCCGTGACGCACCATAACTGGCGCATCCCTGCTGATATGCAGGGATGCGTCAGTTATTGTAAATCTGCCCCACAGTGCGTGGGTAGGTCTTGTTCTCCTCGCATCGGCAACATTGTGATCTTTCCCACTCAGGATCCAACGCCTGAGAGAGCAACATCTCCAAGTTTTCCCGGAAGGCTCTAAGCTGGGAACAATCCCAAAGGGCTTCCATGAATGCGCCTTCCTCCTCACAACTAGTTTATCAAGCAGTTGTATCCATCCATCCCATCATCTGTGACCTAGTAAGAGTAAAGATCACTCAGTCTAGCCCATATGTGATCTAGCCCAGTGCTTTAAATGGGTCGGTACTGTCCGGTACGGAGTACCAGCACTTTTCATTTTGGGAGGCGAGAGTACTGGCACTTCTCAAGAGAAATGCTATACTTTTAATTGGAGAGTACCAGCACTTCTCAAAAAGAGCAGGTGCTTGGTTACAGAGTACCCGCACTTTTATTTTTTCATTTCAAGCACTGATCTAGCCTGAGTGAAGATCACTCCGTCAATCCCATCATGTGATCTAGTTCAAGTTAAGAGCACTCCTTCTAGCCCATCATCTGTTATCTAGCCTGAGCCATCTAGTATGAGTAAAGATTAAGTACAAGTAAAGATTACTCTGTCTAGCCCATCATCTGTGATCTAGCCTGAGTAAATGTCACTCCATCTATCCCATCATCTGTTATCTAGCCTGAGTAAATGTCACTCCATCTATCGCATCATCTGTGATCTAGCCTGAGTAAATGTCACTCCATCTATCCCATCATCTGTGATCTAGCCTGAGTAAATGTCACTCCATCTATCCCATCATCTGTGATCTAGCCTGAGTAAATGTCACTCCATCTATCCCATCATCTGTTATCTAGCCTGAGTAAATGTCACTCCATCTATCCCATCATCTGTGATCTAGCCTGAGTAAATGTCACTCCATCTATCCCATCATCTGTGATCTAGCCTGAGTAAATGTCACTCCATCTATCGCATCATCTGTGATCTAGCCTGAGTAAATGTCACTCATCTATCCCATCATCTGTGATCTAGCCTGAGTAAATGTCACTCCATCTATCCCATCATCTGTTATCTAGCCTGAGTAAATGTCACTCCATCTATCCCATCATCTGTTATCTAGCCTGAGTAAATGTCACTCCATCTATCCCATCATCTGTGATCTAGCCTGAGTAAATGTCACTCCATCTATCGCATCATCTGTTATCTAGCCCGAGTAAATGTCACTCCATCTATCCCATCATCTGTTATCTAGCCTGAGTAAACGTCACTCCATCTATCCCATCATCTGTGATCTAGCCTGAGTAAATGTCACTCCATCTATCCCATCATCTGTTATCTAGCCTGAGTAAATGTCACTCCATCTATCCCATCATCTGTGATCTAGCCTGAGTAAATGTCACTCCATCTATCCCATCATCTGTTATCTAGCCTCAGTAAACGTCACTCCATCTATCCCATCATCTGTGATCTAGCCTGAGTAAATGTCACTCCATCTATCCCATCATCTGTTATCTAGCCTGAGTAAATGTCACTCCATCTATCCCATCATCTGTGATCTAGCCTGAGTAAACGTCACTCCATCGATTCCATCATCTGTGATCTAGCCTGAGTAAATGTCACTCCATCTATCCCATCATCTGTTATCTAGCCTGAGTAAATGTCACTCCATCTATCCCATCATCTGTTATCTAGCCTGAGTAAAGATTACTCTATCTAGCCCATTATCTGTGATCTAGTCTGAGTAAAGATGACTGTCTAGCCCATCACGTTATCTACTCTGAGTAAAAATTACCCTATCCCATCATCATCATCTAGCGCGAGTAAACATCACTCAATCTATCCGGTTATCTAGCCCGAATAAAGATCACTCCGTCTATCCCACCATCATATGTTATCTAGTACGAGTAAATATCGCTCCATCTACCCCCATCATCTGTTATCTAGCCATAGTAAAGATCACTTTATGCAACTTCTTCTCTGTATCAAAATGGTAGCTGGCCTTGCATGCCTCCTCCACGTGTGTATCAGAGCCTCACCCAGCCTGTGTCATCAAGGAGTTCCTGATATATTTGCCATCCAACCCGGAGGTGATCCAGGCAGTCCAGGGTAGTATTCAACAGAGTACCATGGATCACAGAGACAGTCCAGGGTATTATTTGCCAGTGTACCATGAATCATTGAGATTACCCTCATGGTCATCTGTTCAATGAAAAGAGAATCAATAACATTTGTGTGGACGTACAGGCAGATTTACAATAACTGGCGCATCCCTGCATATCAGCAGGGATGCGCCAGTTATTGTGCGTCATGGCAGACACCTCTTGCGCCACCATGGATGCGCCGCATTTACAATGTGGCGCACCATGGGGCAAGAATAGACTGATGCGTGACGCATCTGCTGCCATAAAGGTGACGCATTGCTGGAGTCGCTAGCGCAATGCAGCTCCAGTAAGGCTCGGGGTGCCCCTATACCTAACATGCTGCGTCAATCCTTACGCCTGCTTCAAGCAGGCACAGCGTTTTGACGCAGCATGGCCTTAAAACTGACGGAGTGAAATCTTGTAAATTTCACTCAGCCACTTTTAGGAGGCGTTCCTGCGCCAGAACGCCCCCCAATGCGCCGGAACACCCACATGTGGCGCAGGGCTTTACAATGTGACGCATCTCCCAGATGCGTCACATTGTAAATACCCCGCAGCATGGCGCTGGCTTTGCGCCGCCGCTGCGTCACAGAAGTGACGCAACAGCAGTGCAAATGTGGCATACGGGGCTTGTAAATTTTCCCCTTTGTTTTTAAAACCCAAGACACACAGCCAAAGATGTCTGCATAGCATGTCACATTAATACCACATTTTGTTGATTTAGTCCTTAATAGCAATGCAGCAATATAGATTACGATACAAAATTATACAATATTTTTGTCTCTCACCTTCATACGCTTCCTAAAAACGACTTTCACCACATTGTCATGTTTGATGGAAAAATTCAGTGGCTTCATCAATTATTATTACAATTTATCTAACACAACCTAAATACGGCACATAGGACCCTTATTAGCCTCTAGTGGGAGACTAGGAGTACATAGATTCAATTAAAGCCTTCAAACATTATGATTAAAAGGGCTAGTTGAGCAGTTTCTGGACTAGCAACTATCCCAAACTTTAGACAGATGAGTAATTCTTTAGAAGTGTAGCAGGCCCACTGTCAAACTTTGGTGGACTCTAAGTTGACTTCTGAGTCATTTTTATCTCTTTCAAGGATGGCAAGCCTATCAACACTTCTCTTGAGATGTTTTATCTGCGGCCATACTAAGGTTTGAATTAAATGAATACAAAAAAGATAACCATCCATTACAAGCTCTTGGTAAACTTTTCTGAGGATATAGGTAGATTAAATGTGTGTAAGATAATGATACCATGTTTAGAGGAGAGAGCATAAGCACTTTATCACTAGTTGGCAGTGATAAAGTGCAGAGTCATAAGACCAACAAAAGCATCTCAGCACAAAAGGTTTGGTGTAAAACCACCCTAGGTCTGACAGATCTAACAGATGGCTCCTTTGATATCCCCCATCCACCACTGGTCAGGTTGCTTTGTGGTAAATGGACAACACTACCAGTTCAACGTTCTGCCCATTGTAGTCACTACGACTCCAAACGAATGTAGCAGTGGTGGCCACGCATTTGCGCAGCAATGCCATCCAGGTCTTCCTTTAACGACTGGCTGATAAATAGCAGCAGCGAAAGCGTCCTAGCACACACCCGGGTGACAGTGTTCCTCCTCCATAGTTAGGATTGAAGATCAATGTAAAAAGTCTCATCTCTAACCACACAAATCCAGCCCTTCCTAGGCTCTATTCTTAATGACATTATGGGGCAAGCATACCGCAACGAGCAGAGGGTGATGGCATTCCAACAGCTGCTGGCTCTTTTTCTAACTGGCCATCCTCTCACAGAATGGACGTAGTGAAACTGCTCGGGAGGACAGCCTCATGCGTTGCCATTATGCCGCATGCAAGTCTCCACATGTACCCCCACCAATAGTGCTTAGCACAACTATGGGCACAAGCAGAGGGCCAGTGAGAACATCTAGTATTGGTAAAGGCCCTTGCTTTGCACTCTCTACTGCTCTACAGTGGTGGAACAACCTGTTGCTTGCTAGGCATTTCCTTGACCGCTTCCACCAGTGCCTCACTGGTCTGGGTGGGTGCATGTGTGTGTGTGTGTGTGTGTGTGTGGCGGTGTGGAGAGAATGTACTTAAGTTAATCACTATCCAAGGTGTCTGGACTCACTGCATCTCGTTACATCACATCAATTACCTTGAACTCCTAGCAACCCGTCTAGCTCTCAGATCGGTTGTATGTCAATACAACGCGGTGTTTACACCGCACTACCATTACAACGCTGGTTTTACAAAGCAAGTCGTTAACACGACTTGCGCTGTAGGGTGCTGGACTTAGGAATAGTAAGATTTACTATTTCAACACCAGCCTACGTACAGTAGGGAAGGTGTTGGAATAGTAAATCTACTATTCCTTAGCCTAGAGCGCCCTCCAGTGCAAGCCGTAGTAACGACTTGCGCTGTAAAACCAGCGTTGTAATGGTAGTGCGGTGTAAACACCGCGTCGTAATGGATGTTCCACCTCAGATCTTGTCGCTCATCCGGGACTTTACAGTTCTCATAAAGATGGACATGATCACCATGTAAAACATTCAGAAGTGGTGAGGACTCACTCCCTACAGTATCCTGCACTGGCTCAGGAGATCTTCCATCGGGCAATCCACCACAAGAGCCACCTCTTAGTGGAGCACTTGTGGGGGTAGACAACAACTTTGTAGACCTACTCAGCAGGATGCATCAACAAATCCATGAATGGGATCACCGCCCATAACTTTCAGCAGTGGAGCACCCAGACCATTAACGTTTTCACCAGCCCTGCAAAGGTAGAATGCTAAAACTTCACCTCAAAGTACCCACACTCACAGTCCACGGGTAATGCACTATGGATAAACTGGTCAGAGATATTTGCCCATTGATTTTACCTCCCCCTCTCATATCATAAATGGTGAGAAAGATGCAATAGGTGTTCCTAACACTTACCTTAGTGGCGCCAACCTAGACCAGACATTCCTAGAGCTGCATGCTACCAGAGATGTCCCTCAGGCCCATGGACAGCTGCTGCTCAGGCGAGACCTGTTCATGTAACATCAGTTGCAACTCAGACATCCGGACCCAGGACCTCAACTTAGTCTTAGAGTTTAAATATGTTAACCTCCCAGAGGAGTGTATGCTTATACTGCGTAAAGCCTGTAAATCCACCATGTGATTTCTCCTCTACTGCATCTCCACAGGACAGGATGTACAGGATGTCATTTGCTTCCGCCTACGCTTGCAAAAGGTAGACTGCATACATCTACATATGCTTCTGGGCAGGGTCACTGGAATTATGTGGCAGCAGAGGACAAAATTATGCGGTAGGTCCGACTAAGTTATGCTGCAAAAAAGGCAAATTAGGTGACCTAACCTAGCACATTTTGTGATAGTATTACTTGATAATTTTGTCCAAATGTTAACACTGTCTGGGAAACAGTTTCACCTCATTAGTACCAGTGTAGCCTCCAAATACAGTTAAAAGCAACTGAATGACAACAACTTAACTTTGCATAAGGCCTTCTACTGTGCGGCGCTTGCAATTTTATTAACGTTTAATCCATTTGAGCTAGAAACAATTGTTGTAATGGTAAAATCAGCAGACTATGCAGCAGATGATTAGCTATGTGGCAAATCAATAATTAGGCGCAAAACGCCAGAGAACTGCATTATTCTAGTGGCCCTGCTTATACGTAGCCGCAGTTATAGTACATGTCAAATATAGGGAAAATTTGCCCTTGTTCAAAATTGCTGTTGTGAAGGCCTTCATGGAGAGGCTTAAGAGTACTTCCTCCTAGAATGCCTCCTTTCCCCTTGTGGAATCTCATAGTCCTCAAATAACTCACAGGTCCGACTTTAACTCGTTCGATGCTGATGACGGAATCGCTCCGTCATCAGCTGCGGTGGCGCTGTGCTGATGACGGAGCGGTTCCGTCATGGCCCGGCAGCCGCACCTGCGTGGCGCGGATTCCGCGCCTGCGCTGGGCGTTCTATTGAGCGGGCGGGGCCATGACGGAACCGCTCCGTCACGAGCACAGCCCAACCGCGGCTGATGACGGAGCGGTTCCGTCACCAGCATGCGGCCGTCGCGTGCCGTCCCGCCCCCTTAGCGCTGCGGCGGAATAGACGCCGCAGCAATGTGGTTTAACCCCCTACGCTCCTGTAACTTACAGTTTATGTCCTGAAAGTTTGCTTTCATAAAAACAATATCTTACCCTCAGCCCTGACAATCCAGGAACCTTTCATTCAGGTCCACAACCATAGGGTAATTCTCAGGCCCAAGCACACACTTTTGCCAAATTAACCTTACCACCAAAAAGTTTTTGCCTACTCCCCTCCTGGTTGCTGAAATTCGTGAAGGTAAACCTCTTAAAGTCTTTTCCATGTCACAGCGTGCCCCAGGTATATGAATGGGATCCCAGACCTCTGCAGTTCACTCGTGGACATGCAGAGGACACTCATAAGTCCTGGTTTGTACTTCAGAGGACTGTCCTGCTGCTCCCAGAGGACTGCAGGCTGCTGAAAGCCTTCCTTGAATAGCAGAGGACTTCCCTACTGCTTGCAGACTACCTTGCTGCCTGAAGCCCAGGAGTGCCAGATTGACTGCAAGAGCTAGTAGGCTGGTCTCCAAGGAACACAAAAAGCTCCAATAACTTGACCGCTGCACCTGGACTCTCCCTAAAGAGAGTCCTACCCTGAAGTGGTGCCCACTCACTCCTGCACCCTTTGGAATGGTGCTAAGGGTGCCCAAGGAGCCAGAACCCAAAACTTGGGATGTAAAAAATGTAAGCCAAAATGGACAGACGTGAGACCGGCAGCTATCTGCCCAAGGTGCATCGCTGATCAGCCTATGTTCTTCCCTGTAACTGCAAATCCTGTTGAGCGGCACCTCGCGTAATGGGTACCTGGCCTTGTGGAGCCCTTGACAGCTATAGCCTGCAGCTTCAACCCGCTGGAGATTTATGACTTTCAAAAAAGAGGCCAAGTATGAACGTAGTGATGCACACTGCAACTTCGTCTAGAGGCTCCCCGCCATCACCTCCTCTGACACTGCTGGATGCCTTGCCCTGCAGCAGCGGCCCCCCATTAGTGTGGAGGAGCTGTGCCCCCTGCTGCCAGTGCAGCAAAGCTGCAAAATAAAAACAGTAATAAAATGAATTACCATTTTATTTTTCATTGCTACTAGGATGAGCAGTGTTTGAGGGTGGGGCCATTGCTGCTGAGTGGCAGCAGGGGAGGTGTGGTGTTCACTCCATTTAAAGTGTGCATGACATGCGCACTGTAAACATCTCCACCTAGTTGTCATAGCCAGCTGGATGGAGAGAGCAGGCACATACCGCCAATGTCTGATGGAGCGTCAAGGCAGCCCACTCCAACCTATCCTGGCACTACTCTCATACTGCTCACATTATCAGCAGCATTAAAGAAGCACCAGGACTCAAAGAGGGGAGTTGGCTGAGGCTCCAGAGGGACTCACACTAACTGCATTCAAGAAGACAATACGGAGGACGAGGAGGCGTGGGTAACTACATTTGAAATTCTTTTGTTATCTTTTTGGCCCACTGGAGAAACTCGCATTGCCTCAAGCCTCGACGCCAGATCTCTGTCACGGCCCTTTATAAACCAAAGTCTGTTAAAGAGCCATGATTGAGAGCTTTGGCGTTTGAGCCTAAAGGCATTGTGATTTAATACAGTGCCTGTCACTGGTTGTGGCTCTCGGCGGAATCGACGCCCCTCCACTGTTACCCTGCTGAACCTTACCTTCTCGGACATTTTTCTTAAAAAATTCTTCCAAGTCTGAAAGTAAGTCATGATCGGGCCTAATTCCCCTCATATTTAGGCACTGCACTCTATTGCAGTCATCCATAACAATGACCTCCTATATAGTGAGCCTAAAGTCCCTGAGCCTGGAGCAACACGTGTTGGTGCCCCTGCCCCCCCTACCAAATCCCAGTGTTAGAGCTTTGTACTGGGTCTGGCTAGTGATATACCACTGACAACTCTTCTGGGACAGGCCAAGGCGGGATTGGATTTTTTTGATCTAATGATTTATTAAAGTTTTCAGTAATTTTCTAAATTGGTGTGACATTGGTATTGTGTTGTATTTTCACTTTAATACTGTTTATGTGCGTTATGTTTGTTATTTATATAGCGCATGGCTGCCCAAGGGCTTCCCAGCGCTGCAGAGAGGAGGCAAGGAGATTAGGAGGAGAAATCAAGGGAACAACCAAGTCTTGAGTTTTTTTCTGAAATTATGTTTGTCTTTGTAGTCTCAGTTCCGTGATCATTGAGTTCCAGAGTTTTGGGACCAAATGAGAGAACGATCTCCCTCCCCATCTCGCTTTATTCTTATTGTGTTCATAAGGAAGTCAGACGAGGATCTGAGGGACATATGGGGAGACGAGGGACTTTAGCAGAGCAGGACCCCTGCCATAGATGGCTTTATGAGCTAGGCAGAGGGCTTTAAACGTGACCCTGGATTAAATATGTAGCCAATGCAGCTTTTTCAGAGAGGATCTCACTGACTCCTTTCTTGGTGTCTACAGGAGCATCATGGCTGCAGCATTTTGGACAATCTGAGGCATGTCGATAACGTATTTAGGAGCCCCCAGATACCAGGAGTTACCGTAGTCCAGTCGTGAGACCACTAGAGCCTGGATCACCGTTCTTCGAGCCTGTTCTGGTATGAGGTCTATGATCTTACAGGTCATACGTAGAATACAGAAGCAGGTTGCGGACAGTTTCTTTGCTTGGGTTTCCATGGAAAGGTTGTAGTCTAACCACATACCCAGGTTGGTAAAAACAGCCAACGCGTTTCGTCCAACTTCTGTGGACTTCATAAGTGTCATAAATGTCAGCTCTGTGTAGTGAACCGGTCGGTGCTGCTACAAATATGATTACCAAAATAAAAAGATAATGAGCCTGCCCTGGATCCAAGAGGGACTAGGCACACGGAAGAAGGAACGGCTGATTGCTCACTATACAGAGCTGACATTCATGACACTTGTTGAAGAAAGAAATGATTAATTAATACGCCGTGATGAAGTCCACAGAAGTTGGACGAAACGTCTTGGCTGTTTTTACCATACTCATTTGAAGATTAAAGAACAATTTTGGATTCGTACTTATCGTATGGACCAAGTTATTATTGGAACTTGTGGTGCACTTCACAGTTATGAATGAATCAATTTTGGTATTTGTGATCACTCTCTGGAAACAGCGGGAATTTGGATGTGCACACTATTCAGTTACATAATTTGAACTCTGGACTAACTGTAGGGGATTATTGAGGGAGGTGCGTTCACTTCATAGGCTTGCTGTTTCGTTTTTGATTGCACACATCCCCAGGTTCTTTATGGAGGGCTTAGGAGCGGGGAGTGCACCCCAGTCTTCAGGCCAACTAATCTTGGCATATGGCCCTGGGCAGTTGCCCATGAACATCAGCTTTGTTTTCTTGCCATTAAGCTTTATGCTGCAGTTGGCTATTCAGCTTACTATCTTTTCCATGCATGGTGCTAACTGCAGATGGTTGGAGTTTGTCGTCTCAGACACTAAGACTACTAATTGTGTGTCGTCAGCGTAAGACACAATTGACAATCCAAACTCCTGAACAATTTGTGCTAATGGTCTCAGATAAATGTTGAACAAAGTAGGGCTGAGCCCTGAGGAACTCAGTATGGGGCCGAGAATGTGTCTGAGAGGTTGGCGGATTCCATACACTGGAATGATCTGTCGCTTAGGAAGGAAGCAAGTCAATTGTCCTGGATCGCCATCTCCCTTGATCTGTACATTAAGGTACTGTGATCCACGGTATCAAAAGCCGCACTTAAGTCAAGGAGCAGAATGGCGGTAGATCCTCCCTGGTCAAGTATCCTACCAGAGGTGTCCTGCCTCACTACGGAGCCACCCGTGGGGCTCGTATGCAATGAGTTATATATGTTTTCCACTTTGTTTTTGAAAAAAGTGGCTAGCTCATTGAATCTGTCCTTAGAGGATTGATGCATGAGGGTGCCTTGTTCAATCGTGGGCAGTGACTTCAGGATTTTGAATAGCTCTTTGGGGGTGTTGGGAGCCATATTAATCCTCTCCTCAAAATATTTAGCCTGGGCTACCTTAAGATCATCATGATATTGTCTGATGGAACTTTTGTATAGCATCTTAAGGTTTGGTGCACAGGTGTTCCTCCAGTTTATTTCGAGTTTCTTGCACTTCTTTTTTTGAGAGGCTAGTGGCTGTTAAACCAAGCGGCTCTTCTGGGACTGCGTTGGCTTTCATTTTAGGTTTCTGAAAGCATTTGCCTACCGTATGCTTAATCCAGTCCGACCAACGTGTGTGGGCCTCATTGGGTCATCTGTCGGGGAGGTGTAGTGGATTCTAAGATTAATCCATCTTTCTGGTATGATCCTAGGCTATTTCCTGCCTAAATTACTGCCAGAAGGAGAGTGAATGAGTGATTTAGCGTACAGAAAAGGGATGCAACAGTGGTCAGACCAAGGGTCTGAGATAGGGCTAAGCACCTATATTTTATGGTCATTAGAGAAAATAGGGTCAAGAACATGCCCTTTTTGTGTGTGGCAGCCCCCACAAGCTGGGAGAGTTGCAGGGCTTCCAGGTCTGATATAAGTCTATTAGCGGATGGATTGTTGGTATCGTCAAGGACCATTGAAATCACCAAGCGTTGTGAAAGCTCCTTTCCCTACAATACAGCTGGCTAGGAGATCGGGAATAGCATCTAGAAATGTTGTAGACGGCCCTGGAGGCAATTGGTTAGAAATTAGAAATGCTTAACACAGCGCCTTGAAGTTAAGCCCGACTGCTTTTGTGCCAAGCTACCAGAGAGTTAAGCACAGGTTAACTTAGTGACTTTTCTTGTTCACCCTGAAAAGAAATGTGGCGTTTGCTTGAAAGTCTGACCTCTCCGTTGAAGTTGGTTTTAGCTTCGGTCTGGCAGCCACTTTCAGTGCAGTTTTTAGTATGAGGAAGGTTGCCCGGTGCCTAGGGGTGGAGGTGGAGTTGCCTGCTGACATGCTTTTGGGCAGAGACTGGGTGGGCACGGAGGCTTGGTCCCAGGGTGGACAGTCAAGGGGCACAGGAGCCAGACCTAAACGCCATTGCTTTTTATGGCACAGCTTGGGGCTACCACAGGAGCGGGCTATGCCTCGTCAAGGGCAGATTCTTGTGGAAGAGGCTTTGTTACATGGCCTTTTGCATCGGAGCTGCAGACCTGGATGTGGTCCTGTTGCCCCAGAATACCTCAGACTTGGCTTCATCATCTGAGGTGCCAAGGAAGCTGCCTTGTGGCTGGGCATACTCCACCCCAAGGGAAAGCCTGAGGGACCTGCTTCTTATTTTTCGTCCTCGCGAGGATCTCGTTAACTGAAGATATTGGGGGTCTCAGGCAAGGGTTGTTGCTTCACCGTATGATGCGCCCAGTGTCTCAACCGGGTAGCGCAGTCTCTTTAAAATGTATTTTTACAGAGTTTTATATAGCGTGAACTTGACCCAAATCGGGTATCAGAGCGCTTTACATAGCACCTGTTACATTACATCAGGACACATTCACTTTTGTTAGGGAGATTAAGTGATTTGCCCAGAACCACAGGATGTTCAGCGTCATTGCCAAGACTCAAACCCAGTTCCCCAGATTAGAGGTCGACCACCCTAGCCGTTAGGCCAACTCCTCTCCCCTCTTACAGTGGTAGTCAAAAGAGGTGTCACTGAGATCGGGGAGGAGTCAAAGGTTGTAGACCGCAAGTATTTAGTGTTGCAGCTAGGGTAGAAATTGAAGTGTGTACATTCCACAGCCTCTTCTAGGTATTCTCCGACCATCTGACCTGTGTTTCTCTGAAGGACATTGACCGGTGGTTGGGGCGGGATATGGGTTGCCAAGGCAATGAAGGGCGCCCACTACATGTCTTGGAGGACTTTTTGAGCGACAGCTGTGTGCAGAGGGTGCAAAGGTTGCCTTTCAAATTGTATGTGTTGAAGTGTTCAAGAGCTGGGCCTGAAAAGGCAGCCCCCTCCCATGCGCCAGCCTCGCAACTCTTGCTCGAAGCGTCCTTATTCGATGGCGGAAGAAAGCAATTCGTGGTGGAGCATGTGTCTTCGTGCATAATGCGCAGCCTGTCCTGTGAATGTGTTTGAACAAAAACAAGTTCCAACAAACGAGCCCAACACTAGATGTCAATTGTATCGAGAGCATGTGCATCTAAAACCACATAATTAACCCCTTCCATGCTCATGACGAGCTCAGCTCGTCATGCAGTACACTGCTCGTGTGCTCATGACGAGCTGAGCTCGTCATGAACAATGGGATTTAAGGGCCTGCAGCACAGGGGAGAATTGCTATAGCATTCAAGGTGTTAAGAACGTATTGTACCATCCGCATACAAATGTCTTTATGAAAGTTGGAGCCAATATTATCCTTGTCCACGGCCCAGCGATACAAATTCTCCTATATGCTGTGCTGCTCCTCGGAATCCTAGTTAAGAAGCCACCCAAAGTAAGATAGAAAGAGGCGAACGAGGTGTCAATTTTTTTTTTTTTTTTAAATTAAAGAAATTTTCAACAGATAAAACATATATGAATAAATAATCGTGAATTTTATTGAATCAAGAATAATTTAAGACTTGTACAATCATGAGTTTTATTCTTCGTCACGGGGAAATAATCTCAAAGAGATCACTGCCAAATATGTAATTAAAATTAAATCAAATCTGGACGGGGGAACATCATACCATACACAAAATACTTGCTTCCTAGTTGCTTTTTTTTAAAAAATTACTAGAAAAGATTCATCAAAATGCAGCAGTTTAATCAAATATTTACATGTCTATGTTACAGTGAGAAAATGTACATCTTTGTATAACACATTTCATAAACATTTCCACTGGAAACTGGGCAAAACAGCAACCTTCCATTAAATATCTACATTTCTGAAGAGCACTGCCACAATGAGACATGGTTCAAGACAGATTGATGAAATATAATCAGGGTTACCGTGAAAAATAAAAATAGCCAAACTTGCACACAAAAGTCAGCCAGCAGAACAAAAATGTCATATTATTGGCGAACGGAGGTAACGTTTTCGGCAGTTGTGAGTGAAAAATAAATCCTTTTAAATTATGTGCATTTTTTAAAATTACCCTAACAAAATCATTGTAAATGTTGCATAGACTTCTGTACATTTAGAAATGTCCCAGCCTTGTAGGAAAAAAAGTGAACTGGAAGCATCTGGACAGATTCTAAAAGAAAGGAAAATTCAGTTTTGTGGAAAAGGCATTTACCCTTCCATAAACATGGCCGAATTAACTGTGCACCCAGATAATCCTACTGATCATAGCTGATAAAAGGATGGGGCGTTTATGAATATTAAAAACTAAAATACAAAAGAGGCTGCTGGCATCTGCCACTTTACACTAATTAATAGCACGGGCATCCACGTGGCAATAAACAAACGTATTTTTTATAGATAAGATCAATACGTCACTCTGTACAGAGAAATAATGACATTATTTCTGTTATATAGATCTATATATGCACACATTTATATACACATATATATCTATACATGTCATTGTTTCGCTTGTGCAATGGATAGATCTAAATCTGTATATATAATATCTCTAATTTTGGAACTTGTTTTTAATGGTTAAAGATATAAACCTATTTACCTGCAAATGTCGAGTTGAGGAAATTAAATAGGATAAAGTTTATTTCTTAAAAGACCCAGTTCACAGTAGTTCCAATAGAAGTCAGTGCTGGGAAGGAAACCCCTTCTACTCGTTTATAAGAAAGGCTGTGCTTATGTTTTGTTCCAAGTTAAAAATACGGGTAATTTTTGCTTAGTTCTTGGGAGTCTTTAAAACGAGGTTCTAAGTGGCTCAAAAAACTAATATTGCTTCCATGACACTGGTATTTCTTAAGCTCATTTGTGAATAGCAAAGGAATGCTGCAATCACGACGTCATAATGAGGTATAATTAACACGTGGCTCTTCGTAACATCTGTATTCTCAGCCCTAAGCACCCTTCATTCAGAACATATGGGAACGGCGCCATCTAGAGGACAGTATTATTCATTGTGTCAAAGTTAGGCAATTCCAAGCTCAAAAACGCATGTGTGCACCTGGCAAGGGTGGGCCATCGGTCGATTATCAGTCTCTTGTGTACTTTCTTTAGGTTTGTCGCAAAGATAGGTGTACATTTGTTCCAGAGCTTACATTTTCCTGCGAAACAACTCATGGACAAAATGCAGGCGGTGGTAAACCCCCTTCTCAGTGCCATAAAAGGCTTATCTTCAGAATCTCGGGGTTGGTAGGATGCTGGATCTTTTGTGAAGCTTAGCCAATAAATCTTAAGTAGGGAGTAACTGGATTCATGTAACAGCCTAAACTTCGACATGCCAACATGCCACCGAAGGAACTTTACGACAACCTGACAATGTGGCACAAGAAAATAGCGGATGGGAAGGCAGAGGTGAAAGGGTCTCCCTCAGACTCTCCTCGAGTGCCTCGTGGGTTTTGACCAGTTAGGGTGGCGAACACACCCAAAGTGAAAATTCGGAATGATCCAGAGTTACGGGATGAGACATGACCTTTCAAGAGGAATCCATCAGGTTAAACCTGGAGGAATTTGTCTCAAAAAAGTACCTTAGAAACATCTGCATAAGTTAGTATGATCATCTTGATCTACCAGGTTTGTACCCAAAATTCCTGGGGAGCGCCAGACCTCGAATTTACTTGAATGTATGGACCCTCGCGGTATTGGTAATTTCAGGTGCACAATTGACACATCGGTGCACTTTCTAGGTGTTTCAGAGCTCCCAAAGTGGTGATAGGCTTTTCAGAGCAACTGAACGTTTTGAAGAATTGGCAAGGATAATCAACAGATGTAATGGTGTTGCACATTTAAGCCGCACGTATTGTTGGAAACAGGCTCCAAAAGGCTTGCCCAGGTTCAGAACTTTCATGATTATTGACCTTGAGGGGCAGGCTGGGTTGTGGCAGCTCATTAGGCAACCTTTCCTTACTCAGGTCTTACATCACAGGTGCATTCACGAATAAAAAGGCTGATTTTGAGGTGTTCCTCTAAGCAGCCAATGTAATGGCTGTGAACCACTCTCATATGCTCATCTGGACAGTTGCTGGACCCCTAGAGGTTTTCAGAGGTACAACTGCAATAACAGCTCTGCAGATCTGCTTGACGGAGCTATCAGTGAGCACAGCATTAACACTCCTTCCTGTGCCTCTCTCTGAAAGGACACCAACCTGTGTTGATACGTGCTTGAGGGAAGATCAACCGAGCACCCAATAATATGAATAATGTTCTGAAGCACAGAGGTGGTCTTCTCATCTCCATGGGATGGCTTTGGCCCTTTAGAAATTTAAAGTTCTCTTCTACAGATTTTATGATCTTGCAATACTCATTATCCAAAATCACCACCTCAACCCCCATAGGATGCACTGTCAAGTGACTGAACCAAACAGGAGGGAAAGGACACAACATTGAATATAACTCCTGATGATTTGTGGTCCATCCTTTTTAGGTCTCGCCTAGCGAATGCAGCGCATGCGCTGATTTGCATTGGCGAGAATCTATTGTTGTGGGTTTGGTGCGCAAAGGGAGACAAAGCATGTGCGCGCCGGGATAGGCGATGTGCACGTGTATGGCTCCCTTCGCACGTTCACTTTCCTAGTGCAAGCGTCCGGACAACACTGAGCGTAGCGCCAGCTTCAGGGACACCGCACTTGTTTTAAGCAGTGTGGCAGCCACCCCTAATCAACAAGAACGGCCGTGCTTTTCTTTTCCACCCCCTTTCCCGTTGTCCGTGTTCCCGACCCCCTCCCGCTGTCCGTTGTCTTGCAGCTTGTTTAACACGCAATGCACATTGACTCAAGCCCCCTTAAATACATCAAAACCACTGATGTAATAAAACACCATTTGTGTCCAGGAAATTGTGCCACAAAACCCAGTGGGCACCGCCAGCATGTACGTCAAGTGAGCACGGCACCAACACAGAACAAAACTACCTCCTTCGGCCGCCCGCGATCGATTATGCGGCACTGTCTGGCAGCTCCTCCCTTTTGCCCAGGCGACCGGGAAGCCGAATCAACGTGACACCAAGCGGTCCTCACCAACAACCGGTGAGTAACACAAAACTGAGTGCGACCCTCCCACGAGTCCACTCCCACAGGACCACCAGGAAGAAAGGCGCCGGTTCCCCCTGGCCGGCTTGCACGCCATATACTGCCATCGCACTCCCAGCGAGTCCACTCAAGCAGGACCACGCATACTGGGCAACGCGAATCAGAGAGAAACAAAAACAGCGCAGTATAAAGCAAACGGGCATGCCAGCAATATCCTGACCCCTGGAGTCTGAGTCCGCAATAGCAGGACCTCCGCCCCCACATACCTGCAATCTCGATCACACAGCACTCGGAGCAGTGCAGAAACAAACGAGCATTTGCAATGTAATAAGTCTTGCATTTGCGAGATTTTGGCTTTTTACATTGTAAATCGCAATGCCTTTCATTTATGGGTTTAAAAAACCTGCAATAATAAAAGGCAATAGATCAAAGTTACAAAAATGCGAGAGCTATTGCATTGAAAAAGCTTGTTTGAATAGGTGGTTATCTAGAGGTGGTGGAGGGGGACAGTGGGTTACGGACTGTGGAAGGGCGCAAAACCTGCTACTCTTGGATTACACAATGTGTATGTGTCTAATCACGAGACATGGAGTGAACAAGACGATCCAGTGACCAGTGAAAATCCATCAATGTGCACTTGTACGAAAAGAAACCAGAAGTTTACTTGGAAATCAAATACTTCTGACCATGAAAACAGAAGAACTGAGGAATAATGAAGGGTAAGCCAAGGTATGTGCTTATCCCAAGACCACGGGCACCATCTCCGGCTCAGTCATACTAAGATGGGGAGAGAATTTGACCCAGTACTGGCATTCACCCGGAAAGGAGGCCGAGCCTGTTCCAAGGTACCACAGACAAAGCCCTCCTTGGTACACAGCACCTAGGTCTTTTGTTTCCACTGTCTGAGAAGGTAACAAGTGGATTTGTTTGAAGAGACCTACACTGTATGCCTCAAGTCTAGTTCCGCTGAGAGGAGATTCCAGCCTGCAAATAGAACAGAGTAGTTGTGAGCAGGCAACCGATGTAGTGAAAGTAAGCCGCAAAATCGGTGCTGATGAGACTAAAAAAAAAAAATCAGAAAAACACCCTTCAATTAAGAAGTCCATGGGATTAAGAAAGAGGAAATAAAAAGGACCTCTTCATACCCAAATCTTGGTCAGCCATTGAAAAATAAGACGGGATGAGGCGCACACATGATGGATAATGGCGCATGGGAGGACCATACATGCATCTTTGGCTTCAGTGCAGTAAAGCTTTGACATATTTTCGACTACTATCCACTGGGCGGGCAGTTTTTCTCCATGTTTGAGACTGAGGATACCGGATGTTTCCCCCCCACCATAAAACAAAATAAGATGTCTGTATTCTAACTTAGCCACAAAGATTCAGAAGTGTTTTAATGTAGTGTGCGCACCTGTCAAAATTGTAATGGTGTTCTCCTTTGAAAATGAGTCTTAACTTTCTTCCCCCAGATGAGAGGTTAAGAGCAGCCCAGTAACAATATTGTCTGTGAGAGAGAAATGAAGCTGAAACTTCTCTTCTTGTCATGATGACAACAAACACAATCTGAAATGTCAAACAATGGAGATTCACAGCATCTGATGCATATTTTCAGAGATGACCTTTTAGCCCCATTTGCAAAACCACATTACAACACAGCAATATATGTCATCAACACAAATTGTCTAAAACAAGTAAGGCATTACTTTGAGTCAGCACCAAAAAAATATAATGTTTGATAAGGCGTGGACGCATAATGTTCAGGACTGTGGTTTGGAGAGGAGGCACAGCAGTGGGTAATAGATTTATTTTACACATTATGCATTCACTCCTGCAAAACATAAGAGCAGTTCTTTGTAAACTGCTGTTTTCTCTCCCGACAGGTACAAGTATTTGCTCTGAAATCTTGCATGTGCATGTTAAAAGAACAAAACATGGCAGACCAGATTCTGGCTAGTACACAGCCAGAGAGCACCTATTGGTCAGTGCGTTTAACTGTGAGTTCAGGAAAGCCTCTTCTCTGCACACCAACTTGGTTGCAACTGAGTCTCAATAAAGGATTTTTGGCAAAAAAATGCAAATAATCCAAACATTTTCCTTGCATACGGAGAGAATATTCGAGAAAAAAAGTACCAAATCCCAAATCACATTTTAGGATAAAATAAAAAATGTAAAACCAATGTCGTATTTGCAGCACAGTGAAGCGGAATTCAACTTATTCATTGCAAATTGACCCGAAATTAAGCATTTTAATAGCCAGCCCTAATTCTCGGTTAGCTTTCGATTATTTTTTTACTTGATATCCCTATTCCACTAGCCTGATTTTTCAATCCTCACGAACAAGACAAGTAGTATAGCACCATACCAATGTGTAATTGAGGTTAGTTTGTGTGTGTCAAGTCCAGTAACCATTTTGAAGTTTGGTTAAAAACAGCGTAGATAAGCATTTCACATGCCTCCCGCCACCCACATCGCATGCTAACTTTCTGGACAGTATGTGGCACACCACTGATTTTTTTCAGAGCTCTCAAAGTGTTTTTTTCCTTGTTACATATCTTCAGTGTTGCAGGCAAGGATACCTCCGGAAACTAAATATATAAAAGAAATAGTGCAGTTCATGTTATTGTAAAAAGAATATATCCACACGCGCACGCATACACACATTTGATCGCTGGGTTGCCTGCACCCACGTTCACGAGCAATTCAAATAAAGTGTCTGGTTCCTGTGGTACTCCTCGCTGGGACGCGCAGCCAGCCCAGCAGCGAGTTTAGCTCTTCAATGGCCCGCATTCAGTTCCGCTGGGGCGCAAGAAAGTTGAGGAACGGTTACAAAAAAAACCAGGAAGAGGAGCAGCGGTCTTGTCAGTGCAAAGGTCACAACGTTGACTCCAAGGAAGAGTCCAAGATGTCGTCGTGGTGGCTGTTACTGTTGGAGTCGCTGTCGTAACTGTGCGGGCTTGAGTAGTTGGCAGCTTCTTGCAGGCGCATCAACATGTTCATCTAAGAGAGACAACGCGCATGGCATGTTAAAACCACAGCTTTCATTGCCCCCCACACACAACACAAGTAATTTCAGAATACCTGCAGAAACTAGCGGCTTACTATGTATATCTTGACCAGGAAGATAAGACCTAAATACCGCTTAACAATCTGCTGAGCTAAGATCAAGAGACCTCTTGGAGAGCACTATGACCACCTAAAAATACAAATAATCCGGAATACCTCTACCCACACTAACTATAAACACCTTCACCCGGATTACACGATCTAGACATCTTTTCACAATCTGCTGAAAAAAGTTCAAGAAGATCTCTTGGAGTGATCTTTGCCCACCTTAGATGATACTAATAATTCAGAATACCTACAGACACTAGTACCTTAATATATCAGACGATGACCCGGAAGAGAAGATCTAGGCATCTTTTCACAATCTGCTGACCTAAGATCAACAGGATCTCTTGAAGTGGTCTTTGCCCACCTAACACAACACAAATATCTACAGACACTAATTGTTTAGGTACTTTTGCTTATTTTTGGTTAGATCATTTACATGCGGACCCTTGAAGGCCCTAGGTTTGACGTGGTTTGAAAATTGTATTACTGCACTTTTTTTCTAAATGGAAATGTGACTGCTGCTATATTTATCCTTTTAGAAAACTTTATGCGGCTCCTGTTTCACTCACCCAAATTGGTGATGGACTGTGCATGGGGACACTTTCCTTTTACTTGTTTTAATAGATCTCATATCATCAAAAGCGGTCTCACTTTTCTTTTTTAAGTATTTCATTGAATTAATAGTATATTTGACAATGTAATCAAATTGTTTTGAGTATAGTGATTTAGGGTATAAAGAACCGAAATAAGGTTGGAACTGAACTGAACCTTCAGACACCAGCCTTATATTATAGGTAACCCGAGCTGGAAGCCAAAATCTAGACATCTTTTCACAATCTTCTGACCTAGGCTCAAGGACTCTCAATGTTGAGGCCCCTCGAATATGAACAAAGTGGAGAAGAGAAGTGCATGAGAGTCCCACTTGCTCTTTAGAAAACGCCTGATAACTGCATTACTTAAGACAAAGTTTCAAATGTAAACCAGGCCACTCCAACTTCTTTTTTGTTAACTAAAATGAAGGAATTCACCTGGACGTGAAAGCGGTAGGCTGCTTAACTAACTGGCCTCGTTTCTGCAAACATGGACCTGAATTTCATTCGCCAGTGACATGAGACTACTTTCTGCGCTATGTAAAAAGTAGCTAAAAATGCTCTGGTTTTAATTGCGATTCTCCTTAGTTTGGACTCATTCATATGCAAATCAGTCTTGATCCTGCTCCAATAGGAACAGACTAGGCCATGTCCTGCCTGAACCAGAAAAGAAACTGCCCAAGACCGACTCCACTCGGATTCGGGCTCATAAGTCATGTGCAGCTTGGTTACAGTGGCACAGAGAGCATGGGACACACGTCTGGGTCCTTAGGTCCCCCGAGTTTGTCGGACCACGCCCAGTAAGTTAATTCCTTCCCACTGCAGTGCTTTGCATACTGCACGTGCTTTTCGCGACAATAACGGCTACTCTGTAAATGCGGCTATAGGACAGCTAAAGTTCTATAGCCGACTTAAAGTTTTTTTGAATGCTCAATTAAATTAAAACAAGAATAAAGCTTGTTTGCTGGATGTTTCTTCGCGTGGCACAGAGTACCCATCAAAACCCACATCTTCTGGTCGCAGCTGCAGTAAAGGAGGCCACTCGGACTGTTGCAGCGTGACACAAATACAATTTACTCATAAGGATTAGCCACTCTGCATTCGACATGTGTTAAGAAGGAGTATGCCCTGAAACATACTACTTGCATGCAATCCCACAAGAAAACCTGGAGATTTTTGTGACTCCCCTTAGAGTAACTCACTTTGTAGCTGTTGCCCTACAGTAAGTTGGATCCAGACATTAAAAAAAAATATAGACTATCAAATGTGTTTTTACATTTAAGGCCAGAAAAAACTTTTCTAGATTCATGAGAACTTACCAGAGGATCTCCTTCTACGTCACTCGGAGGAGCTTGTTTGCTGGATGTTCCTTCGCGTGGCACAGAGTACCCATCAAAACCCACATCTTCTGGTCGCAGCTGCAGTAAAGGAGGCCACTCGTGCTGTTGCAGCGTGACAGACCATGGGTAAGTGTCCATCACCCATTTGGCAGGGTCTTCCCATGGTGCTCTCCTTCCGTATAACTTTGGGAAAAAATTAAGATTAAATAATGCCATGTATCTGGTATCTTAAGACAAACCATCATCATACGATAACACACAAAGAGACACCACTGAGCTCAGATATAACACACACATGTACAACATATTGGCAGAAATCTGTAGTTTGCTTAGAGTCCAAGTCTAAGCAGAGGTGTTTAGGGCTTTTTGCAATGGGACAATATTTTCTTATTTTACCCCAATAAAGATTGCACAGCCTGTGAATCTAGAGGAGATTCACACTGCAAAAAGGAGTCTATAATTCATGATAAAAAAATAATAATAATCAACTGGACACAGCAAACTTGTGTTGCAGTTGATATACAAAAAAGACATAACTGCGCTGATTCAGCGGTCAGCTTATCCACACTGTATTTTGCGTTGTAATCACGCACAGAGTGGTCGAATCACAACTTTTGTGGGTATTCACAATAATTCTTCATTGTCATTCCCCATTCTGAAATACATTTAAATACCATTCCAGATTTGGAATGGGAGTGGAGCATCCCCATTCTTTATGGTTCATTATGTGGGCGAGGATTTCCATGGGGCATATAAAGCACCACTGTGAGAATTAAGAACGTTGTATGAACTGTTTCACAAATACAATTTACTCATAAGGATTAGCCACTCTGCATTCGACATGTGCTAAGAGGAAGGAGTATGCCCGTAAACATACTACTTGCATGCAAACCCACAAGTAAACATGAAGAGTTTTGTGACTCCCCTTAAAGTAACTCACTTTGTAGCTGTAGCCTACAGTAAGATGAATCCTGACATAAAAAAATGTTTTATGGACTAGACCATGGCATGTGAATCCATAAAAGATTAACGCTGATTTGTTTTTTTCATGAATTGGCCACAGCATTCGGGTGTCCAGTCTTACACATCATCATGTATTGCTGCAATCACTGCAAGCGGTAAATGTATTTTACACTAAATACTGGTTTCCATAGTGCTACACTGATAGGCTGAATTCATGTTCAGTCAAATGGATCTGTGTTAGACCTTTGTATAAATACATTCCAACCATTCATCTATTGTGCTCTGCTGCCCTTTCCTACTGTGTCATCCCCAATGTCCTCGAGTTCGGTTTCAGTGTAGATTCTAAAGCCAAGACTTAAGAGGACTAAGTGGCGGCGTTGGTGCTGGTGGCACCCGGTGCGACAATCTCTTTTGACATCCCTCTCCTCACTACCACCCAGCAAAAGTGCCCCTCATCTCTCCATAGCCCCGCTCTCACATACATGTAATTTGTTTTAAAGCTATGGTAAAGGCTGGCTTTACTAATCACTCAGCTATTCACTTAAAATACAGATCTGTTCTTTGAAGCAGGCATATTAACCCTCTGCGCTACTTTGTGGTGAGTCCGGACTGGCACTCATCAAAACTCCATCTCTCTCTCTAGGGGGAACATTAATCACAAGAGTTCTCTTGACATTTTTATCGCTACATGTAAACTGGACGCACAAGGAACTCTGATGAAGGGGATTTTAAACTGTAGCCTATTTCTAAACACAGCGCCTTCTGTGCCGTCAGTGGGAAAACAGCCGTTACAAGGTTTTTACCATGTTGTGCCTTTAAAATGTATGCCTTTACCACGCATTTAAGGTGAGTTCAAGGGCGTGGTGGGGGGTATCCCCCCACAAATATATTTTATACAGGAAAGTAAAACCTTATAAATAAATAAAATATATTGATATATATATATATATTCAGTCAGTTGCAGGTGCTCCAAGTGAGGGAGACCACAAGGAAAGTTTTGTTTTCAGGGGTTTAATGGCAGCTTGCAAACACACGGTTATTCAGAAGCACCTCTCCGGTAATATGAACGCCGGACGCGTTTCGGGACCTTTCCCTTCATCTGCGGCGTGTAGTAAAGACAGCTGCTTGCTAGTAATGTCTCTGCGCACCTTCTTATGACGCCTGCCTCTCTGGCATGGCGGGACGCACAGCATCCTGGTTATGGTAGTGCGCCAGTACTTCACCTCAGTGGGTGTGCAAACAGTCCAAGTACTTATAAAATAATGTATATATATATATGCGGTATGTAGCGCCAACAGCCAATATCTGTAAAAGACGAGACGAGACCCAATGGTTGGTGTTTCCTCAGAGATTTATTTTGCCCAACACCAGTTTGCCACGACGCGTTTCGGCTCTCGTGGAGCCTTGATCACATGACGCAGTACACAGGCCAAATCACCATTTTTAAAGTGCACGAGTGCATAATAAACATAGAAGACATACTATATGCGTGAATGCACAACTGATATTAACACAATTCAAGCAATTAACAGCACTGTAACAAGAGAATAATAAAATTCAATTCAGTACTCTTGTTGTTAAAATGTAGTGAACTTTGTGATTACTGTATAAATACATAACGTAAACCTCATTTCTTGCTATAGAGGGACCATTAGCGAGGTTGCTGGACACAAGAACGACTAGTCTGCATGTAGGGGGTCACCATATACACAACCATGCTAATACCCTAGTTTTTGTTCATGCAACTATATCAATGGCCAACTTAAACTCATTTTGCATAGAGGGGTATAACTTTTGCCCACTGTGGGCACACCTCACATTATTATCAACCGTTTGTTTAATATAAAACAACAATAAGATAAGATTTTAAAACACGTATAAAAATATATATATATATTCAAAATACTGTATATAAATAAGTTGGTTCAAAGATTTAAAAGCAATATATAAATATATGGTTTTGGTTCATAATGCCCATGTGGACAAGACCATCCTCTGTGCAAAGTAGCTAATGGTTTCAGTGCAAATTGGTTGATTGTGCATCTACACGCAATAAAGTGCAAATAACATGGATTAGCAAAAACAATTGTGCTAAAGAAAAAAAGTGATTAAAAAATGTGATCATAATGATCTACCTGATGGAAAATGTGGAGGATAAGGGAATTTAGTTAATCTAATGGTAAAATAGATGGTAAGTATTTGTTCAGTACAGGACTTAGAGACAAGAACCCCGTAGAGTGACACAGTTAGAGGTAAGTATGGCAGTCTTCACTCTTGTTGAGCCCATTGGGCATCTTACTGTCCAGTAAGATGATATAGCGGGTCTCAAGTTTACGAAGCAGGCCTTCCCTGTCGCCTCCCCTGCGTTGTGGTGGCACCCAATCAATAACAAAATAGGTAAGGCCCTGTGGATTCTTATCGTGGACCAATTCGAAATGTCTGGCCACAGGATATGTGGGGTCAGCATTGGTAATGGCCCTCAGATGTTGCAATATTCTTTTATGAACCTGGGGCCTGGTACTGCCCACATACCTGAGCCCACATGGACATTGCAAGACATAGACAGCAAATTCTGTTTTGCAGTTGAGCTTCTCTCTGATCTTAAGTGGGACTGGAGAGAAAGGTATTGTATACTCAGATCTGCTGCTGCCATTTTTGCAGGCCTTGCAAGTTGCACATTTTAAAAACCCTTTACTTCCTGCAAGCCATGTGCCAGTGGGTACCTCGGGGCTGCTGGAGACCAAACTCGTCTCCATGGACCTAGCTTTTCTATAAGTAATATTAGGCCTGACTGTCACCAAATTACCAATCACAGGGTCACTTCTTATGAGAAACCAATTGTTTTTTACTATATTGCGAATGGTTTTATGTTGGTTACTGAAAGTCATTATCAGTCTTGTTTCATTATTAGCCTCAGTATGACTGGTTTTACCTTTGGCTTCCGTTGTAGGCAACAAAAGCTCTCTCTCAACAGAGTTGGCCCTCTTTTGAGCAGAGTTGATGGATGAAGTGTGTATATATATATATATATATATATATATATATATATATATATATATATATATATATATATATATATAAGCAATAGGTGGTAGAGGCATACGTTGTAAAAGCATATGCGTTAAAAAAATGCAGGGTAGAAAATGTGATGTAACGGTATGCAAAGTATTTTCATGCGTTGTTCCGTCATACAACCCGGTCAGTGCCCCCCTTACAGGTAAACACCCAGTGCGACTATATCAGTCGGAATGCCCTAAAGCTGGCCCTGAGCGGACTTACACTGAGAATGCCTCACAATGGAGTTGAAGGACTTGGCACTAGTCTTGCAGCCTGGAAAGGCACACAAGTTTCTGATTCAGTAAGAATCCGAATTCGAGCTGAGGGATGGAGACAAGTCCATTACGGTAACTCAACTTAGGGGAGCTTGGGAAAGGAAAAGGGTGCATTAGTAGGAAAGAAGTGAAAGAAGGCTGGGGACTGGGGTAAGTCTGCTCCACAGCAGGAAGCAGAAGGTGGAAATACTAGGTAAACTGTCAATCTTGAACTGTGGGCTGTAAACAGCAACAACTTTTCATTGAAGTATGGATGAATCCAAATGTGAGCTACACCAGACGGCACACAAGCCATCTAAGCTTTCTAGCTTAGGTTTGTAGCGTGGAAGTTACCTAAGCTGCTAATATTCAGTCTGAGAGAGCGGCAGCGAGTCTCTCAAAACACTGTTACAATATAAGTGCTGCATTAACACACAACACTGCAGAGCACTGTGATGCTTAGTTAGTGAGATGAAGCTTTAATGACAGAACAGTCTCATCCTAACTGAGGTCTTGAACGGTAGTAACAAGGAAGCAGGTACTACCTCATTAGGTTTGCTGCATCCTTCATTCTCAGCCCCTGGTATGATGCAGAGAACTAAACAGTAAAGTATTTAAAGGCCCCCAAATACTTGCAAAGACATTTGACCCTTCACATCCATATGAAGCCACCCATTCCTCGTAGGCCAGCCGCTCACCTGCAGTCCTTCCCGCACAGCCTCCAGAAGATATGGAATGACTGAGTAGTTCCACAAATCTGTAAACCAGACCCTGGAGCCATCCACCTCTATTGGGCAGGAGAGGAAGAGACGAGGACCTGCAAAAACGAGAAAAACACGTATTAGTATGAACCGGGCCATGCCATCCATCTTTAAGTGGAAGTAAACTAACTTCAACATAGTCTACTTGGAACATGAGTGATGCTAGTGCTGATAATGCATTGCTTATTCCTGTTCTTCCCATGAGCGAGGATATCAGTGAGTACGTTAACAAACCATTAATGCACTTGTCTAACTACATCTATACTTGCTGGAAGTTAGAAAAACACTACTCCAATGCAACTTTAATCTATGAAAGAAATACACCTGTAAATTCACAAGAAAAGTCTGTCCCATTATTCGAATCCACCAGACTCAACGCTGAATTTAACAGAACATATCCTCAATGTAATTTACACGCTCTGTCTGTTGGAGCACAAAGGCGTATTACACCGGAAGCTGTGAAGCACTGACCTGTGCTAGCGGGTTTGGTCTAGTGGCTAAGTTGCTCTCAGAACTTGGGGAACAGAAATTCTGATCCCAGTTACAGTGCGTAACCAAAAAATTGCCAGACTCAAACTGCAGCGATATAATTTTAACTATATGTGCTAAGCAGATTGCCAACATATGCAATGCACTGTCATTGTATGGTCTCATTCATCTGATAGGGAGCCTACAAAAAGGTAAACTTAACCATTCCAGGACCTTTGATCTAATGCACTGATGCAAGTGCTCTATAGATGAATACAATGGAAATTACACACCCTGCTCATCGTGGGTTTTGCAGGTAAGTGTGGATGACCCTAGAGTAGGATCTGTGAGCCAACAAGGTCATCTTACCACAAATTTACCAGAGAGGGTTTCAGATCATTAAGGTCACTTGGACGAAGACATGTAACTGGCTACATTTAGCCTACTTCTCTGCTCAATATATCTTCTAGCCCAACCTTCTGACTCATCTCAAACTTCTTTCTACTACTCCTTCTAATGCACTACCCTATCTCTCATCCTATACATCTATCAATATATCCTCTACATCCACTCTCTCATTTATCCTAAACCACTACTATGATCGCCAAAATAACCCTTTCTAGACGCTCTCCTGCTCTACCCCTCCTTGCATCATCTGACACCTCTTTTTAATACACCGATCCCCTAAATCAAACCTTTCTAAACTCTCCCTTCTGACTCCTTCCCTCCAAAACTCCTTTTTACTCATCCAAATGCCTCTTCCTACTGTTAAGACCTAAAAAAAAAAAAATCCTTCACTCTTATCCCTCCACTATCCTTTTCAATCAAAATAAACAGACTAACATGTTCACTTCTCAAATTCCATATTCAACTATACTAATATACTGCCCAAATAACTGAATAACATATCTACTACTTAAATTACATATTTATACTATACTAATTTTCAACACTAATCCTTTATGAGTTCCGGAGTGGCGTGCTACTCGCCAGAAAAGCGCTTCAACACCCATCAGGGGTAACAAGTGCTATATGAATGCAAATCTTTCTTCCCCTTTTATCCATCCGCTATCCTTCTCACTCCAAGTAACAGACTAATATCCACCACTGAAATTACCTCATATTTCACCATATTAATTCACCACTAATCTTATATAGGCTTCCTGAATAGCATGCGTCAACAAGCGAGCGATAAATAAATACAAACCTTTGTCCTCCTCTATTTTTCTGCTATCATTCCAAATCCAAATAACTGACTAACCTATCCACCACTTAAAATGTACTTGCATGTTTCACTATACTAATTCAACACTAATCCTCTATGGGTCCCGGAGTAGCGTGCTACTCACCGAAAAAGCGCTTCGACACCTCGTCAAGGGTAATAAGCGCTATATAAATGCAATTACAATACAATACAATATGTAAGAACTGCAGAGCAGGAGCTCGATTAGAAAAAGCAAGTGCCTCTGCCCTGCACGCAGACACCGACCCAAAGCTCAGAAATCTCCCAGTTAATGTAATTTTGAATCTTCCTAGTAAAGTAATCCAAACTTACAGTGCACTACAACAACCAGTCCCTCTATTACTCAGAACTAATTTGTTTAAAACTGCGCTGATCAATCTTAAAAGTTGTACGTTATAAAAATCCTAACCACCTAAATGTGTTTTGATTACAGAAAGAAAAATACAATATTTACGGAACTTTTCTAAATGTTATGCTCTAGCGGTGTTCAAATAATACTTCTGAACTAAATGAAGATTTCCTTTACTGGTTATTTGCAGTTTCTAAAGTTTAGAGTGTAAAGCGTATTACCGGCACAGTTTCTTTCACAGGAACTAATGACTGTAGTATACAGCGTAAATGATGTGCATTTAAAAATATGACCGTGTTTGGGCAGTCTCACCGATGGTAACATCTGAGGAGCTGTGGGCCTCCAGGAACCTGTTGAGATGCTGCCATACTTTGGGAATCCATTCGATGATTTTGATCAGCTCAGCATTTCGCGTTCTACTTGTAATTTCCTTCTCAATGAGTTTTCTACGGAGGTAGCGGCCGAGGAAGCCCTTAACGGGTTCTGTGTGGTTGGCACACAGCACCCACCTGTAGGAGAAGCCACACCATCGCATATCAATTCTGTATTATCAAAGATATATCTCGTTACTTTATCAGAGCAGAAACTCAAAACTAACACAGCAGCATCACTTAAGAAATGGCAACGTTAATTGAAGCAAAGTCAAGTGCAATGGGTTTTGACTATACATGATGGTTGCAGGGGCAACCTAATGTTTCATGATAGAGGCACATGAATTCTTGGAATTGCAAAAAAATGAGGGGTAGATAATATGATGTAAAGGTATGCAAAGTATTTCCCTGCGTTGTTCCGTCATGCAACCTGGTCAGTGCCCTCCTTCCAGGTAAACACCCAGGGCAACCATACCAGTCACACCGCCCTAAAGCTGGCCCTGAGTGGACTTACACTGCGACTGCCTCACAATGGAGTTGAAGGACTTGGCACTAGTCTTGTAGCCAGGTAAGGCACACAAGTTTCTGATTCAGTAAGAATCCGAATTCCAGCTGAGGGATGGAGACGAGTCCATTACGGTAACTCAACTATGAGAAACACATGTGGTTATATTCCTCATAACACCTTCATTAGGATCACAAATGTACTAACAAACTCGTCTTCTGTCTCTTAGTTGAGTGAGATACATATATGTTTCTTTGGAGCAACACTTAGAATCAGAAAAAAAAAACACAAACACATTTTTTGTTGTTTTCATAAAATAGCATTGTTAACGAACAAAGATCAAATAAGACAATTTACCATTGTCTCAAAACATATTGCGATCATCAGAAACAGACCATTTAGTTATTGCCATAAAGGCACCCGCACGTGTGTAAAGTTAATACATGTTTTATAACCTCTTCTCTGTCTTTCTAGCCCCGTTTGTTATGGGTCATTTGATACATCAGACGCTATTTCCTAGGCCAGATCTCGAGTGCGGATAATTATGAAACATGCACAAACAGCTGAAGGATTACTAGAACTATGAAGCACTTCTAAGAGCGATGAAATACTTTTCCCTATCAGAAAATTTACCAGCATCCACAATTTCTACCTTGGGACCACGTATTTTCCAACAAAAACAGCTGCCTGCAACAGTGAACAAGATGGGTGTGTTAAGCGTTGAGTCCTTACCATGGACCTGTGCTGTAGCACTGCTGCTGGGAGTTCTAACCTCTTACCTTTTTATTCTAAGCATGAAAAATATTTTCTGCAAAAATGTGCTACCACTAGTGTATTTGTAATAATGTATTTGCGATGATGTACTACCACTGGTTCATTTGTAATAATGCACTGCCACAGGTGTATTTGTAATGATGTGCTACTCCGGTGCATTTGTAATAATGTACTACCACTGGTCTATTTGTAATAATGTAGTACCACTGGTGCACTTGCAATGATGTACTACCGCTAGTGTATTTGTAATGATGTAGTGCCACGGATGTATTTGCAATAATATACTACCACTGGTGCATTTGTAATGATGTACTACTCCGGTGCATTTGTAATGATGTACTACTCCGGTGCATTTGTAATAATGTACTACCACTGGAGTATTAGCAATGATTTAGTACCACTGATGTATTTGTAATAATGTACTACCACTGGTGTATTTGAAATAATGTACAGCCACAGGTGTATTTGTATTAATGTACATCCACTGTTATATTTGTAATGATGTGCTACTCCTGTGCATTTGTAATAATGTGCTACCACCGCTGTATCTGTAATAATGTACTAGCACTGTTGTATATGTAATGTCCTACCACCGTTTTATTTGAAATCATGTACTACCACTTGTGTATTTGAAATAATGTACTACCACTGGTGTATTTGAAATAATGTACTACCACTGGTGTATTTGAAATAATGTACTACCACTTGTGTATTTGAAATAATGTACTACCACTGGTGTATTTGAAATAATGTACTACCACTGGTGTATTTGAAATAATGTACTACCACTGGTGTATTTGAAATAATGCACTATCACTGGTGTATTTGAAATAATGCACTATCACTGGTGAATTTGAAATAATTCCACCGGTGTATTTGAAATAATGTACTACCACGGGTACATTTGTAATGATGTACTACCTCGGGTGCATCTGTAATGATGTACTACCACTGGTGCATTTGTAATGATGTACCACTGGTGCATCTGTAATGTTGTACTACCACTGGTGCATCTGTAATGATGTACTACCACTGGTGCATCTGTAATGTTGTACTACCACTGGTGCATCTGTAATGATGTACTACCACTGGTGCATCTGTAATGTTGTACTACCACTGGTGCATCTGTAATGATGTACTACCACTGGTGCATCTGTAATGATGTTCTGCCACAGGTGTATTTGTAATAATGTTCTACCACTGGTGTATTTGTAATAATGTAGTACCACTGGTGTACTTGTAATGATGTATTCGCACTGGTATATCTGTAATGTTGTACTACCACTGGTGTATTTGTAATAATGCACTACTTTTGTAATGTTGCACTACCACTGGTGCATTTTTAATGCTGCACTACCACTGGTGCATTTTTAATGTTGCATTACCACTGGTGTATCTGTAATGTTGCACTACCAGTGGTGCATTTGTAATGTTGCACTACCACATTTGTAATGTTGTACTACCACTGGTACATTTGTAATGATGTACTACCACGGATGTATTTGTAATGATGTATGACCACTGGTGTATTTGTAACAATATATTAGCACTGTTGTATTTGTAATGATGTACTACAACTGGTGCATTTGTTAAAATGAACTATCACTTGTGAACTGAACTCAGTTACCACATTTAACCCTGTGCTTTACTTAAAAGAAATAACTCAAAACCTCCGAATTTGTTTTAAGGTTACAGTAAAATAAAATAAGTTGGCCCTAGGTAACATAATTTTGGTATTAGTATATCTGATCAATACCAGTGTATTAGCATATCAGATGGAATGCACATGAACACACAAAATACAGCATTAACTTTTCTTTTAGATTACATAGCATGTTCAGGAAATGTACTGAGTTTTTCGGTGTATAATTGGGGAGCACACATACCTGAAATTGTGATGAAGTTGAAGGTTGGGTGTTGAGGACGTGGCTTGATTCATCGTACCGATAATATAGGGGCTGTGGGGAACAGAGACATCATTTCTATTAAACATTTTAAAATGAAATCAGAAATGAACCTCCAGCACTAGATTGTGTATTTCACCTAGATCTTTGGCTTCTTTTACCCCCAAAGTCTTTCCACCGTTTTTCTACTTTAGTAAAACTAGCATGTTACCTTTATCTCTAGCTTCACCTCCCCTGGCCTTTTCAGAATGCAACCATGGAATACTAGGAGGTTATCACTGAACGTCTACTGATTTTATAACCATCTTTTAAGCATTTGTGTAATGGCTTGTGGACAAGGAAATCTTCCAACCAAGGGGCAGACTGTCAAATGCACAACATCTGTATATGTCTAGAATGACAAAGGGGATTTTGAATAGGTAGCCATTTCATTTCCGCATCACTTGAACTACGTCCAGCTGGCTCATCGGGTTTAGCAATGCGTTATTATGAATGCATCACTGCAGATGTGCATTATTTACAAGGATGTATCCTCCGGGCATCACTCCTTCTCACACTTGAGTGGGTACACACACACACACACACACACACACACATATATCCCCCCATGCCCAGTTTGCACCGTGGACTTGCTCTAGTCGCCTTTGCCTTCAGAAGGACACTCAGCATAAATCTATGCTTGATTTTGACCAGCGCACTGACCCTCCCGCTATTAACTTGCACTACGGATAGCTGGTGTTACCATTACAGGCTGCCTGAAAAAATGTACAGTTGCCCCAAAATCACTGCAATAGTGCAAGAAAGGATAAATGAGTTGGCTTGTTTGGCTTGCTAAGCAAGTTGTTTACTGATACTATTTTATGGCCGATTCTGTACTTTAACTATAAATATGGGATAATTTTCAATCGTTTTTGTGAACGTTAAAATCAAATATATATATATATATATATATATATATATATATATATATATATATATATATATATATTTGTAAACAAAAATTAAAAATAGTTTTTTTTCCAACACATGACCAATACAGGGAGAAAAACTGATTGATATATCAATGCCCATCAGTTATATGTGCCAGAGATGCACAGAAATATTCAAATCAGGTCAATTTCTGGACTGCCCTAAATACTCTCAAAATTTGTTACACATTAAGATCTGGTTCTGAAACTTGGGTCCAAGTAAGAAAACATGCTCCCCGAGTCGGTTAATGCTTGGATCCACAAAGCTGTTCCAAACATACACCATTTTTTTTAATTAAGAATAAGATCCTCTGACTCGCTCACAAGTTTTATTACACCATTCCCTGTTTATTGAGCACTCCCTCAGATGGAATATGCATGTCTTGTACTCTCTCCGTGCTTCTGCTTTACAAATAAAAGCAACTCTTTTGAATTATACAACCTTTTCCTCGGATCTCTGTAGTTCTTCTCTGGAATCTCTAACCTGGTACTGTACTTCTGGAGATTAGGCCCTAAGAACTTGGACACGATACTCTACACAAAGAGCCAAAACAATGTGCTTCATTTTCCTACTCGTTCAGCCACTCCTGAAGCGTTCCAATATGTCTAAAATCTTGGCAATTCTTAATTCTCGATTCAAATGTGATATAGCAGTAATCCCAATACTAAAATATGGGTTTCTACATTTTGTTTTACTATGTTGGCTTCGATTTGCATTGCAATCTATTTTATTACCATCATGACAAACTATAGTGTCTTCAACGTACAATTATTATGTACATGCATGCAGTTCATATTTCACCTATACCTTTTTCATATGCATAGCGCAAAACTTTCAGATGTTTTGGAAAGACATAAAACAAGTAAAAATAAAACTACACTTTGTATTTTACTAAATAAAGAAAAAGTCCTCAATTTAAAAAAATGCAACAAATTAACATAAAAACCTTCCAAAATGATTATTTAGCATCATGACAAAATGGTAGGAAAGTAACATGTGGACACATATGTATAGAATATGACCTTAAATGCATCTTTACCATTTGTGATATTTGCAGCTCAAAAGTCCATTGAAAATCTCCCCCAACGAGCTGATATGATGTAAATTGTCGAGAATGATGATGAGCGGCATATCTACGGCATTATGTTCACTGTTACACTGATCAGCAAGGTTGGACAGGTACTGGCGTAGCTCCTGGAAAACAAAGACATGCATTTATTAACACACACACACACACACACACACACACACACACACACACACACACACACACACTGATTTAGCAAAACCCAAGATCTGGCCTGTTCAGATTATGATTTTTTAAGGTTTTGTAGATTGTTTGAGGAGTAAGGACACCAACACCAAAATGATAACACAGAAAAATCCACCAAATGTTGTCCCCCCTTTGGAAGGTCAAGCAACCCTTAGTACCTTGGAAATGCTTCATAGTTTTGGAGCGGGATCATAAAGGCTCCTTATGTTCTGGTCTTGAAGAACAGAATTGTTCTTCAAGAAAAGATGCAGGAAGTATTATGGTAGCCTAATAGTGAAACTTAAACTTCAAGAAAGTTGGTAAAGAGATGACGAAAGGCTAGTGGTTAAGAATACCTTGTTCTGAATGTGGTAGGCAATTAGGAGCCAACAGAGTTTTGTAAAACTGAGGAAGTGTGGTTGCTGCGTTTTGCCATGGGCACCAGGTATGAAGTCGCCTTCTTTATCAGCAATGAATGCCAGATACTCTATACGGACATAAATTAGCAGAAACTATTCCTATGCTGTATCTTTCCCTTCAGCGATTCACATCGGACTACCATACAAAATAGGCCTTGATCTCATACTGCTTAGAGAAGATCAATGCGTTTTACAATGATATTCTGATGAACCATATGGAAGGAAAAGATTTATCGTACGATTTCTAGACAGAAAATCATGTGTGATGCAGCGTTCCCACACACAATCAGATAGAAATGATCATCAATTAAGAACCCATTTTCAAGCCATTTGAAGCCATTCACCAAGACTATGGCAATATCCATAAACAAGGACCACATACTCTCTGTCCAATGATCATTTCAATTGGTGTACACTTAATGGAGCTAATGTTCGTATAGTCTACTTAGGGCATTTGTTTTCCATTTCATATTGGCGACTTGCATGGCGTTACTAAGATGGCGATAAACCTGTTCATCAAACAGAGAATCGCCATCAGTGGTCTAATCATAATGGAACAGAGGTTGCCTGGACATACTGTGGACATAAACGTTTCTAGGCATTTTGAAGATACAACTCTGAGATGGACATGAGACAACACGTGATGCAACACTAGTTGTCCAAGAAATGTGCGGACGGGAGATCATCTACATGTTACTTCAGGATCTTGAAATGGACAGAAAGGATATTACATTCATGTTATTTCATAACCCTGAAAACATCTACTTATTTTCTCATGACCTTGAAACTCAAGGAAATGCGATCAACTACATAATATTTCATGACCTTGAAAAGCCTGGAAAAACGAGAACATCTATAAACTACGTATTACTTGATTACCTTGAAATGCACAGAGAGGAGAGGACTTGCAAATTATTATTATTTCAGGATCTCAAATGCACAGAAAGGCGGTTATCTATTGTTCAAGGACTGTGAAGTCTGAAACGGTATGTGTCACCAAGTGGTCGACCAGAGCTCTTCAATTTGGAGACAAGATTGTTGAAATTCAAGTACTCTTCCCTCTTTGGCAATAACTGGCGTAGACTTTCCCGGGTCTACTACAGACTGATAACATATTTATGGCAAAGTTTTTTGAGCCCAAGATTAGCATTCTTTCTTAATTATCTCTGCATTCTGGCATCAGTGTCTACAAAGATTAATGACAAATACCATTTATATGTCCACTTTCCCAAAAAGCAAGGGTGATTTATTTATGTCCCCATTTAAAGTGTCTATTTGATGGCTCAAGTCTCTTTTGCCACACATGTATTATCCAAGCTCCAAGTCAGCGCAGTATCATTTTATATTTTTTTTATACTTATGGCAGGCATGCATTAATTCTCAAAGCATATACAAAACCTACCAGAACTACAGATTGAGTACCGGGTTGAGTAATCCAAAAAAACACAAATATGCACCTCTCATCAAGCTCATGGCCGAGTCTTTGGGGGTTGGACCATGATGTCCTTTAGCACTATGAACTGACTGTCACTGAACTCATCCTGCTTCAGCCTTTCATGATGGTGCTCAGAAAACTGCTGTTTGGCAGAGTGAGTTCTCTGTACAAACAAAATAAAAATACCAATAAAAGAAAACTTTTTTGTCTTACCTTGCTAGATTTATGGTCCACATTAAAGGTAGCAATGGCACCATCGGCCCTTTCCCTTCCTTCCTTCACCACCATATATTCAGATAATCGATTCGCCAGGTATGTTTTTCCAGTGCCGCTCGGCCCCGACAAGATTATCCGCCTGTGCTCCGTTAGGAGAGAGACGTATCGCTGCAGTATCGGTTTTGGTATAAGAGTCTCAAACACAAGTGAATCCAAGCAGTTTTCAGCAAGCCCTGTACGGAAAAAAATAATTGAGACATTAGCAACCAAGATGTAGTATTATCGACCAATTCAAACAATTCTATGACCCAGAGAAAAACTTCCATTTACTAAAAATGAATAGTGAGTGGGGGAAGCATTAGTTTGTCCTAGAGTCGCAAGCCCCCCTCAGCCAGAATAATGGTCTTACTTAAGACCCATAATTTCAAAATAATGCACATACTTTCAAATGCTAAATTTTACAGCAACTGGTTTATTAGAAACATTGCTATTATACTTTAGGGAATAGCCCATTTTTAAATGCCTGAAATGCCCTACAGCTTAGCAATCCCCAGGCCTCTGGATTGTAAACTTAGTAGTCAGTAATTTCCCCGAGTTGAAAAATCAAGATTGATAACATAGCAATTCCCAACTATACATGCCTTCAATAGAAGAGTCCAGCTTTCTTCAAGCAAAGGTTCTGTTTGTTTATCCCGCCCCCTCACCTCAGAAAAGAGAACACAAATCTGGACAAGGGCAAACTTGAGGCTTGTAGAGTAAAAACAAATTCTCATCTTAAACTAAGTGAGAACTGAGCACAGCAGGTAGGGCCTTTTAATGAGCACGCTTTGAATCTAACATTCATGAGCGATCAATAGGCTGCTCTAGCAACAACACATCCATTGACCAAAATCTCATTTACTCCACAAGCAGAATTGGTCAACAGAAACACAAACGTTTAGGAGATAAAGTCACTCACCTCGCTACATCCGATAAAAAGGAAACCGTAAGCAGAGCAACCACAATGCGTGTGTTTGATTACTGCAGTGAGCTAGTAACCATACTGCAGAAATTAGCTGACTAGTGAGGTGTCGCCCAAAGCCAGGTTGCTCGCCTTGGCCGCATATCCTACAACCAGGAACCTACAGCATCACTACAATCAACCCTAAATAACCACCCTGGATTCAAGACACATATCTGCCATCTGTTCCCAAAAACCACAGAGTCCACGATTCCAGGCTGGCACTACAATTGGAGCGCCGATGCAGAACCACTTACAACTGGACCTGGAAACCATTATCAGACTAACATTCCTTCAAAAGGGCCTTCAACATTTGTTTACACCCTGATGTCATTGCTTCAAGCTCACTGCTTCTTACGAGCCATAAAGATGAAACTCTGCTGCATTGACTGCAGTGACTTATCTCCTCAATCTCAGACATGTTATCGTCCTTGCTTCTTTACAGTGCAGAGATGCTACTCGCAGTGCAACAGAAACAAGTGCATAAGATGACTCCTAGACTTAGCCATATTTGGTGCTGAGTGAAAAGACACATTACACTGTTACTTAATCTATTTCAAAATCTGAGGTACATTGGTGCTCCAGAAGGAGGGGGTTTACCTTACTGTGAGAGCCTGCTTATGTTTTTACCCTTGGTGAGAAGATAAAGTTACTGTTTTGCTTGGACATGCGCCTCCACTCATCTTTCATAACAAAATACCGAGCTGGTTCTCAGACTAGTAGAGTCTTTGTTTGCTGCCACACTTGCCTGTGGCTGGAGAGAGTGCATGGTCTTAAATTGCACAACATCACTGCAACCCATAGCTTGAGGTCACAGACAGGATAACCAGCTTTGTTTAGATGTCGCGGCCAGGCTGAGTCTACGTACTTGGGTTTCACATCACATTACCTTTGACAGACACTGCGATGGTGTTGTTGTCTCCAACGAGATACCCACAAGGCAGCAGCTCCGGGGTCTCGGTGCTGTTTGTGCGCTTGATGTCTCCAATGCAGTATCCCAGAACGCTGTCGGTGTTCAACCCCAACTGGCTCACTTGATCGACGTGAACGATGTATTCCTAAAGGTGCAAAGGTGCAATCTCAGTTCTCCATAGCCATATTAGCAATATTTGTTCCGCTTCAATCTCTGCTCGACAAAACTGGCAAGCAGCGCCAATGCAACAAATAACATGACATAGCAAGGTTTGCATGTTTTTGAGTAGTGAAAAGTATTCCTATTTGCCAGCATTCCTAGTATTAGTTACAAATCTGATTTCTAAAGCAGCTGAAATGTCAACGCTGTCAGCAACTCTAACTTCAGTCGCGAAACAAAATGGCTGACATGACAGGTTAACAACAGAAGCACTGGGCTGGTACACGGAGAGTCACACAAAAGAATTTACAATAACAATAAATTGTACATGCAAAAATGTAATCAGATATGTATAGTATCGTAAAATGTTTAAATGAGCAGCAAGTATTACAGAGCTAAGTACTGTGACACTCAAAAGCCAAAGTCTCCTTTAAAATCAGAATTTTGGGGAGTTTTGCCATTTTTTTTATATACTGTAGTCCGAACTACTCTACATTTTGTAATTAATAGTGTATTCTATATGTTTTTCATCCTACAACATTAATAATTTACAGAATGTTCTCTTTGTATTGTGGGGGTTGGGGGTGAAACCAGACCCCCTGAAGACTTGGCTTTTAAACCTCCCTGTGTGTGAGCATTCCTTCAGATTATTTTTTCCCCATGAAGCTCGGCGGTGCCTGTTGTGCTGCAGGAAGACACAGTAGGGAAGTAGGCAGCCAGGAGCAGACAACTTAAGATGGTTGGTAGGAATAAAAGTTGAGTTTCGAGTGAGAGGGGCCAAGCAAGGGTAGTATCTAGTTGCTTTCGCCACTAACTGGAGTGCCTGGACCACAGCACACCGAATCCTGCACAAGTCAGATGTCTTGAGTGATTGTATCTATTTTATTTTATGCTTAAATAGCGCATAGAAGGCCTCAAAAATTGGTATTCTAGTGCTTTCAACACAAGCAAGGAGAACTCCTGACTGACCCAAAAGCGTACTGGACCGGGCACTTCTGGTGTCAAGAGACGTCCGGGAAGTGCCTCTCCGCAGAAGAACATTATTTCTACCCTCAAGTTCAATTATCACTGTTTTCATTTCATCGTTTAATGTAAAATGCACTTTGAGGTCATTGTTCTTATAACTACCTTTATTTTCTATAGACGCAATGGTATTGGTGTTTGAACACAACAGTAAGGACGGCATGTGTTGGCCACCGACGAATGAGTTGTACTGCTGTAAAGACTGAGGTCTGGCAGATCTTACAACTAAAAAGTGCATTTAATCCTAATGGCAAATCTAGGTGGCTTTAATGAAATGACCGTCTCCAGGCATGTTGGGCAGATGGGGTCGTGGTTGAGTGACGTGGGGTCGAATATTAACAACAAAGAGTTAAAATCACAGTGAAACACAGAGGTCAGAAAACAGTGTGTTAGTATGAATAGTGTGTGTCTTAATAAATGAAACAGAATGTGAAAGAGGATTCACAGAGCCGTGACAAGGAGCAGGTATTAGGCATTAAAGTAAAACAGACATGCTATCGTGTTTGCAGTAAAACAGACATGCTGTCGTGTTTGCAGTAAACAGACATGCTATCGTGTTTGGAGTAAAACAGACATGCTGTCGTGTTTGGAGTAAAACAGACATGCTGTTGTGTTTGCAGTAAAACAGACATGCTGTCGTGTTTGCAGTAAAACAAACATGCTGTCGTGTTTGCAGTAAACAGACATGCTACCGTGTTTGCAGTAAACAGACATGCTACCGTGTTTGCAGTAAACAGACATGCTACCGTGTTTGCATTAAAACAGACATGCTGTCGTGTTTGCAGTAAAACAGACATGCTACCGTGTTTGCAGTAAACAGACATGCTACCGTGTTTGCATTAAAACAGACATGCTGTCGTGTTTGCATTAAAACAGACATGCTATCGTGTTTGCAGTAAACAGACATGCTATCGTGTTTGGAGTAAAACAGACATGCTATCGTGTTTGGAGTAAAACAGACATGCCGTCGTGTTTGCAGTAAACAGACATGCTGTCGTGTTTGCAGTAAACAGACATGCTATCGTGTTTGCAGTAAACAGACATGCTATCGCGTTTGGAGTAAAACAGACATGCTATCGTGTTTGGAGTAAACAGACATGCTATCGTGTTTGCAGTAAAACAGACATGCTATCGTGTTTGGAGTAAAACAGGCATGCTGTTGTGTTTGGAGTAAAACAGGCATGCTGTCGTGTTTGGAGTAAAACAGGCATGCTGTCGTGTTTGGAGTAAAACAGGCATGCTGTCGTGTTTGCAGTAAACAGACATGCTGTCGTGTTTGCAGTAAACAGACATGCTATCGTGTTTGCAGTAAACAGACATGCTATCGTGTTTGCAGTAAACAGACATGCTATCGTGTTTGGAGTAAAACAGACATGCTATCGTGTTTGGAGTAAAACAGACATGCTATTGTGTTTGCAGTAAAACGGACATGCTATCGTGTTTGCAGTAAACAGACATGCTATCGTGTTTGCAGTAAAACAGACATGCTGTCGTGTTTGCAGTAAAACAGACATGCTATCGTGTTTGCAGTAAAACAGACATGCTATCGTGTTTGCAGTAAAACAGGCATGCTGTCGTGTTTGCAGTAAACAGACATGCTGTCGTGTTTGCAGTAAACAGACATGCTGTCGTGTTTGCAGTAAACAGACATGCTATCGTGTTTGCAGTAAACAGACATGCTATCGTGTTTGCAGTAAAACAGACATGCTATCGTGTTTGCAGTAAAACAGGCATGCTGTCGTGTTTGCAGTAAACAGACATGCTGTCGTGTTTGCAGTAAACAGACATGCTGTCGTGTTTGCAGTAAACAGACATGCTATCGTGTTTGCAGTAAAACAGACATGCTATCGTGTTTGCAGTAAACAGACATGCTATCGTGTTTGGAGTAAAACAGACATGCTATCGTGTTTGCAGTAAAACAGACATGCTATCGTGTTTGCAGTAAAACAGACATGCTATCGTGTTTGCAGTAAAACAGACATGCTGTCGTGTTTGCAGTAAAACAGACATGCTGTCGTGTGTGCAGTAAAACAGACATGCTATCGTGTTTGGAGTAAAACAGGCATGCTGTCGTGTTTGGAGTAAAACAGGCATGCTGTCGTGTTTGCAGTAAACAGACATGCTGTCGTGTTTGCAGTAAAAACAGACATGCTGTTTGCATGTCCACAGCGCTGAGAAGCAGCATTCCGTGTGCCTCGCAGTACAGCATAAACAAATGAAGCGGGCCACTCGGACCGGGGCATATTTGGTGCTGATAGAAAAGACATTCAATCAATTCCAAGCTTTCAGTCTCCTCCAAATACCCCCTCCCCGACGTCACTCACCTTAAATAAGCGCCTGACCACACCGTCCAGCACGTCCCACTTGGTCTTTCCGCTCACACCGATGCAGCCAATGAGGAATGAGCGTGGCCGGGAGTCCTGGGGGGAGAGACAGAGACGGATGAAGCAGGGACGGATAAGTAATGCACACAAGCAATGTACAGGAAGCTCATTACATGGATGGCAAACACGACCCGGCTCAGTCACCAGACCATGTGCGACAAAAATGCAGCAGGACGCTATAAAACAGGGGTAACGTTCACTCCGAGTAAAGGTTCTGCTTTCATGAACCGCGGAAGGATGCACGGCTGAGCTGGCTCTGCTGGGATTCGAACTCGTGACCCGCGAGTGGCGGCAGATCGAGCCAGCTTGGGGGCAGGTAATACCGTCTCCCCAAAATCAATGTGAAGAAAATGACAAGGCCTCAAACGTTACTTTCCTAAAGAACACTCCACGCTTAGTTGAAGACAGGCACATTTATTCAGCCCCAGCAGTAACTCAGCAGCGATGGACAGACACCGCCAGCTCACTGCGAAGTCCCTTCAAACTCCCACTCCGACTCCCCGAACATTCTACATTTTATCTATGGGTCACTATTCTACTACTACGTTTCACTAGTGCACATTCTATCAACGTGTCACTACACTACTACTACGTTTCCCTAGTGCACATTCTATCTATGTGCCACTACTCTACAACTACGTTTCTCTATACTATACTTCATTATATCTAGGTGACACCATTCGGATTCTATTGCTTACCTCACCACAGTTACCCGTTATTTGTCAAGCAAAGTCCGTCCTCAGACATGCGCAAACGTTATGGTGTGCTGCCACAAGGGGGCAGCGCAGCACGACTGATACACTCGCGCACAAATACATTTGGAACAGATTCACGGAAAAAGAGAATCTCCGTTATATTGCAACTTATTTCATGAACCTTTAAGAGTGTTTTCTCTATAAATATCTTTATTTAATGCATGTAAATGATATGTGTCTGGAAATTGCACGGTTTCAGGTTATACATTAACGAAGTTCTTAACACCATTTAAAAAAAAGCTCAGCATATATATATATATATATATATATATATATATATATATATTTATATATATTAACTTGATGACCTTACACAAACACACACATACATATCTATAAAAATATATATATATATATATATAGATCGCTAGGCTAGAGATATATATAGATAGAGAGATATAGTTAGTTAGAGAGATATAGATGGATCGATAGAGATATATAGATGGATCGATACATATAGATAGATCGATACATTGATAGATCGATCGCTAGATATAGATAGAGAGATCGCTTGAGAGATAGCGATAGATCGATGGATATAGAGAGATATAGTGAGATCGATTGCAAGAGCTATAGATAGATCGCTATAGACAGAACAATAGCTATAGATAGAACAGTGGATATAGATAGAACGACGAATAGAAAGAGATAGATAGAAATAGAGAGATTGATCGATCGCTAGAGAGATCGATAGATCTAGAGAGATATAGACAGATCGATAGATATAGACAGACAGATCAAGAGATATAAAGAGATCAATAGCTATAGCAAGATCAATAGCTATAGCGAGATCAATAGCTATAGCGAGATCAATAGCTATAGAGATTGATCGATAGAGATATCGAGAGAGAGAGAGATCGGTAGAGAGATAGATCGGTAGAGAGATAGATCGGTAGAGAGATAGATCGGTAGAGAGAAGGAGCTAGATAGATAGCTAGACAGATAGATAGACAGATAGATGTTACGTTTTTTCGGTCGACTGTACAGACTTCTGAGGGCCTGATTTGCAGATTTTGAGTAAAATCAATGTCCAATTATGAATCGTTTTGAAGTCGGCACGCTGCGTTGTTTGAGCAGTGTCTTTAATCATTCTGGCAATGGTCATTGGGTGCTTAGAAACTAAAATGGAATGAATATTATTTTAGGCGCTAACGAAGGAACACATTTGTAGCTGGGAACAGGCTTCACTGAAAGATGATTGTCAGGCATCACTTATGCCAACCATGCAGCGTGGATCAAGGTGAAATACGCTTATAGTTGGTTAATCGTTACTTGGATGAGGACAAGTCACCACATGCAGGGCACAAGTCGTAAAAAAAAGAAGTGGGGGGACGCTGTCACCGGAAGTGACGTCACGACAGGAAGTGCCGCCACGAAAGGTGCCGAGCTCCTCGTCCCAGAGAGGCCAAAGAATGAAGTCCAGCTGTTTGGCAGGGGGGACGGTGTCCCCCCCAGTAAAATAAGTGGGGGGACGCCGTCCACCCGTGTGGTACCCCGACTCGACCACATGTAACCCCAGTACGGGTTTACATACAAACTGAGGGTGAAAAGATAAGGGGCACTAGGGCTATCTGGTACAATGACCGCATGCCATGGATCTTCCATCCATTTCACACATTGACTCCTGTTGTTGCACACCAGGTAAGATAATTCAATGCAGAGATCTGGTTGGAACCTTCTACGCACTAGCTCGAATGATACGGGGCTGAAACAGCCTTTCATCTTTCATTTTTTTAATGCCAAGAAGCAATTCAGTGAGTGATGCGCGCAATATAAAGTGTCAGACGTTAATGTAAACATGAATTCACAGGAAATCTATCAGGCAGTTATCAAGCGAAAAAATTATAAGGCAGAGACAAAAGATTGTACTATTTAAATCGCAGACCTACTGAAGTGATAAAAAAACTAAACCAGTCACAGAGATTGAAAAAAAAACAAAAAAAACTCTGCTCCCTTCCTTCCCAAAAAAACAGTGCATGCAGAATGCACTGCAAGCATAGAACTAATATCTGCAATTGAATGCCATTTCATAGGGACGTAACTAACTCCACTAAAGTGGAAGTGAATGGGGTTCACTGAGAAAGAGGGTGGGGGACTGAGGATGGTCTGGGGGTGAGAGGGAAGAGATACAAGAGGTGCACAGTAGAGGTGGGTGAGCAACTGAAGGCTCGAGCCAAATCCAGGTGCTCTGGCACCCTCAAGCCTAAAAGGAGCCGAGCATTCAAGTGGCTTCAGCCCATCACCCCCGCTCCAACCTGATGCACAAGAATGAAAGACAAAGCGTTAACCTTTGACGTGGAATAGGAACCAGAGCTACCCATCTAGAGGCTGAACTGCACACTGTCCAACTAGAAAAACAGGGTTCACTCCCGGCTTCCCACGTTGACCCAATTGTGTGATCGTAGGCAAATAATTTATGTAATAGTGCCTCGTTTTTCTTCATTATTGCACAAGTCCTGTGAAATAGGTGAGTTCAGGATGTGTGCTACACTAAAAACTTTGTGCTTGAGTTAACAATCTAGGCCACATAACCGGTAAGCATAACAATGGACTTGCCTCCTATTTTACCATTAGCATTGTCATCCAGGCGTGAGTAAGGTGGGGGAAGGGAGCTCGAATGTTTCTCAGTTGATGTTTAAAAACTTTTCATAATTGCCTCGCAAAGCAGTGATATAAGCGGATGTATGAAGGAGAACCCAACTTTTTGAATTTATTATATTTTACATGAAGTTTGTTGGACAAAGTACAAGTCAATCATTTTCCTGGCTCGGCCTGTGCACAGGGCATTAGAGCCATGCCAGGAGGTTGGCTGGGCTCTCGTTAATTTGTTGACTCGCTCACCTCTGCCTCTTGGGTGGCAGGAGACGGCTGTGCGGAAGGACAGGTTGGGGATAGCTTTGGGTATCAGAGGTGGCCTAAAGCTGGGGGAGTGTGGTTGAACCAGTGTAAATAAGGGGCACAGGTGGAGTGGGTTAATTTAGCAGCCTAAAGCTGGCAGGGAAGGGGTTGAATCAGTGTAAGGGGCACAAGTGGAATGGGCTAGGTTTGGTAATCTTGAGTAATATTGAGTTAGAGGTAGATTTAGGAGCCTAAAGCTGGAGGGAAAGGGGTTGACCCAGTGTAGGAGCACTGGTGGAGTGGGTTAGTTTTTGTAATATTGAGTTTCCACCTACCTCCCTCCATCTCATCTCCTCCTGCAGGCTGACAATGATCTTGACGTGGCGGCCTTCTTTCCGCAGGGCGCCGTCCCCGGCGTCGTCCAGCAGCATGTCTGTGAATGAAAAGAACACAACATCCGCCTTTTAGTGACTCCTGGGCATTCTTCATTGACAGCCAAGCTTCTTGGGTTACTCAAAGGTATGTGATGAAGCTCCAGAATGGGGCAGCTTCGGTATCCGCCCCAGAGGCACAATCTGAGCCGAAACAAAGTCTCTGAGAACAGCCCCGCAAACTCTCGCTCCCACGCAACGCTTTCAAATAAAATGCACATCCAACTCACTACACCTACAAGTGCAAACAGCTGGTCATTTATTAAACTGCCAAAGACAGACTGGCTGAAAAATATTGTTTACTTTTGTCAAATCAGGATATAAACATTCAACCAGACTCCATGAATGGGCACTTAGTGGGTAGAACCGACCACTTTAGCACACTTCCATTTAAGATGGGGTGTCAAACAAGTGGCACAGCGAACAATGATGGAGCCCCTGCAGAATGTGAGAGCGGACCCCAAGACTCCCATATCTCACAGATATTCATTGGTCATGGGTAGATTGGGCTCCCCCTGAATGACCAGGGTCCCTCCTGCGCCACAGAGGAAGCGGGGGCCTGCGCCAGGTCACTGTCAGTGAGACCCCTTAGGTTTCCCAGTTGACCCCAGTGATGTTTCATTTTTAGCTTGGGTCTCTTATGACCCTGCTTAGGTACCAGGGACTATGCAGGTGATTACGTCATTGTGTCTGCTTGCTCTGACTTCAGTAGAGCTTTTCTATGGTAGAGCACAGCCTACAATGGTGTGGGAGAAAGACTGATAAACTGTCACCAAAACAGAGGTTATGCTGCTTGGTTCCAGTCTTACCAAAGGATTCCTCTGCCTGCCAAACCTGCCCAACGTCCTACAATACTTCTTGTCTTTTACAAAAAAAGGCGATAAACATGGTTATGAGCTATGAGGCAGGCTACCTAACTATGAGGTCACATAATGGAAATACAGCCCAAGGCCGTCGTACCAAGATCACACATTTACTGTGAGAATTGTTCTCCGCTGTTGCCAATAAACACAGAAGGAGGCATTCAAATTCTAAACTGGAAGACAGAGACTCAACACGTGCAGGCCTTCCTTACATCTCAGGTGATCGTGCCCAGTGAGTCTGGAAGCCAAACGCAAGCCCTGTATTTGAAAGCAAACTCTGAGGCAAGCAGACACACAATTTGTTAATTTATTTATCCCTCAATCCCTGGCTAGCAGTCAAACTATAGCGGGCCAGAGATTCTCTGTGGAATGGTCTAACTTTTGGAATATGCTTCACGTTACAGTTGGTTACTGGTTAACACCCCTGAGGAAGGAGTACAGAAACCTTTCTAGGGAAGTTATCGCAGCCCCGTTCCAGGAGTGAGGTCCACTCACAACTGCAGTACAATTTAACACCCTCTTAAACTGTTAACAGTGACCTCAATGGAACATACAGGTGCTTACTCAGGGTTGACTGTAAAGCGAAAGTACACAAAGGGCTCTTTTCCCAAACTAGAGTTTGTTAAGAAACCAGCAGCAAAATCAGACCATTTAGTGTTCCCGACTTCACTGGTGCTATCGTGAGGCCTGTATCCATTCCAACCCTGGAATGCCTGGGCAGCATCCCCCCGGCCCCCCACCCCTCCCAGTGGGCTGCGAGATCCAAAAACCTTCCATTCCCCAGGTAAAACTATCCAAAAAAGCTGCTCCTGGTGTCCCATGTGCTGGGAGTTTTTAGACTTTAGAAACTGGCCAAGAAGTATTCAGAGGCAAAGTTCACACAGACACCAGGCTTACCTTCTTACCCGAATACACCTGCAATTAAACACAGGGACAAAGACCAAACCCCAACCACCACTGCGTAGCTGACAACTCTCACACGGATGTGCTGGGAAATAAGAAACTGAAGCAAACAGTGGCACTGGTGTAACCACAAGCTCCTGTAGCAGGTGCACTGGTTTCGTTCCATGCAATTCATTTAATTGCACCCTGCAAAAAAGACATGCGGCAGAAGCTCCAGGCAGATCGCATAATGTTTCACTGACCTAAACTGGTGGACTCCGTCAGGTTCAAGCTGTGCTGGGACAGGCCCATGGACTGTCGGGGTGACGAGGAGATGGAGACTTGCGACTGCGCCCGGCTGCATCCGCCATGGTTTTCCGATTTCAACCTGTCGTTCTCCGCCTTCAGCTTCTCAATCTCACACTACAAAATGAAAAAACAAGGTTACCGGTGGGGAACATGGTGGAGACTGTGCCTAGAGCCAGGATTGTTCTCTGCTGAACTTTTGAACTTCACACATTTGTAACCGCCCAGCCAGATTGTTGCAAAATTCCAACTCCAAGCTATTCGTTTGGTTTGGCTCCTGGGACGTGCTCACTTTTCAAAAAGAGTTTCAACAGCAGCAGCTGTGGTGAAGATTTCATCTGCTATGTTATTTTAATTGGATCCTAGGGCTCTGCAAGGATTTGACTGGGAGCAGCCCACCTGACCATCATGGCCAGGAGCCACGAGAAGAAGGCAAGGAAGCCGGAGCGGGAGAAGGCTGATCTTGTGATGTAGGTCAAACCAGCCACAAGGGAAGACAGGAATGTGCAAACGGGTGGGACAACACATACCCAATTGACCCTTCCCTTCTTACAAATTAGCAGTTTATGTAGAAATTTCAGAAATGGAACCCCTTCATTAAATTACACGATTATAGCCTTTTAACATTTTCTTCATCTAAATAAAAGGGAAGTTGCTAAATCAGAGACCAGATATGCTGAACATGTATCAGAATAGAAGATGTTTACCTCCCTAATGTGCAAAGTAAGAGTGACCTTTGTCAAGACTTCAGCCCCTGCGATTTGAGAGATCTGGGTGTTTGCTGAACAGAGGCAGGTCCGCCATGGTAGATTATGACATCAGGAGGAGCGCGTCTGCAGGCCGCATGGAGTGACATTTCGGACTGTCTCTCTTGCTTCCAGGTGTCCGAAACAAACCCAAGGTTAATTTAGGGAGCTACTCAAAGTAGCCTGAACTTGGATCATCTACATCAGGGGTCTCCAAACCGGTCCTGGAGGGCCGTATCCATGCCAGATTTTTTAAATAGCTACATGTATCTAAATGGGGATATGCACACAATCTGGCATGGATTCGGCCCTTCAGGACCGATTTGGAGACCCCTGATCTACATGGCCATAGCCAGCCTGAGCTCAGAGCATCTTTAAGGTCATTGTTGGAAGTACGAAGAGTCAACCTGAATAGCAGTGGGAACACTCCCACTCCCAGAAGGGACCCAAACGGCAAGGTACGTAAATACACGACATGACACTACACTGAACTTTAGATGAGCTGTGTCATAGGGGCAAGACAGGGTGAACGGTCTCCCCCTTAGTAATGCTAGTGCCAGTGCTGTGTTTCGCAGTCGTGAATGTCCCTCCCCAAGCCCGCGACCATCTCTACCTGCATCCTGTTCATTGCCTCCCGCAGCTGATCCAACTGGTGGGCGGAGCTCAGGGCTTCAAGCCGAATGTCAGTCAGTTTCATCTCCTTGTCGCGCAGCTCGTTGCGCAGCTGCATGACGCTCTCGGCCTCGCTCTCCATGCATTCAGATATGCTAAACAATACAGAACAGGGCGACTTTAGAAGATAAACCGCAAACAAAAGACACAACCTTTGCTTTAATGAAGTTAGTAGATCATTTTCAGAAGTTATTCTGCTCATTAATGCGTAGGAGTGAAAGCATCTACATATGATTCAGAATTTAGCTGTGAGTACAATTGTGAGAGCATGTTTCACATGTTTTTTTGACTACCCTCATCCTGCAGAAGTGTAAAGTGCAACCTCTAACATCAAGGGGATACAATTAAGACCACCACTAAAGTGCCCCTTTAACAAACGGAGGTCTCCCAAGTTAGTAATTGCTTGATAGGATTGGAGTAGCTTTCATAAAAAAGAAAAAAACGTATCACAAAAATAAAGGTCATATTTACAAATTAGGAAATGGCTCCTTGTTTACAAAGACTGTTGTCCTGAAAACTATACATGAACAAAAAAGTATTTTAATCCCATTATCAGCTCTACAGAAAATGTGGCACAATGAGAGATTGTTGGGGTGGTCTCACCGCCCTTCCAAATCACATCTAATGGCTTGCAAGGTAGAGGGTGGCAGCTGTGTGTACGTTTATTCAGTCTAAGGATATTCCCCCTTCAAGTAGCCATCAATTCCAGATTTGGCTAATGTTTTTGAGAGATAGTTCCCCTTTAAGTAATTTCACTTCACAAAGCGTGGCAGGCACTAAAGCAAAAAGCTCACTTATATGCATTTTGGGACCAGAGTTGCAATATTCACTAAAGCAACTACTGCACCAAAGACTGGGTGCGGGACACAAAACTAATATCACACCGGGAGCTGCATGGCTCACCCTATGGGACACATTGGCACGAGGCAGTACCGCTGTAGTACCTCTGCCATCATGAGGGCAGGAGAAGTGGACTTGTTACGGTTGCACCACCAAAACCATTTGTGAAAGGAAAGGGGCCCAAATAGCACTTTTCAATTCTTCATGCTTTTCTCTATTCAAAGGCAAAATTCACACCTTTGCTTTTAACATATGAAAATAACCAAGTACAAATGGTTCATTCCGATTGCTTTACATACTTTGATAAAATTATGTTTTACAATTCCCCACAGGCTTATGTTGGGTTACACCGCTCCTCTGGCTCAGAATATGAATTGTATCTTGTGCCTGCATTCTTGGCGAGGGCAGGGCAAGGTCAGGCGAGGGCATGGCCAGGCGAGGGAAAGGCCAGGCGAGGGAAAGGCCAGGCGAGGGAAAGGCCAGGCGAGGGAAAGGCCAGGCGAGGGAAAGGCCAGGCGAGGGAAAGGCCAGGCGAGGGAAAGGCCAGGCGAGGGAAAGGAATGCAAGTTGGAGACAAGGGAATGCAATTACACTACATACATATAAATACTACAGTAAAAGGAAAAGGAAAACTTTGGGTGCGTTATGCATATCCACAGACTAGATCTGGAAAGAATAGGCAGAGATGGCTTCAGCAGGATATGGTCCTACTTCCTACATACAGAGAGGCATCACTTTTACAAAACTTAACTTGCTGCGGCTGCTCATCTAAGGCCTGATTTACAAAATCTCCCCAAAAAACACAGACACTTGTTCCTAAAGGATTATTCCGTTGTTTGAAGCAAAGCTATTACTTTTAGAATTCTACAGAATTGCTGGAATATCTGTGGAAATCTGAGAATTTAAGATTTTCGTGAGTACTCAACTAAGAACTAAGTTTCTACAAGCAGGATTATAACTAAGCCTACAATAGCGAATGCGTACATTGAATGCAATCGTATATTTGAATATTTAACTTTTTGGTTCGTTTTGCCACATGGAACTATTTTTTCCCACTGGAGAAAATCGTTCCTGTAGAGATCATTAATTTTGTGCCGATTCCCGTCCTATTCCCACCTTGAAAACCTACTTACTTTTACCGCTGACCGGAGTACATTCACACCCGTTTTATAGTTTCAAGTTGCCTGTGCACCGTTAGTTGAACAATCAAAAAAAACACAATTTTTTGTGATGATAACTACTTTTACAGGTGAATTCCAACACAACCTACCACAAACCCACCCCTAACCCTAAATTTGGAAATGTTCACCATAATGACCAAATTTCCTAGTGAACAAAATATTTTAGAGGATAACGGTCCACCATTCTTGATCTTAAGACTCAGAAATAGGTCTTTACTTTCACAATTCTCCATCAAAGATTGACACGATTCAGCGCCATCTCTAAATACCATGTTTCTTATATTTATGCTTTGCTGTTCTTATGGATGAAGCAGGGTCAGCTCAACAGGGTTTGACATGGATAATGCTCAGTGTCCTGCCAAAACAGCTGCAGAAATACAATAATGACCGAGGAAAGCTATCTGATGAAAAATAGGAACAACATTCAAGGCCTGCATAATGGAGTTCGAGATGAGCTTCTGTGCCAAGCTAAATATACAGCGTGAAGGAAACTTTAGCCAGACTTATTGAAACTCCTGAGGCAGCTGGAACTCAAAATCACACCGGACACTGGGAAGTAACACAATCTATCACATTAGAATTAAATACACCGGTCCCTGGTACCTTAACAAAAAAAAGCAAAATGTAATCACTAAAAAGCGTGGAATTAAACAGGGAGAGGAAGCTGGCAAATTAAATGTATTCTTCCAGATCACCGCGTGAAGATTCTTTTCAGATACATTCGTCCAGGAACACCCAAGTGCACTGTGGAGTATGAAATCATGGCAGTCAGCCATCGGTTCAAATTTTAATTGTCCTTCTTTGCATTCTGGGACCCTACTACACCTTAGATTTGTAAAGAATAATTTAAGGAACAAAACAGTAGGTACATTAAAGGCATGTCCAAGAAACCATTTGGTATAATGGCGTAAAATAAATCGCAAGTGAAGGTTTTTTTGCTTCTACTGCCATGAGCACATACTCTACAGGTATGAATCCAAATATTGGTGGTGGGGTGGTTTGGTTACCATAAAAGCTGGCTCTTCTGGTCTGAGCCATGTATGCACGTTCTGTAGACCCAGTCAGATGTCACCCTCCGCTCTTTTGTACAAGGGTTAGTGTTGCAAGTGCTAAACAGACACGACATATAAGGAACAGAAACTGCAACAGAACTCACAACGCAACACAGCCAATGCATTTATTTTTCAATGCAATCTATAAGAGCTGCATATTAATGTGATTTTAATCTTTGGAAAACAAGAACATGAATAAATTGTACGTGTACTGAGCTGTTCCTAGCTGTGCCTCTAAACATTACAGGAAGACCAGCTACCAGCTTGCAAAAAAAGTATGCTTAGTTTGTGTGAATAATGGCAAAACATTTCAATGCTATTAGCTTGAGGGAAAATAAAAATCACAGGTTAATAGACTCTTTAAATATAGTCCAGATGTTAAATGCTTTGATGCAGAAGGGGCAGTAAGAACAGGTGTGTGGTGTGAGATTAGGCAGACTCAACAATTAAATATATTCATGAGAATGGACAGAGAGTGTAGATCTGGGGTGTGTGGGGAGCATATTTGCTCATCACCGGCTATCAGTTTTTCAAGGTGGTTTTTTAGTATACTGTTTTAAGTCATCTTGGTTCCACTTCAAAACAAGGACAAGGAAATCGAGGAAGGGGATAATGAGAGAAAGGGAAGAGAAGGACAACGCGTAACAAATAGAGGGGAGGGAAAGTTTGCATGAGAGGGCAGCATTGAACACATCAGCAGGGTTGGCTTACTTAACTATCATTGGCTAAACTGTTTCCATTGATGAAAATTGAGGTCTTAAAAAAGCAATCCCGTCACTAGCATCATGTTTAAGAGCACAACTGGCAGAAAGGCTGGAGCTTTTCGAAAGCGACATTCAATTTGGATTTGAGTTTAGGGGCAGGTCAGCTCTTCTGTAAGAAATCTGGCATTATTCTACCTCAAACAATTGACTAATGAAAATGGCAATTTGGAAAGCCAGATCAAACTTCTGTAATAAATATGAGATAAGTGTATCCTTAACTCCTCTCATATCTAGTAGGAGAACTATTTTAAGTTGCTTCCATCAACATCCAAATTAAGTTCGGCTCTGGTACCCGGACAAGAGTACAGTTCAAACTTACAAACTGCATAACATTTACTTTGTATTCTTTTCATCTCTCAGTTTTGGTTGGCTTGAAAGCAGAGACATGGGCAGAGGAGAGGGGTGGTGCCAAGTGGCCTGTACCCACAGGTAGAGGCAACAAGGCTACAAAGAGCCCAGGACATGAGGATGGAAGGAGAGCGGACAGAGAGTGGACTAGGAGCGGAATGGATCCGGGCAACGGGGGAGTTTCAACCATCAGGTCTCCATTAGATCCTGTGTGGAGACTTAAGCTGATCTTCATGTACCGGTCGCATACCATGGAACCATTCGGAAATGTGCATCACATTCTCTGTACTAAAACATAGAATCCTTGCTGCTAAGATTTCCACCACACAAACTTATGAGGCTAATAAACTTTAGAAAATGGACAAGATATCTGGGAAGGAAGGTGGCAGCCACTTGTAATCTAGCACTTGGTACAATACATGTATATAAAATAACAAACAATAACAGCAAAACGCGGAGCTTGTAGTGGGCAATATCCATGCAGAATCAGTAAAAAGCAGCACTTATTTTCACATTTAGCAATTCGAAACACTACTCGAATCACAAATAAAAAGCCTGTTCAGCTATCGATTGGCTCTGATAAAAGCAAGTAAATTTCCTTCGGGCACTTACAGTGAGCTTGAATGAGAATTCCTCATCAACGGGGTGGACAGGGATGAGCCATTGTGGGGCAACTTTGGTGAAGAAGGCAAAGAGGAGTCCGTCATCTCCTCAATGTCCGAATGCGAAGACGCAGACTTCGGGGATTTCTTCTTTCCGAAGGCTTGCTTGAAGGAGCTCCGAAGCTGAAATAACAAGAAGCCATTTCTGAATGCGCTCAAAGGATTTCAAGATAGGTGAAAAACACACATGTGAACAAGAGTGAGTGACAGACATGGAGAAGAGAACACATTTGGTAAGATGACGCAAAGGATGAATATGTCTTTTTTTTTTACTGCCAGGGCTTGAGTACTACATGGAGACTACCAGTGTGAGGTATGATGCCTCTATGCCTTGATGAGCAGGCACCCCAAAATGTATGATATAGCATTTTGGGGTGCTGCTGCTTTCATTTAAAAGAGAGATGGTTCAGAGGGTGGTTATTGATGGTACTCTAGGTGAATACGACGTTGTTAGTGGTGCATTCTACAATTTAAAGTAGTCTCCCTTACCTCATTGACCTGCCAGAGGAAGCACAAGGCAGCAAAAGGGGATGGGGAAAGGAAAAAAGACAAGTTTTAACAAATAAAGCCAATGACAAGAAACAGTGTTGGGTTTGCATGACACACAATGATGAACAAAATACATAAAACAAATATACCTTACATGGAATCATATGACTAGCTGGGTACAGGCAGAGAAGTTAAAATGTAATATAGAAACATAAAGCGTTAGATAACAACAGACACAACATATTGGCGACAGCAAAGACACCCTGCCTAACTATCAAGGAAAAACACAAACACCCAACTAGCCAACAGGAAGGGGCAGGTACAACTGAAATACGAATAGGAAAGATATATCAACCGGAGTAGCATACAGAGAAGATAACAAGCCGCCGTAGGTAACATCGAAGGAATGCAACCCACATTAGCTAACAGGGACGGCATGTAATCAGGAGCAGCTAGTGAACACTCTAAACCTGACCAACTAGTATGAAAGGGATGAAACTGAGACGATCTTACTTGTAATCCTCACTAGCGTATCACATATTACATTAACTAGATAAGAAGGTAGAGAAGGTGGAGGACTAGATGACCTAAAAAGCACCTAAATCTGGCTTTTTAACCAAGAAACCTTCAAAACTAAACTTAACGAGCTCAAAAGGAAAGCATGCAGACCGTAACATGGAGTCGTCGTAATCCTGATTCGTAAACCCAGCGTCATGTGAACGGGAAAAAAAATAATTCACATGGAGGTACCTGTACATAACTACCGCACAAGAAATATATCTAACTCCAACTAGGTAAGATTGAAGGCATCTGAACCTCACTAGTTAATTAGTAAGCAAGCTAACCCCAACTAGCTAAGTAAATCTGATACGCTAACAAGTAAGATGAGCGATCCGTACAAGGAATGGATGGATTGTAACCCCATTTTCCAGGCACGAACACGGAGTACCCATGACTAGCTATCGTAACCACTGTCTAGTTCTCACTAGCCAATATGGTACTCTATCGCCCTGGACAGCTAACATGTAAAGTGAGCAACTAACAGGCAAGGCACTTCCTGTCAAGTCTTTTCACCATAACAAACTAAACAGAAAAGCTGGAGTCCTAAGCCAAATAAAACAAGAGACATGTCGCCCTGAAAAAGAATCACCTTTCCTTCCTACTACATAGAGAAATTACTTCCAGAAAGAACCAGGTCTCTTCTGCCAAATACCTCACTCACTAAAGCATTTTAACACCATGCATGTTCCAAACTGCCTTGGCAGACTGCACTAAGAAGGGACGTTTGTGCAGTGACAAGCTCATACCCGCTAGCAACACACCTCTCGCAGACTCACCCTAACACCAGGTCTGTGTGACTTCCAATGTAGGGGTACCAGTGATTGGTCTCAACTTCTAGATACTAAGTGTGTTTTTCGATGCTACACACCATGATTATGGCACCACTAAAGTACGGTATCTCTTAGGCGCTATTATCAAGGATTCCCCTGTACGGCAGTCGTTTCCTCCTGTTACCATGAAGCAGATAACAGCAAAGTAAATGAGGTAATTCAATTCCTTATACAATGTACAGGGAATGACTTTTTTCAATATGTGCTACAAGAGGCTTGGCACAAGAATTCCAATGTTGGGACTAAAAACAATCTCTTGAAGGGAGACAGGTTTGTGAGGGACTACACAAGGCACATGAAAGTACATTTCATGAGCCAATGGTGCACGAAAAGTCGGGTGCTCAATGCTGTTTTCTGATTGGTGGCTTCTTTTACTATAGCGTATGCTAGATGTCGCTACATCAGGAGGTACTCGTTAAGGGCTATGCGTATGCCTTGGTAATCTAGCTCATTGGAAGCCATGTTTGTTCCCCAGGATAAATACAGGTTTACGACTCCCATGTTACTTTAGTACTGAGAGTTGCTCTACTGCTTTACCACAATCACCAGTATTAAAACCCAATTCCTAAATTTGTATAATGGAGAGGGAAGGCTCAACAATTTGGATCTGGACAATATCTTAGGAGTTCCATTTTCTAAAACCTTGGGTCACTCTTGGTGTACTACTTGAAAATGCAGTCAACCATGAGATGACGGGCACTGGGCAGAAGCCTCCCATAAATAGGTGTGTAACCCTTCACTGATTCCGTACATCTACTTTGCAAGCGATATGAGACAACCGTGCAATGGGCATGCGCCACAACACCCCAGTTGTGTTTAAAAGAAACAATGACAGACAAACATTTTACAGCGACATCAGGTGTTTTGGGCTTCTAACAAGAACAGGTTTAAGTATGCAGTATTAGTAGGAGCTGAAACCCAGCATTTCATGGAATGCGCAAGGGTCTTTCTGCCCAGATACAGCTATTTAAATTCTTAGATATTTCTGGCACTAGCAGAGGTCCATAAAAGTTATCACACAGCCTCTTCTGACTGGAGAATCACGCAAGATGTGCCCTGCTTCTCACGAACAACTAGAATATTTGAGTAAAGACGCATTTGTGACCTCATCTCATGGAAACAAAATTCTTTTACCACCACTAGGGCAAACAGAAAATACATTTGAAACCGGATATATTTCAAGCGTATAGGAAATGCATAGCATTAAATGTGTTTTTGGTACGCAATCGTTGGGAGGAATTGAGATCAGGGTGATAGGGCTGTGGGAAGCAGACATACTATACTAATACTGATCATGGAGTCATCAATACAGTTATCTGTGCAGGTTTGTGAGGTGGAAGGGCGTGTGTATGTGTTCATCTTTCACCCCATGGAAAATATATCTAGCTTCTATGTCACTCTAACTACATACCAAAGGCATGTCGCGATAATAAGAAGCGGAAGGGTAGTGCTGTATCTATGGTCCTTATTCTCCCTGGAGGAAACGCAACAGAAATAAACACCAATTTGGACCATGACCTCTGGTTGCGTTTTAATTGGCCTTTGCAAACTTGCGGGCAGCTGCACAGGTCTCGCCATCAAAGTGCCCAACCAACTATTCATCTACAGTGCAAGGATGACAGTGCCCACCCGCTTGCAATGTTTTTCTTCTACAAGTTTTACGTTTCCAAACACCAAAATGCATTTACTTCAAGAACCTTAGTCCAAAAGTCAGATTAGGTAAATGAAGAGAGTTGAGTTAACGGTGCATTAATGTTAACACTTTTCTTGATGTTTGGTGCGGACAAGCACATCTGAATGCACAGCGGTGAAGGCGCGGAACCCTATATCACCAGCACCTAAACCGCATGGCTGTGGACATGACAAAATGAGACTGAAGGCATCACTCATCCCATAAGACGTTCAACCCAATATTTCAGAGCAGGCATGTGTAGCTCGAGAGGAAAGCAACTCATACGCTTGGACATGTTCTGATGAAAGCATCAGTATATTTAAGTCAAGGAACTACTCGCTAACGTACATGTGGTAGAAGCGTTGCAAGGCATGTGGACTCTGCTGTGCAATCCTAAACTGACTGTATGGCGCATCGGCTGCAGCACCAAGGACAAGTATTTTTATTGTGGTCACATCCTTCAGTCCATTCATCCAGCTTCATTCTCTCATTATTGCAAGACAGAGAAAGCACAGTAGGTGTCTTACCAGTGCTCCCGGGAGAGGCAGGAAGAGCAGGTGTGCGCTGTGAAGCGTACGGTCAGGGGGTATGAGGAGTGAGGGGTTAGGCTGAAGCAAGGATAGGCAGAAGGCAGTAGTGGTGTGCAAAGGGAGGAAAAAAAGGAAAGAAAAAAGGGCTCAGAGCACTGTAGAGAAGAACGTGGATGATGGAGAATGTATTGTGTGACAACGCATGAATGGATGAATTTGACCGCAAAGAAAACAGAGCCTCTACGCTATGCTGTGCGGCTTGCCCTCATCTATACTTCACTCGCGTAAGCACTACAGCTGGAAAACACACAACTTAAGTGCTCCATCCTCTGCACTTGACATAGTAAGGTGGCTCCAGAGACAAAAAGAGCTCTATGCCTCGCCCCGGTCCGCCCCGCTGTTGCTACTAACATGCCTAAGTGTAGTCGTGTAGGTAGTGCATGCTACAGGTGCGACTAGTGATGTCACATGTAATGGCCTGTTAAAGCTGCCACAATGCCAGCAATGCTTTCTCGTGGAGAGCTGGTGCGTGGAAGGTAGGTCTGGTTGGCTTTTTAAGTATGGTGATTTAGAACATTTCTATATTTACATTGAATATCATTACATCCACGCCACTAAAGTCTTTTCCATGAATGTATATAGTTCTCGCCCAAAGACACAGATGAGGAAAAAAAGCAATTAATGTTACTGCTCTGAGGGGGGAGGGTTGTGGATGGAATGTAACCATACTTCCATAAATGCCATTTGGTGGGATCACCAGTCAGTCCTGGATTTATATCTAACATTATGCATTATCTTTACATTATGCAAACTGACATTTTTTGTAATATTTCAAGCCTAGGGTAACAAATCCCAATATTTTAAGTCCAGTTGGATAAAATGGCTACGCTCATTGCTATGCATGCCAGTGGAATGGGGCATTACAAAGGTTACTTAATTTTACTACAACAGTTGACACAGTTTCACCTTCCCTTGTGCAATGCATCCCACTTTGTAACCATTTTCTTTATCTGCAACATTCGGGGGTAGCCCTTACTTTCCTTTGTTTTGTATGGACACAGTCTAATATGACATTTTAGCCCAGTGTTTCCAGAACAGCTTCATGGAGTGTCAGCACTGGATTACCTAAGTGGATGGCTGAGGAAAATGTATCCCCATTATTTAAAATCCACTCACAAAAAGTGTCCAAATTACAATTTCTTTTGAGTGAGCCAGGTTAAAAGTGGTAAAAATATGAACAACTTCCAAATTTAGTTTAAGGAGAAAGCCAATAGAATGCATAACACGACTCAACAAGCATATGGCATGGCTAGTGCTTTTGAATCATTACAAAAAAATGGGTTCATATGGTAGGTATCACTGACAACAAAAAAATCCACACTTCTTACTGCCCAGTAATAGTTATATCAGACAGTGTGATAAACTTGGTGCCTAGATTGACTATATTTTACAGCCATGTGGTTGACCTAAAGGGAGCTGGCTGCCTCTGCCAGATCTCAGACTATGTGCAGACATAACCTTTAAGCCACAAACCCTGCAGGCGTCAAAATCTCTTTACCAGATTCCACAACATCATAGTATTAGTACTATCCAAGAAATGGCCGCTCATTTCAAAATGCCTCGTCCTCATCTTGCAACGAGTGTTACCTTAAAAATGCGCTAGTCTCCTATTTTCTTAATTGTGATGACATTTTGAACAAACACTGAAGCAATATACCAGCCTTTGTTCCTGTGGACTAACGTGGTGTTGTGAAGCGGCTTCCTCAAGGCTATTGCATGCCAGGATTCAATGTGTAACTGAAATCAGGAGGATCCCAATAACCCATCACTCACCCAGTTCTTCCTCTTCTTCTTCTTAGAATCACTCTCAACGTTGCTGCCAATGCTGGAGTGGCTGGTGGCACTGTTGATGCTGGAGACGCTGTCGGAGGAATGCTGCCGGCGGATGCGCAGATCTGCCGACTGTGGGGTTCCGTTACCTAGACAATATGGAGCACACACTGATCAATTCATTTTGTGAAAGGCACATTCTGCTAAAGTCAAATTTTTATGCAGCCAGCATATATTACGCCCTAAAATCTCAAGCCCTTTAAATAACAAAACAATTGGGCGCATAACTTTGAATTATAGTCGGCCCATGGACTAAATGAACACAGATTGTAGATGAGCTGTCCATCCACGAATACTTCTAGCAGAAATAAAAGAGGGGAGTACAATTCTTTAAAGCTGCACCCACTTACCATCGTACTCCCATATGCACTATGTTTTAAACCAATACTGGCACTTTCTAGCAGGACACAGGCACCGAGAGCTCAAACACATTCATTTGTTTATTTCACTCCCAACTGTTCTGAAACACTGCAAGGAACATGAAAAGGTGCTACCTGCGAAACTGCATGAAAACCAAGTTAGGTCTCAAAGACAAGGGCGCAAATTAAAGAAATAAGAATTGAATTTGGATGTGGACGGATTTTGATAGGGTGACACTATCATGGGCCCAATCCGTGGATGGCCATACAAGGCATACATGAGTTGTTTGAGAAGATAACTAGCCAGGTTATCTGAATACTTCGTGGCAGTGCCTGGTCTTGTTACATTATTACTGAAACCTTGTTAGCAGTGACGCTGAAGGATAAAGCTGAAGATATGACTCATGTAGTGTTAGTTTGTATTTTCTAGCTCAGTTTGTTGACACCTTTTACAAAAGGTAAACAGACCAGTGTGTCGAAAGCATGTTGCATCAGATATGAATTGCCAGGGGTGCTGCGGTGCCCACAGTGGCGCGAGCGTTGCTTACCTTTGCAGGTGAGCTCAGGTGTGTTGATCACGCCATTAATCGCCGCCTGCGCAGCTGCATTCTGCCTCTTAAGGAGCTCGATGGTCTTTCTTAACTCGTTCAGTTCGGAATCCTGGAGGGAAATAAAACAGTCAAATTCCCGCGAGCAACGAGTCGCAAAGGTAGGACGCAAAGGGCTCGCAAAATGTAAACAGTGTTTGAATTCACACAGTGCAGGTGATCAACTCAGGTATATGTCTGGAACAACATGCCCATAAATCAAACATGCCCAGGTAAATTACATATTTTTTGGCATGGTCTCTTGCTTTCGCCTGGCCCACAGGAGGTTAGTTGTGCCATAAAATTAGTCCAGGTTAATATTACAATCTGCTTGAGTTTACGTCAAGGCGACCTGTCCATATCGGCCGTGGTCCTATACGCTCCCACAAAACTGGCTGCGTTTGGGGTTGTTTGTGTTCAGTTAACAGGGCCCATGCCCAACAGATTCAGTAAGCCACCTGCTTTTTGGATAGACCAACTGTGACCTGAAATGGACTGGTTCCCTTCAGTAAAGCCACAGATAAGTTGACAATATTTTTATATACCACTTCACACAGAGTGCCATTTTTAAGAACTGTATAAAAAAGGTGTAACTATTAAAACATGTAAAAATACTCAATTAACTAAGGAATTATGTCCTTTGCAGCGTTGGAATTCCCAACTTATAGGGAGGCAAGAAGGTAGGGTAGAAAGACAGACTAGAACTTAACTCACTGAGCCATCTCGGTAGCAGAAAAACAAAAAAATGATGGGCTGGAATGCTGCCAGCAGACATTGCCGGTTGTTAAGACTGGCTCAATCATTTACAAATATGACTTTACTGTCTAATACTTTGGGACAGGCAATGGCAAGCAAAAGAATGCAGCCCAGATCAGGTCTAGGATACTGATCCGCTGTAAGCATGTGATACTAAAAGCACTAAAGGCAGCCACAGCGTTCCAGGTTGGTGAGTGAGTATGGAAAAGTAGGGAGAGACCGGGGTATTAGATTCCAACTTGTTTAATTTCGTAGATGGAGAAAATCAGTGACATTTTCCGTTTGATGAAATTTCAATTTAACTAAATGTCAAGTTCACTCAATCACAAATTGGCAAAACAAGGATAACATAGCATGAAAAATATTTATCTGACCTACATTTATTCGGTTTTTGTATTAAGTTAATATTGTGGGTTTCTCTATTTTGCTTTGATTGTCAAACAAAATGTTTCAAACCCCGCAAAAAACATTTCAATAGTTCTTACAACTGATAAATCAACAGGAATCTATAGGCTATTTAAAAAACAAAAATGGGGCATAGCTGCAAATCGCCATTGTAAATAAAGTAAATTGGATTGCAATTATCCATTTTTGTATCTACTGTCACAAGAACAGGATGAAGGAAAGATGGAGGTGGGAGAAAGGAGGGGTGAAAAATAACTGGGAAGTGAGCAGGGAATGGTGTAATGGAGATGAGTAAAGGGTTTAAATGAAAAAATATTATCAACAAGAAAAACCAACTAAAGTGATGCACAATGCAAGAGGAATGGAAAACAATGATGGCCCAGAGAAGAGAGTGCAGGAGAAGTAGGAAGATCTAAAAGACATAATAAAAGGCAGGGTATGAGTTGCACTAGGTCAGTGGGCATCAGGTTGTCTTTGCCTCCAGAACACACCGAATGTTCTATCCACGTCCCAAAAGTGCCCAAAAAGAGGTGCAAAAACAGCACCAAGGGAAAGTGAGATCCAGGGAGGCCAATAGACATCTCAGCAAATTTCAGAATATAGCCTGTCATTGGGTTACCTTTTTGACCCTCTCAGTGAGTGTGAACAATAGAGGTCTTCTTTCTGATCAGCTAAGTTCTCTAAGAGCTCCTTCTTAGTGGAAACATTCCAAGGCTGACTGAAAACCATCAGACAATTGAAATCCACTAAAATATACATTTAATTACAACTTATAGTTCATACTATAGGCAATAATTGATCAAGGTTTCTTGAGACAGCGCAAAACATGAATGACGCATAGATCTATTAATTCACATAAAATACACATTATCTGCAAAATCAATAAATCTGTAATTACAGATAACATGTTCAAACAAGGAAATTTGTATATTTTAATAAAGTGCTCAGTGATAAACCCTACAGTTTTCAATTACAGCCCCACAAAGTGTGTTTAGATGCTTTGCTTACCTTCTGCTCTGCAGTCATGGTCAAACTCTGCAATCGAATCGTCATGTTGCCAAGGCTCTGCTCGAACGCTGCCACCAGGTGAGCCTGAAATATATAAGACGTGGATTATAAAACAAACTTTTTGTGTTACAGATTAACCATCAGTATTTGTGAAAAATGATGGACAGGAAAACATTTGCTAAATGAGCTCAGCCACCATCTACTGCTGTGTCTTGTCTCACCCTATAGCTAGCAAACCTATTTTATGTTTTTTTAAATTTAGAGGTTCATTCAAAAAGTCAAGAGTTTCAGCCAAGTTGGGGAAAGACAATCTTGGATACCTAGAGGCAAAAATATTTGTAAGGATCATTGCCATGAGAAGGCAAACGCAGCAGGCTCTCGTAAGCTAGCCTATCATGGAGACATTTACTGTATTATCGTTTGGTGCACGAGTATGCCCCTTACAAGCTTAAGACGAGCAGCGTCTGACAGCTCAAGAGACACCGGCCATGCCAACAGTATGACACTCTGTGACAACATTTTATAGACGAAACATAAAATTAAGACAAACCGGTCCTACACATTTCTTAATACAAGTACAAAGTGAATAAATAAGGACGAAAAAAGCCATATAAGAGCATATAACAAATGATTCGGAAAGAGGGACTAAAGTTTGAAGGTTGTTAAAAACATTGATGGACATATGCAACGCCGTTTACCGATGTCGCTCCAAGGCACAACATTCATATTTGCACTTGTTAGCAGTACGTTCCTGCTGCCATTGGTTCAAATGCAGAGACGGTCTCCAACAGGAGTCAGAGGCACATCTTCTAGAGCGGACTCAGCAGTTACGCACTCACTGCAGTTCATTGGATTAATATCTGTTCAATTAGCAAATCTTGCAAAATGCCCTCTGGAGGCAGGGATTAAGTGCAGATCTGTGCATGGTTACACCTTCCAACATCATACTGCCTGCTGAAGACTGCCCAAGGTGAAATGATTCCCAGATGAAGACGTATAGACAAAATAAGTAGGGGCACAGAAGCCGATGTAAGGCCAGCTACAGGATTAGCTTGCCATGTAAATGAGATGCCGACCAACATGCTTAGATCATGTTCAGCCGCGAAGGTGTACTCCCCTAGTGATATGCGCCAAAAAAACTGATTTCGCTACATCATTATATCAGCTACATCAGCTGAGAAGACATGACCTGCTCTGTAGTTGGATTAAAAGCGAATCATAAATCAACGAACCAAGTGCTTTGATTGCAGCCGGTCACATGTCTATGTCAGCAAATCTGTTTAATTCCATTTTAGTTGAGTGTGAAAGCCCAAATATGTCATTTCAAGGTGTGGTATGTTTTAATGGACTAACAAAATATTCGAAAGGGCTTAGCAGTACACACTTTTTCATGTCTGGGAGATGTTGAAAGCTTTAGAATTGAATCGGAGTCATATGGAGACTGCGGGGTTACAGAAATATGAGGGGAGCACAAACATCTTTTGACTTTGGTTGAGTAAAATGGATGAAAGCAGAAATGTGGAACGCATTACAACTAAATCGGACAAAGACATGTGAGGCTTCTCAAGGAGAATATTATAGCAAGAGGGATTCACGATTAAACAGGAAAGAGAGAAGACCATCCATGGAGTCCAACTAATTTACAAGAGCAATCCAAGCAAGCTCCTAGTCTGGCTTAGAGTCTCCTACTGAGGCAGAAGAGAAGAACCTTAAGTGTTGGGGCCACATGTCAGAAGAAGCTTAGACCATTGAGAGGAGAGGCATACATACCAGTCAGAGGCTCTTGGAAGTCAGAGCGGAGAATCAACACTAATTAAATATTTCAGAAAAGCTTATTTTAAGGTTTGTTAGTAGGAACGAATATCACCCTGTGAAATGCACATGAAACCTAGTAGTAAAGAACAGTCAGAGTTTTTCCCGTCTGTAGTTATGTGAACTGCAACGTGATTGCTTCATACCACAGTTCTGTGGCTAGAGGGCTTTTGGCACCTGGTTTAGTACTGAAACAATGCGTCTATGAAGGTAAAAACCAACCACTTACTGTAAAACCAGAGAATGGTATTTCAAAGTAAAATCATATCCTAGAAAAAGATAGAATACTTTGCGTTATATAAAGCCTACTGCAATTTTATCGCCAATAACTTTTAAACCAAATACCTGGTCCAAAATTCAACCAGAAAAGCTAGGTTTACAATAGAGTATCAGAATCACCATTGCCTACGTAAATGAGCCCCCTTTAAATGTACTGTATGTACAGTTTTCCTATATGGATATCCTAAAACCTGACATTGATCAGGCTCTCCTGGACTCGGGCTCGACAAGTCCGATCTGTTGAACCATGAGAAATAGGTGGCCAATCCTGAGAGACCTATGCTACATATGTAACCCCAGTTTGCCCCATTGTGGATCTAGGACAAGACAAGAAAAGGCAACCATGTAGATCCCACCAGCATTAAGCCACAAGCTGCACTTGCAAGTAGGAATCTTTTCTTAGTGTACAGAGGGCAAAGGAAACTCTGCCAAAGGGGTCAAAAGACTTCCACGAGCCCTGCTAATATACGAGATATGGGCAAAGCCATCAGGAATCCGCATTCAAGCGTTGAATAGATCAAGGTCCGACGCATAGATACTTCCAAGGAGAAGATCGGATACCCTTAGGGGTATAAAGGAAAGGCTACAATCAGAGAGGAGGTTTACAACAGTGATATACTAGGTGTTGGAGAAATCCCCCCTCCCATCCCCCCATGGCACAAAATGGACATTTACATCCAACTGTCTCATATTTACTGTAAGATGTCTGCAAACGCGAAAACAAGCATTGGCAAAGCCAATAGGTTGCACCCATGACATCGACCACAGATCTTCTGGATTCCCCAATATGCATTTTTTGCCAGGTGGCCCCTCTGCAGGAGCATGCACGGCATGCATTCTTGAATGATTTTTCTAAAAGCTAAAAGCATTCTAAGATGGCAACTTGCACTTGAAAGCAAAACAGGGAGCAGGAAGAGAAAGAGAAAATAGTCCTGCATGCATTGCAATGCATACCGTAGAAGCAACATCAGCAGTAGAAGAATGCAACGCATCCAATTGAAACACAGTGAGAGTGAAATGCTCCTTTGGCAGGACAAACAGAAGAGTAGGGAGAAAAGCCATCACAAGAGAATCCAGGAAGTGAGAAACAAGAACGCCCACCAATCATGAGCAAGGAATAGTCACAAAGTCCACTTCAAATCTATACCGACTACAAAAAGTCTGCTACTGACATTATGGTCACTGCAGGCCTGACACAAGTGTCATTGTCACTTTCGAACTATAGGTAGAAATAAAAATTGGAAAAAGTTTCCTTAGTATTTGTATAAAAAGAAATCGAGCTATAATACACCATAACATCCAACAATGTAAAAGCGTGACCAGTTCTTTCAGACCATTTCTGCCCCATACAAAGATTAATACATTAAGGTATGAATGTTTTAGAGAAAGATACTCCTATGGCAATTTATTTTTAGACTTCGTGGATAGAATTCAGTGCGCGTCTTCATAGAAAGAGGTCCAACTCCAAGGTTGTTAATTTCTGCACGAGAGAAATCAATGCAGTGTTACCAAAGTATCTTCACAAAATGACGTGCCAGCATTCTATACACTTCACCGCAAGACTGGACGTTGGCTTCCGTTCAGGTGAGTCTGTCACTATTGTATTTCAAGAATTACGGACCTCATTCAGGGGTGGGGTTTAAAGTAAAAATTGGCGATTTCCAACTGATGACGTAAAGCCACCATCACCAGGATTATACAACCAGAAGGGAATGTCGACTTCTAGAAGTGGACAGTGGTCCTCAGTGGGTGGGAATTACACCATTGCAATAGATGTATCTCAACCAGTATCAACAAATGTTACATTGCAGCACACCTATAAATCAGACCCATTTCTTTCATGAGAAAATTAAATGTTTCTGTGCATCCTTTATCAAGACCAGGGAAAAACAGACATCTGTGCAAATTCAGAACAGTCTCCTTGAATCTAAGCCTATGCTGGTGGAGAGGAAGAATGAGGAAAACCAACACTAGTTAAACACACCGAAAGTTACCACTAAATTACCAGCTAATTGTGTTAGAATGTAACAGATTGAATAAAGTAAGAACATAATTTTGCACTTTGGAACAAATCTCTGTGTTATATGTGCGCAACCAGCAGCTACATGACGCAAGAGACATTGCTAAGGATCAAATTCAAAAGGAACAAAAGATCTCAACCTCACTTGTGTTCTGCTGCGGACATATCCAGTGTATTGGGAACTTCTGGTCACTGTGGCTTGTGTGCAAGATGGTGGGGGATGCAGGCGACTGCTGGGGTCCGTGTTTCCTTCGCTGAACCGAGGGATAGCTGTTGAGGTTGGGCCAATGGAGCACGACATGCTCGCCACCAGTAGTGATATGAAAAGACATTTTGCGCTACACGCGGGGAGCAATATTGAATAATATTGACAAATGATAGATATCCCATCCGTGAAAGCAGAGCCGTCACTCAATGCTGTACTTGAGAATCCATCGCTCGCGTGATAAACATTAGTCCAAATCTGTGGGTAATTTAAAGCTGCTACAATGTCACAAAAAGTGCAAGACATAAACTTCTTCAAAATCACGAAACAGGTCCCAACTCAAAAATGGCGTGGTGGTCAAGTCCTTCAAAGTTTGCAGGTCCCATCTCTTCCTGTAAAATGTTGAGCCTTAACTGCTGGTACACAAGGTGTGCTCATGAGAGACCTTCCAAGAACGAAGCCCCCTTGGCATCAAATATAAGGTTTAAAATAGCAATTGTCTTTGACTCCAATATCGAAAGGTAGTTACTTAGTAAAGGTACATAAAGTGTACTAAAGTGAACAAGGTCTTGAATTTGTTCCAGATCTCGTTGAAGATGGTTGCCGCTGATTCCTTTACGGATGGTGGAGACTACGGACTCTTAGAAGGCCAGCCTGGCGAGTGGTGTGCCGTCCCCAAAGGACAGCGATGGTTACCACAGAAGCATTCTACATATTTCCTCAGGCCCCTCCCAAAAAACAAGCCTGTACTCTTAAAGATGTCTCACATTCTCCACAGGCACAGAAAGTGCAGACGACCAGATAGAGATGAACATGGGGGCATTCAGAAAAGGACGGCAATAGAGGCGATGAGGCGTTCTACAAATACCTAAATACAGGTGTTGTGATAAAAGATTATGCTATCGCCAAACATCAATCTCATACCCGTCACTATGAAGAGGAGGCCAACCCAAGGCAGACACAGCAAGGTGAAAGGATTCTTGCTTCTGAAGAGGGTTTGTGTCCTATCAAGCAAGCCCATCTTTTTACAAAGAGCTTTAGGGAGCCATTACTAAGACTTAGTCATCAGTTTCCCGCAAACAGGAGCGTGCAAGGCGGGTCAGGAGGCGGGGCCTCTATGAATCATGAGCAGCATCTCTGCCCTGCAGCAGGCGACGACTATGGGACATTCCTTACCAGCCTTTATCGGTGAACCTTCTTGTATTGTCTAGTGCCTTTTTAATTTGGAAAAGATAGATAAGTCTCTCACGCCTTTTCAATGAGACTAAAGAAGCCGTTAATATGAGATATCAGCGCCAACAGCTAGGCGCTTGATGCATTCCTTCCTTTTCCCTCCAGCAAATGGTTCTCTATCATTAAAGCAGCCTGCGGGGGCAATTTTTGTGTCAGGTTAGGGGAATATGTTCTGGTACGCTGAGGAGAGAACATCCGACACACTAATATTAAGTCCAAACCAGTCTTATATGTTAAAGAAAGTAATTTAATGAAACAGCAAAATGAAATACTCCACACTCCATAGGTAGTTCAGGTACAGGAGTGTAACCTCCCTATGTGATTTAGTGAGACATGGATACCCTTTATGGTGTCCGCTTACCCATCTCTCTCTCGCTCTGGAGTACCCTTGGCTTCACAGCGACTTCGGCAAAGAGATGGGTACAAGCGTAGATCGGGCACAGGTGGAGCGCATTACGAATTACACCACATGTTAGTTTGTAAGTCTGTTCATTAGTCTTTTAGCCCCAATAGGTTTGTATTTGCAAAGGTTGCTCTAGCAGCAAACTTCCTCTTTGCATGGATTAGACACTGTCTACCACTTTTTTGCAGGTGCAGTCTTGCAGTACCTGCTCAAACGGCATGGTGAATCAGTAGCTCGGGCCCAAGCAGTCAGCGACTGCACCCCCTGGCTTCAGTGTCAGTTTTGTGCATCCCCGAACCCACCGGGGCTGGATAGCGAGCTCAGCTGGCTCGTCAGCAGTCGCAGCCTCGGTGATGCAGGTGAATGCTCATATTTGTGGCCGCTGCGGTCACTGCAGGTGGGAGCTCATCTTGAATGGTTGCAGCCTCCAGGCTGATGCAGAAGGGTTCTGATGCCTCCAGGCCAGCAAAGTCACTCCTCACGGTTTGGCAAAGGAACCACTAGGTCTTCGGGTTAGTAGTGGAAATGCCAGGCAGCACAGTGGCGACTCGGTGCTCGTTTTATGCAGCTGACGGCAGGAACTGCCCTGGGAGCCTGAGGGTCCACTAACACATCAGGTTATGTTATAGAAAACATGTAGGCCGCAATGTTCACCATAAGGTCTCTTGGCACTTAGGTAGTAGAAGACCGCTACTAGCAGCAGAGTTCGCCATTAGCTTGTCGAAACAGTCATGTTTTTAAACGGTTTCTAAAACTCACATATGATGATCTGATGTCAAGAGGGAGAGGAGAGTGGTCCAAGTGGGGGGAGCTAATACGGAAAATCTGACCCCCTTCTAGCCTTTTTCTTTTGCTTCTCGACACCATAGGTAAATTGTGTAAGCCGATCTAAGATGGCGATTGGGGGTGAAGCGCTGAATCCTGGAGGAAACAAAGGCAGGACTTTTGCCGTGAAGAGCCTTAAAAATAGTGCAGGCTGTATTGAAGTCTGTCCTCTGAGCTAATGGAAGCCAGTGGAGCTTTTTCATCAATGGCTTAGTGTGACAGTCTCATGGCTGAGAAAAGACAAGCTGGGCTGCCCGATTTTGAACTCACTGCAGCCTGAGCCAGCTTTGCTCCCAGTCTGTAGTCAGCATCTTCCACACAATGGGAATTTAGTGGGCTTTTCCTCCAGGCCAGTGTATTATGCAGAATATATACAATTCACTGAAAAGAGGAAAGAGGTTCTAAAGACTTATTTCTTTGATCCTGCAGAGCTAGGCACTCTCCTTCCCTCTCTGAGCAGGCAGACAAACTTCCATGTACTTAGACAGACTCTTACCTTGTCCACCAAGTTGTAAACTTCAGGGAATGTCCTCTCACCCTTGGAATACTGGCTGTCATGCAGACACCAGCCCTGGTCACACAGCAGTCACTAGAGAACTCTGCAGAGTGCTACTTTCTTTAGATAAGAAGAGCTTGGGCCTAGAAGGGTGTGGGGTTATCTATTCCCCACTTTGTTATTAATTTTCCAGACAGGGGGATGTGGATCCATTTTCTAAGGCTTCAGAGATGGTTTGGGTTTTTTAAATCTCTTTTATACGTCATTTTCTGGTTGTTCCTCAGACACCTTTGTACACAGTGACTCTACCAAGAGGTAGCAATCCAGACAGGGGTATTCAAAACACGCGCACAAAGATTTATGAGATCACAGCATGTGGCTGTAATCAGCCTTCCAGAAGAAGGAATCGGGGACAGACAAAAGGGCTGGCCTGGTATAGAAATGTACTCAGCTCGAACAAGAGAAACTGCAGTCCCACCCATCACATCTATCAAATGGCAGAGCTCATCAAGAACCAATCAGCAGCTCCTTGCTAACAAGATTCTCATTGAATGTCATACCTGCGATCCCTCCCGATTCAGGTGGGAGACTTCGGATTTCAATGCCAGTCTCCTGCCCCAATTCCTGCATGCAGAAATCCGATCCGGATTGCCGAATCATGAACTGCTGGAAACAAGGCAACGTGCGCTCGGAAATATATATCCTAAGCCAGAACGCGTTGCACTTAATTCTTGGAGGGGAAGATTAGAGGGTGTGACCGGTCTCAACATTTTATTTTTGGCAGTTTTACGTAGCGCATACAAAAACTCTGTTTTTGTTTGCATTATGTTATTAAACTGCAAAAAATGAAATGCTGGTTTTCCATACATGCCAAAAGACAGATTCAAACAGATTGAGGCTGCCTCCGTCTAAATCAATGAAGAAGATACATTCTCACGACTAACTTTTTAAAGTCTCTCACTTGCCTGCTTTAAAATTTTGGCATGTATGGAATGTCTAATGGAAGGCCTGTCTCCATCCTTTCTTGTCCCCACCCACCAGCCACAGGACTGCAGGCAATGCACTTTCACAGCATGGGGAAGCGGAAGGCACCCCACACCTTGTTCTATGCTCAACCTTGGCCCTCAATTTGGATCTAAGTGATCCTAATACGCAGACCCTCGCAGAGTTTACTACCACATGTGTCGAAAACATACTACACAAACATGCACAGTGAATGTGAGCGCAAGGAATGGAGTTCACACACAAACTAGAACTTTACAAGAGAGGAGTCAGTAGTCCGTGCTCTCTCCTGACTTAAGAGAAAAATGTCTGCGCATACTAAAGTTTTAGAAAAAAATTAAAGCCGAGACCTGTTGACCACGCAAGGGACACACCCATCCCAACAAATGAGGACTTGGGCCATGCACCAGAAGTTGGAAAGAGATCAAAAGTATGGCACGAGGATTCTTCTTTTCAACTCCTGAAAAGTTTCTTCTTGCTTACTTTTTGTTAAAATCGCTATCCGCAAGTATTTCTTTTTTATGTCCGTGGTGGCTACGGTAGTGTTGAGGAAGAAATAGGGTAGGAGGGACAAGACGGAGAGAGTTGCGTATGTGCCCTAGCCTGCACTAAAGCGTGTCCAGCTTCTTCCTGCTTGAAGCCTCTTCCCATGTTTTAGGGAGGATTGGAGATCAAAATCTACTGTGAAATTCCCAAAGGTTGCCTGTCTGCTTCCTTTTATGGTGCTGGGCTGTGCTTTGAAACATTATGCAATTATCAAGCACACCAGGCTGTCTGTGGAATGCTCTCTTCAAAAATAACAAATTAACAGGGAAGTAAAATAGCTCATTTTAAAGGAAATATGGCAATCTTTGCAGTGATGGTCATTCCTTTGAAGGAAGTTTTCACTTCTCTCTTGTGGGCTTCTTTCCATCTTTGGCCTCCATAGTGGAGGCGAAGAAAAATAAATATCATTAAAAACACTGGAGACAAGGTACTTAGAATTCAAATGTGAAAGGTTGTGTGTGGATCTAAAATTAAAAATTGCATTCCCTCTGGAGGGGGCTATTCTCGCGGAAGGCAGCGCCTCCCTAGTTTTTCATTTTTACATTGCTGAACTCAATGTGTTTATCAGAACATCCAAGGAAGAGATTGGGCTAGGAAAAAAAGGCATCAATGAGATGTTTCGACAAACTCGTGCACTTCTAATTTTCATGACGTGGTGCATACTATTATTCTGTATGTGTGTTTAGATTTTGGTACGTGTACAATGTCGTAACCCAATCGTAATTTAAAGCCTTGGAGTCTGTCGAATATATATATCTATATCTATCTTTCGATATATCTATTTATATATACATATATATATATATATATATATATATATAGACACAAAGTCTAATGGCTACATTCCACTCTGAGGAGGTACATATCTCCTTAATTACCACAGTCCAGTTAGGGGGTATAAGTGGTAACCTGCATTTTTTTTTAAATCAAAGAAGAAACATTCTTCCATACTCGTCCCAAACGGTTTCTTTTTTTTTTACCCAGCCAATGTCAATAAAAGCAAATGATTAGAGACGGGAACCACAGCCCCGAAGCGCAGACCAGCCCTGTCTAGCAGCAAAAAGACAACAGAGGGAAGAAAACAGACAAGCTGCAAGCCATGGGAATAGCTCGATCACTCTCTGCAGCCTTGTTCTCACAGGCCCAGAGAAAACAAACACGCGGAGCACAATGACACCCGGATGTGCCGCGCTGATCCCCCTCCCTGCGAAAACAAACAGGACGGCCTGACAACACCAGCGAGAACCCGAGTGCACAGCCTGCGGAGCACGTGTGCTGTGAAGCAACACACACACACTAAGAGAAAATGTATTAACTTGGACTCCACGACCAAACAGGCCCACTTTAAAATTACTCATAAAGTTCTTCAGGATAACTTAAAAGAAAGGTGTTAGTAATCGGTTTCACTGCTTGGGTTCTTGTTCATTGCACTCAACAAGGCAGCAGAATCAGCAGTGGTACAAGCATTGAAAAAGCAAATAGACTCCCCAGATGTTGTTACCGATGCTGTACTACATGGCTAGAGAGGGTTTTTTTTTTATTATTTTTTAAAAAAAACACACAATTACACGTTTGTCCGCCTCGTTTTGTAGGCTGATGTCTACAAAATGTCATAGGGGCCTTTTTCTATTTATTTTTTACCTTTCCAAGTTGGATCGGCAAGAAACTAATTAGCATCGCAAAAGCGTTTTTGTCCCCCCTTTATTTTGTGGCACAGATGTGGGGGGTAACACAGATGGCTTGGGCGGGGGAAGTAACAGAGGCTATTGTTTGCAGCACTTATTTTTAGCACAAAATGCGTCCTTTCGATAACATTTAGCGCTAAATGGCAGATTTGCATCTCACCTAGTATTATTTACAGTGTTGAAAAGGTTTGCATAACTACGCAAAAGCAAATCATACAAATGTCACCCATCAATAGCCTTATGTGGGAAACTGTGAAACCTTCTGAGTGCAGAAGTGTCTCCAATGTATTTGCTTCAAGTGAGATGCAAAACAGGAACTATTATGAGCCGAAGTCGAGCCAAAAAATGACCTGGTCAGCAGCGAGGATTGCAGTCGGTGCCCCTGGCAAGCACCGTGCCAAGGGTCCCAAGGGCACCATTAGCTGCGCGTTGTGTAGGAAGGGCACTGGATTCCTCCTGCCATATGAAAAGCATTTCTGTTTGGAAGTAGCTAGCACCCAGGAAGGGGCTTAATAGCCTGTGCTGCCCTAGGGGGACACTAGTTTAGTCGTCTTGTGCCTAGAGCAGCGACTTAATCGAAAAGCATAAATGCCCACCAACCAAGACCCCCTTTTTAATGGCAAAAGGCTGCTACGCATGGTGGCCTGAAGATATTACACTAAACTTTCTAGGACCAAAAACACCTTCCTTGATATACCTCAACCTCCTTAGGAGGGTTTGAGCTAGGGATGGGGTGGGGGCTTACTTGTTGGTGGTCCCGGCCCTCTAGACCTGCGCCGGGGTCGCCCACTGTATGTTCGTTTATGGGGCGTTACAGTGGCAGTCACTTGTCCCCGAGCAGGGATGTTCTGGGAAGCAGTTCCCTCGTTGCTTGCTCTGTAAATGTACAAATTTATTCAGCTGGAGGTCATGTTCTTGTTTGCTCTTACTTGTTTATTTTTTATGCACTCACTATTACTTACTATTGGACATGCCCTAATGGGGAGATGTAAATATTGAACTGGATTGGGAGATGTAAATATTGAAAATTTGTGAATTTTATGCCAACATTCATGTGCTGTGTCAAAAAATTAAAGAGGAGATATTGCTAGTTCTGTATTTGGGAAATCAATCTATTTAATTTTACTCATTACTATTGTACTATGTTTCAAAGTAAGTCTAAGCTACTTCCTTTGTGCCAAGCCTCCTTTTCTGACTTGTTGGGTAGAGTGGGCCCGCAGACATTGTGCATACGTGCACAAGATTATTCTTGTTCCTATTTGTAGAAGGCAGCTGTGACTTTTTCTGCAAACAGCAGAAAAAAGTTTAACATACGTAGGATACCGGAATAGTTTTCAGGCAGAGAGGTTTTCGCCAAAATTGATAGGCTACACAGCTAAAGGATCCCAAGAAAGGGTTTTACAAAGGGTAATTTCTGGTTAAGCCATAGTGCTGGAGCTGCTAAGGACAGTTCAGTCAAGTGAAATGTCGTGAATGTAGAAAAACATGGAGGTGCTAGGGTCCTCAGTTACCACCACACAAGGGCATTAGGTAAATGAATAAACTGCTTTATGAGTGCACCATTCCTTCACAGACGAGCAAAGAATCAGCTAAATCTGACGACCAAGCCGGATCCCAACAAATTCCAGCTCGGAACAGGCGGAAGAAGGGCTTTCAGAAGGTTTCCTGTCAAGTCTGTACTTTGAAGGTTGTCTGTTTTCATGCTAAAGAGTGCGAGATATTGGTTGATGAATCCTTCAACAACATATTCAGACATATGTCTGGACAAACCATCGTTAAGCGGAATTCACGTTATAAGGTATGTTATTACTGAAAAAGAAAGGTAGGAATCAAAAAGGGACAGCTTGTTCTCCTTTGCACGCGAAAGAGAAGTATAGGGTAACACCGTCCCTCGAAACCAATCTAAAATCAAGAATCTAGTAGGCCTCACGGAGGGGATCAAGGTGTTCAGTCACTTATAATTATAAAGTTATAGAAGATAAACTTATAACCTAAAATATCTCAACAGTAAATTATGTTGTTGGCCAATAAAACTCACAGATGTGAATGCCGTGATTGGTTTGTTGGAACAGATGCAGAGCAAAGCAGTACAGCAAAGTGGCTATTTCAGAATTCCACAATTACAAAAACATTTTTAAAAAAATCAGGCAACAGGCCTGCAAGGAATATATTAAGTGATGCAGCTTGTGAATTTAATTTCACCTCCTTTCAGGGACTTACGTTGGCACTCAACTGAGTGGTTAGAGCAGACACCTTCTCCTGAGAAGCATCCAACTCCCTTCGTAGCTTGCGTATCTAAACAGAACAGGAAACAAAATGAGATTTCACATTCCTTGCGACTTTCGCTACACAAACACATTAATAAAAATGATCACACCAAGTAAATTTAAAGTACAAATCCTCACACTCAGCAAACCATGCTGAGTGGAAATGAGTTAAATTCACAGAGTCAGACACAGGTAATCAATCCCTCACTTGCTCCTATTCAATCTAACAAAAAAAAGTAATGTCAGCAAGAGCTATGAAGGACCGGTCTGTATCAGTCTGCTTAACGTCACTGCTCTAGGCACCCCGGCAGCAGTCACTTTTTCACAAGCGAGGCAGCGCCCACTATAGCCTAATAAGGCAGTCAATATAAGGTCAGCCTGGTTTATATGGAATCATAACATTGGCAATGAAGATGCCTCAGTTAGGTAAGTAAGGCTGGGGCAGGGTCAGTGAAATATCTGGGCCTCCTAGAATGCGACTAGACAAGTGGAGGTGCTCCATCCCACTACCGGCTTCTAGAGGCATTGGCCTCTCGGACTTTCTTCCATTTTGTCTAGAGGTGAGCCCGCGGATGGCCAACAATGAAGCATCAATCAGGATTTATAAAGCACAGCAAATCACCTGTGAGGGTCTCAAGGCGCTAAAGTTGGTAGCGGCTTCACGGAGAAAGCAGTGAAAAAGTATCTGTCAAATTAAATGTGTAAATCTTATGCCTGGCCCGATACCACTGCTGGGGACTGTGTAGCTGTTGGGGACCTTTCAAGTGGGCTTCTGACAGCATTAGATTGTACATACTGAGATATGTTTACAGGACAGCAACAAAGGTGCAAGAGGGAATGTTGACCTTTTAATAGGAGGGTGACGTTTATGAAGCATAGTAGTTCGGTTTGCTGAAGAGATACAATTTAACAAGTTAAATGACTGTCAAACGTCAAAAACGTTTCTCACCTCTGAATGACACTTTTCTTCGGGCTGGAAAAAAAAAAGATAAAACACCCATGAGTGGAAAAAAGTGATAATGTATAATATTGAGATAGTTCTACAATGAGTACATGTAAACAGTAATTCGGGTAGGCGTGCAGTACTAGTCACACTCATCCCCATCTGGCTTCATCAAACCCCTTTGTGCTGTTGCCCCCTCTACGAGTCTTCAGAGCGTGAAACAAAATGGGTGCCATCTCAGAACAAGCACACACGCCATTGAACCCACTGCCTTTCTGGAATTGATTTTATTTTTAGATACTCAAAGGGGATTTATCCCTTCTCTTAGGAATGCAAGCACTTAAAAAATAAAAAAATAGAACACAGTTTCAACATAAACTAAAGTCCTCCCTTCGCCCACGTCTTCTGATGTCAAACAAATCTGCCCTCATTCAGCTTTTGTGCTGCAAACAATTTCCCAAAAACCTCCAGAGCAGGGCCTGCTGCATTATATGCACATTTCTGCTACGGCTGGCGTGAAGATGTAGTGATGCGTATCAAGATATGTGGTGAGACACGTGAGGTGCCGGCCAGGGGGACACAGATATTATTGTACCCAACGTTACCCAACATGTGACACTGTTCGCAAGGGCTACACACAATAGTAGTGTTCACACACACTGCCACAAGTGTGGTTGCATGCAAGCGTGCAGTGCATTGGTTGTGCAGACAGTCCTGTTTAATCCATGCTCTCGAAGCCTCCAGAAATGTGTCTGCCAGTTTTGCTGCAGCTGGTCCATTGAAGAACAATGCGGTAATAACACCCTGTTTCTCAAACGAGTGAGGCCTTCCGACCACAGGGTCTATTGCTGAAACCACATTACCTAAACAAGGGCTTTCTTAACACCGCTTTGAACATCTCGCGCCCCAGCTCTGGAATACACAGACAGCCTTCAGCAACCCACACATTCTGAAAGAATCTGCCTTTGAGGAAATGCTCTCTGTTGTAAATTACTTTTGATCCTTTCTTGATTGAATCTCCTTTTCCAAAGGGCCTTCAAAGGGTCCAGGGTGCCTGGAATGCCCCTTGGCAAGACCAAATGTGGTGTGAAAGTATCAGATTCAAGGTCGAATCAAAGTGAAACATTAAAGCCAGGGTAAGAGAAGAAACAAAGAGTCTTTTTCCCCTCAGCTACGGAGTGTTGAGGCTACAAACTCATGGAGACACATGAGGACAGTGCCCAACCTCAGGCAACTTAATGTTGCTAGATGGACAATCCTTCACAAGGGGATGCTCTACAATAGAAGGAACTAACATTAGTTTGTTAGCCTAGCACTCGTTACACCAGTCCCGCTATTTCCTGGTGTCTCAAATAAAACGTGAAACTTTATATTAAATTGAATGGCACTCATTTTAATGTGATCAGATGATGGAGGGCTCATTCAGCAAAGCCAAGATTCAAACTTGTGAAGAGCAGGTGACATACATCGGATAACGCCATTTTGGTGCAAATAGAACCCCAGGTGCTGAGCGCAGGTTCACCGCTTCCAGAGTTTTTGGTACACGCTGTCATTCTTTCAATGCTCTGAGATTTTAGTCTGCTTTTATGTCTTGAAAGGCGCCACAAGACCCCATAAAGTGGGGAAGAGACGGAAGCAAGAACAAACTATATACGAAGCAGGGTGCCCAAGCCTTGCAAATGCATTGAGCTTTTATGATTCCAAAATTACACTTAAGAGCTAAACTCTTTCATCGACATGAGCTAAAAAAAATAAAAAAAAGATGGATTGTAAGGGCTATAAGTAAATGTCATTGCATCGAATACCAGAATGACGCCCGCAAACTAATTCAGCCATGAATACCCATTACATCACAAGTGATTCTGGCATTTAACATTCCACATACTTGTCCTGGAATTCCCTGCCAATGAGATCAGGTTTGCCTAGGCTTTCATTCTCTTAGAAGTTTTTTAAGTCAGTTTTCTGCACTCAAGCCTTCCATGCCTACTCTGCGCCAACCCTGCTCTTTATGCTCGCTCTCTGTCATACTTTATTCTGTAGGATTTTCTTTTCCCTTAATTTTAAGCTTTAATAGTTTGCCATTTTAGTCATCTTTCACTTTTGATGTATCGGAATTGCCCACTACACCTTGATTATATGTTGCGCTGTACCCATTTCTACTTTGAAATGAAATAAAAATACATTCCTGAGATTTGCATTCAAAATGTGCCAAATATTTATTCAAACAACAGTTCCCAAAATTCACAGATTTGCAAAATATATCACAAGGACTTAACAAAATCATGGCCAAGGAGGAGGCTATCCTGGCAGTAAAATGCCTTATAAACTTACCGTTGAATAGACCGAGGAGGTACTCGAAACCAACGACAGGGAGGATCCGTGGACTAAAAAACAGAGGAGAAAACTTAGTAAACCAAAAGCATTTGCCATTATTAACAGAGTAATGTATTAGTGAGTTCACTTACAAACAAGAGTGTGCGCGCGTGTATCGCTTTAGCTATAAATAGACAAAGCTTTGCTTCAGTACAAATAAACTTGCTTTGGTACCAATGCTTGGGAGAAGACCATATCTACAGAGTGATGCAGGAGTACTGATCCAGGGATGAAGTTGTGTACTAAATATAGAAATCCGAGCCAGTCAAACTATCAAACAACATTAACAATCACAACTCCCACCTAAACATCACTCTTTATGGCAAGGCAGCTGTGGGTGCAGATGTGCACATAGAGATTTATCAGGCATAGGAGGAAAGGACTGCACTGACAAAGCTGGTCCAGGGCCAGGCTAGACTAGGTGTCGCCTACGGATCTACCAGCAGGTGATGTCAGAAAGCCTCAAGCGACAGGTCACTAAAACACGAAAGGTGAAATAGAGTCCAGAGTAATTTCATCTCGAATGCCAGAAAACAGTTTATGGACAAGGCCAACCCTCAAACAACATCTGCGACTTGTGACAAACATAACCAACAAACTTCCAACCACACACTCTCAACAGGTGCCCAAAACTGATGGAAATCAACCTCTTCCATGCTCATGATGAGCTCAGCTCGTCATGAGACACGGTTGAGCTGCCCTCATGACGAGCTGAGCTCGTCATGACTGTTGGAACGTTCACACGCGGGGATAATTTCCATGCTGTGCTGAACGTTCCAAAACGGGTGTGGTTGTGACGAGCTCCGCACGTCATGAGGGCAGCTCCACTGTGCCTCATGACGTGCCGAGCTCGTCACAAGCACAGCGGCGCCGCGTGCGGCCCCCCTCCCCCCGCACAGCAGGTGAAAACGCCACGCAGCGGAGGTATTAAAATATAGTGCTGTACAATGCTCCCACACAATACATTTCAACTATGGCTTGAATGGGGTTTCTGAAACCAGTGAGCAAGTATAGAACATCTAGCAGTTGTGCAGTGTTGAGGAAAATATCCATTATAGCACAAACCAACCACTTTATAAATATGTATTTATTCAAAGCGTTGCAGCAGCACACACAGAAAGGCACGCGGACCACTGACACAGCCCTGCTGATCCCAGCGCAATAATACCCAACACTTGGGAAAAGAGGGCAGATTTTCATCTAACATGCACAGAGCTAGGGGCAAATGATCAACTGTTTGACCCAGACCACAGGTAAAATAGTTACAGTGAGATGAAGTAATGAAAAATTTAGATTAGTAAGTAACAGAATCCCTAACGGTGCTTACCAGAGGCCATTCATCCGACAACCACACTTTCAAGGTTGTTAACTCAATAAATTGGTTAAACCACCTACCGATAGAAAGGCTGGAAATATTGGACTTCTACTGCAGTCTTAGGTCAAGCTCACGCGACCATTTCAGTAACAAGTTTAACCTGCATTGGAAACATTTAGTGTGGTGGCTTTATAGCCAGCATCACGCATCTTCAAAGTCTTGCATTATTTAAACCAGGTAAGTTTTGACTGTCGAAAGAAGGTGTCACACCTATATATCCAAACACTCATTTTTTTTAAATCAAGCCAGTGACACTTTTAATCAAATCATGCATTTAACACAGAAGTACAAGGACTTCTGCAGCACCTTAAACTGTAATAGACCACCTGTAACTTCGCAAATCAATCTACAGTTTGTACAACTAACATTTCCCTAGGAAAAAGAGTGTGGGTGTATTTATGAATTGCAAAAACTCTCTCTCACGCCCAAATGCATCTTCTAATGCCGGGACCATCAACCTATAGTGTTTGCAGGGGGCACAGCCTTTGAAAATAACCACGCGGAGACTGGCTTGGAAATCTGATTGCTTCCAGGAAATATTTTAATTTCTGGCTATTCCGGTTGCCACTTGCACCAATCCCCTGAAGAACAGTCCAATGTATTTGCTGTCCAATTTCACAATCTACATCCCTAAAATTGCTCCTCCAATAAAGTGAGTCAGGCACCAGGACTGGGTCAGGGCCACCTGTCAGAAAAATCTAAATGGTGATGCAAGGCAAGTCGTGCTGCAAGATGGCTGTAAATGCTTGGATCTCCCAATGTCCAGTATTCACCACAATTCACATTTACTGAATCTGTGCTGATAAGGGCAATCCAGGGCTAATTTATAGAGAAGGGAGATTACTCCCTCTGATAGGCTAGGTAATGGATTCAACTGATCCAGAAAACAGACTATCTGATCACAGGCTGGATTCCCAAGCCCCATCTGGCCATTTAAAGAATTGCAGCGAAGTATCTGTAGCGACAGACTTGAGCCTCCAGGTGGCAGTAGGGCAAGCTAAGCGCGTTGGAGGTAGGAAGTGTGAAAGCTACTGGGAGATGCAGCGTCGAACCTGAGCTGCGGAAGGAGATACATGAGAGATCTGGGGAGAAAGGAGGTGTTGCTGAAAAAGCAAAGTAAAACTGCATGGTCGCTGAGATCACCATGACGCGCAGAGTTGTCATTCTCCTGATACTGGCTGCAACACTTTCTAGAGAAGAGAACTCTGATCCCAATTTTCATCCTCCGTCCTTCGGACATCCCTTCGCATTTCAAAATGTATAAGGCAGATCCTTCTGGGATCATCATGCTGAAGTGGCCACTAATTGGGCATACAAACGTACTCTTCGTGACCAGTGACCAATCAGTGGCCAACCTATTGCAATGCCCCGTGTAGGTTTCTTCTCACAGGCCCTCCTGGGAGTGTATCGCACAGATCCCTAACCCTTTAAGTCCTTACCGATTTTAGCACTTTCTCTCCCGAGTGGAACTCTTACGTAAGAAAAAAATCAGGGGGGGAGCAAGCATCACTCCCACCAAAGGTATCAAAATGGTTTACGGTAAGCTGTTGTTCATGTCTGCTATATATGTAAAGAATCTTAAAATGTAATCATGCAATTAGGGAAATGAGATATTAAAGTAACTACAACCCAACAATAGGTCGGTTTTAAATAGCATGGACAGCTTCCTGGGGAGGCTACGATGACAACAGCTGAAATGATTAAACACCCATGCCAACATGTTTCATGCTTCTTTCACATACGTGTATTTTTTGCAACCCATAGCAACTGGATATTTCCAATTCCCTCTTGAACTCAAAATATGCCATGGAGTGCATCCAGCACCACAGGCCAAAACACCTCTGCTTTCCAAAAGATGACAGTCACATGTAGAGCCGCACATATAGTCCCCTATTCCGCCTAGCAGAAAGCCATAGTAGCCCTTTCTCCTCCCGTGTCCATTAATTTGCAAAACCTGAATTTCTCCAGGGTTCCTGGCTTGTGATGCTTCACACTTCTCTCGGCTGGTGTACTATGCATTGTTTTCATGCATGTGCCCAGGAGCAGAGGACGTCTGGGAGGCCTTCCATTTTAGCTGTAGGTATTCTGTTCTCTTGATTCTATATCCGTTGTGTTTGTTCCCGCACTTTGTTTTTAGCGCATATCCGTTCCACCTACGCCTTTACCTTGCAGAAGGGGAGCCAAGACCCAGACACAACCATTTTTAGTCATAGAGTTTCATCTCCTACTTGGAGCTGGAGTTCACAGCCGGTCACACTGCCTGGGGGGCGTCTCACTCCTCCGACAAAGCAGATTGTTACATCAATTTTACACAAAGTGCTGAACTTGGATATATTACAGATCACATAGCTGAGGGCATTCAACACGAAGATAAACAACTCAGGCACAAAGGGTTGAATGTGGTGCTCCTGCCTGTTCAGACAAAAGACAGTCGGTTCTAGGAGAAGTCCCTTTGTCTTTTCTCCTTCCCATACTCTTTTCCATGACTCAATGCCCAGGAGCAGGCTTGCTGGCGGAGATCTCTCATCAGCCTCAGCTTTGCTACAGCATGTGTACCAACCATGCCTCAAGAAAGGGATTACTGCAGTCTCTCCCAGTCTGGAATCACAAGGCGAGCAGACAAAGAAAGTCAAATGTTCCTAAAACAGCATCTTCAAACAGTCTATGGGCGGGTCGAGGTCGAAAGGGGTTACAACAAAAATCTTTTATTCTTCATCATCTGGAGGAGCTCAGTTTTTGTTGGTGTCAAAGGCAGTAAGTCTGTGGTTTTTATCGCTTGATAAGTAGTCTACTTTCATACCCCTTTCGCAGGATGAAAGATGCGCCAACAAAGCTCGATGATGGGAGCGTCAAAATCCCCTAAAGAGAGCAAAGTCCTCACAAGTTGTCGTAGAGACAGCACATAAATAAATAGTGCACATATTGGTCATTGCTCCTAGGAACAGACTTAGAAGACACAAACTGTTTCAGCAGGAGATCCAGCAACAGGTACTATTTTCTACGCTTATGTAAAATGTTACTTTGACATTCTAAAGCGCCTTTGGTCTGCTCAGTGTGCACCAAATCCTGATCTCAAACAGGACTCCTTTTCTTCTGAATTATAACCTGTAAAGCGAAAAACCACACTAAGCTTGAGTTGCAACAGCAAGGGGTTCTGTAGAACACTTCCAGCTTTGATGGTGCTGATCCGATAGAGCGGCATTCTGCGAAGGTGTTGTATCGACAGAAAATAG